>NC_044306.2:79233154-79848714 GCF_007474595.2 Lynx canadensis | reverse complement strand
AGGGCACTTACTTCAGGACACCTGTCCTACTGTATTAGCTTATTAAAATTCTGGTGACAGTGTAGCTGAAAAGTCAAATGGAAAAGAATCTGAAAGTCTCAGCATCTTCCCTTCTGCTGATTTTTTTAAATGATTCTTGAGAAGAATGTTCCTATGCAGAATGACCAGGCTATGGCACCTGGAATCCCATCACTGTAAGCCCCTGCATAATCAGTGTAGATGGCCACACAGTGCATGCACCCTATAGTGATGAGAATCAATCATGAAAATGGCTGAAATAATTGGGTCAAATCTACAGCAGGCCAGTTGAGTGGTCACATAAAAATGAGGGCATATTCACAAATCATAACGGATCATACTTTCTGTGGGTAAAATAGGAGTGATGACGGTGAAGAATCAGCCAATTTCCGAAGGACACTAGCAACTAAAACGATGTAAATTATTAATATTTATATAGGTATGGAATAAAAATAAACAACACTGTTTATCATATAAATTTAGGCAGATTTATGTCCCAAACATCTAATTTCCAGCTCATTCTCTCTCATAAAAAAAAAAGTTAGCCAGTTATGGAAGCATTGGGGAGGTAGAATATTTTAAGCTGAAGTATTATTTTTAATGTTGTTTCATTATGCTAGGTTGGATTTCTTCCATTTGTCATTCCACATCCATCCTCTGCCCTTCTCTACTTTGTCTGTGCCCTGGGAGGCTAGTTTGTTTGGACTACATCAACAGGCTTCCTTGTCATCTGGCTTCCAGTTTGGCCAATAGAAGGCATGAATGGAAGATCAAAGAAAGGGAGGAAAGTGAGGTTGAGCATTGTTTCAGCTCCCCTTAATGAAGTCATCCCTCCACAGAAGGTCATAACTCTTTTTAGATGGCCTGTTCCACACAGCCTCTCTGTCTTCAGGTTCCAGCAACTACTTCCTCCTTTTTGCCCTGCTACTGAACCACCCCGACTGGTTTCCACACTCCTTGACAATTATTCAAAATAATTGTCTGATGATAACAACAGGTGTGGCAGTTTCCCTCTACCTTTTGCATACTTTCCTTGATAAACCTGAGACAAGACTCATGGAACACACCTTCAGTATTATCTCAGACCTTCCTCAAGGGCATGTTGGCCTCGCCTCAAGGGTATGTGGCTCCAGGTCTAACAGCTGTCTTGGGGATGGAAAGCAAGTAATTCTGTCAGGTTGACTTAAGCCAGGCCTCTATTCATCAAATGTACAATTTTTTGGTGACACAAATCAAGTATGTCTGGCTATCTAGTTTAATCTTTACTAGGAGACAATTCATTCATAACATTTCTGCTTGCTTTCTATCAGCTTTTGTTCTCAACTACCTTTGCAAGACTTTCTAAGTCAAACAGCCTTGGAATGTAGAGATAAAGCTCCTTTCAGGAAAAGAGCACACTTGTTTCCTGACCAGGATAATAAAGACAAGGTCTCCCTCCAGGGCGAAGGTAGGCAGGTTTGCATGCAGGCCCTTAGAAGAGATTGGGGGATTCTAAGTTTGGAGTTCCCCATCTGTGATGCAAACCCACTTCGTTCACAGCATACACTCACACCTTTCCACCTCACTTGTAGGACTTGGAAGGCAAGGGAACCAATGCAGGTATGCAACTCACACTGCCTACTGTGCTGTGAGTAAAAAAGTTGTCTCTGTCTCCTTTGTCTCTGACCAAGATACCTCATATCTTCTACTGGCATCTACAAAACTATGGCAGGCTAATCTGTTAGTCTGCAAACAGGGTAAAAACGTTATACCCTTCACAGCTCTTAACAGTCCAAGGACTCCCACTGTAATGGAACTAACTTTAATTCACTCCTTGATGAGTCACAGAAACTACACCAGGTGGAGTTGTCACACAAAGTAAACTTTATCTGCAGCAAATCACGTGGAATAACTTTCAAAGCCATGATTCCTTGAGCAAGGGTGAATGGGTTCCTTTTATTTAGGGTTAGGATGAATATTTACATAGAAGAGCCTATGTCATCATAAGGTGGGCATAGGGTGGCACATGTTCCTTAAGGAAACATGCCTATACATACATAATGTATGTTATGTAAAGGAGGTTTGTGCTCCTCCTTCGATGGAGATTTTGGTCTCATAATGAGGTAAAGGTAACCATTGGTCACTCCATGCTCCATCTGTGCAGGCGTGAGTTAAGGTTAAGTTAAAACTGGTCTGGATGGGGGGCTCCGGGTGGTTCAGTCGGTTAGGTGTCCAACTCAGGTCATGATCTCGCTGTTTGTGAGTCTGAGCCCCTGCTGTCAGCATGGAACTGCTCCGGATCCTCTGTCTGTCTGTCTCTCTCAAAAATGAGTAAACATAAAAAAAAAAAAAAAAAAAAAAAAACTGGTCTAGATGGTCTGGGCCCACTTGGTAGAACTTTGTGTGGGCAGTTGTTATTGCTTGAGGGTAGTTTCCGGTTCCATCACAAGATGCTATGTGCCTCAGGTCTTTGCCTGAATTAAGAAATAAGCTGGAAAGAAGAGCTTAAGGAAAAATGCAGGACAAAGGTCGTGGGTACAAGCAGGTGAGCAGTAAAAGGCAGGACTTGGGGTCTAGCTGGTGACACCGTCTCAGTAAGCAACCATCCTGAAGCCACGTATTTCTGTATCAGCCCTGCTGCCTTTTATACTAACTGTAATCACTTTTCCTCTGATCATTAAGTACTGCTACTTGGCTTATATCATGTCTGGATCCCCCCTACCCTCAGTGAAATTAGGAAACCTATGTTAAGTGTGCTATTCCTCAGTGGCAGCTACAATTACAGATGATAGCTATGAAAGCATTTTCCAAAGAGGGTGGTATTTATTTTACCAATGTATTTTTCCTGCACCCCTTCTGAGGGAGACAAAGTTAGAGGGTAGGGGACTGAATGGACTGCACATGAAAAATTCACTTTAGCACCCCTAGTCCCAGGGTCTCTAGATTCCTCCCTCTACATTATGCCAAGGGAATTTTTACAGCTTGACTTCATCTAGTGTGGCCCCATTGAGTCCAGGCTTTGGTTCTCTAGAATTATTCTAGCTGCTCCAATTAGCAATATTTGTTGAAGGCAACAGAGTGCCAGAGGGTCTTATACCAGCAATGAAATATCGCACCCTGAAAATGACACACACGACTTTTGCTTATAAGCTGTTGGCCAGAACCACATGCCTCCTCCCGTAAGGGGGACAGCTAAGTGTAATCTTTCAGGGTGCTGGAGAGAGAGAAGAAAACTGGGTATGTGTCAGCACCACACCAGGTGAGTCAGGGCTGCCACAAGTGATGAAGAGCTACACTATCACAAACTATTTATGCACCCTGACGGACAGCCCACTTGGCTACGCATCCTCTCTCATTTCTCCTGAACCACTACCAGAACCACAGTTCCCGAAATCCTCGACTTGGAGGATTGCAGCAGCTTTGTTTTATGTTAGTTATTTCTTTGCTCCCTCCCAGGAGCCTTTTGCTAGTACAGTTCATTGGTGTCTTCTGGACCTAGTAGAGCCAGGTTGTATAGTTGCTACTTATGTTTTATAATGGAATGCTACTGGGCATGCCCAGCGTTATGGTTCAGTGATCACATAATAGCTGATTTGTGATGGGTGATTTAGGTTGTCCAGTCACTTAAGAGTCCCAAAGCCAGATGCTCAGTTTCCATCAGGACTCAATAACGAGTTATGAACTGCTTTTCAAAATGAAGAACAGTTACAGCATGAACTTCCTCCAAAACCTTGTCTAATCTGGGGCCTGCCATGGTCTCCAGACCCCATCTCTGCTGCCAGGCACACTTCCACTGCCATTAGATCTTTTAGGCTGTAAGGCCCAACAGGCATGCGAGCTTGCTTAGCGGCCTGGACCTGTTCCGGAGCTAGTTCTTGTTCTAGGACCCACTGAAAACTGGCAGCTTATGGGTTATCTGCTGCATGCTGCAGCATGCCCAAATGCGGTACAGGTGGTCACCACAATCCGGAAAGCATCATACACTGTGCCTCTTTCTTTGTGGTGGTTGGGGCAAGGTACTACCACTTATCTCTCTGTAGAAGGTATCGCCTAATATGCTCCGAATCACTGGACCCCTTGAAACTTCATCAAAGTGGCAAGGCCCTTAGGAGCACCTGGTAGCTGGGACGGTTAAGCATCCAACACTTGATTTTGGCTCATGGTCCATGAGTTTCAGCCCCACTCGTGCTGACAGTGCAGAGACTGCTTGGGATTCTGTCCCTCTCTCTCCCTGTCTCTCTGCCCCTCCCCTGCTCTCACTCGCTCTCTCAAAATAAATAAATAAACTTTAAAAAGTTGGGGGGCCAAGGCCCTTAACTATCACAGTTTATTGTTCCAGTCAATATACATCTAAAACTACAGCTGCAATTAACATCATAATCTGATTAGGTCTGCAATAATCTATTATTTTTCAAGGCCCTTTAGCCTTTTGCTCTGGTCACATAGAAACATTTTATGCAGATATAATAGGAATCACTATCCCAGCTTCTCTCAAGGTTTTTATGGCAGTGGTAATTTCTACAATCCCTTCAGAAGTATTGCTTACCAACTGGTGTACTGTGTGGGAAGAGTTCCAGAGCCCTCATTCCGAAGGAAAGGGAACCAGAGAATGGCATTTCGTTAGTTATCAAGTATATGTGTGTGTGGATTCTCACCATATGTTCTACAACTGTAATAATAAACACCATATATTCTATAATTGTAATAAAACACTAGTGCTCTATAGTTCCAACTAGACCCACTGTTAGCTGAATTTGAACCAAGACTTTATCTAAAGCCTGACATCCATAATCATCTACTTTGGTAGACTTTTGTAGCGTTTTGGGTCTCTGGGGATCAGTGTAAAATTAGCATCAGTATGCAGTAGTTCCCAGAAGTTCTGGATATTTCTCTTTCCTCAGTGCACAGTCCCCTGGGTAAATAGCTACGGGTCACTCTGTGGAAAGCTCTCCACTCTGTGGAGGAAATGCACTGTATACACCTATGGCTGTACTGCAGTGTTCTTTTTCAGAGGCTCTCTTGCCTCCACCTCTGTTGAGGGGCTTCAGATCTACACACTGGCTTAGTTCTGGGCACCTGGTAAGAAGACATGAATCCAAACAGTGATGTCTGGTTAGTTTGTCCCCAGCTGAGCTCAGAGTATTCCTTCTATGTAAAGCAGAACCTGGGTAGGCTGCCCAGTTGTTTCAAAACACACCTGTTACTATTTTCTGTTGATTCATTGGACTGACCACACTAAACAGATCTTTGCTGGGATCTACCACCTAGCCTCTACCCCTCTGAAATTCCATTTTCCCACTGTAATCAGGAAATGCAATTTTTGTAGCACTTCCCCCTGTCTTCTATGGGTTTCAGGACAGAGTCCCACAGAGATGCTCTCTTGTTCCCTTACCCAATGCTTGGTGAAGGAAGTGGCCTCTGGGCTTTCCCAGAGGGCATAGTGGGTTTGGAGAATCAAATCAAGAGGCTGCCACTGCCTCCAGCTTCTTCACGGAACCCCAGAATGCTGCTAGAAGACCACAGCTATGCTGAACACCTCATTCTGCCTTCTGAGTAACAGAGAATGCATTATTGGAGGAACCTAATCACTACAGAACTTTAGCTCCAAAGGCTTTGAGAAATGTACTGTCTAGCTGGGTGGCTATGTCCCTGATCACAAGTCTTCTCCTATGGCAGAAGGGAAGACCAGGCAGATGTGGGAGGATTACCTCCAGGCTGTCATGCTTCACTCTCCTCTACTGGTTTCCTCCCATTAGCATTTAAACATGCTCAAGTCGCTGTTGTTTTATTTCATTTTTGGATTAAAAAACAAAACCCTTCCCTCATCCCTATGTCCCCCTGTATTTCCACCTCCTTATTCTATATAGTTCTATATTATGAAAGAATTGTCCTCAAATACTTAGTTATCGGTGGATGTAAGAAAGTCTGAATTCAGCATAGGAAAGGAAGCTCGAGATATCAATCTGCAATGTATGAAACTGACAGCTGTGAAGTGACTAAAAGTTGAAGATGATTCCAGTGTCAGGTCATTTACTAAAAACATCAGGTGTGATAGGAAAATAATGGGCCCCAACGACGTCCATGTCCTAATTCTAGAAACTCTGAATATGTTACTTTGCACGGCAAAAGGGATTTTGCAGATGTAATTAAGGACCTTGAGATTATTTTAAATTATCTGGGTAGTATCAATCTAGTCACATGGTCCTTAAAAGTATAAGATGAAAAAAAAAGTGAGGACTCTTGAAAGGAACTCAACCCACTGTTGCTGGCTTTGAAGGCAGAGGAAGAAGACCATGAACCAAGGATGTGGACATCCTCTAGAAGCTATGGACAGCCCTCGGTTGATGGCCAGCAAGGACAGGAGCTCCAGTCCTACAACTTCAAGGAACTGAATTCAGCCAATGACTTGAATGAGCATGGTAATATATTTTCCCTAGAGCCTCCAGAAAGGAATGTTACCCTGCCAACTCCTGGGTTTTAGCTCTTTGAGGTCCATGCCCCCAGAACTGTTAAGATAATATACATTATTTCATCAACTAAATTTGTGGCTGTTTGTTATGGCAACAACAGAAAATAAATCAAACAAGGTATGGGGTGCCTGGGTGGCTCTGTCAGTTAAGCATCTGACTTCAGTTCAGGTCATGAACTCTGTCCTGTCAGCTTAGAGCCTGGAGTCTGCTTCAGATTCTGTGTCTCCCTCTCACTGTGCCCCTCCCCTACTCATGCTCTGTCTCTCAAAAATAAACATCACAAAAAATTTTTTTTTAATAAAAACAATAATAAATCAAACAAGGTACTTGCCACACAAGTCTTCCTTCCTGGGGACACTTATTATAAAACCAGAGTCGGGGCGCCTGGGTGGCGCAGTCGGTTAAGCGTCCGACTTCAGCCAGGTCACGATCTCTCAGTCCGTGAGTTCGAGCCCCGCGTCGGGCTCTGGGCTGATGGCTCAGAGCCTGGAGCCTGTTTCCAATTCTGTGTCTCCCTCTCTCTCTGCCCCTCCCCCGTTCATGCTCTGTCTCTCTGTGTCCCAAAAATAAATAAACGTTGAAAAAAAAAAATATTAAAACCAGAGTCCCTGAGATTAGGGGGAGTTGAAAAATGTTAGTTCCGGGACCACTGCCTGACTCTTATATCCTGACTGAGAAAAGGTTCTAGGGAGAGTATCAAGCAGGAAGGGAAAAATCAAAACAAGAAAACTGGAAAGCATACATCATAGGATTTGCACAATAGCAGCAAAAAAGTCTAGTTCTACCTCTAAATAGTAAAGATGATACATAAATAAGGACACTGGCCCAAGCCTGGTGGGACTCCATTTAGAACTATGCATACACAGAATATTGATTGGCTCAACAGTGCAGGAGAGGTATAATTCTCACCCCACCCCCGTATCCTACCTATGTAAAAGCACATAGACATGTGCTTTACGTGAGTTCACACAAGCGCAATTCACAGCCTGAAATATGAGAAAAGTAAGAGTTTTACCTTACTCCATAGAGAGCTCTCCTTACATTTGAAGAAGAAAACTATTCCTCCACAGTAGATTAAAATCCTCCCATGTATTCTCTTTACCTCATGTAATTTGTCAAAGCCTTCTTTCTATAGGGATCACCATAGTCTAGCATCTTAATGTACAAATGAATGACATATTGATTCTTGTTTAAATCCTAAAAGAATTTCTCAATATAAAAACATTTTCTTTTCCCATATTTTTATAATGCACAGAATATTCTTCCTAACCAGAAATACCTTCTCTCCCAAATCTTTTGAATTATCTAGTCTTGAGTCTGTTACTTAACATTAAGGTTTTCCACATTTCTTTCAGACTATAACTTGATATTTCAGAAGTGTCACTTAAATCAGCCTGAAAAGAAAACATCCATGGAGGTAAGAGAAAAACAACTTTCCTACCAGACAGAGCTACTGGAAAGTTCATCTAGTGAGTAATAATTTATAGAAAAGGTAATTTATTATTTACTGTGCAAGTTGTTGGCATCATTCACAGCACCTTCTTCACTTGAGTGACAAAGGCCAACATATACAACTAAGGATTATCAGGTGGCTTAAGATACTTTATCACCTTTCTTGTGAGAAAACTAAAGAACCCTACAGTCATTAATCCAGTAATTCTAGTAACACACTTTTGAAGATGAGGGCAAATGTTCTATTCACTTAAGTATTTATTTCTGTAGTTTAAACACAGAGCCTTTATAAGGAAAACCCAACATAAAAGTTAAATGTACTAAAGGAAGAAACGTGAATCAAGAATGTAAAAATTAAATCTGTAACCAAAGAAAGCCATCAGAAATTATTGTTAGGCAAGCCCTGGAAATGTGGGAAATTGTAATTGGGATAAAATAAGAAACAAGGCCAAGGACAAAGGCAAATCCAAATCAGAAACCCAGGTAGAAGATCCTAGGACTGTAATTCCCAAACTGTGTGCTCAGGGGCATAGGACTCTGGAGTGAACTCACAAGGCACCATGAGATATTTTAAATGTTTCAGAGAAACACAGAGACGTTTGTGAGACATCATATGAATGTCTATGATTAGGTTGTTCGGACTTAATTACTTAATAAATGGAACTCTACAGTATTTCTTAGGCTCAAGACACTATGAAAAAAGTCCAAAAATGCTATGAACCAAGAAAGTTTGGGAATCTCTGCCTTAAGGACATACCAGGGTTCAAAAGACATAGCCTGCCTAGAGTAGAACCGGAAAGGTAGATCAGGGGCGCCTGGGTGGCTCAGTCCAGTAAGTGTCCGTCTTAGGCTCAGGTCATGTTCTCGAGGTCTGTGAATTCAAGCCCCACATCTGGCTCTGTGCTGACAGCTCAGAGCCTGGAGCCTGCTTCAGATTCTGTGTCTTCCTCTCTCTCTGCCCCTCCCCTGTTCGCTCTCTGTCTCTGTCTCTCTCTCAAAAATAAATAAACATTAAAAAAAAGGAAAAAAAAAGAAAAGAGAAGTAGATCAAAAGTAAAAAGGACAGCGCCTCAAGCCTCTGCATGCCTCCTTATACATGGTAGGGCCTTTCACTCTACTGTAGCTTTAAAGAAAGGAACCTTGTACCCTATTACTCTGAATTTACTGCAGCATCCCTTCAAAATCAATGAATCTTGCTTGTAAATCAGTGAATCTTACTCTTAGTAACAAAACCAAAACCATGATTTTTCATTGTTGGTTGGGGACCAAACAACTAAAGTTCCCCAAATATTTACTATGAGAAAGTCTACTAAAATTTAAATACTTCTCTAGTGAAGAAATGAATGAACTTTAAGATTCATTCAGCAATAATAGTCCATTATAGAAGTTTTAAAATTTACTCTAAATTAGGGGTTGGCAAACTTTTTCCATAAAAAGTCAGATAGTATTTTTAAATATTCTTTTCTTTTTTCTTTTTCTTTCTTTTACAACTCTAAAAATGTAAGAGCTAACCGAAAGCAGTGGGTATGTTCACATTGTTGTCAACCAATCTCCAGACCTATTACATTTTGCAAAACTGAAATTCTCCATCCACTGAACTAACATAATAATTCTCCATTTCCCCTTGTATACCCATGTGCATCGCAGCACTGGACACCATTAGGGGATAGAAAGTCAAAAGGTCAAAGTACACACACCAATGTTCACAACAGCAATATTCACAACAGGCAAAGATGGAAACCCAAATGTCCGTTGACAGATGAATGGATAAACAAAATGTAGTCTATACAGCCTTAAACATGAAAGAAATTCTGATACCTGCTACAAGAATCGACTTTAAAAATCATTATGCTAAGTGAAATATACCAGATGTAAAAAGGACAAATAGTGTATGAATCCACCCTCATGAGTACCTGGAATGAATTCATATAGACAGAAAGTAGGATAGTGATTACCAGGAACTGGGGGAAAACGGAAATGAGCAATGTGTTAAACAGATACAAAGTTTCAGTTTGGGATGATGAAAAAATTCTAGATATGGATAGCAGTGACAGTTTCACAATATGATGAATGTACGTAATGCCCTGAACTGTACACTTAAAATGGTTAAATAGTAAATTTTATGTTATTTTACCACAATAAAAAAAATGTAAAAACATTTCTTAGCTTCATGAGCCATATGGAAATAGACTGGAGACTGTAATTGGGTTGCAGGCCATAGTTTGCTCTGAATCATAAGACCCACTAAACAAAATGAACAAAATGACATGAAATACTTAGAAGTTTTTTTGAAGTCATTGTAATTCATTTTTATTTCAACATGAACATGTTAAACAGATTTTCACATTTAATATATTTGTTAGACTTAACAAATTACAAGTGTACCCAGTAACTTAGAAGTGTAGCCAGTAAATGTTTACCCAGTAACTTATAAGTGTAGCCAGTAAATGTTTGAGAGAAGTCTCTTTAAGATGAAGTCAACTGATGCCACATTGGGGCACCTGCGTGGCTCAGTTAAGTGTCCAACTCTTGATTTCAGCTCAGGTCATGATCTCACAGTTAGTGAGATGGAACCCAGAGTTGGGCTCTGGCTGACAGCTTGGAGCCTGCTTGGGATTTTCTCTCTCCTCCTCTCTCTCTGCCTCTCCCCCACTTATGCTTGCTTTTGTTCTCTCTCTCTAAATAAATAAGCATTGGAAAAAAAAAGATGAGATCAAAATGTATATAAGGACATACAGACATACACATAGAAATCAGGTATTACATGTAATATGTACAGCTTTACCTGTTATAGATGTAGGGAGGTACAAAGGAGATAGAAATAAATAAATAAATAAACCACGGTGTCTTTAACAAAGCTTAAAATGTAGCCTGAACAACGTGGTAGGTAAAGCTGAAACTTAATGGGCAAAAAATACTCAAAGTTCAGATTTTAAGTTGGATATTACAGCTAGTTCCACTTATATTTTCTTCCCCATTCATTTGGTACATAGTAGACCATTTTCCCTTCCATTTAGGGGAGAAGAGAAAATGGTACATTACAAAATCAAGCATAATGTAAAGACCTGCTCATATCCCTTCCCTACATTTGCAACCTTTAAATCTAACACTCACTTAACTCTTTCATTGGTTAGCATAATCTCAAATTCTGAAGGCAACATACTCCTAAAAAAGAAAACCCTAGACACCTTATGAAGGCTCAAAGTCAGCTCTAGGCAAAAAAAGAAAAAAAAAGAAAAAAAAATCACTCTAAGCAAAAAGCCTTTTTCCAATAGATAGAGTGCACATAAATATGGAGACAGACATGGTTTCAGTTATCTACTCACTGGAAAAGATGCATAACAACCCTAAACAGAGAAGTAAAATAATCATTTTTATTATGCTTATGAATTCTTTTTAAGACTTTAACTTTATTGTTTTTTCAGAGCATTTTTAGATTTAAAACAAAATTGAAAGATACAGATAATTCCTATATAACCCCTAGTCCCTCCACACATGCATAGCCTCCCCATTACCAGTATTGTCCACCAGCATTGTACATTTTTTATCAAGGATGAATCTACACTGACACATCAAAATCACCCAAAATCCACAGCTTACCTTAGGGTTCGTTCTTGGTGTTACACATTCTATGGATTTGGACAAAAGCATAATGACATACATTCATTAACATTATAGAGTATTTTCATTGCTCTAAAAATCCTCTATACTCTGTTTATTCATCTCTCCCTTGTCCCTGTCTGGGAGCCATTGACTTTTTTTTTTACTGTCTCCATAGTTTGTTTTTTCCAGAATGTCACATATTTGGAATCACAGTGTGTAGCCTTTTCAGCTTAGTAGTATTCATTTAAGGTTCCTCCGTGTCTTTTCATAGCATGGTAACTCAATTCGTTTTAGTGCTAAATAATATTCTGTAGTCTGAATGTACCATCGTGTATTAATCCATTTATTTAATGAAAAACATCTTGGTTGCTTCTAAGTTTTGGCAATTATGCATAAAGGTGCTATAAACATCAATGTGCAGGTTTCTGTGTGGACATAAGGTTTCACCTCCTTTGAGTAAATAGTAAAAAGTTCAGTTGCTGGATCACATGGTAAGAGTTTACTTCATTTTATAAGAAACTTCCAAACTATCTTCCAAAGTGGCTGTACCATTTTGTGTTCCCACTAGCAATGTATGAGAATTCCTTTTGCTTCACATCTTCACTAGCATTTGGTGTTGTCAATTTCTAGATTTAGGCCATTCTAAGAGATGTGTAGTGGTAAGTCATTTTTTTTTTTCACTTTGCATTTCCCTGATGGCATATGATGTGGCTGACGCATCTTGGCATATACTTATTTTACATCTGTATATCTTCTTTAGTGAGGTCTGTAAAGGTGTTGGCCCATTTTTTAAACAAGCTTTTGTTTTCTTATTGTTGAGTTTTAACAGTTCTTTAAACATTTTGGATAACAGTCCTTTATCAGATGTATTTTTTTTTGCAAATATTTCTCCCAGTCTGTGTCTTGTTTTCCATTCTCTTAAAATCGTGGATTCTTCAGGTCAGGAATTAGGACAAGACAGGGCAGGAAAGGCTCACTTTGGTCCACAAGTCTAGGTCCTCAGCTGGGAAGGCTGAAAAGGCTGAAGGGTAACTAAATGGCTGAGAGCTGGAATCTGCTTCTCCATTCTCATATCTGGCACCTAGGCTAACTGGAGGGCTGGGCTCAGCTGTGACTGTCAATCAGAGTACATTCAAGGGGTCTCCCTATTGCCCTGGGCTTTTCACAGCACATGGGACTCAGGTAGTCAGACTTCTTACATGATGGCTGAGAGCTACAAAAGCAAGGGTTTCAACAGACTGCACGGCCTTTTATGACCTAGCCTCTGAAGTCACATATGGTGACTATGATCACTTTCTCTATATTCTCTTGTATAAATCAATCATAAGCCCATCCAGATTTAAGAGGAGAAGACACAAAGTATATCTTTTCATGGGAAGGACATCAAAGAAGTCATAGCCATATTTTAAAACCACCAAGGGCATATTTGTATAGAGAGATGTGAAGACACATACCAAAAGGTTGACAGCAGTGCCCACCTCCCACGTTCCCTCAAAGTGAATTTTATTAACTTATTATTTTAAGTCAGACTAACACAAACATATTCTCCATGGGTGGCAAAATTCCATCTACCTATTTTCATGTAATACAGTAACAAACAGAAACTTCATTTCATCTATATAAACTGCATCAAGAATGAATAATGTCTTACTTTGGGGCCTAGTACCATCTGCCAGTTACAACCACTTCTTATCTTCCAAACACCATCAAGCTCAGATCCACCCTCAGGCTTAGACTAAGTCATATCCAGAAAGAATACAGAGAATACATATAGCAGATAAAGTAAGTAGACTAGAATCACACCAGCATTATGATTGCTGAAATTGGTGGCCATTCTCTATCTCAGTCATTGCTAGACTTTAGGATCTCGTGGACCAAGAAAAATTTCAGAAATAAAATAAACCAAATGGGAGCAAATAAAGTTAGCAACAAATATTTCTTCAAAGAAAATTATTTAGAAAATAACTACTCTATAACTGTCATTGGATAAAAGAAATAGAATGAACAATTTCAATATAATGCACAATCCTTAAGAGTAAGTTTAACTAAATGAAAAACTCACTATATTTTTTTCTTATTTCTCTGCTGATCTGTAGCAACTTCACCATAGATGAACCCCAGTTCACAAACTGGTGTGCAAAACTACTTGTCCATCTGACATTCTGGTCTCTTCCATCTCTTACTTTATTCTGATAGTTCTACAACTTTAGCTTGCTCCTAGGAAAGACAGACAAATAAGTAATTAAAACACAACATGAATGCCATAAGGATACAGGGAACAAAATCAAGAAAGTTTTCACAAATTAGGTTGAAAAAGGTTTGCCCCTGGGAAAGAATGAGGAAGACTATTAAAGGTGGCAATGACTGTGACTGAAAGCATGGAGACAATCTACGTATGCAGTATATCCAAGGAAGATACATTGTGAATCAAAAAAGTAAGTAGTGGTTATACTTGATTGTAGAGCAAGGGTTACTTTTCTCTTCTATATTCTTCTATTTTCTGAAATTTAACACTGGAATATGCATAAATTTAATGATCAGGAAATACACAATTATTTTGATTTTGTAGATTACCCTTAGGAAGAAGAAACAAAAGGTCTATTTCCCTTTGAGAAAGCAGTTTGTATTAAAAGAGGCCAGGTTGGAAAATGGAGATGTTAAAGACTGGAGTATGGATGCAGAAATGCAGCTCTAGACTTTGGCCAGGGCAGATGACACTGGGGAAGATAACATTCCCTCAATGCCTCTGTTAGAATTCTAGGCTAGGTGTACTCAGACTGAGGCCTTCTTGTCCACAGTCATGAGTCAGAAACTCTCAGGTGGCAGGTGTGTCTGACAAGTCAAATGCTTAGCAGTGCCTTTGGAATCAAGAGACCAAAGTTGGAATTTCAGCTCTACCACTAACTAGCTCAATGAACAAAGGCAAATTACTTAACCACTTGAAACTTTTTTTTTTCATCTGTAACATGGAGAACTGCCTACTTTTGTGGATTTAGATTAACTGATATAATGTAGGTGAAGAATTTAGTACAATGCCTGCCCCTCAGAACATGAGAATTATAATAGAGGACACATTTGTATATCTAATTGAGAAGTTAGATATTTGTTTGCTTTGTTGGTTTTAAAAGGCTTTAAGATCCTATTTGCCATTTGTTGTATAGGTTTAGCTAAAAGCTGTCAGTTGGAACGTCAAAACCTTTTGAAACTTAAATGTATGAGTTTTTCACACGAGTTCTAAATGCGGAAAGGATATTCAGTATTTGCAGTTGCTTCTAAAATTCAGCTACCTTTAGAATTTTCTGCAAAATCCAGAAATAATTAAGTAGCCCTCCCGTAGTTTCTAGCAACTGATAGAAAACTAGGAGGACGCTTTCCATTCTTCTCTTATTCCACCCGCTCCCCTGTCCACTCATAGAGAGAACCGGAAATTTCTATGCAAATAAATGGCTCAGTTATAAGGTCTTACCCAGTCTTTCTTAATGCTGGAATACAGTCAGCAAAGAACATAGCAGGTGTCTTTCAAGTGTTCTCCATCAATTCTTACAGCGTCCAGAATCCTGTTCACGGGCCTTTGGGGCAACCAGTACCAACTCCAACAATTCCTAACCATCTCCTCTCCTACCAACCTCCTAACCTTGCTACGCCTCTCTACAGCCCCTCCCCCCGCAAATGACCAATCAGAGAGTGTAAAGTGAGGCGGATGGGGCGGGCCCAGTTTGGAGCTGTCGACGAATCAGCAACCTCAGACGGCGGGGGCGGAAACGGAAGCCCTGGGTGGGCTTTGGGTTCCGTTGTGGGGATGTCCCGTGGGAGTGAGTGAGGAAATCCTGGGGCCGGCAGGTTTGAGTCCTCACCTCCAATCTGCCAGCGAAATCGGGCGAAGAGACGCCTGCTGACGCGGGAGGGAGAAAGCTCGACCGCCCAAGAAAAGAGCAAGTGGGCAGGCAGCGGCGGGGCAGAACCGAACTGTATGCAGGGTCTTTAGGGGCCGGTCCTGGTCGGCGCCGCTCACCTCGAGGCCATGGTGCAGGCGGTGCTCTGGGCGATACCCAGGTGAGGGCAGCGGCTCCGCCCGGGTATTCCACCACCGAAAACTGGGTAGATGCGGTGTGGGGAAGAAAGGATGCTGCCCGCACTGCTCCCTGGTAGCACCCTGAGCGGCCGCAGTTGCGGCAGCAGTAGCAGCAGAAAGCACAACGCGGGCCGAGGAGGCGGCTCGAGCTGCTGGTAAAGTCGCCCAACAGCTGTTTCTCTGTAGCATGCGAGTTGACAAAACAACCAAAGAACAGGGCTCCCCATTACAATCTCTGTCGAGCTCTTTTTCCTTGCCATTGGGAGCTGATTTATGCGGAAACATGCCTTGCACTTGTACCTGGAGGAATTGGAGACAGTGGATTCGACCTTTAGCGGTTGTCATCTACCTGGTGTCCATAGTGGTTGCGGTTCCCCTATGCGTGTGGGAATTACAGAAGCTGGAGGTAAGAGGGTGTTTCACCATTGGCCTCTACCCTTTCTTCTACCGTCCTGCCCGTCTAAGGTTGCCCATTTTTACCCTAGATGCCCCAAACTTGATATCCTGAAAATCAGGGCATGTAAATGAGCCCAGTCTTAGTTCATAAACCTGTCTGGTTTCTTGTTCACTGGTTTTCAAAGCGTGCTGCAGGTGGAGGGAGGGCCAAGTCGAGAAAATAGAATATATTAAGATTGCTGCTTAGAAGAGCACTCTTTTGCAAGTATTCCATCAATTCCCTGAAAGTAAGATAATTTTATTGCTGAAATCTGATCTGTTCAGATACTGGACTACCTTGAAAACCATGTATTGAATTTTATTAGCATTTAACTAGCTTCCTGAATTAAAGGGTTCTAGTTGGTTTGACTTTGTTGTTTGTTTTTACTTAGAAATTAGCTCTTAACCAATAAAGATTTTGCAAAAGTCCCTTGTATATTTTTTGATGTCATATTCTTATTATGACATCAGTAAAGTACTACAAACTGGAAAACCCCAAGGTAAATACTCAACTAAGATAGGTACTTTATAAAAATTGTATAATGAATTTTAAATTCTAAGTTAATAAAAACCAGCAAGTACTTTTATTTAGCAACACCTATTTTATAAGAGCAATGGTGAGACAACAGCTAGTTTAGGCTTTTTGTTATGGAAATGTTTTTACATAATTAAACAAAAATGCATTTTAATATGCATTTGTTTCCTGTATGTTCACTAAGTTATATTTTGTTGACTTTCCCATATTGGCATAGCCCATGTAGTTATTTTTAATGTTCATATAATATTCCACTACGTTAAATATTTCCTCTTTGTTAGATATTTAGGTTTCTCATGATTTATCAACCAGAATTCAAGTACAGACATTTTATTACAAATAAATATTTCTTTGAAGTATTTTTTTGGAGTGTGGTGTAGGAACTACTTTTAAGGCTAATAATATGTGTAGTATCAACCTACTTTAAGACTTCTCTTAGTTGTTGGTTAACTATAGTTTTTAAGTGCCAACTTTTAAGGAAAAATTTAATCTGCAATCTCTACTGCAAACACCCTGAACCAAATTCTCTTCATGTGTTGCCTGAACTATTCTCAATTCACTAGCCAAAGTATCGAATTAAAACAAGTCCTATTCTTCTCAAAGTTTTCCAGTCACTCCGAGTCCAGATTAAAAGCTAATATCCCTCACTCTGGCCATTACAGCCCAACATAATCTGACACTACCCCACCCAATCCCCCTCTGACTTTCTCTTCTCAATTCCTTGCTTCTACCAAGGGGACTTTGCTCTAACATGTGGGAGTATGTTATTGCCTTAGGACCTTTACATTAAATGCTCCCCCTTTATGGCATTCTCTTCCCCTAGATGGTATTCTCATTCCTTTATGTCCTTCAGGTCTTTTACTTGAATGTCACCTTGCTACCCTGTTTAAAAATTGCAAGCTTTCCTTCATCCCAGTGATGAATCAGGCTTGTGTTCTATATGGTGAGAGAGAGAAATCTAGCACTCATCTTCATGGAACTTAGTGGTAGAGACCAATACAACCAAAAAAAAAAAAAAAAAAAGGCTATGGAAAAAACTAAAAAAAGATCTAATAAATGAACCAGCAGGCATCTTGAAAAGACCACTACCAGCTATAGAAAAGTGGAAGTGAAGGAAAGTTAGAAAGCTGTTTATGGTAGTTACGAGGTAATGGGTGCCTGAGTTACAATGACTATGGCCCAAATCAGAATAGCAGAAATAGAGATGGAAAACTGACTTTTAAGTATCCTTGGCAGTGAAGAAACAAAACTGTAAAAATGAGATGTGTAAACTGTTTACATGTTTAGGGACAGGTTTATATGAAAAACATTTGTCTTTTAAACACTAGAATCACAATGCTCACACTGAGAAGTCAGTGGGAACTGAGATTGTAGAAAACAAGAAGTTCATAAGAGCCCATCCCATGCCCATGGTGGGGCATGTACTCATTTATTGGAATGGCAAGATGACCATATGCCCTCCTTAAATTATTTCTATCTCTTACTTGGCTGAGCATGTGTAATGGAAGGTAAGTAAGTGAAATGCACACATAATGTCACACTACTCACTCTGCAGTCATTTTACCCTGCCTTATGTGCACTTATGCCCCGAGTAGCTACTCTTTCTGTAAGTTCTCCTCTCTTCCCCTCAGGAAGATTGGGCCCACAGAGCACACTCTTATTGCACTCTGAACCAAATGTTTTCAATTGGTTCAGGTTCAGTTAACCCACTCCTGGATGCTTGTCTTTAATGGTTTTTTCTACTTCAAGTTACCTTAGGGGGGAAAAATTGTGCTACTTATCTCCTCCTTGTCTTGTGAACCAAAACAGCCCTGCTTATGGCTGATAAGTTTAATAATGTTAAACGATAGCCTCATATCAATGTGTCTCAAGTGTGAATAATTTATTTAGAAATAAATGTCAATTAAAATAAAGGTAATAATGATTTCTACAAATACCTAATGTTTACTTATTTTATTACTTAAATATGTGGATACCCAAAATAGCTTTAATTTCTTATGCATATAGCTTTTTAGGTACCTCAGAAATTAAAACAGCTATAAAACCAGTGATTCAAATTAATGGCATTAATGTGGACAGATGATGGTTTTAAGAAACTACCCCTTGCAATGTAAAAATGGTACTAACTCTATGATGCAAGGTATTTTTTAATTTGGTGTCTATACTGAAATGACTCAGTTCTCTAGTCACTCGTTTTATGATCATTTGAAAAGAACTTTCTTTTTTACAGCACACTGAGGATGCTTGGCCTTTATTAGTCACAAGCACATCATTTTTCTCTTAGGTCTACCACCAAGTTGGCACTAAGGCGATTATAAAAACAAATGTGGGCATTAAAATTACTTGGCAATACTATTCTTCATTATCACCTTATAATTGAGAAGATCTAGAATATGCTGTTATTATTACTATTTTAGGTCATCATTAAAATGGATACAGATCTTCCTTGGTTTACAGTGGGATCACATCCTGATAAACCCATCATGTTAAAAATATCATAAGTAAAAATGCATTTAATGCACTTAACCTGCCAAGCATCATAGGGACATAGTCTAGCCTACATTAAACTTGCTCATAACATTTACATTAGCTTATAGAGGCAAAATCCTCTAACAGCATATTTTATAGTAAAGTGTTGAATATCTCATGTAATTGGATACTGTAGTAAAAGTGAAAAACAATAGCTATATGGGTGCAGAAGGGTCTCAACTATGATGTTTAAAAAAAAATTTTTTTTTTAATGTTTTATTTATTTCTGAGACAGAGAGAGACCGAGCATGAGCAGGGGAGGGGCAGAGAGAGAGGGAGACACAGAATCCGAAACAGGCTCCAGGCTCTGAGCCATCAGCACAGAGCCCGACGCAGGGCTCGAACTCACAGACCGTGAGATCATGACCCGAGCCAAAGTCGGACGCTCAACCGACTGAACCACCCAGGCACCCCTCAACTATGATGTTTTAACTTTTGACTTTACAATGCTGTGAAAGCAGTGTACATTCAGTAGAGACTGTACTTCAGATTTTGAATTGTGATCTTTTCCTGGATTAGTGCTGTGTAGTATAATGTTCTTCTCATGACGGTGGGCAGGGGCAGCACGCCATAGTTTTCAGTCAACCATGCAACCATGAGGGTAAACATCTGATACATTTAAAGCCATTCTGTATGCATACAGCCATTCTGTTTTTCACTTTCAGTATAGCATTCATTAAATTACATGAGCTATGAGATATCCAACACTTTATTATAAGTAAGCTGTATGTTAGATGATTTTTCCCAACTGTAGACCAATATAAATATTCTGAGTATGTTTAAGGTAGGCTAGACTAAGCTATGATGTTTGGCAGGTTAAGTGCATTAAATGCAGTTTCGGATTTAGGGTATTTTCAACTATGATAGGTTTATCAGAATGTAACCCCATCACAAGTTGAAGCTATATCAGTTGTTTACCCTCATGATTGTGTGGTTGACCTGGAGCTATAGCTCCCTGCCCCTGCCCAGCATCAGAATAGTATCATATCACACAGCGAAAAACTCAGGAAAAAATAAAAATTCAAAGTATAGTCTCCACTTAGCGCATATCACTTTTGTACCAATGTAAAGTCAAAAAATTGAAAGTTGAACTGTGTAAGTCTGGGACCATCTATACTCAATTTTAAATGAAATTGAACAGGGGTGCCTGGGTGGCTAAGTCGTTTGAGCATCCACCTCTTGATTTCAGCTCAGGTCATGATCCCATGGTTCATGGGATCTAGTCCTGGGTTCAGCTCTGCACTGACAGTGTGGAGCCTGCTTGGGATTCTCTCTCTCCCCCTCTCTGTGTCCTTCCCCCACTCATGTCTGCTTGTGCACACTCAAAATAAATAAATAAAAATTTAAAAAAATAAATGAAACTGAACCAAGCAAAAATCCCTGAAAAATGATTATAAAGACATTCCTTTTAGGATCTTCTTCTGCACGTACTCACTTTTCACTTAACTATTTTGATTAATATCCAGAGTTTAAGACTTTTTGTATAGTTGACCCTTGAACAGCATGGGTATGAACTGCAGGTCCACATATACACAGTTTTGCCGATAAATACAGTGTAAATGTATTTTTTCTTAAGATTTTTAATAGCATTTTCTCTAGCTTACTTTATTATAAGAATACAGCATATAGTACATGTAACATACAAAATATGTGTTAATGGACTATTTATGTTACCAGTAAGGTCAACATTAGGCTATTAGTGGTTAAGTTTGGGGGAAGTCAAAAATTATATATGGGTTTTTGACATTTGTTCTCTATACTTTTGTTTTCTACTTCTTTAATCTTTGACCCCTGTTGAAAAAAAATCTTGTTCTAAACAGTAAAACTAGAAGTTGTAGACTTCAGCTCTATTTTAATTAGCTGTTCAAATCCCAAAAGTACCAAAATTAAATGCCCACCTTTTTTCCTTTAAAACATTAGCATTAATGTACCCCTGCCTTGATGAGTGAATTCACAAGTTAATATAAAATTCATTCTCTAGGGCCCCACGGACAGAACAGAGGTTCAATTTTTTTTTTTTTTTTTTTTTGGCAGAAAGTAAGTGAATTACTTCAACTCTACCTTAAGATGAGATAGTTGAAAGTGTATTTTTAGAAATTGAGTTTTTATAGGATAAAATATTGATCAGATACCTAAAAAAAGAAATTAGAGCTTTTTAAAATGTAGTATCCTGAGTTGATATTGTTATATGTAAGAGGGGTAGCATGTATTAACACTGTTTGCTTGGACAGTGATTGTGGCAATACTTACCAAATGGGAGGGTTAAAAGACATAATGTATACAAAAAAAAAAAAAAAATTTAGCAAAGTATTAGGCAATACTCAGTAACATGTTGTGTAACAGTAAAATTCACAGAAAATGCAGGTAGAATTTTTACTTTCCAAACATAAAAGCAAAGGAATAGACCATAAAAAGATTTTTAGAACTTGTGGAAAAATTTTAAAACTTCTGTACATCCCCAAGCACAATAATCAAATATAAAAGACAAATAACAAGCTAAGAGAAAATGATCTGATGTTAATATTCTTAATGTATACAGCGTTGTTACAAAAGGCCTCACAAGGAAAAATGCTCAACGCCATAAGGAAAAATCATCCTCCTCCCTCCATAAAAGCACAGATAGACTGGGGTGTTTTTTTGGTTTTTTGGGGTTTTTTTGTTTTTTAGGTTTATTCATTTTTGAGAGAGAGAGGATCTCAAGCAGGATCCACACTGTCAGCACGGAGCTCGATGTGGGGCTTGAACCCATGAACTGTGATGTCATGACCTGAGCCAAAATCAAGAGTCTGGTGCTTATCCGGCTGAGCACCCAGGCGCCCCTAGGCTGTTTTTTGAAGAAGAAGAAAACAAGCAACTAGTTATTTGGAAAATGTTGGGCCTCATTAGTAATTACATAAATCTAAATTTTAGAAATAAAAAATATTTTATTTAGGTCTTTCATTTTAATATCAGAGGATTTATTTTAAATATGTTCTTTTATTTTAGGTTGGAATACACACAAAGGCTTGGTTTATTGCTGGAATTTTTTTGCTGTTGACTATACCTATATCACTCTGGGTGATATTACAACATTTAGTGCATTATACACAACCTGAATTACAGAAACCAATAATAAGGTAAACCTTAACATATTGTGATTCTTTTACTGTTGTGTTTGCTTGTTTCATAAATATGATGTAAAAGGTTTTTAATTTATGCTTTGCTTTCCAAATAGGATTCTTTGGATGGTACCCATATACAGTTTAGATAGTGTAAGTATGTTTCATTTTATGTCATTAGTTAAGAACTTGTTTGATGATGCAACAATATTTACAGAATGCTTAAGGTAATGAAAGTTTATTATTTGACAGTAGGGGTTAGATTAATAAGAAAAGTGAAAAGAGTCACTTGTTTTTAATGTTAATAAAAAAGATGAAGTATGACAGTAGAAAAGACGGGTGTTTAAAAAAAAAAATCTATAGCTATTTTCTTTGCTGTATGTTTTAAAATTTCCGATTATGTGTTCTTAGTCCTTTAAAGAATGTAATACTTAAAATTACATTACATCCTTTTTATTTACTAAATTTTTTATTTGGGGGGGGGGACAAAAAAAAACCCTTCCCCAGTGGATTCTGGGGAACAACATGCAGTTGTCACAGATGACTGCTTTAATTTAATTAAATATAAAGGAAATGTCTTTAATTGCATTTTCGGTGATCATCTCAAGAAAAATTGCATGTTATATTAAAGAACCCGATGACAAAATAATTTAGCTTCTTTCTTCATATTCACTATTTACATGAATGTTTTTGTTTACCAGTATCCAATATGTTTATTGCTTTTAAAAATTCATTTCACAGATTGTCTGGTAGCCCTCATAAATTTTAGAAAGTTAGATGGAAATATGTGACAAGCCATCTCAAGTTTAAAAATTAGCATTGTGAATACTATGAATTGGAACGGCAATTCATTTTATCTTAGCTCCAACTATTTTTAACCTCTCTGCTTTTTCATAGTGGATAGCTTTGAAATATCCCAGCATTGCAATATATGTGGATACCTGCAGAGAATGTTATGAAGCTTATGTCATTTACAACTTTATGGGATTCCTTACCAATTATCTAACTAACCGGTATCCAAATCTGGTATTAATTCTTGAAGCCAAAGATCAGCAAAAACATTTCCCTCCTTTGTGTTGTTGTCCACCATGGACTATGGGAGAGTAAGTATGTTTGGTTTTAGTCTTTTTATGTATTTAAACAGAATTTTTAAGCATCAGTCAGTTCTCTGCAAAGTGTGTTAAGTACTATGAGCAGGACAAAAAGTTAAGAAGAGTTCCTACCCTCAAGTAGTTCATAATCAAGTTTAAAGAATAATAAAACACGGGGCGCCTGGGTGGCGCAGTCGGTTAAGCGTCCGACTTCAGCCAGGTCACGATCTCGCGGTCCGTGAGTTCGAGCCCCGCGTCGGGCTCTGGGCTGATGGCTCAGAGCCTGGAGCCTGTTTCCGATTCTGTGTCTCCCTCTCTCTCTGCCCCTCCCCCGTTCATGCTCTGTCTCTCTCTGTCCCAAAAATAAATAAATGTTGAAAAAAAAAAAAAAAAAAAGAATAATAAAACACATATTTATAATCCACACATACAAATTACTCTCATACATTATTCATCCTAAATAGCAAACTTAAAACATTGCAGGGGAAAAAAACCTTAGAAATCATTTAATCAACATCCTTTTACAATTGGAACCCAGGATCTACAGAGATTAATTTACTTGAGATTACATAGATAGTTAATGGCAAAATCAGGTGTAAGACCCAAGGAGAAGGTAGTCTAGGTGGGGAAACAGTATATGAGATAGGAGCAACAAATAGTATTTATTCTAGTACTAAATAATGGGTTAATTGGCCTTATTATATATCCATAGAGGACAGTAAAGGAAAATAAAGCCTGACAAATTCAGTTGAAGCTAAGATTGCATTTTTTACATGAATGAGCCATTTGATATTTTTCAACAAGGAAACATTTGACAATACCATTTTAGAAAGATAAATTTTGCAATACTATTCAGGATATATTAGAGGGAGGAAGATTCCAGAGGTGGGGAAATAAATTAGAAGGTTATTACAGTGGTCCATTTGTGAGATAAGCTGAAAAGGAGGAATGAAATTGGAATAGAAAGGAAAGAGACTGAAACTGAAGGACTGGTAGGAGTTGATCACTGATAATGGAGAATAAGGTGAAAGTTGAAAGTCAAGGTAACTGGAAAGATTTGGAGTTATAGTAATCAATATAGATATACAACCTAGGGGTACCTACATTGCCTCCCATGAGATACAGAACCATTTGTACAACATTGGGACTAAATAGGTCTCTAGTTTACACATTTGAAATGACAGGGAGCTACCTAGCTATTTTAAGTAATAAGCTCCTAATGTGTTCATTAACACACTCGATATGTATTGAGCACCTAGTGTGTGCCAGTATATGGATATGTCTTAATGCACATAACAGATGTAGAACTCGTGGAACCAACATTTTGGCTCAGAGGTTTGGAATTAAATGAAGACACAAATAATAGAGTTACTTATATCAAGAAATGCTTTGAAGGGAAAAGAACAATAGTGTATGAAAGACGATAGTAAGGGAGAAGTATTATAATTTGGGAACCAGGGGAGAGATACTGTGCTTAGCAAAAAATACAACACAGAGATTTATAGCTAATGAGCAGATTGAGGTGGTCACTGGATGGAAAATTACTAAGAGGAGACATCAAGAGTAGGGGTTCTCTCTCAATAGACATAATCGAATTCTTACTAAGGGAAGGCCAAGCACTTACACATCAAGAATGGGAGATGAGGAGCTTGATTAAATATCAAAGGTAATCAGATATCAAGGGTAGGATGACTTAGCAGTATTTTTTGCTGAGACTGACTTAGATCAAGGCCAAGGCCTGAGAATGATACCTAGTTGAAAAGAGAGCTCAGAGGAGTCCTGTTAAAGTTCATTCAAGGAGAGAGTCGTTGTCAAATGAGAAGCCATTATAGGATGTTAAATAGAGGCCCTGGTATGCCAATTTCATTTTCAAAGATTACTGCTCTTGGTAGAGCAAGTGGGCAAGGATGGAAGAGATTGCAGTGGTCCAGTAAATATGATGATGATAGTTCAGCTTTGATCAGGACTCTCCTCCTAATACTGCAGAACCTAAAATGAGGCTCTAGCTGTATCATCACAATTAGCTAGTTGTTAACTAAAACCCCAAACCTTTTTCAGACCATGCTACTGGCCAAAATTCCCCTGTGTTGTGTTTGTGTAATTGATATGTTCCTAATCACACAGTTAACATTTATTCTTGTTAAATCTCTTCATGTTGGTTTCATTTTTTCTCTGATACCCTTGAATTCTGACAACTGCTTCCTGAATAATGTCAGCAATGCATCCATAGTTCAGGTATTCTTTTCTTTCAGAGGATATTCAGTATTTACCAAGTCATACAGTTTGGAGGTATGGTTTTAGTAATAGTAAAACGTCTGCTGTGTATAACCACATTGTAGGTTACCAGTCTCCCTGTAGTAGATAACTAGTGTTACAAATCTGATCATTAATCAGGCTATTGCTGTTTAGGATAATTCAGTATAATGCATTTGTTATAAAATGTAAATACAATGGCAAGTTTGCAGTTGTTAATTGATAAAAACTAAGTCTGCTTTTTATACTCTGTTTGCTGTAACATAAACAGCACAATGAGTTTTCTTTTAATAAACATTAAATTTTGTGTATATTCATGAGAGGAGGGAAAATAGATTACCTAATTGTTGCAGGGAGTATGGCCAGAGTCGCAAAAGATGAGTCCGCAAACAAAATGCAGTTAAGTAAAGGTCCTGACTCCAAAATGAAGCTTCTTTTTATTAGGATAATTGCTAAAGACTACATACATAAAGTCAGCTAAGCAAGTGTGTTAATCAATCTAATGGTTTAGCTTTTCAAGGTTGAATTTCGAGTTAATTGGTTTCTATAGCACTAGGAAGGGTCAGGTGTGAAGGAGGATCCGGCCCTGGACAATGTTAATGGCTCTAGTGTTCAGCTGTGTAAATGTGTCCTAAGGCCTTGCACCTTCTCCAGCCCTTCCCTTTTGAAGTCTTTTCCTTTGATGCTTCTCCTGCATCTCCCACATCTAATGATTTAGTACACTTATGAAACAAATGTTTTCATGAAATGGTACTAATCCGTATTACATATTCTCTTCCTCTTGTTTAAGATTGCTCTAAGGTATATACCTTGTAGTGGAGTGCTAGGTCTTTAGATTTTGTTCAGCATTGTTAGCAGCAGTAAATTTCCTTTTTTTTTTTTTTTTTAAAGTGTTTATTTTGAGAGAGACTGCGGGAGAGAGACAGAAAGAGAGGGAGAGAGAATCCTAAGCAGGCTCACACTGTGTGCTCAGAGCCTGACTTGGGGCTCGAACTCATGAACCGCAAGATCATGCCTCATCCAAAATCAAGAGTCCAACGCTTAACCGACTGAGCCACCCAGGTGCCCCAATGGTAAATTGGTTTCTGAAGTGGCAGTACCATATTAGTCTCCCACTGACAGTATAAAACACTTCTAGGGGCTCTGGGTGGCTCAGTAGTTAAGGGTCTGACTTCGGCTCAGGTCATGATCTTGGGGTTTGTGAGTTAGAGCCCTGCGTCAGGCTCTCTGCTGTCAGCACAGAGCCCGCTTTGGGTTCTCTGTCTCCCTCTCTCTGCCCTTTCCCCACTCACGTGCTCTCTCTGTCTCTCAGAAATAAACATTTAAAAAAAACTCTTTAAAAACACACTTCTAATTGAACCACATCCTCACCTACATTTGGAATTACCTAGACTTCTTTATGTTTGCATATCAAGAGGGTGTAAAGTGGTATATTGCTGTGGTCTTAATTTGGATTTCCCTGATTAGTAATGAAGTTGAGCAACTTTTCATGTATTTATTAACCATCTATGTTTTCCTTTTCTGAGGAATGCTTGTTTTCTGTTTCTCATTTTTTTAATGGGTTGTCTGTCTTGTGGCTTCATAGGGGATCTTTATATATTTAGATATTAATTCTTTGTTTAGTGTGTATTGAAAATATCTTTTCCAGTTTTTGGCATATCTGTCACCTTTATTAAATCTTCTGATAAATGTAAGTTTTGGATCTTAATATAGTTGAATTTATCTTATAGTCAGTACTTTTTGTGTCTCATTCAAAATATTATCTCCAATTACAGCATTATAAAAACATTGTCCTGTGCTTTTCTTGTAAACATTTCAAAATTTTCCTGTTAAGACATAGAAACACTTAATGTTTTGTGTGTATGTTGTGTGAGGTAGGAATGCAGTTTCATTTTATTCCATTGACTAATTTCCCTAGCATCATTCTGTCCCTTCTACTTCACTCACCTCTCTGGTCATCTCTGTTGTGTGTGAAGTTTCCATGTGTATGGGTCTGTTTGTGGCTTTTTGATTTTGGTTTTTTGGGTTTGTTTTTGTTTTTGTTTTTGTTTTTTCCTGTTTTATTGGTTAACTTTTCTATTGCTGGACCAATTCCATACATTAAGCACTACAGGTTATTAATAAGCCTTAAAATGAGGGACAAGTGCCCCGACCCTATTATCTTGCTATTTTTGATTCTTTGCTCTTACATATAAAATGTAGAAACAAGTTTGTCAAGTTGCTTGAAAAACCTCTTGGGTTTTTTTATTGTAATTAATCTTTATTGACATCTTTATGATTTTTTTAGTATTACCTATGAATATGGTCTAGGTTTCTGCATATTTAGCTCTTCATTTATCTTTCAAAAGTACATTTTTCTCATAGAAGTCTTGTACATCTTTGTTGACTTCATAAATGTATTTTATTGCTATTATAAGTGGAATCTATCTTAAAAATCATTTTAACTGCTTCTAGTGTGTATAAAAGCACATTGGGTTTGCATATTAACCTTATATCCAAAAATCTTGTTACATTTTCTTAGTCTGTAGACTTTTTAAGTTCCCTGTGAAGATGTCCTCTTCAATTAAAGGATTTCTTTGATATTTATTCTTTATACTTATAAATTACTCTTCTTACCATGCTGGTATCTCAAGATATTCTTGCATTATTCCTGATCTTGAAGGGAATTCTTATAAAATATAATTGAATTTTATGTTTTTAAAGGTGTTTTATAGGCATCCTTTATCAGATAAAATAAGCTTTTACCCATAGCTTGTTGAATTTTTAATCATGAATAAATGATTAAATTGCATCAAATGCTTATGCTGTATCTATTGAGATGGTTGGTTTTTGCCTTAACCTGTTAATTTAGTGAATTAGATTGATAACTTTTCTAATGTTAAAACTTCCTTGCATTTTGAGATGTGATTAAGATGTATTATCTGTTTTTCTACATCATGAGATTTGATTTGCTAATACTTTGTTTAGAATTTTTACATCTATATTCATGAGTAAGTTTAGATTATAAGTTTCTTTTTTACACTGTTCCTGTCTGGTTTTCATATCCAAGTTATACTGCCTGAATAGGTATTGCCTTTTACTTGTGTATCACAGGAAGAGATTATATACTATAGCTTGAAAGATTAGACCTGGACTTTGTGGGAGGACAGTTACAGAACTATTTAGGCTTCCTGTTGTTTCTGAAATCATTTTTTAATATAATTTTAGGAATTAGGCAGAATAAACAGTTTTTAAATGTACAGGCATACATTAGTTTATATCTTCTCAATCTCTTCTGGATCTGTTACGATTCCTTTTCCATTTCTGATGTTAAATTTAATATCTTTATTTTTTCTTTGAACAATCTTGCCAAAAGTTTGCCTATACCTACTAATCTTTTCAAGAAGTGACTTTTGGCTCTGTAATATACTGGTTTTCTCTTTGATTAATTTCTGCTCTGTTTTTACTTCCTGCCTCCCATTTGTTTTGGTTTACTATCTTTTCCTAATATGTTAGAGTCTTAGCTCACTGATTTACAAAGCCTTTCTTCTTTTTTTACTACTGCTTTGAAACTGTACATTTCCCTCCAAGTTTTACATTCAATGAATCCCAGTTTTTGTTGTTTTATTTTTTATTTTTTTTAATTGGCATATAATTGACATACATTATGTTAGTTTCAAGTATACAACCTAATTATTCGGTATTTCTATATATTGCAAAATGATCACTACAATATATCTAGTTAATATCCATCACCACACAAATCCCAAACTTTATATTTTTATTGTCATCCCATTTAATGCTTTTAAATTCCTATTGGGATTTCTTCTTTACTGTAATTATTCTGGAGTATTTTTAGATTTCCAAACAGGACTTTTTGGGGAGGGTTTTGGATTTCATTTTATTTATTTGCATTGCAGTCAGAGAATAGACTCTCTGAGACAGTCTTTGGAATTGGTTAAGATTTGTTTCATGCCCTTTAGTACATGATCAGTTTTTATAAAGGTTCCCTGTGTGCTTGAAGAGAATGTGTATTCTATATTAATGAGTGGCTTTGCTATATATTCATGTCCATTGGGTCAATCTAATATGTTATTCAACTTTTCTATATTTCTGTTGATTTTGACTACTTGTCTGTCATTTACTGAAAGAGACTGTTTAAATTCTGCCACTGATTATTTGTCACTTTCTTCCTGTACTTTGGTCATCTGGTTTATATATTTTGATGCTTTTTCTACTCCAACTAATTTTTTATTATCTTAAAGCTGTTTTATCTGATATTACCAGGTATCCCATCTTTCCTTTGTTTAGTATTTGCCTGGCTTATCTTTTGCTGTCTTTTACTTTCATCCTTTCCATCTCTTTATGTTTTAGATGTATCATTTTTTTTTAAGTTTAGTATTTTTTTAATTCTTTTTTTTTAATGTTTACTTATTTTTGACAAAGAGAGAAACAGCATGAGTGGGGGAGGGGCAGAGAGAGAGGGGGAGACAGAATCCGAAGCAGGCTCCAGGCTCTCAGCTGTCAGCACAGAGCCCGACCTGGGGCTCGAACTCACAGACCGTGAGATCATGACCTGAGCCGAAGTCGGACGTTTAACCAACTGAGCCACCAAGGCGCCCCAGTATTTTTTTAAATTCTAATCTAATAATAGGCTATTTACATTTTTGTGGTTGTTGATATGTTCATTTAAAATCTTGCCATCTGTTTATTTCCTCTTTGTCTCACTTTCTTCTTTCATTGATTGCATTTTTTTGAGTAAGCCTTTATTGTAAAATAATTTTCAATTTATAGAAAAGTTGCAAAAGACAAGACAGATTTCTGATACGCCCTTTACCCAGCTTCCCCTAATGTTACATAACATCTTATGTAATCGTGGTATATTCGTCAAAACCAAGAAATAACATTGGTATAATACTATTAACTGCAGACTCTTCAGATTTCTCAAGTTTTTCCACTAATGCCCTTTCTCTGTTCCAGGATCCAATTCAAGAATCTACGTTTTAATAAAGATTTTAATAAATAATTTTAAGGTTTTCCAAACATTAAAGGAATACAAACAAATATAAACAAATCTGTTTTATAATACCCACATTTAACAAATATTAATATATTGTAGGTCCATCATTCCTTATTGGTGATTATAAAATATTTTTTAAAACCCTTGAAAACCAAAAGCTTTTTCACAGGTTATATGGTGGCAAAACAGTGTATCATCTTTAACTAATTTTAACGTGACTACTTTTAAGTCTTTTATAGATTTAACTACGAGTGTTAGAAGGTCCTCACTCCTTGTATCTCAGAGCAATTCGGGATCCATTACTTCTTTCTGAAGTATGACCTTTAAAAATTTCTTTAGTGTCAATGTATCAGTGGTAATTTTTCTCAGATGTACTTATCCAAAAGGTTTGCCTTCATTCTTAAAAGACAGTTTTGCTGGATGTATAATTCTGTGTTGACAGGAATTTTCTCCAAGCCTTTTGAAGATTTTATTCTACCTGATTCTGGCTTCCATTGTTACTATTAAGCCTCTCCTGTCAACCTAATTGTTATTCCATTATAGATGACCTAGCTCCAACTGCATTTAAGACCCTGTCTTTGATGTTTTGCAGATTCACTATGAAGTATCTAGGTTGTTGTTTCTGTTTTTAGTCCTCCTTAATTTACAGAGTGCCTCAACCTACAGATTCATATCTTTCATCAGTTCTGAAAAGTTCCTAGCAATAACTTCTTGTGATTTTATCTTTACTCTGTCTTAACTATGAATATATGTCAGACCTTCTGATTCTATTCAGTTCTTTGTAACTCTCTTTCACATTTGTTTCTTTGTCTCAGCCTTTGCTACGTTCTAGGCAGTTTCTTCAAATTCATCTTTAGTTCATTTATTCTCTGCAGCTTTCAAAGCTATCTAATTGGCTAATCCATTTGTAAAGAGTATGGGACAGGAAGAACAGCATGTACAGCCAAGGCATTCTCTCAAGAGGTCTTGAAACAAGCCTAAGTGCACTCCCTAGGCCCCCTCAGGGAGGCACACTTAGCTGTAAGTGGGAGTGAACCACCTTAGCACAGAGAAGTCTCTCAGCACATAGAACCCCAACAGTTTCTTTATTCAGTCCTGATACAACACCTCAAGACCTGTATGCCGAATCTTCTCAGTCTTGATGCAATTCTTAAATTAGGGGATTCATAATACATTACATTGATAATCAGTTCTCCTGATAGTAGTGCTAAATAAAGCATTTGCCGTCAGAGCAACTTGGTTTTTTTGTTTTTGTTTTTGTTTCATTTTTAAGTTTATTTTGAGGGAGAAAGAGAGCACAAGCAGGGAGAAGGCAGAGAGAGAGGGAGACTGAGAATCCCAAACAGGCTCTAAGCCCAGTGCAAGGCTTGATCTTGTGAACCAAGATCATGACCTGAGCCCCTTAGCCAAGATCAAGAGTCAGACACTTAACCACTGAGTCACCCAGGCACTCCAGAGCAACTTGGTCTTTTAAGAAGGCTTGCACAACACAGTCAGGTAGAGCCGTTTTTGTTTTGTTTTTGTTTTCCCCTTGTAAATTTTCCCCTACATTGAGTAATTTTACATTTATGCAGGATCTTTGTTTTGTCCTTTCATAAATCTAGTTAGTGATACTCTCTGGAATGATATTTAAATTCCAAACTTGAAAGAAAACTGAATTCTAAATGTAAATAAGTAATACTTTTTTTTTTTTTTTTTTTTAGTTTAGTTTTGAGAGAGAGGGTGCAAATGAGAGAGAGGGAGAGAGGGAGAATCCCATACAGGCTCCACACGGAAAGTATGGAGCCTGAAGCAGGGCTCAAGCTCACCTTAAGCAGGGCTCGAACTCACGAACTGCAAATCATGACCTGAGCTGAAGTTGGATGCTTAAACTGACTGAGCCACCCAGGTGCCCCTAAATAATACTTTCTGAATACGCTTTCACATATACATGCACACAATTCATCCGTTACTGTCTTTCTTCCAGAAACATACAGGGACACGTTTTTGTTCTTTCTGTGCTGCGCTATTCAGGAATTTGAAACTGAACACAGAAAGGGGGATCTTTCAGAAGATGTAGTTGTCAAATAATTTAAAAAACAGCATTTAAACAGTTTGTCTGCTATCATCCACATTCTTCCCCAATTGCCATTTAGAATGACTAAATCAAAAGAATTAAATATAGAGGCACCTGGGTGGCTCAGTCAGTTAAGCGTACAACTCTTGGTTTCGGCTCAGGTCATGATCTTACAGTTTTGTGAGTTCGAGCCACATGTCTGGCTCTGTGCTAGCAACACGAAGCCTGCTTGGGATTCTCTCTTTTCTCTCCCTCTCTCTCTCTCGGTCTCTCTGTACCTTCCCAATTCACACTGTCTCTGTCTCACAATAAATAAACCTAAAAAAAAATTTTTTTAATAAAAGAATTAAATATAAATATGGCATCATTTGTCAAAGGGATTTTAGGGGCGCCTGGGTGGCGCAGTCGGTTAAGCGTCCGACTTCAGCCAGGTCACGATCTCGCGGTCCGTGAGTTCGAGCCCCGCGTCAGGCTCTGGGCTGATGGCTCAGAGCCTGGAGCCTGTTTCCGATTCTGTGTCTCCCTCTCTCTGCCCCTCCCCCGTTCATGCTCTGTCTCTCTCTGTCCCAAAAATAAATAAACGTTGAAAAAAAAATTTAAAAAAAAAAGGGATTTTAATATAGGAGGCTTTGGAGAAAATCTGATACTATTTAAATGAGTAGTCGAAATGCTAAGTTTTTTGTTCTTTGGCAGAGTATTGCTGTTTAGGTGCAAACTGGGTGTACTGCAGTATACAGTCGTCAGACCATTCACCACCATTGTTGCTCTGTAAGTACAAAGAACTCATTTTTTTTTTCATTCTCATGCTCTTGAGAACAATTGAGTAGACATACCAAGAGCATTAATTTACTTGTTTATGATATATATATATATATATATATATATATATACTCTTATAAAAAGCAACGTGTATGAAAACCCTACTTTTAAAAATAAATAAGGTGACCATTTATAGGCAGAGAATCACTATGGAATTCTTCTAAATAACATTCTCTAGTTCATTCTGGAAAACATTTTTAAGGTACTTTTTTCCCCAAATATTAATATTCACACAGCTTTACAGAAACATCGATTACATGAAGTTAAAGTATACTACTTTAGGTTCATTATATGGTTTTGTTTTTTATATGGTTAACTTAGACTATGACTACTATATTCCAAGGATGAAATCATAATTTTCTTATTTAAGAATTCTGTCAAGGCTTAGGAGATGAGGTAAGATGGTATATCATTAAGCTATCTGGTAAAACTATTCCCTAAAAATTTAAGAACATCAGATAATTTAAAGTGAGTAGATTGCATATTTTATCTGGTAATCATAACTAATATTGTGCATATTCAGAGAAAGAGGGAAGAAAGGTGAAAGAAGCATTCAGTTCCTTATTCTACCTTTGACCTAGCAATTCTTTAGCAGTATTTACCTTAGAATTAAAACTAATTAACTTGTTTATGATGGCAGGCTTTATTTGTCTGCAGTTTAGAAACTGAGTAATCAATCACATAAGCTAATACTTAGATATGGGTATTCATAAAATTTACCTCCCAAGACAAGTTGTAGGAAAAGTTATACTTATAGACTTGGATTATAAGCCTATAACTATCAAGCTTTTGAAAATTAGGCAACCTAATTTTTTTTAATCTAGTAATTATCCTTCTAGTTCAGTGCATGTATCTTATTTTGGAATTAAGATGCAGAAATAATCATTTGGTAATGTTACTAAAAAATGTTTAATTTTGAACCACTTCTATGACCAAAATCAAGTGATTATCTACAGGGTCTTTTAAATAAACTGACTTCTAAATTTAAATATTTCTGTCAATGCTATGTTTTAAAATATATATTTGATTTAATCATAGATCTTATTTTTACCATTTTAGAATCTGTGAGCTGCTTGGTATATATGATGAAGGGAACTTTAGCTTTTCAAATGCTTGGACTTACTTGGTTATAATAAACAACATGTCACAATTGGTACGTAAATATTTTTTTTATTTATTTTTTTTAAAAAAATATTTTAAGTAGACTCTATATCCAGCATGGGGCCCAAACTTAAGATCCTAGGATCAAGGGTCACAAGCTCTACTGACTAAGCCAGCCAGGTATCCCAATAAATATTAACTGTATTAAATTAGTATCTGTGACTCTAAATTTTCTTAGGAAAAGTTTGAGAATGAAGTTTGTTATTTTTTAATCTTGAAATTTGATTTATAGGAAAGAACCTGAAGAAATTTTAACATGCCCTTATACATATATAAAGATATAATATCTTTGGGTTAATTATTTGGTGACTTTTACCTTGACCTGTTGATCATGTTTGTTCATTTGGTTGTGGTAGTCACTACATAGTTGTGTGGATATGTCACAAATAAAAGCACAATGCTCTCCTTAAAATATACATAACCAGGGCATACTCAATAAGAGAATATATCTAATTGGATTATGACAGTACAAGGTTTGAATAAAAATGGGAGAATAAAATACTCTTATGTATTTGGAATTAAAGGAAAATTGTGAACGCCAAGTTTTTAAAAAAATGTTCTAGAGGGACACCTGGGTGGCTCAGTCAGTTGAGCCTCTGACTTTGGCGCAGGTCATGATCTCACTTTCCATGAGTTTGAGCCCCACTTTGGGCTCTGTGCTGACAGCTTGGAGACTGGAGCCTGCTTCAGATTCTCTGTCTCCCTCTCTCTGTCTCTGTCCCTCCCCTGCTCATGCTCTCTCTCTCTCTCTCTCTCAAAAATAAATAGAGGTTTAAAAAAAAAAAATTTAAAAAAAATGTTCTAGAAACTGAAATGCTCTAAAAAAATAATTGTCCAATCCTTTCAACTTAAGAACTTGCACTTCATTTAAATCTTTAATGTTTTCAACAAAATAATAGGTGGAATGACATGCATGTGTGTTATTAGATGTTTATAATAAAAATTATATGCCTGTGGGGACATCTGGGTGGCTTGGTCGGTTAAGCATCCAACTTTGGCTCAGGTCAGGTCATGATCTCATGGTGCATGAATTCAAGCTCCACTCTGAGCTCCCCACTCTCAGCATGGAACCCACTTTGGATCCTCTGTCTCCCTCTGTCTCTGCTTCTCCCCACCTCGTGCTTTCTGTCAAAAATAAACATTTAAAAAAAATTATATGCCTGTGTATTTAAAGCTTTCCCTTATGTTCATGTTCTTTAAAACCAGTAATTCTATTACTGGGAATGTAATCCTCAAGAAGTAGTTGTAAGGGGATGCCTGGGTGGCTCAGTCAGTTAAGTATCTGTCTTGGTTTCAGTTCAGGTCATGATCTCATGGTTTGTGGGATAACCCCTCATGGGGCTCTGCAATGACAGCGTGGAGCCTGCTTGGGATTCTCTCTCACCGTTTCTCTCTCTGCCCCCACTCCTGCTCATACATGCATGCACGTGCTCTCTCTCAAAATAAACATTAAAAAAAAAAAAAGAAATAGTTGTGTTTTTGGTTTGTTGAATATCTTTGTATATACAGACTATTTGTAATAGCAAAAGACTGGAAACCATTCAAAGCCCAGTGATAAGGACTGGTTAAATATATGATGGTCCTTCCACTGGTCAAAATACTAGGCAGTAATTAAAAATAATCCTTATGAGGGGCCAACCTAGTTGGCTCAGTCGGAGGAACTTGCAACTCTTGATCTCAGGGTTGTGAGTTGGAGCCCCAGTTGGTTCAGTTGGTGATACCTGTTAAAAACCACCTATCTGTAGAATGGAATGGTTGGACAATGGGACTATAGACAACTTTATATTTTACTTTACTGCTTTTATATTCTAAAATATTTCAAAGAAACATTTTCTATGACTGTAATGGGAAAAAATAAACTTTTAGGGAAATGTTTATTGCTATGTACACTATACTACGTTATTACAATTGATTTTTAAAAAATAGTTAATACTGTCTTGAGCGTTTATTTTAAAAAAGTAAATTCAGCCAGATTAACATACTGCCCTCAAGAAAAATTGTTGATTCCTTACTTTCATTTTTCATGGGCAAATTTTATTCAAATAGTACTTATTTACTGTGTTTTATAAATAACATATATATAATAGAGTAAGGTAGACTAGTCAAACTTAACTTTTACAAAATTAATGATAATTTGTATATAAAAGCAATTAATAAGCAGATCGATATATGTTTATCTTGGCTGAGGGACAGCCTTTTCTTCCTTTCATGACAGTCACTTGGTCATTGTTTTCTTTATGGGTTCCAGTAAGTGAACACTTAAAGCCACTTTCAGGGAAGACATTATGCATCTCTTATTAGAAATTTCATATCATTATTCTCATCCCCAGTAAACTATAAAAGCTTGTTGTTAATCTAAAAATAACAGAATAGAAAACCTAAAAAAAATTGCCTGAACCATGACTGTGTACCAGGTTCTGGTTTATAACTAACTGTATGATTTCTGTTACCATATTTAATTATTCTTATTGAAGAAGTTTAACTGTTAATCTTGTTTCTAGTTTGCCATGTATTGTCTGCTGCTATTTTATAAAGTACTGAAGGAAGAACTGAGTCCAATTCAGCCTGTTGGCAAATTTCTTTGTGTAAAGCTGGTGGTTTTTGTTTCCTTTTGGTAAGTGTTGCTTTCTCTTAAATGTTCTTAGTTTCTACAGGTAATAATACTGTTGACTAGGGAGGATTTTCAAAATGGTCTTAATGTAGAAGATGAATTAAAATGTCTCTACTTACCTTTTAAAAAGTTCATCCTTTTAGCCCTTCTTGGTTTTTCATAAAGAAGTAATCAGATAGTTAGCATAACATTTACAAGAAAATAATTTGAGACAATCTAAATGTCTCAACACTAGAGGAATCATTAAAATATATCATGGTCCTTTCACATAAGAGAATAGTCTGCAGTTTGGAAGATAAATATAGAATATTTAATACTGTGAGGTATAATGTTCATTAGTAAAATACATTCTTTAAAGCAGAAGAAAAAACTGTTCATGGTCCCAATTTAGTGAAAGAGTGGGTGATAGGGGACCTAGAAACAAATATACTAACATACAAATATGAAAAGGGGAAAAAGAATAATCCTTGAACTCCTCTAACACCCAGAAAGAATGATTAACATTGTGGTGCACATAATGTCACATATAAAATTCCACAGAAATGGTTTCATACTATAAAAACTTGTAGAATTCAATGATACATTCAGTATATTGTGTATATAGTTCTTAGTCTAGAAAGTGAGGATATAATTTTCTTGTTGTTTGGGTTTGTTTTGTTTTTTGGTTTTGCTAAGTATTCTGTTCTGTGGATGTAACTTTTTAACTAATCTTCTATTGACATTTAGGATGTTCCTGATTTTTTCACCATTACAAGCAATATTGAAGTAAAATTCTTATATGCAGAAATATGAAAACTTGTCTTACTATCTTATTAGCTGTCTAAATTTCACCTAGGGTTATATCCATAGATGTGCTTGAAATGTTCAGTGTGACTCCATCTTGGGAGTCTGACACCTTCTGAGTTTGTCTCTAGTTCCAGCACTTCAAACAAGACGGGTTTTAATGTTTTAAAGAATAATCTGGATAATTAAGACAGGTGTAAATAACATTGAAGTATCTGTCCTGTATTTTATTTTAAATGCCTGATATACAAGGTGTTAGGCATTGTCTTATGTATAGGAAACATTTGCTTGTACACACTTTCAAAACAAAAAGACATAGAAACCAAATACTGAAGTTACATATATTTAAAAATACATAATGAAAACTCATACAATGAAACTATACTAGAAGAATAAATTTATAAAGCAAATAAATGTTTTTAATATAGATATATGCTATAATATAATATGCTATGAAGACAGGGTGGTGGTGGTGGTCCACAAGTTGTGAGGGTTAACTTTTTTAAATGGCATATTTGTAAAACAACTGCTCATTTTATGCTTGATATAGATTTGGCGTTTACCTTTTCCTAACATATAGGCAAGCAGTAGTTATTGCTTTGTTGGTTAAAGTTGGCGTTATTTCTGAAAAGCATACATGGGAATGGCAGACTGTAGAAGCTGTGGCTACAGGACTCCAGGTTAGTGCTATCTGTGAATTTAATACGATTTTACTATTTACCCATTTTACATATTATCTCTGAAACCTGACAACAAGCAGGCTGTGGGGCTACTATTCTCACTTCACAAATGAGGAAACGGGAAGCGTAGGGAAACTAGCCATCATCACTCGTGGTAGAGCCAGGAATAGAACCTAGAATTTGTTTTTCCTTCTTTCTCTGTGCATTTGTCTTTAGTCCTTGGGCAGTGGATTGAGAATGCACTGTACTTTAAGATATACTTGATTGGGGAGTATAAAGGAGGTTTAGATTTTTGCCATTTTGCCTTTTTTTTTTTTTGAGGTCAGAGACAGTTATTTTGGAAAATGAGTATAATATGGGGAAAAACAGATGTCAATACTTAAATACTTTTTGAAAAGAAAGATAGTGCTTTTATTTACAAAACTAGATTTAAGCTCAAAGATGGCTGATGTTTTTGTTGCTGTTGTTGTTGTAGGACTTTATCATCTGTATTGAGATGTTCCTTGCTGCTATTGCTCATCACTACACTTTCTCATATAAACCCTATGTCCAAGAAGCAGAAGAGGGCTCATGCTTTGATTCCTTTCTTGCCATGTGGGATGTTTCAGATATTAGGGATGATATTTCTGAGCAAGTAAGGCATGTTGGTAAGTACCAGCCATTTCATTCATCCAAACAGGTTATTGGAGTTCTCATACTAGGGCAATTTTGTAGCTATTTTTAAGAGATGAAAAGACTGTTTAAAGCAGTACCAGTAAAATTGGGGGTGGGGAGGTGGAACTTATTTTTAGCATGGTAAGTTTATAGTGATAAAAATAACTTTTGGCTAATTTGAAAACCTTTCTATTACTTTAAAGGAAGGACAGTCATGGGACATCCTAGGAAGAAGTTTTTTCCTGAGGACCAAGATCAAAATGAACATACAAGCTTGTTATCGTCATCATCACAAGATGCAATTTCTGTTGCCTCTTCTGTACCACCTTCACCCATGGGTCATTACCAAGGGTTTGGACACACTGTGACTCCCCAGACTACGCCTACTATGGCTAACATACCTGATGAAATGTATAATGACACTACAGGAGAGAAAAATGAACTTTCAGATAAATCTGTGGCCTCCTGAACAAGTGTGCAGAAGCAAACTATGCTCCTTCTACCATGTTATTTCATCACGTGGTATCCCATTGCTCAGGATTTTGTGCTTGGGACAAGCCATAAATGATGGAAAGTTTTCAACACAAAGAAGGTGAGAAAGCCAGGTACAACTACTGGATTTATATAACTGAGTTTTGTATATCACAAATAATCAGTCTAAATATCCTAGACTTAGACTTGATTTCTTAACATTAGAGTATCACATACTCAAATGGTAGAAAATGACTCTACTAAATGTTCCTGGTGTTACATTGCTTTATCAAGAGGATGGACATTAAAAAAAAAAAAAAAAAAAAAAATCAATGCTTCTACCACTGCTGCATGAATAGAACGCTCTGGAATTTAGCAGAAAGTATAATTTGGAAATACGAATTAGTGGAACTTAATCATGTGCCATATATGCCTACCTAACAATTATTTCTCTATTTCTCAACTGGATGTCTTTCAATAAAGAAGAATTTATCATTTATTTTCTGCAATTTTTTGTCTCTCATTACTTCAACTCAATGTTTTTTTCAAAAAGTTCTTGATTAGAGGCACAGCAAAAAAGAAATAAGTGCAAAAAAATTAAAGGTTAAAGATTACACACCTACAGTGAAGGATACCTATATCTTCTATTCCTTTTAGAAGAAATGGGACCTAATATAAATCTTAAAACAACTACTATCTAAAAATCTTATTTGCAACACTACTAATAGATTAATAAGTTATCCATGATTTTCAGATGAAAAGAATAAACTGGATAGAAGATTGGGAGGATAAATAAGAAACTTATTGGGCATCTGGGTGGCTCAGTCGGTTAAAGCATCCGACTTCGGGTCAGGTCATAATCTCATGGTTCACGGGTTTGAGCCCCACATCGGGCTCTGTGCTGACAGCCCAGAAACTGGAGCCTGCTTCGTGGATTCTGTCTCCCTCTCTCTCTGCCCCTCCCCCATTTGTACTCTGTCTCTCTCTAAAATAAATAAAACATTAAAAAAAAAAAACTTATGATAACAATGGAGTCTACTTTTCCTCAATGCTGTCACAGGTGTCAGCAAATAAATCTAGGCTGAGTAGTCTTAATTATTCATTAAACCATAGAAGACATGTAGGTGCTATTTGGGAGACACTTCTTACTTAAGATGGAGTTTCTCAAATTGCTAATCACAACCAACTGGGTTATATACTGCAAATAAAATCTAGAAAGTGCCAGAGTAGTATGTTACAAATAGCAATAAATGTTATTTCTCAAAATCTTTGCTTTATATATTTATGCACACACACATTCACATACATAACTGGTTCACTGTAATTGGAGTCTTTATTCTGTCCACTATTATAAACATTTCTATTGAAAGTAAAGCTGGGTAGTATAATACTAGAGCAACGAGAACAGGCAATGTAGAGAGAAGGTATGTCTTATTTTCTTTGTGGCTTACTTACAAAGAGCACACAGTATTTACAAGGCACATCTTATTAATCTTCCTGTTGCAAGTCTTTAAAAATTGGACCAATTATTATATATTTCTTACTGCACATATGGATCAAAACTTTAAAAAATACTGATTTAGGTTTACCTCATTCCTAAACTTACCAGCTTTTTCATTTTCTTTGCCAAAGTAGACCAGGAAAAAGGCTGCCTCTTTAAAACTTTACTTCATCCTTAACTCCTTAACTCTCATAATTAGATTTAGCTTATAGCTTACATTCTTACTCAGGTTTGCATTCTCCAAACACAAAACCCAAGGAGTTTCAGAAACATACTAAGTATTTAAAAGAAGCAAGCTTGGAATTTATAAGTAACCATAACCCTGTCTTCAATTGAAGCCAACTTTCTGATATATCCCAATTATAAGTTTAGACTTAAAAAACTCAAGATGCCTAAAAAATTAAAAGTTTTGCTTTGCTTACACAGGACAATGAAGACGGGACTCAAATCCCTTATATTTATAGATTTAGAATGTAGACTAAAGTGTTTAGGAAAATTGAACCCATTGTAAGTACAACCAAGCAATAAAAACAAAGCTTACTTACTTGAAAAATGAATGACAGCCTTTTTGAAAAAAGAAGTCTGCAGCAATATTTTTATAATAACGCTCCTCTTTAAAATCTTTTAAACATACTTTATTAATCAATTTAAAAAATATTTAACCATTACAAGGAATTAAATCTTTATACCCCCATTTCATGAATACAATTCCACTACTAATTCAGACCAGAACTGCATACTTGCTGCTCTACCTGAACAGTTTTTCATTAGAAAACTACTCTTCATTGTTTTACTGTGATGCTGACATTGCTTTTGTGATGCTGGACACTGAGTACTAATTCTTCTCCCATTTCCACCTGGATGGGATTATCTAATACAACTGCAGCTTGTTTCCAGTGGGAGGCTTCACTTGAAGTATCCAACCTAATCTCGTCATCAAGGTACATATGATACCAAAAGGGAATGGCAGTCACTTGTCCAGATTTACAAATGTGTACCTATGAAAATTAAGAAATTATGAAAATTTCATCAGAGTAAATAGAACAGAGTTGAATAAGTAAGACTTGTCTTTTTAGTCAATTTTAGCTCCAAGTTTTATAAAGATTTAATCACCCAATCCAAATATCAACCTATTTTATTCACTAGTATTTACCAAGCTCATTTTTGAATATTGTTTAGAAAAAAAACCTAACATTTAAATCTTCAAAGAAAGTGACTAATACTATTTTGTGTATATAAAGTATTACCTAGCTTAAGAAAATTCTGACTATGACAAAGAATAATCATTTTGTATTACCTTTACTTCTCTGTTAGAGGTGTTCAAATATGGAGTCATTAAATCTAGTCTTAAGAGTTCCACTGGCTTGCTTAAAGGTATACAGGGCAATGAGGACAGATCCAAAAATACACGTATAGGTACCTAGAAAAAGTACAAATTTTTCACTTTTACTCAATTCTTTCTGTGGCCCAATGACCCTGAAGTGCTTACTTTGTATTTGCATCAGTATGATACAATGCTTTTTGCACCTAATACCTCATTTAATTTAATTCCCATATCAACCTTAAGGCATAAGGATTTTTATGATTCCAGTTTTATAAGAAGGATGAACAAACCAAGGCTTAGGCAGGTTACATAATTTGTTATGGTTTCAATTATCTATGAATTCTTTTCTTAGATGAAAGCAGATTAAATTTTTACTTAAGCCAAATAGCTCCAAAAATTTTAAACACAGATGTGCTTATGTGTGAAAGATGAACTAATTAGCAAATAGTACAATATTATTGTACTGTTTGAGAAAATACCAAATAATAGTGGATTTCATTTGTAAAATAAAGTTTAATTCTAGAAAGCAATGTTTCCCAACTTTGGCTGCAAGTTAAAATCACCTAAAGAGCTTTTTAAAAGCCTCAACTGCTCAGGCCATACCTCAGATCAATCTGGAGTTGGGAGCCAAGTATCGATAGTTCTGAAAGTTCAGTCAAGGTTGAGAGCCACTGCTATAATGTGTTCCATCAATTTTAGCAGCAATAGAACCTTCCTACCAGTAACTTTAGCCTCTTCAATTTGAAACAGAAAGGAAACTTGTTTTAAAAGTGCCCTCTTTCCTTTGAGTAAAATATTAGCAACTGTTCATGGTGAAACAATGGACACAGATATACCAACCTCTTCCTGGGCATCCTGAAGGCATCCAAGCTTCCCTCACCATAAAAACAGCAATTCCATGCCATTTCCAAGACTGATTATGCCCTTTACCCTCATTTGTATCAGTCACCAGAAGAAGCCCTAAATTCCTTTGTTACCTCTCATCACATGCACTCTACTCCTTCATAGCCTGTCCTCACTTCTATTTCTCAACCCAGCCCACTGGCCATCCCTGTCATCTGTGTTAATTCTTCGCACATTTCCCATCTAGAGCTCATTATTTCATGAGTTCTCTAGAGGTCAGTTCTTTCTATATACGCCCAAGGTGATTTCACTCAGACTTAGGGCTTTAAATATCACCTACCACATTTTATCTCTAGCCTGTATCTTTCTCTGAATTCTTATAAATGATCCTGCAAACACATAAATGCAACCTAATCCTCCTGCTATTTTCCCCAAATCAGTAGATGGTAACTATCCTTCCAGGTGCTCTCATTACCCACATCCAATCTATCACACAATGCACCTTCAAGTATGTCTACAGTTGGAACTCTGCACCGTCTCCACACTGCTATGACTCACTCCTAAGTCACTACTACCTCTTACCTGGATTACTGCAATAATGCCTTTGCCTGCTCTCACAAGTGGCTTACTTCTAACCCCTTAACCATAGTAACACTTTCAAAACAAGATACCTCATGTCACTCCTCCACGTGTTTTCCACCCTTCTCATAGTAAAAGTCTTCCTATGACCAAAAGGGTCTATAAGATCTGGTTCCTAATACTTTTCTGACTGCATCTTTCATCTGACTCACCTCATGGTATCTTCCTGCTGTTTCTGAACACTCCAATCATGCTCTTGCCTCAGGCCATTGCATTTGTTGATCCTTTGACTTGTTTATGATTTGCTTCCTTATTTCTTCAGCTCCCTGCTTAACTACCACTTACCCATGAGTCCTTCCCTTAGTCATTACCTATATGAAACAGTATATATCACATACCCCCATTCCCTGTATTTCTTAACCTGCTTTATGTCCATAGCACTTCTAACCATCTATCATACTAATCTTTTTACTTGTTTATTATCTATTTCTTGTTTGCCAATTTGAGTGCTAGCTCCATGAATGCAGGAATTTATCTCTTATTTTCCTAGGCCAGTAAAAAAACAGAAGAGAAGGGATATGAAAAGTATACAGACTATGAATACAAACTATTAAGGAAGGGAGGATATAAGACAGGAAGTACAGTGAAAAGATGGCAAGGTCAAAATTTAATAGATTCTGATGGGACCAAAGAGTTGCTTGCTGATCAAGAGGGAATAAGCTAGAAAGAAAGGAGATGGTGGTATTTTTTTTTTTTTTTTTTGACCTCTGAATTTTTTATTGGCCTCCCGTTCCCCAAAGGGTAGCCTGCTTCTGCTGCTTCAACGCCTCAGAACTTTGGTGTCGTTGGTCTCAGACACCACTTTGCCATCCACGATCCTGCGGGTGGTGGTCTTCTGGATGGTTTGAAAGGAGTTGCTGGTATCCAAGGCGTCACTAAGACTGAAGTCCTCCCCGTCTTCCAGCAGGCGACGGTAGGTGGCGATCTCAGCCTCCAGCTTGACCTTGACATTGAGCAAGGCCTCGTACTCCTGGGCCTGCCGCTGCCCCTCTGTCCGGGTCTGGGACAGCTCTGACTCCAGGTGCAGCAGGACCCCGTTGAGCTGCTCCATCTGCAAGGTGTAGCGGGCCTCCACCTCCCTCAAGCTGTTCTCGAAGCTGGCCTTCAGGTTTCTCATCGAGTCCAGGTTGATCTCCAAGGACTGGACCGTGCGTCTCAGCTCCTTGAGGGTCTTCTCAGCTTCTGCTATCTCAGCAGTCTGGAAGGTGATCACTGTGGTGCTCTCCTCAATCTGCTGGGACCAGTACTTGTCCAGCTCCTCTCGGTTCTTCTTAGCCAGCTCTTCATACTGGGCCTGGATGTCCGCCATGATCTTGCTGAGGTCCTGAGATTTGGGGGCATCCAACTCCACGGTCAACCCCGAGTTGGCAATTTGGTTTTGCAGACCCTTTACTTCCTCCTCATGGTTCTTCTTCATGAAGAGCAACTCTTCCTTGAGAGCCTCGATCTCTGTCTCCAGCTGCAGCCGAGTGACATTGGTGTCATCAATGACCTTGCAGAGCCCATGGATGTCACTCTCCACAGACTGGCGCATGGCCAGCTCTGTCTCATACTTGACCCTGAAGTCATCAGCAGCAAGACGGGCATTGTCAATCTGCAGAACGATGCGGGCATTGTCCACAGAATTTGCAAAGATCTGAGCCCTCAGCTCCTCGATGGTCTTGAAGTAGTGCCCCCAGTCTCTGACCTGAGGTCCCTTCTTCTCCAGGTGTTCCCGGATTTTGATCTCCAATCTCTGATTATCAGCCTCCAGGCTCCTCACCCTCTCCAGGTAGGAGGTCAGGCGGTCATTCAGGTCTTGCATGGTCTCCTTCTCGCCCTGGATGCCCCCGATGCCCGCCAGAGCCCCGGTCATCACGGCGGCCATGCCCCCGGACCCCCAGCCGCTCCGGAAGCTAGAGGAGCGGGATATGGAGATCCGGAAGCCTGAGCCCCCGGCGCCTGCATAGACGCTGGCTGCACTGCTGACCGGCCGGACCCGGTGGTTGGATCCCTGCACCGAGCCTACGGACCGGTAGTTGGAGAAGATGGAGTGGGTGGTGAAGCTCATGCTGTTCTAGGAGTAAGAGGAGAGGCCAGGACTCAGGCTCGGGCCACGAGAGCGAGATGGTGGTATTTTTGAACCACACAAACAATTTAAACTTCTGTCTTCTTTTTTTTTTAAGTTTATTTATTTTTTTAGTAATCTGTGCACCCAATGTGGGGCTTGAACTCACAACCCCAAGATTATGAGTCACACACTCCTGCAACTGAGATAGCCAGGTGCCCCTAAACTTCTGTCTTCTGATAAGTGTATTCTCCTTATTAAACTTGCAAAAAATCTGAGATTCAACAAACTCTAAAACTTGTTAGCCAGCCCTGAAAAAAGCATTTTCTCAAGAAACTTATATTTGCTAAGTACTGTTCACATGAGATCTAACTGCATCTTCAAGGGTTTACTATGTATAGCCTTCAAATAAAAGTTTTAGATATCACTTCTTGAATTCTGTACCCAAATCCTACTTCCCAAAAATTCTGCTTTGGTTTACACATCAGTATCGCATCAGTAGGTACTTCCTGCCTCTGTCTTCAACCCAAACTTCTTCCCTTAGACATTCTATCCACTCACACAATTTTAATCCGCAAATCTGTATTCTGCTAATACCTTTGCCAGCACTAGATCTTGACTCCTTGTTTCCCAAATAGCAACTAAACCCTTTGCCTTGCGCTCCAGTATCCTAGGCTCCTATATTCTTACCCACAGCAGTCTGACTGTCTAGACACTAGCTGCTTACATCTATCACCTGCCAGCCTGAGGTTTCAATGTAATAAAGGGTTCAAGTTTGGAACACAGGTCTTTTTCTGACTGCTTCTGCTTTAGACAAGAAGCACCCTTTTTCATAAGACTAAACCTAGTACCCTATTTTCACTTAGTGGTTCAGAAGAATATCTATAGACTTTTGTCAATAGGAGCAACAGAATTCCTTGGCGATTCTAATCGCTATGTTGATTTTCACGCATAAATTCCTTTGCTCTAGGAAACTGATTACCATCCTGATCCAGCTAAACACAGTGACTGTATTAAACTATGGAGAAAGATAAGGTAGATGGTGGGTAACAGCCACCTGATGGAACTTCTCTTCTAAACACTTACCTGAAACTGATTAATAAAAGGTGCTATATTCAATCCAAGAGTGCGTTCTGTTCCTTGAACAGCACTCTCTTCTACCAGTGTCTGTGATTCCACAAGCAACCCAAACATCAACACATATTGAGGAAAGATCTTGCCTCCAGATTGCAGCAAACACCTAGAGAAGGAGAAATGTTTTAAAAATCATCTTGATTCCCTACATTTTATAAATACCAATAACTAATTCATAATGAATTGGTAAACTACAGATTGTACCTAATCTAATGGACTGTATGTTACTGGCTGGTTGTTCAGAGTGATAAACCACTGGAAATAATTTCCCAAAAAGTCAAAGTGGCTGCTGATCCATGAAAGAGAAAAACAACCAGTTGGCTTGATGGATGGAAGTCTTTAGATTCAGGAAGAGTAATCAATGGATATTAAAACTAGTGGGTGAAAGTTTTATTTGGAAAAAGATATTTACATCATCTCCAAGTATCGTCTCCACAAATGGCTTACTAGTTACAAAGGGAAAAACAGCACCTTACTACGGAAAAACCCAGTGAAGACAACTTAAAACACACTGACCTAAATTAATATCGACAATCATGGGATAAAGCAATACTATATGCCTCCTAATGTGACAAAACTTCTGTGAGGAAAACTGAGGAAGACTGGGGAGAAAAAAAGGAATATAGGAGATTACTGGGATAGGGAAATGTTTAATATAGACTATATGTTAAATAATAGTATTTTTATCAATGTTAAGTTTCCTGAATGTGATTTTATTGTGATATGTAGGGAAAAGCCTTTGTTCTAAGGAGATACATGCTAAATGTTAAACTGTGAAGGTTATAAAGACAAAACAATAGTCTTATGTTCATTGTTACTATTCTTGCAATTTTTCTTAAGTTTGAAATTTTGAAATATTTCAAAATAAAAAGTTGATGGAAAACTTTATGATAAGTAAACAGACTGCTCTTGTAACAGCTCTCCCTAAAGATTAGGTCATTGGAAGCCAAGTCATAACTGGGTCATTTGATGAACATGGAATCAGCAAGGGAAGTTAGAGATGATTCCTAAGTATAATGCCATTAGACTGAGACAAGTCATGATCCGAAACCAAGACAATCTCTCTTCAGTAAATAAACATAAGTACATCATCATTTACATTGTAATAAGTCCTACATATTATATAGATCAGCCTAAAAAAGGACTTCACAGTACTTTGCTCATTTGTTATTGCTTTCCTATCAACTTCTAGTATTTTAGGTAAAGTCTAGTAGAAATTAATCTCTATAATTAATAAAATTACACAGCTCTTAACAAAATTCCTGTCTATGTCTTTACCAAACCAGATAAAAATATGTCTTCCTAAAACACTGGAGAAATCTACCTGTTTTGCTCAAATGGATCAGGTTTATTCCTGATAATTCATGGCACTAATTTTTCTGAAAAAATGATGAAGTTATCTCTAATTGTGATCCATTTAAATAGAGCCAGATCTAATCACTCTTAAGATCACAATTTCTCAAATGACAGACCCAGCCACAGAGCTTTATGCTCTTGACTAAATTCCCTCCATCCCCAGTAACCACAAGAGGGTACTGTTCTATGAAATTTGCAAGCTGAAAAAGCACATAGGGTTAGAAGTCAACCTTCTAACCATAAAAATCTATGGGGAAAAGGAAGGGAGGGCATTACATCAAATCATTTCAGAAAATTAGACTAAACAAAATATCAAAATTTTATCTTCTGAACCCTAAAAAGTCAGAACAGGCTGACTAGAGTACTAACAACTGTGCTAGAGATAAATATTATACACAAAGGCAGTATATGATAATTATTTTAATAGACCATGGTCATACTATTTTAATCTAAAATGTTATACAATGGGGCACCCGGGTGGCTCAGTTGGTTAAGCGAAACTTCGGCTCAGGTCATGATCTCACAGTTTGTGAGTTCGAGTCTCGCATCGGGCTCTGTGCTGACAGCTCTGAGCCTGGAGCCTACTTCAGATTCTGTGTCTCCCTCTCTCTCTACCTCTCTCTGCCTCTCTCTCTCTCTCTCTCTCTCTCTCTCTCTCTCAAAAGTAAACATTAAAAAATTTTTAATATAAATAAATAAAATGTCACACAAATCCTTAACTCAATATTACTGTCACTAACAGGAATGCTCCTTATTTATGTATAGATAAAAGAGTAATTGCCTTGAAACTCTGCTTAGCTTTACTGACACTGGTTTGTTGTCACTTATACCACTGCAGCTGCCAGACTCCTCGATGGACCCTCTGCAAAGCCAAATAATACTTCTGAACCATCTGTGCCTTCAGCAGTGAGAAAATACGTTCCAACTCAAAAGTCTAACCATAAATGGCAAAAATTCTGAAGAAACTCTTCAGTTTCCTTGTGACCCAACACAAGATGTTTTTAAATGCGTTTCAAATTAAAAAAAAAAAGTACCAAACTTTTAAACTTCTTCCTGTATTTTAATCTAGTATGACTGAGCAAAGTCTAAGAATGAAGATTTTAAAACAATGACTACAAAGAAAGGTAGCTAGAAACTAAATATTTAAGTCTGTGAAATGGCTCATTTTCCCTTGCCTTGTTTGGGGGTGCTCAGAGGAGTTCTAGTGAGACAGACGCCCTTATCCCAGATATAACTTCACCCTCTTTCACCAGTCATGAGACCTCCCCTCTGTTAAACACTAACCATTAATAACAGGAGGTCTGTGTGAGAAGTATCTGCATACCTGTGTCCCCAGAATCAAGATAAGCCCGCCCATTCAGGTAAGCAGATTGAACAATAGCTTGGGCTGAAGGAAAGAAGCACTGGTTCTTCACTGTTACTCAGGAGGTAGATATTTGGAGGGGAGGGAACACTGGTTAAAACAATAATCATGGGCACTACTAGCATTTAGTGACCAGAGGTGCCAAACATCCTGCAATCCATAGGACAATCCTATATAAGAAAATTAAACCAAAACTGTCCCACCCAAACTTCCAATAGGACACCCGCCCCAACTAAGAAACACCAGGAAAAGGAGTTGGTAGCTTTATATAAGATGTTTACCACTAATATAACTAATCATTCAGACAGAACACACTGCTCAATTGTTTTTATAACCAAACATGCTTTTTAAAAATCCTTTAAAGGTTACATTTAAATAAAATGTGACTGACTGAATGCTTTTCCACTAAAGATCAGGAACAAGAAAAGGACACCCACTTTCATTACTTCCATTCAATGTAGTCACTGTAAGTCCTAGGGGAAGCAATCAGGCAAGAAGAATAAAGGGCATCAAAGTTGGAAATGAAGAAGTAAAACTATCTCTGTGCATAAACAACATTATCATATATGTAAAAGCCTCTGAAGATTCCACATAAAAATATTACAACTAATTAACTCAGCAAAGTTGCAGGACATAAAACCAACACACACAAATTAGTGGTATTTCTGCAATTAATATGAACAACCCAAAAAGGAAATTTAGGAAACAAATTCACTTTCTATAGCATCAAAGTAATGAAGTAACTTAGGAATAAACTTAACCAAGCAGGTGGAAAAGACTTGTAAACTGAAAACTATAAACATTGCTGGAAGAAATTAAAGAAGACACAAATAAATCAAAAGACATCCCACATTCATGGACTAGAAGAAAATACTGTTGCTACCCAAAGTGAGCTACCCAAAGTGAGCTATACAGATTTAATGCAGTCCCTTTCAAATCCCAACAGCATTTTTTACCAAAATAGAAAACCGCATCCTAAAATTATATGGAATTTCAAGGGATCCAGAATAGCCAAAACAATCTTGAAAAAGAACAAAGTTGGAAGTTTTATACTTCCTGATTTCAAAACTTACTACAAAGTACAGGGAAAATGACCATACAAACAAAATGGTGGAAAAGGAAGCCTCAGATTCACCTCTTCCCACAGAGACACTTACTTACCCAAAACGGCACAGACTAGGGGCACTTGGGTGGCTCAGTCAGTTAAGCATCTGACTCTTGGTTTCAGCTCAGGTCACGATCCCACAACTTCTGAGTTTGAGCCCCACCTTGGGCACTACATTGGCAGTGTGGAGCCTGCTTGAGATTCTCTGTCTCCCTTTCTCTCTGCCCCTCCCCCACCTGAGCTCTCTGTCTCTCTCAGAAATAAACATTAAAAAAAAAAAAAAACCCTAAAAAACACACAGACTAAACTGTTTCTGTGAGATACCTAGAAACTAGTTAAGAGGTTCCTGTACTCCAAGCCAGTACACGGCCAGAAAGAACTATATGGAAGATGATAGGAAAGTGTATCGCATTTACTTGCCACAGTCCCCAGCTACAGCACAGTACAATCAAGAGACAATCCCCAATTCCCAGCTTCTTGTTGGGGAGAGAAACAGAAGAATGGAACGTACATCCAACACTATGACTTTTGGGAGTGCTGCCCAAGGAAGTGGTTTCTGTCTCACATGAAATCTAAGTGACAAAAAATGGGCGCCAGGCTAGGGCCCTCTGGTAGATTACAAAGGCGATCACTTGGCTTAAAGACCAGAGTCTGCAGTTCCACAGCCAGTCATCAGGGTGAGCTCTGGTACTATGACTTGCTATAGCACCAAGGGAGCTGCAGTACTTCAGACCGATACTAGGGGAGCTCCTGAGGAGAAACCAGCAAGACTTCAACTAGCTGACACACAAAAGCCCCAAAGAAGCTACATGCCCAGAAAAGGCTTGCGAGGTCTTCAGAATCTCTAGTCAGGCTGAATGGTAAAGGTCCTCCCTGTACAAAGCCTCCCTGTACAAAGCCTCCCTGTATAAAAACTGAGATGAGGCATTCTTCTAAAAGCTCAAGTCCTAACAAAAGTTAACATGGCATACAAACAACGAAACATGGCCTAATCAAAGGACATTAAGTATCCAGAAATTGACCCTAATGAAACAGATACAAGAATTAAAATTAACTATCATTAGGATGCTCAAATAAATGAAATGAAGAAAATGATGCATAAATAAATAGAGAATATCAACAAAGACATAGAAACTATAAAAAAGAACCAAACAAATTGTGAGCTGAAAAATCACTGAATTGAACATTTTACTAGTGGGATTCAACAGAGACTTGACCAGACATAATGATCAAATTCGAAAACAGACAAATGAGACTACATCAAACTTAAAAAATTCTGCACATCAAAGGCCTAAAGGACACAATCAACAGAGTGAAAAGGCAACCTATGAAATGAGAGAAAATATCAGTAAATCATGTATCTCATAAGGGGTTTATCAGTAAATCATGTATCTCATAAGGGGTTAACATCCAGGATATATAACAAACTCCTATAACTCAACTACAGCAAAAATCCAATTAAAAAATGGGCAATGGACTTCAATAGGCAGTCCTTGAAAGAAGATATAAAAATGACCAACAACAATATGCAAAAATGCTCAATATCACTAATCACAAGAGAAATGCAAATCAAACCATAAAACATGAGCCTACACCCATTAGGATGTCTACTATCAAAAGAACAGAAAATAAACAAATGTTGGTAAAGATGTAGAGAAACTGGAATCCTTGTGCACTGCTGATAGAAATGTAAAATGGTACAGCCATTATAAAAAAGATTCTGGAGATTCCTCAAAAAATTAAAAATAGAATAACCATATGACTCAGTTAATTGCACCTCTGGATATATATCAAAAGAACTGAAAGCAGGGGCGCCTGGGTGGTTCAGCTGGTTGAGCATCAGACTCTGGATTTCGGCTCAGGTCATGATCTCATGGTTTGTGAGTTTGAGCCCAGCATCCCTGCTTGGGATTCTCTCTCTCTCTCTCTCCCCCTCTCTCTGTCCCTCCCCTACTTGCACTCTTCCTGTCTCTCTCAAAAATAAATAAATAAACTTAAAAAAAATCAACTGAAAGCAGAATCTCAGATATTATTCACAGTAGCTAAAAGGTAGAATAACTCAAGTGTCCATCAATAGATGAATGGCTAATGGCATATTTATATAGTGGAATATTATGCAGTTTAAAGAGAAGGAAATCCTGTTACATGTTACAACGTGGGTGAACCTCAAGGACATTCTGGTAAGTGAAATATATCAGTCACATAAGACAAATACCATATGATTCCATATATGAAGTATCTAAAGTACTCAAAATAATACAAAATAGTAATAGAAATTAGAAAGGTGGTTGCCAAGGGCTTGCGGGGTGAGGGGAATTAGTGTTTTATGGTTATAAAGTTTCAGTTTTGCAAGATGAAAAAGTTCTAGAGACCTATTGGTTACAATGTGAAAATACCTTAGTACTACTTAGCTGTATACTTAAAAATGGTTTAGATGATAAATTGAATGTTTCCCACATAAAAAAAGAATTAGTTACTTAAAAACAAACTTATTATGAAGCTACAGTAATCAAACCAGGATGGTACTGGCATAAAGGGAGACATGTAGATCAATGAAACAGAATTCAAGAGCTCAGAAATAAACCTTGACATATACGGTGAAATGATTTTTGCCAAGGGTATCAAGAGCATTCGATGGGGAAAAGACAGTCTTTTCTATTAACAGTGTTTGGAAAACTGGATATCCACACTCATAAGAGTGAAGCTGGGCCCTAACTATATACCATATACAAAAATTAAGTCAAAATGGATCAAAGACCTAAATGTAAGACCTAAAACTATAAACACTCTTAGAGAAAACATGAGAGAACAGTTTTAGGCCACAGAATCTGACAATGATTTCCTGGATATCAAACCAAAAGCACAGGCAACAAATAAAAAAAAAAAAAAAAAAGTGGACTGTACAAAAATTTAAATTTCTGCACATCAAAAGACACTTTCAGGGCACCTCAGTTAAGCATCTGACTTCAGCTCAGGTCATGATCTTGTGATTTGTGGGTTCCGGCCCCACTTCAGGCTCTGTGCTGACAGCATGGAACCTGGAGTCGCTTCAGATTCTCTGTCTCCCTCTCTCTCTCTGCCCCTCCCTGCTCCTCTCAAAAATAAATAAACATTAAAAAAACAAAAGATACTTTCAATAAAGTAAAAAGGCAACCAACCCACAGAATTGGAGAAAATATTTGTAAATTATCTGATAAGGAATTAATATCCAAATACATAGAGAATTCCTAAAAATCAAAAAAAAAAAAAGTCTGACTCAAAAAATGGCAAATAACTTGAAAAGACATTTTTCCAAAGAAGATATAAAGACAGCCAATAAGCACTTATTTTAAAAAGCTCAACAACACTAATTAATAGGGAAATGCAAATCAAAACATTAATACATCATCTCCCACCCAGCAGGATAGCTACTACAAAAAAAACAAAAAAAACAAACAAACAAACAAACAAAAAAACCAAAATAACAAGTGCTGGTGAGAATTTAAACCCTGTGTACTGCTGATGGGAATATAAAATTGTACATCAACTGTGGAAAGCAGTATAGCAGTTGCTCAAAAAATTAAAACTAGAATTACCATATGATCCAGCAATTCCACTTCTGGGTATATACCCAAAAGAATTTCAAGCAGGGTCTGAAAGATATTTGCATTCTCATGTTCATTATTATTGTTATTCACAATAGCTAAAAGGTGGAAGTAACTCAAGTGTCCATCAATGAATGAATAAGAAAAATGTGATATATACATACAATGCAATATGATTCAGCCTTAAAAAAAAAAAAAGAAGTTCTGACACATGCTACAACATGGATGAACCTGGAGGACATTATTCCAAGTGAAATAAAGACAGTAACAAAAATATAAATATAGTATGGTTCCAGTCATATGAGGTCATAAGAGTAGTCAAATTCATAGAAGCAGAGACTAGAATCATGATTGTTAGCTGCTGGGAGAGGATGGAATGGGGAGTTATTGTTTAATGTGCATAAGATTTCAGTTTTACAAGATGTAAAGAGTTATGGGGATAATTGAAGGTGATGATGGTTGCACAACATTATGAAAATATTTAATACCACCAAACTGTACATTTAAAGATAGTTAAGATGGTAAATTTTGTTATGTGCATTTTACCACAATAAAAAAAAAATTGGAAAAAGAATTAAAACTGAAGATAAAATAAACCATTAGGTAAAGTGTCTTTCTAAATAAGTCAAACTTCATTTGTGTTAAAAATTCATAGAGCTGAAATTCCTTCCAAGGTGGCTAATGCAATATCCCTCATTTTACAGATGAGGAAAACTGAGGATGAGAGTCTATATTATGTGATTTATAGAAAATTTCACTACTTCAGGAATTCATTAACAAATGTGAGACTAGCTCTGAACCCTTTAAGCACCACGTTCTGGGGCGCCTTGGTGGCTCAGTCGGTTAAGTGGCCGACTTCGGCTCAGGTCATGATCTTGCGGTCAGTGAGTTCAAACCCCGCGTCAGGCTCTGTGCTGACAGCTCAGAGCCTGGAGCCTGTTTCAGATTCTGTGTCTCCCTCTCTCTGACCCTCCCCCACTCATGCTCTGTCTCTCTCTGTCTCAAAAATAAACAAATGTTAAAAAATAAAAAAAAAAATTTAAAAAAAGTCGGTTAAGCACCACGTTCTAAACTATCGAGTATATCTGCTTAAAATTTTATGTGCGTGTATGTATGTATTTGTGTCAAATCTCTGTACCCCCATAATTTGTGATACGTACAAAACTGTTTTGAAGGAAAAAAAAGTGGTGATTTTTATTTGTTACTCCATAAGAAGAGTTTGGTTAACAAAAGAAAATGTATATAGAACCTAAAATATAATTACCCATAGAATCAAACACTTTTTCCTGGTTTTGTCAAATGTTTTTTTCTTCGATAGATAATCTGCCTTTGCTATTGCAATCTGGTCTGTATTCCCCCCGCTTTTCCTATACTACAAAACAACCCATATATATACCACAAAATTCAAAATCTGTAACATTCATTTTACTCAAATTTGGATCCCCAAATGTTAAATATTGCCATCTTTTCAGATCTGAGCAGCATGACCAAAGGACTTTGAAGCTTAGCCAAATTTGCTTTTATTAAATATTAGGGTCAAGTTTGCCTCCAGCAACAACACTGAAGGGAAAATCTCTTAGGGAGATAACTGTACTATAAAATAAAGATTTTAAGACCTAAGAGGACTGGGATTGTTCATAAGAAGCACTCTGCTCAGGGCACCTGGGTGGCTCAGTTGGACGAGCATCTGATTCTTGATACCTGCTCAGGTCATGATCTCACTGTTTGTGAGACTGAGCCCCGAGTCAGGTTCTGTGTTGACAGTGTGAAGCCTGCTTGAGATTCCCTCTCCCTCTTTCTCTGCCTCTCCCCCACTTATGCACACACACACTCTCTCAAAATAAACATTAAAAAAAAAATTTTTTTTTAAAGAAGCACCCTGCTCTCCCAACATATCATCAACTGTGTATTATATATCTCTTAAAGATACGTCTTATTAAGATGTGATTTGATTTTTCCTTATTTACCCTGAATGTCTTATCTGTTCTTATAGATCTCTACTTAATTCTCTATATCATACATAGACAGTCCAATCTCAAAGCAGGCTCTCTTCTTCACACCTACAGAGCAGGGATTCCTTTAGACCAAAAGCAACGAGTAATGACATGCACACAAAGAGAAAGGCATAAAGTCACATGTCCTGAAAAGCAATGCTTAGAACATACTATGATCATAACTCATCTATACAGTTATGCCACTGAAGAACTAAACCAATTTATATTAATTTAAGCTCAAAATACAAAAGTTGCATTTTGTGTTTTACCTGGATATTGCAGCTTTTTCCATTATTTCCTGCTGAATGAGCCCAGATGGCTCAATGACATCCAGTATAATTATACTCCACAACTTGTCTGATTTTGGCCTTTGCAACACAGCAGATTCATCTTCCACGTGTCTCAGCCAAAACTCAAGTGTTTCTTTAGGAAAGTGATTGGCTTCAGATATGAGGTCCAGAGTTATACGATGTTGGTCTTTCTCCACAGAACTGTAAGGTTTAACCTGCCCAAGTGTGCCAGCAATTATGGGCAGAATGGAGAAGCCTTCGGAAACATCTAACACATAGAATGGTTCAGGGATGCTCTCTTCTGAATTACTCTGTCCACTTCCACAGCTCATCTCATTATTCTGGCAGTGAGTATCCATGGCCTGACACAGTTTCTCTGGAGTCAATGAAGACAACACTTTTCTCATTGCCATTTTAAAGCTTTCATGATAGAGGCTGTTATTAAGCAAAGCAATTTCTGTGGATTCCAATATACATGTCTGCTCCATAGCATCTGGTTTGCTGGTCTGAAGGTTAGCCAGGGCACTACAGAGTTCAGCTTCACTTCCTAAGGAGAATAAGTCTTTATCCTTGCTAAAATCTTTTCCAACATCCATTTCATGTTCTGAACTGAAAACACTGATATTCTGGATTCTTAAGTAACAATCTTGACAAGACACTTCCATCATCACCTGGTCCCCAGATTTTATCCAGTAGTCTCCATAAAACAGTAAGAAAGAAAGAAAAATTGTAATTAATATATTTATAAGTCTAAGAATCATACAAATACTTCCACCCTCCCCTCATTTTGAAATCACTACAGGAAAGATTACATCTATTGATTTAATAGAATTAGGTGAATTAATTTATTCATGTCCTACAAAAAAACTAGGAAAAATCCCTACAGCTTTACTTAGTGAAAAACTTAAGTTTGAAGATTCAATTAACTAATGGCATAATAGACTCAAGAGCTCCATTATTGGACCCCAACTATTAGTTTTATAGTGCCTTTACTGCAATCACTAGGTATCATGTCCCCATATTATGGAGTGGGGAAAGGGGTACAGGAGACTCCCAATCCTCTTCAGTAGTGAAGCGAATAACAAAGATAAATAAAAGTCAGGGATCAATACCAAATCTCACTTTAGCTTAAAGGGGCATTCTTTTCTCTAACAGCAATTTCCAAAAAGAACAAGGCAGCATTCAATAGAACCTTGCCAGTAATATTTCTGTTTATATTTAAACATTCTTTCATGTTTAGGAATTTGATAATATAAGGAAGGACTAAGTCCTACAATAAAGAGTGTATCATGGTCTTATCCATGAACTTTCAAACTTGGTAAAACTTTAAAATGTGCACGTATAATCACAATTTCTTCTTATCAGCATTTAGAGATGGTTGAAAATACAAATTATTCTTTTGTTTACACATTTAAAATGTCCTTTCCCTAAGAAGGATTAAAATTTTTAAAGCCCATCTAAGTTACTATAAGAAAGTTAGAATAAACAAAATAACACATGAAAAGATGTGCAACATCACTAATCATCAGGGAAATGCAAATCAAAACCACAGTGAGATATAACCTCACACCTGTCAGAATGGCTAAAATCAAAAACACAAGAAACAAGTGTTGGCAAAGATGTGCACTGTGGGTGGGAATAGTGTGGAAAATAGCATGGAGGTTCCTCAATAAATTAAAAATGTAATTACCCCTGCTGGGTATTTATTCAAAGAACACGAAAACACTAATTCAAAGGGATACACACACCCCTATGTTTATAGCAGCATTATTTACAATAGTCAAGGTATGGAAGCAGCCCAAGAGAACACTGATAGATAAATGGATAAAGAAATGTGGTATAGAAGAGAGGTGGGCTGGGGGATGGGTTAAATAGATGATGGGGATTAAGGAATACACTTGGTATGATGAGCACCAGGTGATGTATGGAGGTGTTGAATCACTATAGCATACACTTGAAACTATAATTACATTGTATGTTAACTGGAACTTAAATAAAAACTTAGAAAAAAAAAGATGTGATATATACATACAATAGAATATTACTCGGCCATAAAAAGGAATGAAATCTTGCCATTTGCAACAATATGGATGCATCTACAGAGTATAATGCTTAATGAAATAAGTCAGTCAGAGACAGACAAATACCACATGATTTCATTCATACGTGGAATTTAAAAAACAAAATAAACAAAGAAAAAAAAAAGAGACAAACCAAAAAACAGACTCTTAACTACAGTGAACAAACTTATGGTTACCAGAGGGGGGGAGGTGGATGGATGGGTGAAATAGGAGGTGAGAATTAAGAATATATTTATGATGGGGTGCCTGGATGGCTCGGTGCATTGAGCATCTGACTCTTGATCTTGGCTCAGGTCATGAACTCATGGTTTCTAAGATCATGCCCTCCATCAGGCTCTGCACTAACATCGTGGAGCCTGCTTGGTATTCCCTCTCCCTCTCTCTCCTCCCCTCCCCTACTCACATTCATGCACATGCATACATAATCTCTCTCAAAATAAATAAGCATTAAAAAAAGAGTATATTTATGATGAGCTTGAATAGAGAATTGCTGAATTATCACATTGATGATCTGAAACTAATGTAACATGATATGTTAATTATACTGGAATTATAGTTTTAAAAATAAAACAAAGAAAAAATGCCACTTACTGAGTGCCAGTTGCTATGATAGGCATTTTACATCCATTATCACTGATAATCCCTACAACAATCCTACCAAGTAGGCAGCAGCATCCCATTTTTATACATCACATAATAACAGCTCTGAGACATAACCAGCAAGGCTAAGGCTAGCCAGAGAGTCAGTTCAAGTGCTAAGACTTGAATCCCAAATCTACCTGACTGACTCCAAAAACACCATACTAGCCAAACACTATACTCATCCCATGACTTAATGGTCTTGCCAAATTAAATCCTTGACTAGGAGACTAAACAGAAATAGAAACTTATCACCTCCCAGTTTAAAACAGGTATAATTTTTCTATGTAATACAACTTACGTGAACTACACTAAAACCCATCAAATTGCTGGCAAAAAAATTTCTACAGAAAAATACTCCTGCACTAGTACCTTTCTACCATGTTCTATAAAAAATGGACTAGCATTCTATTATCTGCTGATAACCAGAGTAATCAGAGCTGAAGAAATGATTTAACGATAGACATTGTTGAATGGTATGCAGCAATTATGTTTTATTCTCTTTCTTAACTATATATATTAACTATTTAAAACTACTTTTTAAAAAAGAAAGTTCTGGGGCGCCTGGGTGGCGCAGTCGGTTGAGCGTCCGACTTCAGCCAGGTCACGATCTCGCAGTCCGTGAGTTCGAGCCCCGCGTCAGGCTCTGGGCTGACGGCTCAGAGCCTGGAGCCTGTTTCCGATTCTGTGTCTCCCTCTCTCTCTGCCCCTCCCCCGTTCATGCTCTGTCTCTTTCTGTCCCAAAAATGAATAAACGTTGAAAAAAAAAATTTTAAAAAAGAAAGTTCTGAAAAACTTAACCAATCTCCCTCAACTGGAAACTTCATATTCAAAGTAAATTTTCTTACACTGATTGAAATGCTTAGAAGATTAAAGCAACAAGACTAAACAAACAAACAAAAATTAGACAAGATATACCTGCAAGGTCATGTACGGGGTAGACAGCCTGTTCCCAACATGTTTCCTCACTAGGACTTGTGGATAAACTGTGTTCATCATCAAGCTGGAGTACAAACCAAACCACAATAGCATCTAGTATGCCTTCTTTAATCACAGGAATACCAATTTTACCACATTTTTTAGTTGCAAGACTTTTTAATTCCTGACAAAAATGTAAAAGGAATGAAAGCAGTTCATATATGCAATATATACATGCCCTACTATTACATCTCTTTCCATTTCTGTAAGTTCTCAGATCTGCCCAGCATCACTGGGGGAATCAGTATCTTGACACACCTATAGCCATTTCAGGCATACTAAATGAGAAGCTCCAATCTACCACAGGGGAATACTGTGGAACTATTAAAAACAATGAGGCAGAGTGAGTGGGTGGCTCAGTCAGTTGAGCATATGACTTTAGCTCAGGTTATGATCTCACAGTTCGCAAGTTAGAGCTCCGCATAGGGCTCTGTGCTGTCAGCACAGAGTCCGCTTTGGATCCTTGCCCCCTTCTGTCTCTGTCCCTCCCCCGCTGTGCACAAGCGTGTGTGTGCTTTTTCTCTCCCTCAAAAATAAACATTAAAAATAAAATGAGGCACATACATAATACTGATGTAGAGACAAATCCAGGATATACTGTTGAATGAAGGAAGTGAATGGCAAAGAAATAGGGATTGTTTTTGAAAACATGAGCACATGAATGTGTGTGTGTGTGTGTGTGTGTGTGTGTGTGTGTGTGTGTAGAAAAACAGAAAAGCAAGTCTGAAAAGATATACTTCAAATTGGTGATCTGAGAAAGTAGGACCTAGATTTTAAAAAAGGAAGGGGTTGGGGCGCCTGGGTGGCGCAGTCGGTTGAGCGTCCGACTTCAGCCAGGTCACGATCTCGCGGTCCGTGGGTTCGAGCCCCGCGTCGGGCTCTGGGCTGATGGCTCAGAGCCTGGAGCCTGTTTCCCATTCTGTGTCTCCCTCTCTCTCTCTGCCCCTCCCCTGTTCATGCTCTGTCTCTCTCTGTCCCAAAAATAAATAAACGTTGAAAAAAAAAAAGAAAAAAAAGGAAGGGGTGCCTGGGTTGCTCAGTTGGTTAAGTGTCACACTCCTGATTTTGGACGCTCAGCCTGGAGCTCTGAGGTGCTTGGGATTCTCTTTCTCTGTCCCTCCCCCAGCAGCATGCATGTGTGTACTCTCTCTCAAAAATAAATAAATAAAGCTTAAAAAATAATAAAATAAATTAAAAAGGAAGACATATACTTTTTCTTTTCTTCTGTATTACTTGAAAGTGTTAAAACAAGCAGATGTTACTTGAAATTTAACTGTGGCAAAGAAAAATTAATGTAAGAAAATCTCAAAATAAGGACAGCTTTGGGGTATTTAGCAACTATAATCATGTTGATCCCTACTGTACAGTTGTATCAGAAAAGAAATGCTCTTGAAGCTCAGCCTCAGTAATCAATGTCAAAGTGTTAATGTAGCTCCAAACCACCTCAAGAAAAATCTAGTAACAACTAATAGGGGATTAAATTATATTAAATGCATTAAATTATAAAGATCTTAGGCTAAAATGACCTTCACAAAGTGTTCTGTGCTCACACAGGTTTCATCTAATCTGACTTAAAGACCTTCAGAGAAGGACTCGATGTGACCTTTTTTCATTTCCTTAAGCACTTCCTTTGTGTAGCACAGCCTCCCACCACCCACCGATACACATACACAGACACTTAGGGCCATCAACTTGTCCTGGTTTGCTCAAGACTGTTCTAGTTTTTTTTTTTAATTTTTCTTAACGTTTATTTATTTTTGAGAGAGAGACAGAGTGAGACACAGCACGAGCAGGGGAGGGGCCGAGAGAGAGGGAGGCACAGAATCCGACAGGCTCCAGGCTCTGAGCTGTGAGCACAGAGCCTGAAGTGGGGCCCGAACCCAGGGACTGCGAGATCATGACCCGAACCAAAGTCAGACCCTCAACCAACTGAGCCACCCAGGTGCCCCAAGACTGTTCTAGTTTTAAAAATGAAAGTCCTGCGCCTTGGGAATCTCTCATTTTTGGGCAAACTGATATGGGTGCTCGCCCTAATACACATACAATCTAGAGATCTGGATTACTGTTCATTTCAAGGAATACTGTTAACTTAAAACAGCAGTATAACATTGAGAAAAGTCAGAAAGCTCTAGGTTATAACTCTTGCATTCACACCTGCATAATCTGAGGAAAATGAATGTAAACAAAAGTTCTCTCATCTGTACAGCCCAAGGATAAGTATAACTATATTGCAACACTGTTGTAAAAGCAATCTAAGAACACATGTGAAAGCACCCGGCACATTATACATTCCCAACAAACTTTAGGGATTTTCTTCCTATGTATTTAAAGTAAATAATTTCAGGAGAAAATACTGGTTACCATTTAATCATTTTCCTTACATATAGTAAACAGAATCCCATGCAAACTCATAAAATAAGACTGTTCTATGTAGTACTTTAAACAATGCATGAAATTTAATGCTCAAAATTGTAACTTTTTTTTTTTACCTGAAGATTGTTGAAATCTACTGTCATAATTTCAAAGCACTCTGTCAAAGCCAAATATCCCCCAGGAACTCGACTCATCTTTTCAGTTGTATATGGTTCCACTGTCTCTTCAGTATCCACAGAAGAACAAGCTGGACTCTGAAATTTCACATTTGTTGGTAAACAGATCCCAGCAACATCCTTAGTACACACCCTGGTAAGAGGGAAAATGAGAAGTGGAAGGGAGAAAGATGGGGTGGGTTTTTTTGTTTTTTTGTTTTTAGAATTGAGTCGAGAAAAAATAAACAAAAATGACATAAAAACTTTACTGGCAAAGGTTTCTTAAACACAATACATACACAATCACTAACTATAAAGGAAAACAAATGAAAAATAGATCTACATTACAATTAAGAATGCTGTTCATCAAAAAATACTCAGCTTTAAGAAAGTAAAAAGGCACACTGAGTAGAAGCAATTTAGAATACACCTATTCAACAAAGGGCTCGTATCCAAAATATATTTTTAAATTTCTATAAATAAAAGAAAAACAAAAACGGGCAAAAGACTTAGTTCACAAAAGAGCATATCTAAATGGCCAAAAAGCATACAAAAAGTTGCTCAGTCTCACTAGTCACCAGGGAAATGAAGTTAACATACTACACAACCACCAGAATGGGGAAAAGGGAAATGTCAGTACCAAGTGTTGGTGAAGACACACTAGGATCTACACTAGAAGTCTAATACACTATTGGTAGGGGTTTAAAATTAGTAAGACCACTTTGGAAGACTTTTCTTAGTACCTACTCAAGCTGAACATACCCATTCTAGATTCATTCTTAATATAGAACCTGAAGGTATGTGGCTTTTCTACTTCTGGGAATACAGCCAACAGAAATTCATGTATACAATCACCAAAAGACTGTTCAAGAATGTTTATAATTGTACTACTTCTAATAATCAAAGAACTGGATATAATGTAAATATCCATCAACAGTAAAATGGGCAAATGTCTTGGTATATTTGTACAGTGGCATACCGTACATCAATGAGAATGAACAAGCTACACACCAGTGGATATGGATACTGAAAAAAGGCCAGGCACAAAAAAACCATTCTATATGACCCCACTTGTACAAAATTCAAAACAAGCAAAATAATCTATGATGTCAGAAGTCAGGATAGCAGCTATGGTGTCAGAAGTCAGGATAGCAGGTTTCTACCTAGGGACTTTGTGGGGTGGTGGTAAGGTTCTGAACCTTGATCTGAGCATTAGTTACACAAGTGCATCAACTTCATGAAAATACATCACACCATAAATTTATGGTTTATGCACTTGATATAACAATGTTCTGATGTCGATAAAAGTTTACACTGAAAAGAACACTTCATGAGCATTTAGCAGCACAATTTTATGAAAAAGAAAGACTCCAGAGGAGCCCAGTGGCTCACTTGGTTAAGCATCCGACTCTTGATTTCAGCTCAGGTCAAGGTCGTGAGATTGAGCCCTGCATCAGTCTCTGAGCTGAGCATGGGGCCTGCTTGAGTTTCTCTCTCTCCCTTTCTCTTCTCCCTCTACCCCTCCCCTGTCTGCACAGGCTCACTCTTGCTCTTTCTCTCTCTCAAAAAAACAAAAACAAAAACAAAAACAAAACTCCAGTCTTCTCTCATCTCAGAGGTATTCATTTATTGGTCTATCTGCCCTTACAGGGTTGAGGTTGAATTGTGTACTTCTAGAAATTATTTTATTATACTCTCAAAAGATGAATGAAACTATTAATGATTTTAATAACTCAGAAGTGCTACAGAAACAAAAAGGATATGACAACTTCCTTTTAATTTCTTATAAAATACATGCATATAAATTTATCAAAACTCATGATCACATGGTTGCTGGGTCCAAGCCCTGCGTCAGGCTGTCAGGCTCTGAGCTTACAGCACAGAGCCGGATTGGATTCTCTCTCCCTCTCTCTCTCTCTCTCTCTCTCTCTCTGCTCCCCCCTGCTCAGGTGTGTGTGTGTGCGCGCGCTCTCTCTCTCTCTCTCTCTCTCTGTTTCTCTCCCTCTCTCTCTCTCTCAAAATAAATAAATAAACTTAAAAAAAAAACCATACCACAGGGTGCCTGGGTGGCTCAATCAGTTAAGCATCTAACTCGTGATTTTGGCTCAGGTCATGATCTAACGCTCATTTATTCCTGGGGGGAGGGGGGGAGGGGTAGAGAGAGAGAGAGGGAAGAGAGAATCCCAAACTGGCTTGGCATTGTCAGTGCAGAGCCCGATGTGGGGCTTGATCTCACAAACCGTGAGACCATGAGCCAAGCCGAAATCAAGAGCTGGATGCTTAACCAATTGAACCACCCAAGCATCCCAATAAGAAATTGGTTTTAAAAAATCATGAAGCATATCTATTAACATGAAGAGGCTCACAAAGAAAAAGCATATATATTTATTGATATTTTTGAAACAAAATTAAATTTATACACACATACACATTTACTTACAGAGCTGACATTCAACCAGGCACACTAATTCAGCCAATCTGCTAATTAAGGCCACTGTTTGGCTGATGCTCTATGCCCTACCAACCACTAAACATTTTTACTTATCACCCCGTAACATGCATAGAGAATAAGGAAGAATATACAATAAAGATGAACAGTAGTTATCTAATGGTGAGGAGTTTAGGATAATTTTTATTTTCTTCTTTTACTCATCACTATTTCTTAAAATAATTATATGTTACGTTTACTACTATTAAGTTATAGGAAGGGGGGCCTCCTTAAAAAGTCCTAATAAAATAAGGATCAGTATTTTAGCAAGATAAAATATTTTTTAATGCTCAAGAAAAAAAATAACCAAGAGGCTTCTATGACTAAAAATATTTAATATCACATTTTCACTTGTGTCATATTTGATAAGTAAATCTTAGAATTTCCAGAGCAGAAACTTCCTAAAATTTCATTCTACATAACCACAAAACATTATAATATCAATAAAGTTATTAAGAAGAGGGAAATAGGAGAAATAAATTAAAATAAATTATTTTCACACTAGAAATTTTTATTTCACTTTCATCTGAAATCAGTCTGAACTTAATATTTTTCTATATGAATCTATCACACATCAAAAAGATACTAAATTTGGGGTGCATGGGTGGCTCAGCTTGGGATTCTCTCTCTCCCTCTCTTTCTCCGCCCCTCCCCTGTTCACACACTTGCATGCTTTCTCTCTCTCTCCCTCTCTCTAAATATAAACAAACTTTAAAAAAAGGATACTAAGTTGTATCAAAATTAATTTTCCACTAAAAAATCTAAAGCTGGTTTTAATTCTTTCTTTGAAAGAAAGAAAGGGGAGCTGGTGGCTCAGTGGGTTGAGTGCCTGACTCTTGATTTCAGCTCAGATCATAATCCCAGGGTCATGGGACCAAGCCCTGCATTAACCCCAACTCGACTCGTGCTCCATCCTGAGAGTGGAGCCTACTTGGAATTCTCTCTTTCTCTTTCTCCCTCTGCCCTTCCCACATTCACACACTCTCTCTCAAATTAAAAAAAATAATAATTTTAAAAAATTTTTAAATAAATAAAAGAAAAAGGCAAAAAGGGAATTAAGACTGGAATAAACATCATGAATTTAAAGGTCACAAAACTACAAATTCTCATCCAAATAAATATTCCCTAAATAACCTTTCAAGTACAGTCTACTCCTTAAAATTACTGTTTTCTAATATTTACTACTTAAATAATCACTTACCTATGATGTCTTCTTATTTCTGCACATTCTACTGCCATTCCATATAGAACAGCACTTGCTGGTATAACTTTCCCATACTTTTCACAATTACCATTTTCACCTCTGGTCTACAAATATAACAATAAAAACTATATTCAGTTATATGTAGGCAAAAATATGTGTGCATGATTATGAGAAAGAAAATTAATTTTTAAAAAACCTTAAAAGCAATGGGTAAGGATAAACAAGTTAAGGAACTTTTTCTTTAAAAAGCTTCTTTTGGGGTACCTGGATGATTCAGTTGATTGAGCATCCAACTCCTGATTTCGACTCAGGTCATGATCCCAGGGTCTTGGGATCCTCTTAAGATTCTCTCTCTCTCCCTCTGCCCCTCTCCCCCACTTATGCACTCTCTCTCTAAAAAAATGTAAGTTTCTTTTGTGGGGCACCTGGCTAGCTCAGTCAGTACAGCATGTGAATCTTGATCTCAAGAGTTGTGAGTTCAAGCCCCATGTTGGGTGCAGAAGATTGCTTAAAAATGAAATCTTTTTAAAGAATGTAATTAAAAGTTTCTTTTGTTAACTAGACTCATGGTGATCATTTCATAATATATACAAGTTTTGAATCATTAATTCTACACCTGAAATTAATGTAATGTTATATGCCAATCACACCTAAATAAAGAAGTTTGTGTATGTATATACACATACAGTGTGTGTTTATATATCATGTATGTGTGTATATATATGTACACATACATTGGAATATTAGCCATAAAAGAGAATGAAATCTTGCCATTAGCAACAACATGGATGGGTCTAGAGGATATAATGCTAAGTGAAATAAGTCAGAGAAATACCATATGATTTCACTCATATGTGGAATTTAAAAAACAAAAGAACAAAAAAAGAGACAAAAAAACACTCTTAAATACAAAAAATAAACTGGTGGTTGCCAGAGGATAAATGGGGGGGGGGGGGGGGGGTGAAACAGGTGAAGGAGATTAAGACTACACTTATTATGATGAGTGCTGAATAATGTATAGAATTGCTCAATCATTATATTGTACACCTGAAACTAATATAACACTGTATGTATGTTAATTATATTTGAATAAAAACACAGTATTTAAAAAAATCAAAAACAATGAATGGGATCCCATGTTAACACTAACTTTATTTTTTTTAAGCTTATTTTACTTTCATTGCTATATGTATGTGTGTGTATACATTAATTTTTTTCATCAGTACAAATAGGAAAAGGAGGGTAGCTAGGAAGTCTGTATATAACAACAAACTGTTGGGTATGACTAACAGAGAAGCCAAAATCACTAATTTTTTTTTTAAATCATTATTACCTAGTTGAAAAACAAACTGCTCTTCTTTTTAAACTTTAATTAGGTATTTTAAATCAAATCATTTTCTGTAAATAGTAAATTCTTGTTAAAAGCCTTTCATTCACATTACCTATTACAAAAACCAAATCGACAATTTGTGGGCCACATTAGAGGATTTCATTGCAAAACATAAGTTGGCAATTTTAAGAGTTGGTCCTGTCCAATCAATTGGTACGTAAAACATATACAAAGCCAGTTACCAATATCTCTTTTGATAATTTGCCAAACTCCAATCAGTGAGGGCTGTGAGACTGAAAGCACTTCCCTTTCTCAACCCTACTCAAGAATTTCACAATGCCGGTCCACAATGTAAGCTTAATTACCATGAATTCCTTCCTGGAGTGTTTTTGCCTGAATACCCCATTTGGGTACACAAGAGTACGTTATATGATTAAATGTGGTTTTTGCATGGATTTCTTTCCACCTACAAACTATACGCCTTGACAGGATGTATAGTAAAACCTTGGATTGCATATAAGTTGTTCTGTGAATGTTCCACAAGATGAGCAAACATTTTTAATAAATTTTAACCTGATAAATGAGCAATGTCTTGTAATACAAGTAGTACATGACACCAAACATCACATGATCACAACTAAGCCAATGGTTCTTCTTGCTCTCTCTCTCTCTCTGCGGGATTATGGGTGATCGTCTCCCATGCTCAGGTGCTCCGTCTCAGACCGCAGTGTTTGGCAGAAATCAGTAATTTTTCAGAACGTTGGAAGGTGTCCACAACTGGCACTAGTGTATTTTTTGTCACTTTATAAAGCACCTATGGATAGTCCTTTGCTTTTCCACACAAGAGTAAGCTTAGGAATGCTTTCCTTCATTCTAGGTCAAGATGCCTACAGATATAGACCCTCTCCTCTGTTGCCTTATTGCCAGTTACATTAAATAGAGTATACGACAAGAGTTTATTGATACTGTAGTCAACATCTGTATGAGCATATACAATGGCTCCCATGCAGAAAAAGATTCCACTGAGCCAATAGATAGCAGTGATACCATTACTGACAATGAAAGGCACCCTACACAATAACGCTCCTCTCTCGTCTCCCCCACACCAGCCATGAAGGTTTTCGAAGGTAAGTGCAGGTTATTTTTCTTTATATTTTGTATTTTCTTTATTATTTTGTATTATGCTACAGTAACGTAATCATTTTTGTATGAATATTTTTGTGTTGTGGGACAACTCATCTGAGTTTCCACTATTTCTTATGGGGAAATTCACTTTGATATATAAGTGCTTTGGATTGCAAGTATATTTCTGGAATGAATTATGCTCACAAACCAAGGTTTTACTGTATTTCATACTGCTTTGCAAATACATGAGGGGTTCGATAAATACCTATTGAAATAATGAATTCTTAATCAAATTTAAGTGTTTTCATGCTGCTTACCTTTGGCTGCAAAAGTAAATGCTCCCATGCATGAATTAAACTCTCCACAATTCCTTCTCCAAATAAACCTGCATCGACAGTTTCTGTTACAACTAGGGACACTCTATAGAATGATTTTTTAAAGATATATGTAAGTAAAATATCATGCTATTTATGTAAAGATTTCAAAGCTGAGAGAAGAAAGGAAGAGTATATTATAGAAACAGTCCATATATAAAATTTTCTAATACATTTCATTTTTTATTTTCTACCCACAAATCTTAAGGAACTTGACTCTACTGTTCCTCAGGCCCCTCTGTTCTCCACTGACACCTTCTGGGGGTGGAGAGACGCACAACCTTCCCTTGACCCTGCTACCTCCTCAGGCTCTTCTTTCATTCCCTAAATCCTTAAGAGTGCTTCATAGCCAGTCCCCTCCTTGATGTCAACACTCCATAAAAATATTGTCATAAATAATTCCCTTACTTATCAAGATGATTCTTTCTCAGGTCTCATTTTCCTTAATCTACAAACATGTAATGTATATGAGAAGGCCTCCCTCTCAAAATCCTTCTCTTCCTTCATTACTCACGTTTACCTCTTATATATTCATAGGTCTCTTGTTGCTTCTTTTGCTTCACCTACTACCTGCGAGTTATCACAAAAGAGCCACAGAGTTCTGATCTTTTGACTGTTCTTTCTTTCTAGAAAATTTCACTCAAAGACATACCAAAATAATTTCTCTCTTCTCTGAACTTCTTTAGCACTTATTCCCAGTATCATTTATTTATATAGGTAGAAGATAAAAACTTCATGAATATTCCTTATCTTCCTCTTTTGATTGTGGGCACCTTGAGGACTGAAATAACTTTGGTATCCTCTACAGGGCCTAAAGCCAGTATTATACAAGTCCACAAAATTTTCAATATTTAAAGGCTGCAAACATATAGAATGTTGAAGGTATCCCAATCATCTAGTCCAACATCTTGATGTCTCTAGATTTGCTCAGGGCCAAAATAAATTATAACAGAGTCAGTATTAGAATCCATATCTCCTAATTCAAAGCCGTAGGTCCTTCTACCACACTATCTATGAGAGAAATGAAGGTTAAATTAAAGTAACTGATTCATACCATGGACTGAATTGTGGACCACCAAAATTCATAAGCTGAAGCCCTAACCCCCAATGTGACTACATTTAAGGATAGGGTCTTTAGGAGGTAATTAAGGTTAAATGAGGTCATAAGGGTGGGGCCCTAATGTGACAGGGCTGGTTTTCTTATAAAAGCGGAAGAGACACAGGCACTCTCTGTGTCTCTTCACATGCACAGAAGGAAAGGAAAGGAATACAGCTGTCTGCAAGCTAGGAAGGGAGCTCTCACCAGAAATCAAATTTGCCAGCACCCTTCATCACAGACTTCTAGCCTCCAGAACTGTGAGAAAATAAAAGTCTGTTGTTTAAGCCACCTAGTCTCTGGTATCTTGTTAGGGCAACACGCAGACTAAGATAATTCAGGAGACTGCTGATTTCTGCCGCAACAATCTAATAAGACTTCTTTCATGCAAACAAATGTAGAGCCCATTAAAAAGTGAATTATGTATACAAAAATACTATTATAAATATCGAAGAAGACTTTTAAAAATCATAGTCCAAATGACAACAGATGATAAAAAAGTCATCTTTCAATATAAGCTGAACTTAAGACAAGAAGACAGACTACCAAGAGAGGTAGTAAAGCAAGTGCTACATAAAGAAAGCTCTGTCTCTAAAATAGTGTTGGACCAGATGATGTATAAATCCATTCTAGCTCTAAAATTCCATCAGCCTTGTGATATAGATCAAAGCAAGATGACATACTAAAAAGCCAAGACTTATGAGACAATATTCAAAGCATCTAGAACCCAGGCCAAAATACATGGACAGCTGACACTTCCAAAGCTTTCATTTTAGCCAAGGATAACACAAAATGTGAGAAGTCCATCAAGCTTGATCTACTCATGTATTATTTTTAACTATAACTTTTAAGTAGTTATTGACCATACAGGAAGTATTCTCCATTTTCACAAACAGAATATTGAAATTAGCAAAAGTAAGGTAACTTGCTAAAGGTCAAGTTTATCTGTTAAATCGCTTGGCGCAAAATTTTTTCAAGATCTTTAAATATTTTTTATCAAGAATATAACATTATGAAAATTTATCTTACGCTAAATGATCTTATATCGCTATCTTCACAATATAAGGGCTTTAGCATTTTTATTTGGGCTAGAAGCTATGAATGTGAATATCTTAATTTTTTAAAATAAAATAGTGGATTATAAAAACTAAAATTATATATATTATATAGTACCTTTCAGGAATGTGTTTTGGAATCTCTATGTCAAGTGACTTCATATGTAAGAGTTTGATTCCTGCTTCCATCTTGTTTGCTGCTACTACATCACAGGCAAGTTCATACATGGTCTTGGATAACTCACAAGCATATACTGAGTGTGCTCCAGCTTTTTTAGCAAACATGCTGCAAGGAAAAAGGTGCCCCATCAAGAAAAAATAATCCACTATGGTTTTTCAAATTTAATGGAATTATAATGTTAAACATGGGGTTTTTCTTTTATTCTGTAATACAACCATTATTCATTCCACATTAAAAAATGACCCAGGGGTGCCTGGGTGGCTCAGTTGATTGAACATCTGACTTTGACTCAGGTCATGATCTCACAGTCTATGGGTTAGAGCCCCACATCGGGCTCTGTGCTGACAGCTCAGAGCCTGGAGCTGCTTTGGATTCTGTGTCTCCCTCTCTCTCTGGCCCTCCCTTGCTTACACTCTGTCTCTCTGTCTCTCAAAAATAAATAAACATTAAAAAAACAAAATGAACCAATATTCTTATTAAGAAACAAATCATACAGGGGCACCTGACTGGCTCAGTCAATGGAGCACGTGACCCTTGATCTCGGGGTTGTAAGTTTGAGTTCCACCTTGGGTGGAGAGATTACTTAAAAATAAAATCTTTAAAAAAACAAAATAGAAACAAACTATACAATAAATCATGACATTTATGTTTTTAAGAAGATACAACTGGCATGAAAAATATCGATAGGTTTTAACTTAGAGAACTAGATTCAACCAAAATATTAATGCAAAAAGTACTCTAAAAAGGCATTCAAAATTTCAATCATAACCTCAAATTCTCCTTAGTAGTTATGTCCAGTTCTTGATAAATTAAAGTTACAGTAAAAAATACAATAATAGTAGTTGCATGAATAATCATAAGATTATTAGAAATAAAGTAAACTCTGTTTCAATTCTACTGTTAAATTTTCCATATTTGGCAAAAGCTTTAATTTACCTTGGTGTATATGTGTATATAATTAAAGCACAATTACGACAAACCTTAGTATTCCAGTTCCTGCTCCAATGTCCAAAACACTCTTGGACCCCAAACAAACTGCATCCTGGATTGCTGCATTATAAATTGTATTCCGTTTGGTGTCATTAAGCATGATAAAGTGCCAGCGTTCCACCAACCAGTTTGCAACACGATAAAAATTCTCCTTTGCATCATTGAAATCTGGGTTTAGTTTCACTGCTTTATGAAAATACCCAGCTGCTTCATCTCTAAAGCCCATTCTATAGTAAAAAATGACAGAGAAAATATTCAATTATTATGATAGCAATTACTGTGCCTTTATCCATGGCACTCATCTGGCCTAAGAATCCCTCTCCAGTACCCCAAATCCTACTCAACCCAAGCACCATCTCCTTTTGTAAGGACTGCAATCCTTGATCACTTCTTTCCTCTCTGAACCCTTATTGTATTTATGCATTCTAGGAGACAGACTATAAATTACTATTGTAACTAAAGTATAGTAGAAGCTCTCATAGTCCTCTTCAATTTAACCAACCCACTAAAACACGATTGCTTTCTAAAAACCATTCCCTGTGTAAAACATATCAATGCCTATAGCTAGTAGGCAGGACGCTGGTGTGCCTGCATAACTTTTCTCTCGACAACTGAATGAATTATCAAGAGTCGGTTGTGTTTGTGGGGTACCTGGGTGGCTCAGGTTAAGTGTCTGACTTCGGCTCAGGTCATGATCTTGCACTCCGTCAGTTCTAGCCCCACGTTGGGCTCTGTGCTGACAGCTCAGAGCCTGGGCGTTGCTTCAGATTCTGTGTCTCCCTCTCTATCCCTCCCCGCTCCCTTGCGCTCGCTCTCTCTCTCTCTCAAAAGCAAATAAACATTAAAAAACAATTTAAAATAAAAGAGTCGGTTGTATTTGCTGTCAGACCAGTTTACACCAGTTGTATTTGTTATTATAATTACATATTTTAATTAAATATTACAGAAACTAAATAAATTATGACTGCAAAAAGAGAGCCACTGTTTCTGAGGACACTTAGTAAATGCTTTGTAAAACATCAGAGGCAAATCACCCAAAAAACTGCTACTGAAGTTTATGTAAGCAAATCATCAATAAAAAGGGAGAAAACTTCCAAACTATCTAGAAAAGTGCTTCTTAAACATTCTGTGGTGAGGAACTCATCTCCCCTTTTCTAAATATCTAATATTTGTAGACCAATACAGTCTCACTGCACGTAATTAGTATGCAACTCACACATCAGATTTCACCCAAACTGGTCCACATTATTTTCAAGAAGTGAGTTTCATGATCACATGCTTGGGATTACAGCAATGTCAAACTGCTATATACATTTCTAAACACTTCCTCTCAATTTCTATACTTATCCATCACTAACTGATAATTTGTGGACCAGCACAAGTGTGTAGTCCACAAGCTGAAGAGAACTGAGCTAGTAAAACCCTTTTACACTCATACTTCTTCAGAAGAACCTTTAAGCATTCTGTCAATTTTAAAGAAACCAAATCAGATTATTAATTCTATGTATGATTTACATAAAAAAAGACATTCTGGAATTTCAAACAGGAAACTGCATGGGCAATGGCCCTATGTCAAATGATACGCACTCATGTTTTAGGTTAAAATAAAAACGTTTAAGATTAGTATCTGCTAGACAGAGCTATCTTAATCTGCAACTGACATTGCACACAGTACAATACAAAATACATTGTATGTAATCACTGCTTGGTGAGAGACAAAACTAGCAATGGGTATTTTAAATTTTTAAATATCAACAACCTATTGAATCAATGCCACACCTGCCCCTAATAATTTCTTGGGGTTTATGCTTCCCTGAAGTTTGATTCTTAATATATCATTGTTTTCTTAAACTGTAACGATAATCTGAAAAATGTATGGTACACTCAAAATATATCTCATACTGATAGACTCAACAATGTGTCAGTATCAACAAACTATGAAACCACCTCTTTTCTTTTAACTAGAAAAAAAAATTACCTTCCCAATTAGGAACTTAAATGTTTTGTTTAAATCTGATGCTACTGGACTAACATAAGGTCGTAAAGTTGAGACATTCCAGACACAAATTTCATTTAATAAACAAAAGGAATAAAGGAAAGGAAGCTATCATTTACTCTGGAAATCTTTTTCTCCCGGAGCAGTGATTCTTTCAGTGGGAAGTGAGTGATCCACTCTTTGATGAGGAAAGTAGGACAAAAGCTAAGAGCTACTGTTGTAGAGAACAAAGATAAACTATATAGCAAAAGCCGCATTCACACTATCACAAGTGATGAAATCTCAATGTCTAAATTAGAAATTTGGCATAATTATATCTCCCAAAAGCAAACAAGCATGGTTGTTTGTTTGTTTGTTTGTTTGTTTGTTTTTGTCTCATGAATTGGTAACTGCTCAGACTAATATCCTGCAACAACAGGTCACCAAGTTAAAATCTGTCAAAAGTGTGTAGAGCTCCAATTTTCTGTTAAATTGAGTTTATCCTTAAGGTAAGTTCTAGCATGTTATGATAATAACATGTGCATTACCTGGAAATAAATTGAATCCCATAAAGTAACTCTTCTTTCATGGACTGAAGAACTAAAAAAACTTTGAAATTAATGGGGCACCTGGGTGGTTCAGTCGGTTAAGCAACTGACTCTTGGTTTCAGCTCAGGTCATGATCTCACCGTTTATGAGTTCAAGCCCCACCTCAAGCCCTGTGCTGACAGCACAGAGCCTGCTTGGGATTTCTCTCTCCCTCTGTCTCTGTCCATCCCCCTCCTGACTCTCTGTCTCAAAATAAATTTTAAAAAAATAATAAACTTAAAAAAATCTTTTAAACTAAATTTCATTTAGAGGAAAAGTAGTTGGGGCACCTGGGTGACTGACTGAGTGTCTGACTTCGGCTCAGGTCATGATCTCACAGTTCATGAGTTTGAGCCCTGCGTCAGGCTCTGTGCTGACCGCTCAGAGCCTGGAACCTGCTTCAGATTCTGTGTCTCCCTCTCTCTGCCCCTTCCCTGCTCATGCTTTGTCTCTGTCCTTCAAAAATGAATAAACGTTTAAAAAAAAATTAAAGGAAAAGTAGTTGCTAATTAATACAGATGGGAGTCTATGTAACAGGATCAGGTTAGCTGTTAGTGTGAACAAACAAGCGTCAGTTGACAATCTGCCTTATTTTCCTGGTTATTATCATACTCTACAATTAGAAACTATCAAATATTTATCTCTTAAAGGAGTACTCATTTCACTTCCCAGGCCATGTTGATTAAGACTATTAAAATATATAGCAGCTACCTCTCTGAGACTAACACACTTTGATAAAGGCATTTCTTATGTATAACTTTTCACTGACTAAAACTTAACATGACAAGATGAACAAAGCAGTAATACTAGAGGAAACTGCTGGAACATGTAAAATTATCTTACTATATACAGTAGGACATTATCATGGCATTTCCTAAATAAGAAGTCTTTTACTTTGTACAAAGAAGTGACACCAGATTTATTGAAACAAATCCAATACAAAAATTTTGTCTTTTCATCAGTTTTCCTAATTACACAGTTTCTATGAAGAGTAGACAGAAATTCCAATGGCAAGTTTTCAGCAAGATCCAGAAAACAGAATTACAAGTTCCTTGGCAAGGCATCAGAGTGACTTCACTGCCACCCTGCAACCCATGGCTGTGTCCTCTCCAACAAGGTCTGAATCTTAGCCAGGTGGAGGGAACTCTTCCTTGAATATTATATCCTAGCCCTAGGGGCAGTGGCTGTGTAGTATATGATTTAATGTTAAAACTGTTCTGTTAGTAAGTCGGACAGAGAAAGACAGATATCACATGTTTTCTTTCAGTCATATGTGGAATTTGAGAAATTTAACAGAAGACCATGGGGGAAGGAAAGGGGAAAAAACAGTTTCAAACAAAGAGGGAGAAAAACCCTAAGAGACTCTTAAATACAGAGAACAAACTGAGGATTGATGGGGCGGGGGTGGGGGGAAGGAGGCAATGGGTGATGGGCACTGAGGAGGGCACCTGTTGGGATGAGCACTGGGTGTTGTATGTAAGCGATGAATCATGGGAATCTAATCCCGAAACCAAGAGCACACTGTATACACTGTATGTTAGCTAACTTGACAATAAATTATATTTAAAATAAGAGAAATTTTGATTGCAGATCAATTGCCTTTATATGCTGAAATAAAAACACTTTCATCGACTGAGAAGAATACATCAGAATATTCAATCTGGATCACTTTTCGATAATCATACGTTCCCGAGCATCTTGACTTTTTTCTGTATAATGTTTATTACTTTTCCTTATCTGTGTCATTTCTTATGGGTACATTCACAATTGTTTTCTTATATGAAACAAAAGTTAGTGTAATAAAAAAATGCTCTGTTATTACATGTTATATTTGTGATTCGTATATTCCTCTGAGTTCTCTTTATTTTTTACCAGCCAATCCTTCATTACTCTGATCCCCTGTCACAGTTGTAATTCTTTATATTAAACTTTCCCTTTCAAATTACTGTGTGATTTATCTCTGATCAAGACTGATACAGAATAATTCTTAACAAATAACGCTGAAATCACTACAAACCTGAAGAGGTGTTCCCCCATACTATTGCAAATCACTTCATCATCAGGAAACAGTTCCAAAGCCTGCTCATAACAACCAAGTAAGTCTTGTGTTCGATTGAGAGCATCAAGCTCTTCAGCCCATCTGAACAGCGTATACTGAAAAGTTTCCTGTGTAAAAGAGAAAACAGTAATTTAGTCAATAATATAAATGATGGAAGAATATACAACACTGGTTGATAATTCCACAGAGAACAGAACGTAATTACTATTGACTGATCACTTCAAATTTTGTTTAGCTTTAGTAGACAGTTTGCTAAATAAATGCATAAATGAATTTTACCACTTATGTGGCAATAACATGCAGAATTAGACAATTTGAGCACTTTAAACTCTCTCCATTCTTAGCTATCATATCAGATTCTCCACCTACCTCTCTTTTGTGGGCTTCTATGTTTTAGAAGTTGTTTTTGCCTTCTTCTCTTTGTTCATCCATCTCTATCACCTGTTCTACATCTACATCTCCAATCAAGACCCTCTCTTCTGAATCTCAGACACACAGACACGACTTCCTATTAGTCATCTCAACAAGGGACTGCACCCTCAGCCACCTCAAATTCAGCACAACTCAAATATTTCCTGAGCAATCAGTATGCAAAGAACTGGGGCTAAAATACAGCAATGAACAACATAAATCCTATTCCTATCCTCACAGAAGCCCTGTAGAAAGAAATTTAACATACAGTTCTTTAAAAATTAAAGAACTAGAAATTAGAGAAACTAGAAATTAGAGAACCTAAAAATAGGTTCTCTAAACCCTAGCTCCAATCTCACTTCTCTCCAGCCATTCTCCATACTACAACACAGTGGAAAAAAGGGAAGGCTTTAGTCATTCCAGTTTTATCATGAACACAGTTTACATCATCTTCAGAGATTTATACAGAAGAGTTGAGACTTATAACTGAATCTTGATGGAGTTTACTAAAGAAAAAAGGATATAGAGGAAGACCTAAAGTATCAGGAGAAAAAAGTACGGATGATATGAAATGGATAAGAGAATTTATAACTTGGTGTGACTGAAGTGTGGGCATAGGGAGTAGAGTGAGTAGTAGGAAATAAGACTAAAGAAATGGCTCTTTCGCAAACGCCCACATGAAGGAATATGGACTTTGTTCTACAGGAAACAGAGCTAGTTTCTGAACCCTACTGAACACGAAGCATTCAAATACAGGCTTTAGATATACTTTTAATACACATTAAATATCTACTTAAAAAGATACTGTCACTGTTTTAGAAAGGAGGAACCTTAGGAACAAAGAATTAAAGAAACAGCACTTGGGTTGATCAATCATTATTCTACTGCTGCCTACCTATAAGAACAAACTGTATCTCAACATAGCACTTTCTCCTCCTTAGGACCAGCTGCCCCTGAAATTTACACTAAGTTTATGTTAACTACAACCATCTAGAGGTTACTGACATCTAGTGGATAGATATCAACAATGCGGGTAAACATTCTACAATGGCGCAGGACAGCCCTCCACAACAAAGAATCATTCCATCCAAAAAGTCAACAGCGCTGAGGTTGAGAAACGCTAGGTGAAAAAAAGCAAAGTAGCTTGAGGCTGAAAACGGAATACAAAATTTAGTTAAATAATTTTTATAAATTTAGAATCTAAAATAACTTGGAAAAACTTATCTATTACATATAGAACGATCACAATCCAGTAACTGAAGCTTAAATAATGCATCATCAAATGACTACTTTATAGTAGCTTATTCCCAACTTTATTCAATTACAGATACCCACGACATTCCCTCTGCATACAAGTGCAAAGATGCTGAGGCAGGGACATGCTAGAATTAGATATAGGAGGAGGAGATCACCCTCGGCCTCATTTGCAATATGGCCTTTAGAATTCTGAGTAAGGTGGAAGTTTTGAAACAGATAAGTGGCATCGTCTGACTTGTTATGAAATGCTCACCCAGGCTGTGTTGAGACAGGTTGCCAGAGGAAGCCTAGTTATGAGCCTACACCAACAGCCGACAGATGACTGAGGCTTGAACAGGGGTAGTAAAGGAGAAGGTGGTGAGAAATGGTTAAGATTTTGGATACATTTCAAATATGGAGCCGACAGGATTTTTTTTGATGGGCTGGCTGTGGGTGTGAACAAAAGACATGTCAAGGATGAATAGTAAATATTAACAGCAACCACCAGCCATTAACCTTAGCCACCCCTCCCAATGGAAAAACACAGGATCTGCCAGCAAGTGAAAGAAGGGACATCCTCACCTTCACGTCGTCTTTCAGCTCCGGCGCCAGGCTGAGTACAAGGAGGTAGTGGGCATAGGCGGTGCCAAAGTCCTGGGCGCTCAGGCAGTGCTCTGCGCTCTGCAAGGACCGCGACACCAGCCGGTCGCGCCCGACTGCCCCGGCGCCACTCCGGGCACCCCGGCGGGGCCTGGGCCGAGAGTTCGGCATGACAGAGTCACCGCCCTGAAACCTAAGCTTGTATAACCAAAGTGAAGATGTTTTACTAAACGGAACGAGAAAACGGTCCCGTTGGCTACACTTCCAAATGACTTAAACAGAGCGCGAAAACCGGTAACGTAAAGTTATGCCTGGGCCCGGGGTGTGCGCGCCCACCTTAGCCAGGCAAAAGCTCCGCCTCCTCCCTGCCAGGCGGGGTCTGCGAGTCAACCCGGCAAACTGCAGACACCAGCCCACGGCGCACGCCCAGCGAGCGTCAGTGCGCTTGACGTGTGCACGCCGCGGTCCGCCCCCCTCCCCGTGGAAAGGGAGGCGCGAGGTGGACGGGGCGCCTGCGCGGAGAGCAGCGCTTTTAACGTTCTTGAGGTTCTTGCCTTCCTCTCCCTCGCCTCGCTTCCCCTTGCGCCGAAACCGGTGTTTTCTGTCCCTTCTTCCTGGCCGTCAGAAGTGTGTGTGTATGTGTAGTGTGTGTGTGTGTGTGTGACTTCGACTGCAAGACCCGACTCTGCAGATGCAGTCAGCGCGAAGCTGCACCCGACCGTGAGGGACATGGGTGGCTGTGAGGAGGTCAGGCGTTTGTGGTGATGTTTAAGATCTTTGGATCGGGATGCCTCAGATCTCAAAATGGCGAGACTGAAAAGAGCCCAAAGTTAACAAACGCACCCTAGATGTAGTGGAGCAAATGCTTTCACAGGCGTTATGTAAAATCATCCTCACAAAACCCCGTGAGGTGGGCTTCTAAATCACAATCTTAAAGGCGGCAAAGGCGACATTCTGAGAAGTTACTTGCCCAGTATCACAAAACTGGGTAGTGGGAAAGGCGTGACTCAAACCCAAGCTCTCTGTTATTTTAAAACGAGTTTAGGATTTATTTCACTGTTCGATGGGTCACCACCGTATACTGGCTATATTAATAACATAGGAAAAAATGTTCTACCTTCAAGTGTGGCCCCTAAGGGATGGATTCAAAACTTTAAAAGGGGGGGGGGGCGTGGAAATTACAGCTGAAAGAAGTCATTTTTGTCCTCATTTTCAAACATCTCAGTAGTGAATATTTTACTTAACAAAAAATAAGACCATTTGCATATCTAACTTTGGGGGCTCCTACCATTTTCTGACTTCTCTATTGATCTGATTATTTGAACCACTCTTCCTCTGAGCACTTACCACTGTAAACCCTAATCAGTTCTTCAAAGTCCAGGTTACTAGATTGTAATCTCCTCCTGCAATCAGAAAGTTCCTCAAAGGCAGTAACTGTTCTTAACCATTTTTGTAAGATTAACCTCTAGCAGAGTCTAGTTCAGAGTAAGGACTCAAAAAAATTTTTTTAATGTTAATGGAAAGTACATTCCACTACCAGGTTTCACTTGTAGATTTTCCCCATCGTTCACATCCTTTTTTCTCTCCCCTTCTGAATTGCCACTTTTTGTACTAAGCAATTTAAGATTTAACTATATGATTTTTCCCTAACAAGCCTGAAATGCTAGTCCCAATAGGATGTAGTAGAACATGCAAAGGCCACTGAACAATACAAAACAAAAAAGTACATTCTAGTGAAAACTTGGTCCTTTTCTGCCCCTCCAATAACCTTTCCTTAAGAAGCATTATTTGTAAAAAGGCCTAACAAAGCTACATTTCCTACTTTGGACATAAGATTGATATAACCATCAAATGAGATAATGAGATGTGTAAAAGCATTTTATATATAAGATATATTTAGTGCTAGGCATTGTTTACCTTTAGAGTTATTTAAAACTTATCTGGATTATTTTTTATTTTTCTGTTTATCTTTGAAAGAGAGAGCAGGAGAGGGACCGAGAGAGGGAAACACAGAATCCAAAGCAGGCTCCAGACTCCGAGCTGTCAGCACAGAGCCCAACACGGGGCTCGAACCCATGAAACACGAGATCATGACGTGAGCTGAAGTCAGACGCTTAATCGACTGAGCCACCCAGGTGCCCCAAAATTTATCTGGATTATTAATGAAAATTATGTCACAAACACCTTTAAGCACTTGATCGGAAATGGTGCAACTCATATCATTTAAGAGTCTAATGTAATTGGCTGGAATCTCCCTTCAGAAACCAAAGGGAAACCTCCCAAGCTTTCTCTGCAGAGATTTGGGTCAATGGGGAATCACTTAGACTTCATCATTCTAGTAATCTCTCTGAGTCCACCATTCAGCTGAATTAGTTTACTTAACAGGTTATCTGTGGTTCAGGACATGCTTTCCTATTCCACGGGGACAAGGTTTCTTTTGTCCTGTTTTACTTGTTTTGTTTTTTTGATTTGTTGGTTTATTGAGATAACCTGCATATCTCAAACATCTAGACCACATGAAGCTTAAGGTGGACAAATGTTACCAATATAGGCTAAGAAATGAAGGGGCTTGGCAGGAAGTGAAGAGAAGGCAGAGAAAAAATGAAAGGAGCCAACTTCTATTGCATCATCACCTACAGTATCAACCTGTGGTCAGAGTGACCACTGCTAAAAAAGTACAAGGGATGCTACCTGCTGTTTGTAAAATACTTCAGGTACCTTTGTGAGCTACTAAGGTTTACTGAGTTCTGATGTGATTTATCTACACGGAGAAATCAGATGTTATTTGCATTTCTTTGTAGTTTATACCTTAGACACTATATAGGGTAAGCCATTTGAAAAAAATGAACTCACATGACTAACATGGAAGAAAAATGGAATAAAATATATTTTACTATTTTATTACCTCATTCCTAATTAAGACTTAGAATTAGATTTTTCATATTTATTGAAGGTTAATTGTATTGTATTTATAGTAATTCTTTCAGTCCTTTTGAAAAGGCATTATATTCCATTACAAAAAACTCAAAAGTATGTTGCAAAACAATCATAGAATGTAGATTTTACTTCTTGATCCTTAAAGTTTTCTTTAAAAATATTGAAGGTATCGGGGCACCTGGGTGATTCATTCGGTTGAGCATCTGACTTCGGCTCAGGTCAAGATCTTGTGGTCTGTGAGTTCGAGCCCGGCGTAGGGTTCTGTGCTGACAGCTCAGAGCCAGGAGCCTGCTTCGGATTCTGTGTCTCCCTCTCTCTCTGCCCCTTTTCCGCTCATGCTCTGTCTCTCTCTCTCTATGTCAAAAATAAACGTTAAAAAAATATATTGAAGGTATTGCTCCATTGTTCACAATACCCTTCCTCTCATTCCCATCTCACAACCAAAACTGTAATCTTTAGAATTAGAAAGTCTATTTGATTCCTCCATTTATGTGTTCTAGTTCACCCTTTTTAGGGTTCCAAGAAAAACCCACTGATTAGAAAACTACTGCTGACTCAGAGGCAGGTTTAATTGTGGTTGTTTTTGACCACGTTCTGGGCAGCTTGTCAACAAACCACACACGCCAAACAAGGAAGCAAAACCAACTGAAAGTCTCTCAGTCAACTTTCCAATTTGCAAAAGTTGAAAGTTAACGGGGAAAAAAAGGCTCACAGGAAGTTCATTAAGAAGAGATAAACAGCTTGCCAGGCACAAGTATCTCATGTTTATACTTTCTGTGGAGATTCATATCTTTTTGTGTGATTTAGTTTGTTTTACAATTTTGTAGTTTGGAGCCTTGTTCTGAACTCGCTGTGCATTTTAGAATCATCTGAGGAGCTTTTAAACAATAACAGTGTCTAGGCCATATACCTAAAGGTACTGATTTAATTGGCCTGGTGGGGTCTGGGCATGAATTCTTTTTTAAATTTTTTTTTTTTTTTCAACGTTTATTTATTTTTCGGACAGAGAGAGACAGAGCATGAACGGGGGAGGGGCAGAGAGAGAGGGAGACACAGAATCGGAAACAGGCTCCAGGCTCTGAGCCATCAGCCCAGAGCCCGACGCGGGGCTCGAACTCACGGACCGCGAGATCGTGACCTGGCTGAAGTCGGACGCTTAACCGACTGCGCCACCCAGGCGCCCCTGGGCATGAATTCTTTTAAAAAGTTGTCTGAGTGAGTCTAAAATATGTGGTAGGGGTGGGGGGGTATGGTGCAAGCTTCTATTATATCTGATATACTTAAAGTATTTAAGGTATGCAGTATAAAGGCAATGTAGGGAGTAGAAAAATTATTTCTGGCTTCACAAGAATTGTGAAGATTCTCTATTCTTTTGAATGAAGTGATTGCTATGTGATAAAGAATAGAATCCTATTGAATTACTTGTTGGAGAAAAAAAATATATAATTGCATCAACAACGCACTACCAGCCATGGACCACTGAAATTTACGTTGATACATTCTCATTGCTAAATATCCCCAGTTTCTTCAATCTTTTTTACTTTACTACAGTTAGGATTTTATAATAGCCCCCTTCTTTTGCCCTGTGTGCAAAATACAAAAAACAATGGTGTATTTTGTCAAATGCTTTGTCTGCATCTATTGAGAGGATCATGTAGTTCTTGTCCTTTCTTTTATTAATGTGATGCATCACTTTGATTGTTTTGTGGATATCGAACCAGCCCTGCATCCCAGGTATAAATCCCACTTGGTCGTGGTGAATAATTCTTGTAATGTATTGTTGGATCCATTGACTAGTATCTTGTTGAGGATTTTTACATCCATGTTCATCAGGGAAATTGGTCTGTAGTTCTCCTTTTTAGTGGGGTCTTTGTCTGGTTTTGGAATTAAGGTAATGCTGGCTTCATAGAAAGATTTTGGAAGTTTCCTTCCATTTCTATTTTTTGAAACAGATTCAAAAGAATAGGTGTTAAGTCTTCTTCAAATGTTTGGTAGAATTCCCTTGGAAAGCCATCTAGCCCTGGACTCTTGTTTTTTGGGAGATTTTTTATTACTAACTCAATTTCTTTGCTGGTTATGGGTCTGCTCAAATTTTCTATTTCTTCTTGTTTCAGTTTTGGTAGTTTATATGTTTCTAGGAATTTGTCCATTTCTTCCAGATTGCCCAATTTATTGCAGTATAATTGCTCATAATATTCTCTTATTATTGTTTGTATTTCTGTGGTGTTGGTTGTGATCTCTCCTCGTTCATTCTTGATTTTATTTATTTTGGTCCTTTCCTTTTACTTTTTGGTCAAACTGGCTAGGGGGTTATCAATTTTATTAATTCTTTCAAAGAACCAGCTTCAGGTTTCATTGATCTGTTCTGTTGTTTTTAATTTTGATAGCATTGATTTCTGCTCTAATCTTTATTATTTCCTGTCTTCTGGTTTTGGGTTTTATTTGCTGTTCTTTTTCCAGCTCTTTAAAGTGTAAGGTTAGGTTGTATATCTGAGACCTTTCTTCCTTCTTTAGGAAGGCCTGGATTGCTCCATACTTCCCTCTTATGATTGCCTTTGCTGCATCCCAGAGGTTTTGGGCTGTGGTGTTATCATTTTCATTGGCTTCCATGTACTTTTTAATTTCCTCTTTAATTCCTTGGTTAGGCCATTCATTCTTTAGTAGGATGTTCTTTAGTTTCTAAGTATTTGTTGTCTTTCCAATTTTTTTCTTGTGGTTGATTTTGAGTTTCATAGCGTTGTGGTCTGAAAATATGCACAGTATGATGCCAATCTTTTTGTACTTGTTGAGGGCTGATTTGTGTCCTAGTATGTGATCTATTCTGGAGAATGTTTCATGTGCACCCAAGGAGAATGTGTATTCTGCTGCTTTAGGATGAAATTTTCTGAATATATCTGTTAGATTCATCTGGTCCAGTGTGTCATTCAAAGCCATTGTTTCCTTGTTGATTTTTGGTTTAGATGATCTATCTATTGCTGTAAGTGGGGTGTTGAAGCCCCGTACTATCATGGTATTATTATCAATGAGTTCCTGTATGTTTGTGACTAATTGGTTTATATATTTGGGTTCTCCATGTTTGGGGCATAGATGTTTAAAATTGCTAGGTCTTCTTGGTGGATAGACCCTTTAATTATGATATAATGCCCTTCTTCATCACTTGCTACAGTCTTTATTTTAAAATCTAGACTGTCTGATATAAGTATGGCTAGTCTGGCTTTCTTTTGGCAACCATTAGCATGATAGATGGTTCTCCATCCCCTTACTTTCAATCTGAAGGTGTCTTTAGGTCTAAAGAGGGTCTCTTGTAAACAACATATAGATGGATCTTGTTTTCTCATCCATCCTGTTACTCTATGTATTTTGATTGGAGCATTTAGTCCATTGACATTTAGAGTGAGTACTGAAAGATACAAATTTATTGCCATTGTGTTGCCTGCAGAGTTGGAGTCTCTGGTGGTGTTCTCCTGTCCTTTCTAGTCTTTGTTGCTTTGTTGCTTTGTTACTTTTTGTTTTGTTTCATCTTTTCTCCCCTCAGAGAGTCCCCCTTAAAATTTCTGGCAGCGCTGGTTTAGTGATCACAAATTCCTTTAGTTTTTGTTTGGGAAACTTTTCATCTCTCTTTCTATTTTCAATGACAGCCTTGCTGGATAAAGAATTCTTGGCTGCATATTTTTTCTGAATCAGCACGTTGAATACAGCCTGCTACTCCTTTTTGGCCTGCCAAGTTTCTGTGGATAGGTCTGTTGCAAACCTGATCTGTCTTCCCTTGTAGGTTAAGGACTTGTTTTTCCTTTGCTGCTTTCATGATTCTCTCTTTGTATATTTTGTGAATTTGACTATGATATGCCTCGCTGATGGTCGGTTTTTGTTTAATCTAATGGGAGTCCTCTGTGCTTCCTGGATTTTGATGTCTGTGTCTTTCCCCAATTAGGAAAGTTTTCCACTATGATTTGCTCACATAAACTTTCTACCCCTTTTTCTCTCTCTTCATTTTCTGGGACCCCTATGATTCAGATATTATTCCTTTTTAATGAGTCACAGAGTTTTCTAATTGTTATATCATGCTCTTGTGCCTTAGTCTCCCTCTTTTTTTCTGCTTCATTTTTCTACATAAGTTTGTCCTCTGTATCGCTGATTGGCTGCTCTGCTTCATCCATCCTTGCCACTGTGGCATCCATTCAAAATTGCAGCTCAGTTATGGCATTTTTAATTTTGTCCTGCCTAAATTTTACTTCCTTTATATCCACAGAAAGAGATTCTATTTTATTTTCCAACCCCAGCTAGTATTATTATTATCATGATTCTAAATTCTGGTTCAGACATCTTGCTTGTATCTCTGTTGATTAGATCCCTGGCTGTCATTTCTTTCTGTTCTTTCTTTTGGGGTGAATTCCTTCGTATTGTCATTTTGGAGGAAGAAAAATAATAAAATTAAACTTAAAAAGAACAAAAAAAATCAGCTAAAGGATGCTAGATCCTAGGTGTGTTATCATCTGATTGTTGAAAAAAGCTTGATAGAATAGAAGGAAAAGGGAAAGAAAAGAAAAGAAAAGAAAAGAAAAGAAAAGAAAAGAAAAGAAAAACATTTGAAAAATTAAAAAAAAATGACTACAATAGGGATGCCTGGGTGGCTCAGTCAGTTAAGTGACAGACTTTGGCTCAGGTCATGATCTCACAGCTTGTGGGCTTGAGCCCCATTTCGCGCTCTGTGCTGACAACTCAGAGCCTGGAGCCTGCTTTGGATTCTGTGTCTCCCTCTCTCTCTGCCCCTCCCCTGCTTGCACTCTCTCTCTCTCAAAAATAAACATTAAAAAAAATTTATTAAATGAATACAATAAAATAGAATAAAATGAAATGAAAGTAAAATAGAATAAAATTTTCAAAAAAGTAAAAAATATCGTTGAAAAAATTCAATAATAATCTTTTTTATTAAAAAGGAAAATAAAAATATTTTCCCTTCTGTATTCAACAATAAGAAACGAAAAGAAAAAGAAAAAAATTGAATAGATGGACTGACGAATGGAATGGAATATGATTGAAATTACATCCAGTTTCCCCTAGAAGTCAAACTATGAAGCACTTTATAGTCTGTAAACTAAGCAGGCAGAGAGACTTGTGGTGTTCCTCTAGAGCATGGTTGGTCCAGTTGGATAGGGCTTGGTATAATGACTCCATTCTCCATTAGATGGCCCTGCTTTGTTTACCGGGGCTATATCTTGTGGCACATGTATGCATGTATGCATATGCATGAGAGAGGTGAAAATGGTGTCACCCAGCTACCCAGTGTCTGGTATCAGAATTCTATGCTCTTGCCAACCAGCAATCAAGCACCCCTCCTTTGTCTCTGGCTTTCATCCACTCCCTGCTTCTACCCTGTTAGTAACCAAGTCGTCAGCCTGCCAGGTGGCACCTTCCTCCTGAGTTTTATCTTAGATGGGGCTATGTTTTCAAACCCCTCACTTTTGAGGCCCTGTGGCTTTAACCTGCTCAGACCCTCTGGAGGAGGGTCTTGCCAAACAATATCCGGGACTGGCCCACCCTCAGGAATATTCACATGACCGCACCACTGAAGATGCCCAGAGACTGGGGCCAGGTGCCAGTCCACCCCAGAAAAGGTTCATGCAATTGCATAGCAGAGGCCTTTCAGGGATTATGGTAAATTGCAATATACATCTGGTGTCTGGCTTCACCATTTCTTAATGTCCTTGTTCCAACACCAGCAAACATGGCTGTTCTCCGGGGTCCTCTGGGACCTTTGCCTGTGGGGAGGCCACACACAAATGTCCTCTCAGGAAGGAACTACCTCCCTGTGTGGCCCTCGGACCCCTTGGACCTCACTTTCTGCTCCTGGAGATTCGCCCTTCCCACCAGAGCTCCACCAGGTATTGAGCTGCAGAGTTTCAGACTCTGCACTCCCCTGTTCATAGTCTTAATGGTATCCAAACCCTCTTCTTTCTCCCTTGTTAATTCCCTTAGGGTGTTTTCAGTCTTTCTCTTTCTCTCCAGCCGCTTTTGGGGTAGGGAAAATGCCTTTCCAGTACTCTACCCCCTGTCTCCATCCTCTCTCTAAAAGCAAAAACAACTCTTTACCCTCCGCAGTTTCTCTCTTTCCCAGTTCACTTCTCCATGCCGTGTACCTGCTGACTTCTGTGGTTCAAGTTATGTAGATTGTTGAGTTGATCCTCAGATCAATTTTCTAGGTGTACAAGATGGTTTGGTGTTGATCTAGCTGTATTTCAGGGATGAGAGACGCAAAAAACTTCCATGCTGCTCCGCCATCTTGGTCCCTCCCCTATATTTCTTTGATTTCTTATGATCTCCCATCTATAACTCTATCTTAGCACTTACCCAATTATATAAGTGAAATGATATGTTTGTCTTTCTACTAAAAAGTGAGTTCTGGGCCTTAGGAAGTATACCCTTATTCATTCCTTATCTCCAGCATTCAGATAGTGACTAGAACTTAAAAAGCAATTAAATGTGTGGTAATCTAAGCTAAGGGCAATAGTAGAAAGATCAGAGAAAGGATGATTTGGAACATGTGTAGAGAACAGAATCTAATCAACTTGAAACAGTTATATGATAGGAGTACCAAAGACATAAGGAAAGGGGAGAATGCCAAAACTTTTTAGCTATAGGGACTTGGATACATGATGGTGCTGGTAATCAGGATGGGCAGTTCAGGCAACAACAACAACAACAACCAGAATTGAAGAAAAAGACATGAGTTTAATGGCTGTATGTGAGATATCAATCAGTATCAAGTGAAGATGTCCAGTGACAAGGTAAGAAACTGTATTTAGAGCTCACAAGCAAGATCTGGTCTAGAATTATATTTGGAGGTTTTTTTTTTTTTTTTAATTTTTTTTTTCAACCTTTATTTATGTATTTGGGACAGAGAGAGACAGAGCATGAACGGGGGAGGGGCAGAGAGAGAGGGAGACACAGAATCGGAAACAGGCTCCAGGCTCTGAGCCATCAGCCCAGAGCCTGACGCGGGGCTCGAACTCACGGACCGCGAGATCGTGACCTGGCTGAAGTCGGACGCCCAACCGACTGCGCCACCCAGGCGCCCCTGGAGGTTTTAATTCTAATGGTAGGTTGAGTTATGTAAGTGGTTATTATTCTACATGGAAAGTGTGCAGAGGGTAGAAGTGCCCAAATAAAAATGTTGAATGAGAAGAGAACAGCCAAGACTCTGATTGGGAGAATCCTCTGAAATTAATAGTAGAGGAAAATAAAATCCTGGGTAAGATGTATTGTTTTTTAGACAAGCACTATTCGAAGGAATTGTTTATAAGTAAGACCAGAATCTTTCCAAAATCCAATTGGGCCAATAGCATATAGAATAGATAAATATAAGGAATATGAATGGCATATTTTTCTCAACATATTGGTATAAACTCCTCTTCAGATTTCTTTTGGTTTGTGAAAATAGGTACTAATGTAGGTCTTTTCTAAAAGCAAAGTGATGGAATACAGACTTTTGGAAAACGGGGAATATTCTTCAGTTTATGCCATTTCAGCTTACACAGCTTTCATAGGAACATTCTGCTTTCAGATAGTAGCAGGAAGCTATATTATAATTCATCTTTATGAGGAGTTTTTGTAACTTACTGAAAGTGAGAGTTGGAAAGTTGGAATTTATTGGTGTTTCTCCAGGGAAGTCTATTGAATGCATTAAGTAACTTAATGTTTAAGTGATTTAATATTTCACCAGCCAGCATCTCCCCTCTCTTTTTCTGGGAACTGCTTATACTTGTCAACTTTCACTGAGTTATGCTATATAACAACTGGGAGTTGTGGTTTACAAAACAAAGTACCTCCTTGCTTATATTACATATAGATCATAAGTTGCCTACAGTGTTGCTTCAGGCTTTTAGAAGACTCTGCTGTGCATCGTGTCTTGTCTCATCCTGATTCCAGGCTGAAGAAGACATGCCCATTCTCATGGCAGGGATGGGGGAAAGCTGCTACTAAATCACAATGCCTCTTCTTTTTTTTTTTTTTTTAAGTTTGTTTGCTTGTTTGTTTGTTTAATCTCAAGGCCCAAGGTAGGGCTTGAAATCATGACTCTGAGACCAAGAGTCACACACCCTTATGACTGAGCCAGCCAGGCACCCCTAAAATCACAATACTTCTTTTTTTTTTAATTTTTTTAACATTTATTTATTTTTGAGAGACAGAGACACAGAGCATGAACAGGGGAGGGGCCGAGAGATGGAGAGACACAGAATCTGAAGCAGGCTTCAGGCTCTCAGCTGTCTGCACAGAACCCGACGCAGGGCTCGAACTCACAAACTACGAGATCATGACCTGAGCCGAAGTTGGACGCTCAACCGACTGAGCCACCCAGGCGCCCCAAAATCACAATACTTCTTAAAGCTTCTGCACAAGTGTGTGGAATGTCCTGTCCTTTCACTTCATTGCCTAGAAGATATCATATGACTAAGCTCAACCTTGATGGATTGGGGATATATACTCTTAACAAGGAAAGGGATACTTCAAGTCACATATACATATACATGGAAAGGGAGGAGCAAATAAGTTAATACAATTGGCCACATTATTCCTCTGTCGGCTTAAACATTGTGGCTTTTGTGGGAAAATGCCCATGTTCCTACATATTCCCAGTTTTTTGACCACAATTGATTTCGTCAGAGTTGAGCATATAACTAATTCAAACAGAACCCTTCTACTTTCTAACAAGAATTGAGAAAAAAATTTTAAAAAAGAATCTCCAGTAGCCACATTATAAAATGTAGTGCGTAGGAGGAGTTGTCAGTGACCATATTCTTCAACAAGTGAAGAAAACCAGGCTGTAGTGGCAGGGAACAGAGTTGACACGCAGAATAAAGTTAAACAAGGATGGGGAGAAAGTTATGGCATCTCTGCTCTTTCTATGGTTTGGTTGTCCATCCATTCCTTGGATTCTGTAAATTATGACGTTTTTCTTTTTGTCTAAGGTAAAATGCAATTGGTTTTTGTCATTTGTAGTGATATCATGGTTCATGGATGTGTGTAATTTCATTAATCCTAACACAAATACTTTTAGGCAGGTACTGTAATTAACATTTCACAAATGAGGATCAGAGTTAGGGATGGAAGTTCTTTCTGATACCCTGTCTAGAAGAAATATTTTACAAGAACACCCAACTACATTATTCTACACTATGCTCACCAAGCAATTCTTTGTCCTGGTTTCTTCCAAGGGCACTAATATACTGGGAAACTGTGCCTCCCCCCCCCCGCCCAAAAAAAATGGACTGATGTTGGTTATCTTGCCAGAAATAGTTTGTATTATGAAATAACAAATTGATACTATGATTTATAAATTAAGGGGTTTTTTTACTGACTTGGGTTGGTGTAAATCATTTCTGAGAATTTGCATTCACTATTTTTTAACATAACCTCAAGATTTTATTGTCTTCATAATGTAACAAAATATGAGGCCTCGAACTGAATCATTTGGCCCTTTCTCTTCTTATCTCCTCCCAGTTCAAAATGTTTGCATCTCTTCATAACCAGCATTCTCTTAGACCTGTAGTTGGGCTCAACACATTCAAGCCTCAGCACAATCTTCTTTGTAGTTTTAGACTTTTTCTGGAAAATCAGCTTAGTCTGCCCACCAAAGCCACTCTGCTTCCTGTCATAATGCCACTTTCCCTGGGCATAAAGAGAATATTTGCTTTCCTTGTACTTTCTTGTAAGGTTGGTACTTGCCACACTTCTTGCAGAAAGTCCGCAGGTTTTAGGAATGTTCACCATGTTTGTAAGAGCACTATCGGCATAGAAAGTAAGTTAACTATTTAGAATTTAAGAATCTGAAAATTGAAGATCATCTTAGAGGTGAAATTATCAGGATCTGATCTTGCCTAGAACACCTGTACTGCCTATTTTTGGACAAGTACTTACTGCACAGCCACCATAAACTTGGATTTTTCAAGATGCTGAAAGATAGAAATTCTATAAAGAACTGACTTCTGGACACAAAACTGAACTTTCTGATCAGTTAAATCTCAAAAAGATCTAAAAGATGTATTAGTCACCCACGTTGTGTTTAGCCCTTGACTAGCTACTATCGGGGTTAAAAATGACCTGAGGTGATATCAGTGAAAATAGCACAGTAGTATACTCCAAATTTCACCCCCTCCCATAAAGGAAATGAAAAATGGGCAAAAATGTCAGAATCAACTTTTTTGTAATTTTGGAAATTAGCGAAAGGCCTGTAGCAACTTGTCAAATACTCAGGAGAAATGGCTGTTTTTTTATTAAAGAACTATAAAATTTATGGTGTTTTAACCTATGCCAGCCCCATCCCTTGCTCCTCAGATCAGTGGTAGCTGTAAAAATAACAGTCTGCATTCCTGATACCAGAGGGAGCAAAACATACCTCATAAGCAAAGAATTGTAATTCATTGCCGTTCACCCTTGAACAATATAGGCTTGAACTGCATGGGACCACTTACATGCACCTTTTTTTTTCAATAAATACAGTACAGTATAAATGTATTCTCATTATGATTTTTTCTTTTTTTAAGTTCTATTTATTTTTTGAGAAAGACAGTGTGAGCAGGAGAGGGGCAGAGTGGTGGTGGGGACAGAGGATCCAAAGGGGGCTCTGCACTGACAGGCTGACAGCAGCAAGCCTGATGCAGGTCTTGAACTCAAGAACCACAGATCATGACCTCAGCTGAAGTCAGACGCTCAACCAACTGAGCCACTCAGGCACCCCTTCATTATGATTTTCTTAATTTTTTTTTTTTGCTTACTTTGTTGTAAGAATATAGTATATAATACATATACAAAATATGGGTTAATTGACTGTTTATGTTACTGGTAAGGCTTATGGTCAACAGTAGTAGGCTATTAGTAGTTACGTTTTGGGGGAATCAAAAGTTATAACTGGATTCCCAACAGGAGGAGATGGAGGGGTTCACCATCCCTAACCCCCATGTTGTTCAAGGGTCAACTGTATTTGTTCTAAACCGTTGGCTCCCTCAAATATAGGCTTGTCTTTATTTTGCTTAACTCCAAACTAGCCTCAAGCTAAAGCTCCTTCCCACAGGGCATTTATTGAAAACATTTACAGTATAATGTCTTAGGTTGCTGCTCCTGCTGTGATAGATAATAGCTGGGGTAAATAATAGATTAATCAGAAAGGCTGGGCTATGAGTGTCCTGTTAGCTTACAAAGCTGAAAATCTAAAAGGCTAAATGCATGCTCGGGGAAGTGTGGATGCTCAGGAAAGATTCAAGAAAGCCCTAAACTCACTCCCTCCTGACTTTGAGGTTCTAAGAAAGAAGGAAGTGATGGCTAAGGCAGAGTTGTAAAGTGACTGGTGAATGTTGAATGCATGCCACAACAAATATACATAGGTTCTCTCCAAAGACTGGGATATCTTTTGGTTCCAAGTATTTAAGAAAATCTGTGGCCAATCATTAGGTGACCACTAAGCTACCATAACAGATACTTCAGGGGCTACATACAACAAAGAACAGACTGCAGAATTAGTTCAGAAAAGTCACTAAACAGGTGCCTGGCTAATTCAGTTGATAGGGCATGCAACTCTTGATCTCTGGGTTGTAAGTATGAGTGTTGGGTGTAGAGATTACTTAAAAATAAAATTTAAAAAAAATTAGAAAAGAAAGTCACTAAACAAAAAATAACAACTACAATAAATGATAATATCAACAAATCCTAGGGAATGGAGAGTTAATATAATCATTATCACCCAAAGTCTGTATTTACATTAAGGTTCATTCCTGGTGTTGTACATTCTATGACTTTTGACATATGTTTAATGACATATATCTTCCATTATAATATCATACAGAATAGCTTCACTGCCCTAAAAAAAATTTTTTTTTTAAAAAGTTTTAAGTAATCTCTACACCCAGTGTAGAGCTCCAACTCACAATGCTGAGATCAAGAGTTGCATGCTCCACTGACTGATGCAGCCAGGTGCCCCACCCTAAAAAATTTCTGTGCTCTGCCTGTTCATCCCTTCTTTCCCCTCTGACCTCTGGTAACCACTTGTCTTTTTACTGTCTCCATAGTTTTGCCTTTTCCGGAATGCCATATAGTTGGAATCATAGTATGTAGCCTTTTCAGATTAACTTCTTTCACTTACTCATATATATAAAAGGTTCCTCTATATCTTTTCATGACTTGATAACTCATTTGTTTTTAGAGCTGAACAATATTCTATTTTCTGGATGTACCACAGTTTATCTGTTCACCTACTAAAGGACATCAAGTTTTGGCAATTACAAATAAAGCTGATATAAACATCTGAATGCAAATTTTTGTGTGAACATAGGTTTTCAACTCCTTTGGATAAGTACCAAAGAACATGATTGCTAGATTTTATGTTAAGACCATGTTTGGTTTTTAAGCAGCCTCCAGTCTTCCGAAGTGACTGTACCATTTCTCATCCCCTGCAGCAATGAATGAAATTCCTGTTGCTCCACATCTTCACCAACATTTGGTATTGTAAGCATTTTGAATTTTGGCTGTTCTAATAAATGTGCAGTGGTATTTCATTGCTGTTTTAATTTGAAATTCCCTTTTGACATATGATGAGGAGCATCTTTTCATATGCTTATTTGACATCTGGTATATCTCTTTTGCTGAGGTGTCTGTTCATATATCTTTTGCCATTTTTTTTTAATTGGGTCATTGGTTTTCTTATTGTTGAGTTGTAAGAACTCTTTGTATATTTTGGAAAACAGTCCTTTTTCATATATGTCTTTTACAAATATTTTCTCCTACTCTGTGGCTTCTTTTCTCATTCTCTTGATAGTGTCTTTCGCATAGTAGAAGTTTTTAAATTTTTGTTTAGCATTTATTCATCTTTGAGAGACAGAGAGAGACAGAGCATGAGCAGAGAAGGGGCAGAGAGAGGCAACACAGAATCGGAAGCAGGCTCCAGGCTCCGAGCTGTCAGCACAGAGCCGAACGCGGGGCTTGAACTCATGAACTGCGAGATCATGACCTGAGCCGAAGTGGGACGCTCAATCGCCTGAGCCACCCAGGCACCCCCTCATAGTAGAAGTTTTTAAATTTAATGAAGTCCAATTTATAAATTCTTTTTTTCATGGATTGTATCTTTGGTGTTCTGTCTAAAAAGTCATCACCATACCCAAGGTCATGTAGATTTTATCCTGTTTTTACTAGGGGTTTTATAGTTTTGCATTTTATACTAAGTCTGTGATCTGTTTTTAGTTAATTTTTGTGAAGGGTATAAAGTCTGTGTTTCGATTTGTATTGTTACATGTGAACATCCAGTTGTTCCAGCACCGTTTGTTGAAAAGTTTATCTTTGCTCCATTTTCTTGCCTTTTGCTCCTTTTTCAAAGATCAGTCGACTGTATTTACTTGGGTCTAATTTGGAGCTCTTTAATCTGTTCCATTGATTTATTTGTTATTTTGCCAATACCACACTTTATAACAAGTCTTTATGTCAGATGATGTCAATCTTCTGACTTTGTTTTTCTCCTTCAATATTGTATTGGATATTCTAAGTCTCTTAATTAACTCTCCATTTAAACTTTACAATCAATTTGTTGATACCCACAAAATATCTCTCTAGGATTTTTACTGGGATTGCATTGAATCTATACATCAAGTTGTAAAGAACTGACATCTTGATAATATTGAGTCTTCCTAGCCATAAATATTTAATATCTTTCCATTTATTAGTTATTAAATTGCATTCACCAGAGATTTATAGTTTTCTTCAAACAGATCTTGTACATATTTTGTTAAATTTATGCCTAATTATTTCATTTTGGGGTGTTAATGCAAATGGTAATGTTTAAAAAAATTTGTTTTTATGTTTATTCATTTTTTGAAAGAGAGAGAGCACAAGCAGGGGTGGGGCAGAGAGAGAGAGGGACACAGAATCCAAAGCAGGCTCCAGGCTCCAAGCTGCCAGCACAGAGCCCAACGTGGGGCTTGAACTCACGAACCACGAGATCATGACCTGAGCTGACTGAGCCACCCAGGCACCCCGAAATGGTAATGTTTTTAATGTCAAATTCTACTTGTTCGCTGTTAGTATATATTCATTGTTTGTATATTTACATTATATCCTGTAGCTTTGCTACAATTGCTTTTTCATTGCGAAAGCTGTTTTTGTCAATTCTTTCAGATTTTCTACATAAGTAATCCTGCCATCTGTGAACAAAGACAGTTTTATTTCTTCTTTCTTTATCTGTATACCTCTTATTTCCCTTTCTTGTCTTATTGCATTAGCTAAGTCTTTCATTACAAGGTTGAAAGGGAATAGTGAGAGGGGACATATTTACCTTGTTCCTGATCTTAGCAGGAAAGTTTCTAGTTTCTCACTATTAAGTATGATATTACCTTAGGTGTTTTGTGGATTTCTTAATCAAGTCAAAGGTGGGAAATTCCCCCTTTATTACTAGTTTGGTGAGAGTTTTATCATGACTGGGTATTAGATTTTGTTAGATGCTGCATCTATGATATGATCATGTGAATTTTCTTTTTTAACTTGTAGATATGATGGGTTACATGAATTGATTTTCAAAGGTTGAATCAGCTTTGCATACCTGGAGTAAATTTCACTTAGTTTTGGCATGTAATTTTTTAACATATTATTGAATTTTATTTGTTAATATTTCATTGAAGATTTTTGCTCTGTGTCATGAGATATATTAGCCTATAATTTTCTTTTCTTGTGATGTCTTTGGTTTTGGTATTAGGGTACTGCTGACCTCATAGAATGAATTAGGTATTCTCTGGCAGCCACCAGTTTGTTCTCTGTATTTAGGAGTCTGCTTCAATTTCTTTTGTTATCTCTTTTATTCATTTGTTTTGTTTTTAGATTTCCACATGTAAGTGAGATCACATGATATTTGTCTTTCTCTGACTGATATATTTCACTTAGCAAAATACCTTGCCTGTCTCTCTGTGTTGTTGGGAAAGGCAAGATTTCACTCCTTTTTATGGCTGAGTAAAATTCCATTGTACATATATACCACTTCTTCACTCAATCATCTATTGATGGACACTAGGTTACTCCTATATCTTGGCTATTGTAAATAATGCTGCAATAAACATAGGGATGCATATATCTTCTCAAATTAGTGTTTTCATTTCCTTTGGATAATAGAAAAAGCTTTTTATTTTGGTGCAGTCCCAATAGTTTATTTTTGCTTTTATTTCCCTTTCCTGAAGAGACAGATCCAAAAAAATACTGCTAAGGCTGATGTCAAAGAAATTACTACCCATGTTTTCTTCTAAGAGTTGTATGGATCCAGGTCACACCTTTAGGTCTTTAACCCATTTTGAGTTTATCTCTATGTATGACATAAGAAAGTAGTCCAGTTTCATTCTTTTGCATGCAGCTGTCTAGTTTTCCCAGCACTATTTATTGCAGAAACTCTCTTTTCCTCCATCATATATTCATGCCTCCTTTGTCATAGATTAATTGGCCATATAAGCACGGGTTTATTTCTAGGCTTTCTATTCTGTTCTGTTGATCTATGTGTCTATTTTTGTGGCAGTACCACACTGGGGTTTTTTTGTTTGTTTCTTTCTTTCTTAATAATTTATTTGTTTTAATTTATATCCAAGTTAGTTAGCATATGGTGCAACAATGATTTCAGGAGTAGATTCCTTAATGCCCCTTACCCATTTAGCCCTTCCAGGAACCCTCGGTTTGTTCTCTATATTTAAGAGTCTTTTATGTTTTGTCCCTCTCCCTGTTTTTATATGATCTTTGCTTCCCCTACCTTATGTCCATCTGTTTTGTATCTTAAAGTCTTCATATGAGTGAAATCATATGATATTTGTCTTTCTCCAACTACTTCGCTTAGCATAATACCACATAGTTGCAAATGGCAAGATTTCATTCTTTTTAATTGCCGAGTAACACTCCATTGTATATATATATATATATATACCACACCTTTATCCATTCTTCCATCAATGGACATTTGGGCTCTTTCCATACTTTGGCTACTGTTGATAGTGCTGCTATAAACATGGGGGTGTATGTGCCCCCTTCGAAACACCATACCTGTATCCCTTGGATAACTACCTAGTAGTGCAATTGTTGGGTTGTAGGGTGGTGCTATTTTTAACTTTTTGAGGAACCTCCATGCTGTTTCCAGAGTGGCTGCACCAGCTTGCATTCCCACAAGCAGTGCAAAAGAGATCCCCTTTCTCTGCATCCTTGCCAACATCTGTTGTTGCCTGAGTTGTTAATGTTAGCCATTCTGACAGGTGTGAGGTGATATCTCATTGTGGTTTTAATTTTTACTTCCCTGATGATGAACGACATTAAGCATTTTCTCATGTGTCGGTTGGCCATCTGGATGTCTTCTTTGGAGAAGTGTCTATTCATGTCTTTTGCCCATTTCTTCACTGGATTCTTTGTTTTTTGGGTGTTGAGTTTGATAAGTTCCTTATAGATTTTAGATACTAACCCTTTATCTGCTATGTCATTTGCAAATATTTTCTCCCATTCTGTCGGTTGCCTTTTTTGCTGATTGTTTCCTTTGCTGTGAAGAAGCTTTATATCTTGATGAGGTCCCAATAGTTCATTTTTACTTTGGTTTCCCTTGCCTCCAGAGACATTTTGAGTAAGAAGTTGCTGCAGCCGAGGTCAAAGAAGTTTTTGCCTGCTTTCTCCTCGAGGATTTTGATGGCTTCCTGTCTTACATTGAGGTCTTTCATCAATTTTGAGTTTATTTTTGTGTATGGTGTAAGAAAATGGTCCAGGTTCATTTTTCTGCATGTCGCTGTCCAGTTTTCCCAGCATCATTTACTGAAGAGACTGTCTTTATTCCATTGTATATTCTTTCCTGCTTTGTCAAAGATTAGCTGGTCATACATTTGTGGGTCCATTTCTGGGTTCTCTATTCTGTTCCATTGATCTGAGTGTCTGTTTTTGTGCCAAGTACCACACTTTGTGTGTATAGCTTTGTAGTATATCTTGAAATCTAGGTTGTGATACCTCCAGCTTTCCTTCTTCTTTCTCAAAATTGCTTTGGCTATTCAGGGTCTTTTGTTGTTCCATACAAGTTTTAGGATTCTTTGTTCTGGTTCTGTGAAAAATGCTCTTGGTATTTGATTAAGGACTGCATTAAATCTGTAGATTGCTTTTGGTAGTATGGACATTTTAACAATATTAATTATTCCAATCCATGAACATGGTATATCTTTCCATTTATTTTTGTTGTCTTCAATTTTTTTCATTGTCTTATAGTTTTCAGAGTACAGATTTTTCATCTCTTTGGTTAATTTATTGCTAGGTATTTTATTCATTTTAATGCGATCACAAGTGGATTTTCATTTTTTTCCCTTTTTTTAATTATTAATTTTTATTTTTATTTAAGTAGGCTCTGTGCCCAGTGTGGAGCCCAATGTGGAGCTTGAACTCATGACCCTGAGATCAAGACCTGAGCTGAGATCAAGAGTCAAATGCTTAACTGACTGAGCCACCCAAGCACCCTTGGAACTATTTTTAAATTTCTTTTTCTGCTACTTTGTTGGTGTACAGAAACACAACCAATTTTTAGATATTAATTTTGTGTTCCACAACTGTACTGAATGCATTTATTAATTCTAATAATATTTTGGTGAAGTGTTTCAGGTTTTCTGTCCCTAATATAAATGTTATTATGCTTGATATTGTCTCAAAAGCCCCTTAATCTACCTTAATTTTTAAATTCTTTATTCTTTTTGCTCTTCAGCTTGGGTGATTTCCACCACTCTGTTTTCCAGATTGTGGATTCATTTTTCTGCCTTCTCTAATCTGCTGTTGATTTTCTCTAGTGTATTTTTCATTTGAGTTATTGTATTGTTCAGCTCTGATTGTTTCTTTTTAATGTTTTCTATCTCTTTGTTGAAATTCTCACTAAGTTCATCTACTCTTCTCTCAAGTCCAGTTAGCATTTTTATGACAACTTCTTTGAGCTCTTTATCAAATAAATTGCTTATCTCCATTTTATTTTGTTGTTTTTCTGAGCTTTTTTTCTTGTTCTTTCATTTGGAACATATTCCTTGACTCATCATTTTGCCTGATGCTCTGTTTTTTCTGTGTATTAGGTCAGCAATACCTCCTGGTCTTGAAAGCAGTGGCCTTCTGTAGAAGGCATCCTGTAGTGTGCAGTGGCTCAATCCCCTAGGTCACCAGAACCCAGCATTCCAGGGGTGTTCCCTATATGAGCTATGTGTAGCCTCTGGTTGTGGCTGTGTCATGTCTACTCTGGGTGCACTGGTGGGCAGGGCTGGCCCCTGGCATGATGGACTGAGAGGCCTGGCTACAGCTGCTTCACTTGTGCTGGTAGATAGGGCTGCTTCCCCAACCCAGGGGAGTCAGTGCTTTGGATGGGCATTTATCCTGGCCAGGGCTATTTGCTGGGTATGGCAGGAGAGTAGTTGCATTCCAGGGACACCAGTCCTGACCAAAGCTGTCTGCCATGTATGGCATGGTGGGAGCTGCTTTGGAAGGAAGTCTGCCAAAGTCAGTAGGTTGGAAGGGACTGGACCACAGGGGAACAACAGGGCAAAGGAGAGGTGTTCTCAAGGTAGATGGAGAGTGTCAGAACTGGCTTCCACAAGTGTCTGGCCAGCTAGACTGAAGAAGAGCAATAAAAATAGTTCCTACTAGCACTTCTATTCCTGGAGAAATTTCATACAAATTTCTGCCACTTTACTGCAAACCTAAAAACTAGTCCATACATCTCCTTCACATATAACTCAGGCATTTTTCAAACTTCTGCCTCTGTGCTGGGTCTCAGAGCAAGTGATATGTGTACTGACCCTTTAATAGGAATAGAGTCTTGGGGCACATGGGTGGTTCAGTTGGTTAAAAGTCTGACTCTTGATTTCAGCTCAGGTCATGATCTCACAGTTCATGGGATCGAGTCCCTCATTGGGCTCTGCACTGACAGCAATGAGCCTGCTTAGGATTCTCTCTCTCTCCCTCTCTCTCTCTCTCTCTCCCTCTCTCTCCCTCTCCCTCTCCCTCTCCCTCTCTCTCTGCCCCCACTCACATGCATACGTTCACACACTCTTTCTCTCAAAATAAATAAATAAACTTAAAAAAATAGGAATACAGGGGCACCTGGGTGGCTCAGTCGGTTAAGCGTCTGACTCTTCATTTCAGCTCAGGTCATAATCTCATGGTTTGTGAGTTTGAGCCCCATGTTGGGCTCTGCGCTGACAGTGCAGAGCCTGCTTGGGATTCTCTCTCTCCCTCTCTCTCTGTACCCCCCTCAAAATAAATAAATAAACTTAAAATAAATAGGAATACAGTCTCAGCTTCCTATAGGTATCCTGGAATTAAGCCCCACTGATTTTCAAAGCCAGATGTCAAAGCCAGGGGGATTATCTTCCTGGTACAGATACCCAGGATGGTGAGGAGCCTGATTTGGGGCTTGATGCCCTGGTCCTCTTGGAGGACCTCTGCGTCTATGATACCCCTCCCATTTGGGGGCTGCTGGACTAGAGGTATGGATCCTGACGCCATCTCTGCCCCTCTTACCCTTTTTCAATGTGGCTTTTTCATTATATATTTATCTGTAGATGAGCTGTTATACCAGTCTTTTAGGTGGTTTTCAGAGTGAGTTGTGTTATATGTAATTGTAGCTGTGGTGAGTCTATGAAATGAGGTAAGGTCAGGATCTTCCTATTTTGCCATCTTCCCCATCCTCCCACCTCAGTTCTTGTGGCTTCCTCTAAAAATTGCATTGTAAGCTCATTTAAATGGCTAGAATGAGTGGATAGACATTAAGGAAGGTGATAGGACTTGAACCAGGTCTTAAAGAATGGGTAGTATTTAGGATGTGCTCAGATAAGAGGAACGGTATTTTTTCCAGGAGAAGAGACCAGCAAAGCAGAAGCAAAAAGGTGAAAATGGTTGCTGGAGAGAATAAAGAAAGCTGTTCCCACAGAAAACTATTTATTGTTGAAGTTGAGTAGCAGTGGCAAATAAAATCAAGAGTGTTAAACAAGTCCAAATCATGGAAAAGTAGAGTATAATACAAGGGAAACTCTCTTGACTCTGAAGGCAATAAAAAAGATAGTGTGTGTATTTACTTTTTAAAAAAAAGAATTCACAGGGGCGCCTGGGTGGCGCAGTCGGTTAAGCGTCCGACTTCAGCCAGGTCACGATCTCGCGGTCCGTGAGTTCGAGCCCCGCGTCAGGCTCTGGGCTGATGGCTCGGAGCCTGGAGCCTGTTTCTGATTCTGTGTCTCCCTCTCTCTCTGCCCCTCCCCCGTTCATGCTCTGTCTCTCTCTGTCCCAAAAATAAATAAACATTGAAAAAAAAAATTAAAAAAAAAAAAAAATTAAAAATTAAAAAAAAAAAAAAAGAATTCACATTTCTGGAATACTGGGAAATTAGTCTGACATCAGTTGCAAGATGAATTTAAAAGAATTCAGGCATGAGATAATTAAAGTTCTAGAAATAGGAGTAAATGAGATTTAAAAGGGTTTTGTTACAAAGATAGAAAGAATATCGGGAAACAAATTGCTGGTAATGAAGAAAATAACCAAGTAAAAATGAATCATCAGAAAATTAAGTAAACAGAAAGGGGTGCCTGGGTGGCTCAGCTGGTTAAGTGTCCGACTTCAGCTCAGGTCATGATCACACAGTCCATGAGTGTGAGCCCCGCATCGGGCTCTGTGCTGCCAGCTCAGAGCCTGGAGCCTGCTTCAGATTCTGTGTCTCCCTCTCTCTCTGCGCCTCCCCTGCTCATGCTCTGTCTCTCTCTGTCTCAAAAATAAATAAAAACCTTAAAAAAATAAACAGAGAAAAATTGAAATTTAAAAAATGACAACTTATAGAGATGTGACAATATTGAGATAACTACAGTTAGTAAATCCAACTCCAGTGAAATAGTAGGACTAGAGAAGCATAATCAAGTGATCTTCAGTTTAAAAGTCTTCAGTATTATTGGGGCATCTGGGTGGTTCAGTCTGTTGAGCATCTGACTTCGGCTCAGGTCATGATCTTATGCCATACATTGGGGCTCACTGCTGTCAATGCAGAGCCCACTTTGGATCCTCTGTCCCTCTCTCTCTCTGCCTCTACCCCACTCATGCTCCCTCAAAAATAAATTTAAAACATTTTAAAAATGTATGTCTTCAGCATTATTGAAGCAATGCATCATTTTTTTCCAAATGAATATATAATGCTGTCAAAGGACTTTTCAATAACCTGGGGACATTCTCCAATGTACTAGACAAGCAAAGAAGGAGTAAATATGGACTTTGGGAAAATCTGTACTTCACTTTCCCCTTCTGTAAAATGAGAATAATAAAAGGACTGATATAGTAAGAGCTCAATAGCTATTGATTTATGGTAGGGATGTTAAAGAACAGAAGTTTATTTTCTGACAGTTCTGGAGGCCAGCAGTCCAAGATCAAGGTTCTAGCTGGTTTAATTTCTAGTGAGGGCTCTCTTCCTCGCTTGCAGGTGGTTACCTCATCACTATGTTTTTACATGGCCTTTCCTCAGTGTGTGCATATGGAGTTTGTTGTGTTAAAATACACATAACATAAAATTTGCTATCTTAATGATCTTTAAGGTTACAGTTCAGTGGTATTAAATACTTTCATAGTGTTGTACAACCATCACCTCAAACTATCCCCGTAACTCTTTTCACCTTGTAAAAATGAAACTCTATACCCATTATACAATAACTCTCCCCCCAGCTGCTGGAGGCCACCATTCTCCTATCTTCTGCTCTGCTTTTACTCTGCTCTTCTACTGTTTTTATGTGACTGTCTTATTTTACTTAGTGTAATATCCTCCATGTTCATCCATGTTATAGCATGTCAGAATTTCCTTCCTTTTTAAGGCCAAGTATTATTCCACTGTGTGTGTGTGTGTGTGTGTGTGTGTATATGTATATATATATATATATATATATATATATATATAATTTTGCTTATCCACTCATCTGTCAGTAAACATATGAGTTGCTTCCACATTTTAGCTGTTTTTTTTTGTTTGTGTTTGTTTTGTTTTGTTTCTTAGAGAGAGAGAGAGAGAGAGAGCAATTGTTTTGTTTTGTTTTGTTTCTTAGAGAGAGACAGAGAGCAAGTGGTAGAGGGAGAGAGAGAGGATCTTAAGCAGGCTCCATGCCCAGTGCAGAGACTGATGCAGGGCTTGATCTCACCACCTTGAGGTCATGACTTGAGCTGAAACCAAGAGTTGGATGCATAACTGACTGAGCCACCCAGGTGCCCCAAGGCACTTGCAATTTAACCTACCACTGTTTTCATACCATCAATGCAAATGTGAACACACTGGGAAAGTCAAATAATGCCTTAGTATTATTAAGAAAATGTTTTTGGCCTTTTGGACCCTCTGAGGTATTATTCAGGGATCTGAAGACCACACCTTGACAATTGATGATCTAGAATGTAAGCTCTATAAAAGCAGTGAGTTTCTTTTATTCACTGTTAGATTTTCAGCACTATTCTATCTAGAAGGGTTCTTGGCATAATAGATGATTAATAAATATTTCCTAAATGTATTAGTAAAGCAAGGGCAGAAGGGAGATTAATTCTTTATAGAAAACAATAATAATTTAGAATGTATTTCTTTTTACTGCATGTAGCTAAATAACTAACTAACCCATGCCTCAAAATGGCATGACAATCTAATTTCATTATTACCATTTCTTTTGCTAAAGATCCCACTGACTTCTAAATTATGAACAAAAAGACTAAAGGACGTAAGTGAAGGAAGAAAGGTGAAATATGCCAGAATCAGAACAAATGCTATTTTTTCATAAAAGCACAGACCTTAAATGCCTTCAGATCATCTAGCCCAATTCCTTCATTTTTGCAAATAAGAAAATTTAGCTGCCAAGAAAGCTCAATGACTAGCCCAAAGTTAGTGACAGCAGTAAAATACAGGATCTTTCACACTTTTTCTTTTAGATAGAAATGATAGGAACAATAATGGGAAGCAAGAGAACTGGTATGTATTTCTTCTATAGAAAAGTGGCTAAGCAAGTCTAAGCCAAATCCTTAAACCACTCCATGGGTACTTTAAGACAGAAGAGGAACTTGACGTTAAGGGATAGGACACCTAAATAATACCTCCTGATAGAGTACCTAGCTCCTCCCCATAATAGCTCAGGCTGGAGACATGCAAAGACTGTATGGGTAGTCAGGCTAGTCCCATGGAGCTGTGAAGAGGAAAAGATTCAGGCTTGAGAAGTAAGCAAGGGGGGCCTGATGCCTAAAAGGAGGGCCTTTGGAGCTGTACTAGATAGTAACATGGATGGGGTCAGGGACTGAAAAAGCCCAACAGAAAATAAGAATGTCTTTGGTATTTTTCAGTTGGGAACTATTGGCATTTTGTATGGAACTGTCCTGAACTTTGCATGCTGTTTATCATCCCTACCCTCCACCCACCAAATGCCAGTAAATTCCAAATCACTGTGATGACTAAATATGTCCTGCACATTTTCAAGTTCCCACTAGGGGGCTTGTATCACCCCTGACTACCTTTTGTCACATGTTCACTAATAAACACTTCCTGATGGATGTAGTGGGATACAGTTTGGAGATAATGTTTCTCTCTTCACAGGCATTTTGGTTCTCCTCTCCCACCACCAGGTCTCCCCCTTCACCCACTGAATCAATACATTCATAGTTTCAAGATGAGGGTAAACATAGCCAGGAACAAACAAGACAACTAAGTTTCTGAATGAGTTGTTTGTTTGTTTGTTTGTTTTTCATCTTCAAGTAAGTGACTTTTATTTTTCTCTGATACTTTACAGTCAGTTTCTTCAAAACTTTAAGATCTCTAGAGAAAATCTGAATGGGATTTTAAAATCAAAGCTAAAACAATAGGCTTTTTATTATAAAGGCAGGTTTCTCAAAAGAGGAAACGTGGGTTTTAAAATTCTAAAACAGTTACAGCTTGGAGAATTCAGGGCAAATTGTTTACCCTATAAGCCAAAGAGTTAGGAGGTATGAAGTTGTCCACCAGAAGGACTGGTGGAAAGAGAAGACAATCTGAGTGCCTGTGACTATAATTTGGATGCTGGTGGATGCCTAAGAAAGGAATTATATCTCCTATTCACTCTTCTGAGTCAGATGACAGGACAGGAAATTTCCTGGAGGAAGAGAGTAAAGACTTAAGAGCAGAGAGGATCTTCATCTCTCTCAAGAAGACCCCTGCTCACCACACATCTGAGGCAGAATGACTGAGATGCTCCTACCCACCCTCCAGGATACTGAGCATCCAACAGTTGTTTCCTGAGCTCCGCAAGGCAATACAGAGTGGCTGAATGGTGTGACAGAATGGGAGGGGCCTTGTGGTCAGGATGAGGTTAACAGAGATGAATACAGACGGGGGTAGCAGGGAAAGGAGTTGACAATCAAAGGTTAGACGTAATTGTGCATCCCAGCAGATCCTGGGGCCAGGTGCCTCTGAGGTCAGTACAACATATATATCCCCAGAAGAAGAGAAGGAAAGCGAGAGGGTCAAACCCCTGGATTGACTAGTTGAAATCTATAAATTGAAAAACTTACATAGAAAGTCAAGTTTTGGCTGTTAAGTGAAAAGGGTCCTAGCAACTAAGTGCAGTAATAAAGACATAAAGAACCCAGGAAATTCATCCTCAATACAGTAATGAATATTTACAACCTCTTTGCTTAAGCCTGCTGCTTAAATTTGCGGGAGTTACCTAGATGCCAAATATCAGCTATTTGTCTTGTTCAGGGTTTACTATTTGTGTGGCTTTGATGACTATTTGTTGACAAATGCTCCTTTTACTTCACTGTGATTGGAAATAACACTGAAATAGCCCCTAACTATATAGAGGTTGAAGATCAGTTAATTTTGCTGTTATCAATGGATGAGATATTTCAGCTGGAATCCATTTTTTTTTTAATGTTTATTTATTTTTGAGACAGAGAGAGACAGAGCATGAACGGGGGAGGGTCAGAGAGAGAAGGAGACACAGAATCTGAAACAGGCTCCAGGCTCTGAGCTGTCAGCACAGAGCCCGACGCGGGGCTCGAACTCACCAACTGCGAGATCATGACCTGAGCCGAAGTCGGACGCTTAACTGACTGAGCCACCCAGGCGCCCCTGGAATCCATTTTTTTAAAAAATATATATTTATTCAGAGGCAGCTGGGTGGCTTAGTTGGTTAAGTGTCTGACTCTTGGTTTCGACTCAGATCACGATCTCACAGTTCGTGGGTTTGAGCCCCATATCAGGCTCCTCGCTGATAGTTCAGAGCCTGCTTGGTATTCTCTCTCTCTCCCTTTCTCTCTGTACCTCTCTTGCTTGCACACACACACACTCTCTCTCTCTCTCTCTCTCTCAAAAAAAAAAAAAAAAACCTTAAAATGTTTATTTATTTATTTTGAGAGAGACAGACAGAGAGAGAACATGAGTAGGAGAGGGTCAGAAAGAGGGAGAGAGAGAGAATCCCAAGCAGGCTCTGCACTGACAGCAAAGGGCCTCGATCTCACAAACCATGAGATCATGACCTGAGCCAAAACCAAGAGTCAGATGCTTAACCAACTGAGCCACTTAGGCACCCCAGCTGGAATCCATTTTTTAATCAATGGAATATTTACTCTGTATTTTGTATGAACTATAGCTTAAAAATAACTGTCACTCAAAATAGTGTAATTTTGTAATTAATTATCACTTTAAAACAAAGACTAACAAGAGACAAAAAAGCACTATATAATGATAAAGGGATCAATCCAACTAGAGTACAATATATAACACTTGTAAATATCCATGCATCCAACCTTGGAGCACCTAAATACATAAAGCAAATATTAATAAACAATAAGGGAGAAGATGACACTAATACAATAATAGTAGGAGACTTTAAACACTCCACTTACATCAGTGGATAGATCATCCAGGCAGAAAATCAAATAAGGAAACAATATTTTTCTTTAAGTTTATTTATTTATTTAGAAAGAGAGAGAGTGCGTGCATGAGTGGAGTAAGGGCAGAGAAAGAGGGAGAGAGAGAATACCAAGCAGGCCCCATGCTGTCAGCATGGAGCCAGATGCAGGGCTTGATCCCATGAACTGTGAGATCATGACCTGAGCTGAAATTGAGAGTCAAATGCTTAACTAACTGAGCCACCCAGGCACCTGAGGAAACAGTATTTTTGAACAACACTTTAGACCAGATGGATTTGACAGATATACACAGAACATTCCATCCCAAACCAACAGAATACACATTCTTTTCAAGTGCACATGGAACATTCTCCAGAATAGATCACGTTAGACCACAAAATAAGCCTTAATCAACTTAAGAAGATTGAAATCATATCAAGCATCTTTTTCAACCACAATGGTATGAAACTAGAAATCAGTTACAAGAAAAAAAAAACTGGAAAAAAAAAAAAAACACACGCATGTGGAGGCTAAACACCATGCTACTACACAACCAATGGGTCAACACAGAAATGAGAGGAAATAAAAAAATACATGGAGACAAATGAAAATGCAAACACAACACCCCAAAATCTTTGGGATGCAGCAGAAGCAGGGCTAAGAAGGAAATTTATAGCAATATAGACGTACCTCAAGAAATATGAAAAATCTCAAATAATCTAATGACACAAAGAAATGGAAAGACATTCCATGCTCATGGATTGGTAGAACAAATATTAATAAAATGTCTATACTAACCAAAACAATGTAAACATTTAATTCGATCCCTATGAAAATACTATCAGCATTTTTCACAGAAGTAGAACAAAAAATCCTAAAATTTGAGAACCACTGCTACTGTTGCATTCTCTGACTCCATTTGGCCAATTCCCACCACTACCACCACCATGCCCCAGAGGAGCCCCAGTATGGCTGCCCAGTCAGGTACACTGCCTCACCCTTGTTCACCTGCCCATGCACCCGCTGCCCTCATTGCCACACTGGTCTGCTCTCTGGCCAACCTTGCCCGATGGGGCAGATGGTGTTCATGGCTAATAGGGTGGCTATTGGCTCAGCTGTGGGACACATTGTTGGTAGTACCCTGACTGGAGCTTTCAGTGGGGGAGGCTCGGAGCCCACCCAGCCTGCTGCTCAGCAGGCACCCACCCACTCTGTCCCCTAGCCCCTGCAGATGGGGTACTAGGCTTATGAGATCAAGCAGCTCCTTGACTGCTCCACCAGTCAGAGTACTCTGTCCCTGAATGAGGGCTTGAGCAGGCCCTGAAGCAATGCAAATTCAACCATAGTCTAAGCTCCCTCTCTTGAAGATCCATGGGCCAGCCCTGCACTCACCTTTACCCCTTCACTGACAGCCAGACCATGATGTCATATTGTACTCACGTAGCTGGAATTGGGAGTGAGGATGGGGATTTTCACCCCACAGATGACTAGAATCACAAATGTGTAATTAGAAGTGTCTATTTTTTTAGCCTAAAATTTATATGGAACCACAAAAGACTCCAAATTGCCAAAGCAATTTTGAGAAAGAAAAGCAAGGCTGGAGATACCACAATTCCAGACTTCAAGCTATATTACAAAACTGTAGTAATCAAAACAGTATTGTACTAGCATAAAAATAGACATAGATAAATGGAACAGAACAGAAAACCCAAAAATAAACCCATAATTATAGGGTCCGTTAATCTTTGACAAAGCAGGAAAAAATATGCAATAGGAAGAAGACAGTCTCTTCAACAAGTGGTGTTGGGAAAACCAGTTAGCTACATGCAAAAGAATGAAACTGGACCACTTTCTTACACCATACACAAAAATAAATTCAAAATGGATTAAAGACCTAAATGTGAGACCTGAAGCCATAAAAATCCTAGAAGAGAACACAGGCAGTAAGGTCTCTGACATTGGCCATCACAACATTTTTCTGGATATGTCTCCTGAGACAAGGGAAATAAAAGCAAAAATAAACTATTGGGACTATATTTAAAAAAAGCTTCTACACAGCAAAGGAAACAATAAAACTAAAAGGCAACCAATGGAATGGGAGAAGATACTTGCAAATGACATATCTGATAAAGGGTTAGTATTCAAAATATATAAAGAACTCAATAAACTCAGCACCCAAAAAACAAACAATCCAATTTAAAATGGGCAGAAAAGGGGCGCCTGGGTGGCGCAGTCGGTTAAGCGTCCGACTTCAGCCAGGTCACGATCTCGCGGTCCGTGAGTTTGAGCCCCGCGTCGGGCTCTGGGCTGATGGCTCAGAGCCTGGAGCCTGTTTCCGATTCTGTGTCTCCCTCTCTCTCTGCCCCTCCCCCGTTCATGCTCTGTCTCTCTCTGTCTCAAAAATAAATAAACGTTGAAAAAAATTAAAAAAATAAATAAAAAAATAAAATGGGCAGAAAATATGAACAGACATTTCTCCAGAGAAGACATCCAAATGGCCAACAGACACATGAAAAGATACCCAACATCACTCATCATCAGGGAAATGCAAAGCAAAATTATAATGAAATATCACCTCACACCTCTCAGAATGTCTTACACACACACACACACACACACACACACACACACACACAAGAAACAAGTGCTGACAGGGGTGTGTAGATAAAGGAACCTCTTGTACTCTTGGTGGGAATGCAAACTGGTGTAGCCACTTTGGAAAACAGTATGGAGGTTTCTCAAAAAGTTAAAAATAGAGGTGCCTAGGTGGCTCAGTTGGTTGAGCATCTGGCTCTTGATTTCAGCTCAGCTCATGATCCCAGGGTCCTAGGATTGAGCCCTGCATCAGACTCCATGCTGAGTATGGAGCCTGGTTGGGATTCTCTCTCTCTCTCTCTCTCTCTCTCTCTCTCTCTTTTTTCTCCCTCTGCCCCTCCCTCTCCTCATTGCCCCACTTGTGTGCTCTCTCTCTCTCAAATTAAAAAAAAATTTTTAAGTTAAAAATAGAACTACCCTATGATCCAGTAATCGTGCTACTGGATATTTACCCCCCAAATACAAAAACACTTATTCAAAGGAATACACGCACCCCTATGGTTATACCAGCATTATTTACAATAGCCAAATTATGTAAGCATAATATGGGAATATTATTCAGCCACAGAACAGAATGAAATCTTGCCAGTTGCAACAACATGGATGGACCTAGAGAGTATATGCTAAGTGAAATAAGTCAGTCAGAGAAAGACAAATATGGTATGATTAGACTCATATGTGGAATTCAAGAAATGACATAAATGAGCAAATGGAAAAAACAACAAAGAAAGAGAGAACAAGAAACAGACGCTCAACTATTGAGAACAAACTGATGGTTACCAGAGGGGAAATGGGTAGGGGAATGGGTGAAGTAGGTGATAGGGGATTAAGGAGTGCACTAGTTGTGATGAACACTGGGTGATGTATAGAATTGTTGAATCACTATATTGTATACCTATACTGAAACTAATATAACACTGTATGTTAACTATATGGGAATTAAAATTTTAAAAATAAAAAAAATAAACAATGTAAACTTACATTTAAAGGAACTAGAAAGAAAAGAACAAACAAAGCCCAAAGTTAGTAGAAGGAAGAAAATAATAAAGATCAGAGTGGAAATAAATGAAACCGAAACCAAAATCAACAAAATCAAAAACTGGTTCTTTAAAAAGATAAATAAAATTGATAAACCTCTAGCCTGGACTTATCAAGAAAAGAGAGAGAGAGAGAGAGAATCCAAATAAAATCAGAAATAAAAGAGAAGTAACAACCAACACGACAGAAATATAAAGGATTATAAGAAAATACTATGGAAAATTATATGTCAACAAGTTGGACAACCTAAAAGAAGTGGATAAATTCCTAGAAACATACAATCTTCCAATACCAAATCAGGAAGAAATAGAAAATCTGAACGGAAAAATAACTAGTAACAAAATTGATCAGTAATCAAAAACTCCCAACAAACAAAAATCTAGGACCAAGTGACTTCACATGTGAATTCTACAAACATTTATTTCTTTTTTATTATTAAAAACTTTTTTTGAGAGAGAGAGATCAAGCACGAGTGGGGCAGGGGCCAAGAGAAAAGGAGAGAGAGAATTTTAAGCAGGTTCCATGCTTAGCGTGGAGCCCAACCACTGAGCCCAATCCCTGATCCTGACCACTGAGCCTGTTTCGGGGCTTGATCTCAAGACCGTGAGATCATGACCTGAACTGAAATCAAGAGTTGGGTCCTCAACCAATTGAGCCACCCAGACACTCCATATTCTATAAACATTTAAAGAAAAGTTAACACCTATTCTCCTCAAACGATTCCAAAACATTGAAGAGGAAGGAAAGCTTCCAAATATATTCTTTTTTTTTTTTGTTTTAACATTTATTTATTTTTGAGAGACAGAGTATGAGCAGGCGAGGGGCAGAGAGATAGGGAGACACAGAATTCGAAGTAGGCTCCAGGCTCCAAGCTGTCAGCACAGAGCCTGATGCGGGGCTCGAACCCACAAACTAGGAGATCGTGACCTGAGCTGAAGTCGGACGCTTAACTGACTGAGCCACCCAGGCGCCCATCCAAATACATTCTATGAGGCCAGTATTACCCTGATACCAAAACCAGACAAAGATACTACAAAGAAAGAAAACTACAGGCCAATATAGTGGCCTTGGTGAAAATAGATACAAAAACCCTCAATAAAATATTAGGAAACCCTTTCCAACAATATATTAAAAGGATCATTCACCATGATCAAGTGGGATTTATTTTAGGGATGCAAGAATCGTTCAGTATTCACAAATCAATCAATGTGATACACTACATTAACAAAATGAAGTATAAAATCATATGATCATCTCAATAGATGCAGAAAAAGCATTTGACAAAATTCAACATTTGTTCATGATAAAAACTTTCAACAAAGTGGGTTTAGAAGGAACAAAACTCAACATAATAAAGGCTGTATATGACGAACCCGCAGCTAACATTATACTCAATGGTAAAAAAAACTGATAGTTTTTCCTCTAAGATCAGGAACAAACAAGGATGTTCACTCTTGCCACTTTTGTTCAACATAGTAATGGAAGTCCTAGCTGCAACAATCAGATAAGAAAAAGAAATGAAAGCCATTTATATTGGTAAGAAGTCAAACTGTCACTATTTGTAGATGATGTGATACATATAGAAAACCCTAAAGACTCCACCTAAAAACTATTAGACTATTAGAACTAATAAATAAAGCAGTAAAGTTACAAGATACAAAATTAATGTACAGAAATTGATTGTGTTTTATACATTAATAAAAAAAAGTAGCAGAAAGATAAATTAAGAAAACAATTCCATTTACAATTGCACCAAAGAATGAACTAATTAGGAATAAACTTAATCAAGGAGGAAAAAGACTTGTAATTTGAAAACTATTTGACATTGATGAAAGAAATTGAAGATGACACAAACAAATGGAAAGACATGCCATGCTCATGGATTGGAATAGTTAATATTCAAATAACGACAGCATTTTTCACAGAACTAGAACAAAAAATCCTAAAATTTGTATGGAACCACAAAAGATCCCAAACAACCAAAGCAATCTTGAGAAAAAAGAATGAAGCTGAAGGTTTCATAGTCTCAGATTTCAAGATATACTACAAAGCTATAAAACTCAAAACAGTGTGGCACTGGCATAAAAACAGACACACTAATTAATAGAATAGAAAGCCTGGACATAACCCCATGCTTATATGGTCAATTAGTATACGACAAAGGAGGCAAGAATATACAATGGAGGAAAAGACAGTTTCTTCAATAAATAGTGCTTGGAAAACTTGACAGCTACATGCAGAAGAATGAGACTGGACCACTTTTTTTATGCCATACACAGAAATAAAGTTGAATAAAAACCTAAATGTGTGACCTGAAGCCATACAACTTCTAGAAGAAAACATAGACAGTAATCTCTTACAGATTAGCCTTAGCAATATTCTTTTATCTATGTCTCCTTAGGCAAGAGAAACAAAAGCAAAAAACCAGAAAATAAAAAGACACTATTGAGACTACACCAAAATAAAAAAGCTTTTGCAGAGTGAAGGAAACTATCGACAAAATGAAAAGGCGACCTGGGGCACCTGGGTGGCTCAGTAGGTTAAGCATCTGACTTTGGCTCAGGTCATGATCTCACAGTTCATGAGTTTGAGCTCTGCATCAGGCTCTCTGCTGTCAGCACAGAGCCTGGTATCATCTGTCACCCGCTCTCTCTGCCCCTCCCCCACTCATATGCTCGCTCTCTCTCTCTCTCTCTCTCTCTCTCTCTCTCTGTCTCTGTCTCTGAAAATAAATAAACAAACTTAGAAAGAAAGAAAAGGCAACCTACTGAATGAGAGAAGATATTCACAAATGATATCTCCCATAAGGGATTAGTATCTACAATATATAAAAAACTTATATAACTCAACACCAAAACAACAACAACAACAAAAAAAAAAACAAAATTAATCTGATTAAAAAATGGGCAGAAGACCTGAATAGACTTTTTCCAAAGTCATACAGATACCCAACAGATATGTGAAAAGATGCCCAACATCAATAAATCATCAGGTAAATGCAAAGTTAAAACCACAATGAGATATTACATTACACCTGTCAGAATCAAAAAGTGAAAGAATGAATAAATGAATGAATTAATTAACTGAAAAAAATAACAAGTGTTGGAAGGATATGGAGGCAAGTGAACCCTCATGTAGTGTTTGTGGGAATGTAAATTGATGAAACCATTGTAGAGAACAATGGTTGTTCTCTATTTGAGGTTGCTCAAATATTAAAAATAGAACTCCCATGTGATGCAGTAATTCCACAAATGGGTATTTATCCAAAGAAGTGAAATCAGTAGTTTGAAAAGATACATGCATCCCTATGTTTAATTCAGCATTATTTACAATAGTCAAGATATGAGAGCAACCCAAGTGTCCATCAATAGTTGAATAGATAAAGAAGAGGTGGTATATACACAATGGAATATTACTCGGTCTTGAAATCTTGATATTCATAACAACATGGATGGATCTAGAGGGTATTATACTAAGTAAAATAAATCAGTGAAAGACAAACCGTATGATTTCATTATACGTGAAATCTAAAAAACAAAACAAATTAACAAGCAAAGCAGAAACAGACCCATAAATACAGAGACAAGTTGGTGATTGCCAGAGGGGAGGAGAGTAGGATAGGCAAAATGGGTGAGGGGGATGAGGAGGTACAGGTTTCCAGTTATGGAATGAATAAGTCATAGGGATAAGAAGTACAGCATAGGGGTTATAGTCAGTGATATTTTAATAGTCTTGTATGGTGACAGATGGTAGCTGCACTCATGGGGAGCATAGTACATAGAGTTGTGGAACCAATATGTTGTACACCTGAAACTTATGTAACATTATGTGTCAACTATACCTCAATAAAAAAAAATAGAATTTGTAAATAAGAAGAAAAATAAAATTAACTGCTACTAAGAAAACAACAAAGGTTCACACCTTAGGATAGTTTTCTTGAAACATTTTCCAAAACATCACAATTCCTAAATTGAGAACCATAGTGTAAATCCAGAGAAATTCTACCTCAAATTTGACTAAATATCTAGAAGCAATGATTTTCTCTTTGTTCACACTCGTGTAGGGTTTTTTTAATTTAGATGTCATTAACATTCAGATTTTAAATTTGATAGACATAAGCTATAAAGACAGCCCACCTGTAGAGATGTGACCAAAATGGGATTCTTACTGCACACACTCATTCCAGGTAAACCTAAAGTTGATTTGTTTTGTTTTGCTTTGTTTTGTTTTGTTTTGTTTTGTTTTGTTTTGTTTTGATACTGGTAAGAAGTTCGTGTTTTACATTAGTAATTTTTGCCTTTCTCTCTCTCTCCAGAACACAAGAGAATTTCAGCTTGTTCTCAAAGAATACCAAAATAGTCTGAAAGAAAGAAAGACAGACAGACAGAAAGAAAGAAAGAAAGAAAGAAAGAAAGAAAGAAAGAAAGAAAGAAAGAAAGGCTCTTAAGCTCTCCTAAACACATAATCAGATCTTTCCGTCTCTTATGGGGACTATTGTTTGGTAAATTGTGTTTTATGTTCCAAAAGAGCAAAGTGGCAGTATTCTAGTACACTTACAGTTTTACAACAAAGTCCTGTAAAATTTCATGTTCTCATTTTTAAATATGTGGGCTCTTAAGGGCAGTCTTATGGGTAAGTGATAAAGAAATGTGGTGATTACATACCTGACACCTTTTGTATTTGAATTTGATCATTTGATTCATGAAAAAAACCTCAAGCTTGCTTTTCAGGTCATTTTGATAGCCTTGTCTTGATAGCATTTCGTTGCTTGTGAGCTTTGCATTCTGCTTTTTATTTGTTGGTTTTACTTTTCAGTGAAATGAGTTGGTAGTTCTAATGGTATCTATGCTTTAGATAAGTAAAAAATAAAGAGAGAAGGCTTTTTAGACTTCTTAACCACATTAATATCCTCTGGTAAAAATGACAGGCCTGAATAGAAGAGACAGTTGTGAATTTAGAATTTTTCTTCTTTTGATTCATTCTGTAAGTTACAAGAAACACATGAAACAAAAAATTCTGAGAACTAACATTTAAGCTCAACTGTTAAAAACTAAGAAAAATTATGAGTTAAAAACTGGGTGTCAGTCACTGAGTATGCCAAGCAAACTTATTTCTTGCTCTTTTAACTACTTTTTCAAACAGGTTAAAAACTGATAAGAAGCTCTTGGGAAACTCTTATCAGTCATTGCAAAAAATAGGTTAACCCATCCTAATCTGGCAAAGACTTAAAAGGCCTACATTCCTAAAAGCATTAGGGGATTTTTTTTTTCTACTTGCTAAGTATGCTGTATGAGAATCATTTTTTGTGACAACAAATTCAGAGTTAAAATATCTTTTTATTCATGTGATATGCTCTATGAGTGCATTCGTAGCCTATAAATGAGATGGTTGCTTAAGCTGACACTGCAAAACATTGCAGGAAGTGTTGATTAGAATTTGCACATTTGTTCTGAGTTTGTGAATTCCAAGCAGGTTTGCTAATGGAGAAGCAGTGCCTTTTTCACAGCTCTTCAGCTCTAGACCATGGCCACCTATGTGTGTTTCCTATATGGTGACTGCTGTTAATATTTTGTGTATATCCTTCCTGCCTTTTCTTCTCTTCATATACATTTTTTTACTTTGCAAAGTTAATCTCATTGTGTACTTGCTATTTTATTACTTTTTTCACTAATGGTGTGTTATTAATTTTTTGAAAAATATATTCAACCTTGTAAGACAATCTATCACCTAGCTATAACATAATTTATTAAACTACTTTCCTATTCATATGTGGAATTTAAGAAACAAAACAGTTGAACATAGGAGGAAAAAGGAGAGAGAGAGGCAAACCATAAAGCAGACTTTTAACTATGGAGAACCAACTGAGGGCTGCTGGAGGGGTGGTGTGTGGGAAAGATGGGTTAAGTGGGTGATGGGGATTAAGTGGGGCAGCTGTGAAGAGCACTGGTTGTTGCATGTAAGTGATGAATCACTAACTCCTACACCTGAAACTAATATTACACTGTATGTTAACTAACTGGAATTTGAATAAAAACTTGGGGAAAAAACCCTACTTTTCTATTGTTAGATACTTAGACTATGTCCTATTCTTACCTATTATACATACTGTTGTAACTAGAATCCTTGAACTTAAATCTTTAGGCACATCCTAATTGTTTCCTACAGATAAATTCCCAAAAATAATATTTTTGGACAAAAAGGCAAATATTTTAAATGATCACCACCCTAAGATAGCCGTTGCCAACAGTTTGATGCATATTTTTACAATCTTTTTAGAATAAAATAATATTTATGGGCTTGAATGTATGTATACATACAGGAAACCTAGTTAGGAGTCTATAAGCAGTAATACAGGAGACAAATCAGAGTAGCTTGCAGCAGGGCTCAGTGGTAGGGGTAGTGAATGGTGGTCAGATTCTGGAGATATATATATATATATATATATATATATATATACATATATATATATTTAATTTTTATTTTATTTTTTTAGTTTTAGATCCAAGTTAGTTAGCATATAGTGCAACAATGATTTCAGGAGTAGATTCCTTAATGTCCTTTACCCATTTAGCCCATCCCCCCTCCCACAACCCCTCCAGTAACCCTCTGTTTGTTCTTGGGTATATATATATATATATATATTTTTAGGAAGACCAATTGGATGTAGAGTATGAGAGAAAGAAATGCGTGCAGACTTATTCCCAAGTTTTGGAGGGCTGAGCATTTGGAAGGATGACATTGACATCAAGTGGCAGGGGAAATTCTGTAGGTGGAGCAGATTGAGGGAGAGGAAAGAACAGGGTTCAGCTAGGAGAGAGTGAGAGTGAGATGTCTATTAGGTATCCAAGTAGAGATGGCCAATAAGCTATTAAATATATGACTCTAGAGTCTAGAGTCTCTTCTATTCAGAGAGCAGGTATGGGAAATATAAATTTGGGCATCATTGGCATACAGATATTTGAAGCCAGGAGACTGGGTGAGATTACCAAGGGAGTGAGTACAGACAAAGAGAAGAGTTCAGACCGGGGAGGAGAGCATTCTGACGTGAAAAGCACTTACTATGCACCAGGCACTCTTCTATGTGATTTGCATAGATTATAGGTTGACTCATTTAATCTCCAAAGCAACTCAATGGAGGGGTACTATTATTAACCCCATTTTACAGAGGAGGAATCTGAGGCACAGAAAGCTTAACTCAGTAAATCAATAACTATTTTATATTAAATTATGAAATAAGTTATAACTCCCTTTTAAAATAATGCAAACTCGTTCTGAAATAAATCATGTAAACTTTTTCTGCACAGGCTTTATCCATCATGTCTCAAAAATCACAGTTATACATTCCAGTTATATTTTAATAAATCAGCATGACTAATCTCTTCAAGGGTGCTTTTCTTTTCAGCTGACAGCACATTCTAGAAGGAATCCTGAGGAGACATCGAAAAAGGAAAAAGAGCTTATTTTCAAAAAGGAGATAAGGAGAGCCATTTTTAGAGTTTAATGTTTCTTAAAGACATTGTGTTTATTTGCTTTCATGAGTCTCTTCCTCAAGAACCATGTATTGTCTAATTATATTTAAGGATGGGAGAAGCAAGTTAATAAAGGAGAATTATCATCACTCCTACCCGTCTCACCCTATACCATATTCAGCATATCTCAACAGGGAGGTTTCTAAGGCTATTCTTCACCTGTAATATGCATTCTTCACAGAGCTAGAACAAATAATCCTAAAATTTGTATGGAACCAGAAAAGACCCCGAATAGCGAAAGTGATCTTGAAAAAGAAAACAAAAGCAGGAGGCATCACAATCCCAGACTTCAAGCTATACTACAAAGCTGTAATCATCAAGGCAGTATGGTACTGGCACAAGAACAGACACTCAGATCAATGGAACAGAATAGAGAACCCAGAAATGGACCCACAAACGTTTGGCCAACTAATCTCTGACAAAGCAGGAAAGAATATCCAATGGAATAAAGACAGTCTCTTCAGCAAGTGGTGCTTGGAAAACTGGACAGCTACATGCAGAAGAATGAACCTGGACCACTTTCTTATACCATACACAAAAATAAACTCAAAATGGATGAAAGACCTCAATGTAAGACAGGAAGCCATCAAAATCCTCGAGGAGAAAGCAAGCAAAAACCTCTTTGATCTTGGCCGCAGCAACTTCTCACTCAACACGTCTCTGGAGGCAAGGGAAACAAAAGCAAAAATGAACTACTGGAACCTCATCAAAATAAAAAGCTTCTGCACAGCAAAGGAAACAATCAGCAAAACTAAAAGGCAGCCGACAGAATGGGAGAAGATATTTGCAAATGACATAGCAGATAAAGGGTTAGTATCCAAAATCTATAAGGAACTTATCAAACTCAACACCCAAAAAACAAAGAATCCAGTGAAGAAATGGGCAAAAGACATGAATAGACACTTCTCCAAAGAAGACTTCCAGATGGCCAACCAACACATGAAAAAATGCTCCACATCACTCATCATCAGGGAAATACAAATCAAAACCACAATGAGATACCACCTTACAACTGTCAGAATGGCTAACATTAACAATTCAGGCAACAACAGATGTTGACAAGGATGCGGAGAAAGAGGATCTCTTTTGCATTGTTGGTTGGAATGCAAGCTGGTGCAGCCACTCTAGAAAACAGTATGGAGGTTCCTCAAAAAACTAAAAATAGCACTACCCTACGACCCAGCAATTGCTCTACTAGGCATTTATCTAAGGGATACAGGTGTGCTGTTTCGAAGGGACACAGGCACCCCCATGTTTATAGCAGCAATATCAACAATAGCCAAAGTATGGAAAGAGCCCAAATGTTCATCGATGGATGAATGGATAAAGAAGGTGTGGTATATATATATATAATGGAGTATTACTCGGCAATCAAAAAGAATGAAATCTTGCCATTTGCAACTACATGGATGGAATTGGAGGGTATTATGCTAGGTGAAATTAGTCAGAGAAAGACAAAAATCATATGACTTCACTCATATGAGGACTTGAAGAGACAAAACAGATGAACATAAGGGAAGGGAAAACAAAAATAATACAAAAACAGGGAGAGAGACAAAACATAAGAGACTCATAAATATGGAGAACAAACTGAGGGTTACTGGAGGGGTTGGGGGGGGGGATGGGCTAATTGGGTAAGTGACACTAAGGAATCTACTCCTGAAATCATTGTTGCACTATATACTAACTAATTTGGATGTAAATTTTAAAAAAGTAAAAAAACAAGTTAAAAAAAAAGAAATGTGCATAAGACAGGGAAAGACAATAGTCACCATCTGGGTTAATCATTGTAGAAGGCTTCCAGACAAAAATATTTCAAATTGTCCCCTTGGTACCCTGGAGATTTTTACATCTTGGGACAAGTGGCAGATGAATGAACTTGCAGTGTGCTTTTCTACCTTCTCCTCTTCCGTGAGAACAGAGTCACTGTGAAAGGGGAGGTGGGCAGGAGAACTTGCAAAATGGTTTTTTTCAGATAAATTTTAGGATAAAGGAAAACTGGAAGTTGAGGATCTGGAAATAACAATTTTCCTGCCAACAGTGCTCCTTGAAAATTATTCACAAACTTTTAGGGGTTCCTATAACTCAGGTTGAAGACTACTTTCTTAAATAATTTGAATAGGGAAGAAAAAAAAGGGAGATCTTAAAACACCAAGTAACTATAGAGATATTCCTTTATGACCCCAAAATATGAAAGGATAGATAGATGTGTACATTTACATAAATACTAGAAAGCGGCATGAACCTTGACTAATAATATCAGGGAAAGCAGAATCCAGAAGGAACTTAGACATGTGAAAAATAGTTAAAAAAAAAAAAAGGAAAAAAAAGGGTGGGCGTGGGGGTGGGGAGTGCCCTTTTAAGGTCATGTTCATGGCAAGAACAAAACCGTAAAGACTCTGGGGAAAATGATGTAATGTTTAAAAGATAACAGAGAAAGCAGAACTAACCAAAGTCTCTTTTTCTCCATTCTTCTCTCAATAACTACCTTCAAATGAAAAGGGTAAAAGAATAATGGTAGGAGGAAACATAAATTCAAGGAAGGTAAGAAGCAAATTTAATTCTTTTAATGAATTTTTTTTATGCCCAGATAAATTGTATCCTGAGATATTTAAAGGACTTGTAGTTGTAATCATGTAACCACAGTTAACAATCATAGAAAATAATTTTATAAACATAGTCTGCATAGATTCATTAAGAATCAATGCTGTCAGGGGTGCCTGGGTGGCTCAGTCAGTTGAGTGTCTGACTCTTGGTTTCTGCTTGGGTAGTGATCTCACAGTTTCATGGGTTCAAGCCCTGCCTCGGGCTCTGTACTGACAGCCTGGGCCCTGCTTGCGATTCTCTCTCTCCCTTGCTTTCTACCCACCCACCCCCCACTCATGCTCTCTCTGACTCTCTCAAAATAAAGAAATGTATTTTTAAATTTTAATTTTCAAACTTAAAAAAATTAAAAATGAATCAACACTGTCAAACTAACCTTACATCTAAGAACTTATTATTCAACTTAAGACCTAGTGTTTGTATCTTTTTCATTTAACATTATATTGGAGTATTTCTCTAATATTTTTCACGAAATAGTCTTCTGTACTATAATTTTAGATAGCTAAAATTAGTGCTCAAAGTATGAATATACCCTAAATTGTTTAATCAATCCACCATGGTCAAGTTTAGACAATTTCATATTTTTGGCTTTTAAAAACCATGCTAAGGTTAAGATCATTTTGCATAAAACTTTATAAATCACTATTTTTTTAAATTTTAGGTTGAATTCCCACAAGGAGAATAAATGAATCAATGGCATCACATTTCAAAGAAATTTTAATAAGTATCACCAAAACTGCCTCCAGAAGGAATACCTGTTTATATTCTCAACAACAATATGTGAATGACTGGTTTTCTAACCCTTATAATTACTGGAAGATTTTGGTAGAAAAACTTTATACTTGTGTTTTTTTATTGTGGTAAAATGTATACAACATACAATTCACCATTTTAACCACTTTTTAAAAAGATTTTTTAATGTTTTTAATTTATTTTAGGGGGGGTGGGAAGGGGCAGAAAGAGAGGGAGAGAGGGATATCAGTGCACACCCCAACATGGGGCTTGAATCCACAAACCGTGAGATTATGACCTGAGCCGAATCAAGAGTTGGAGGTTTACCTGACTGAACCCTCGAACACCCCTACCATTTTAACCACTTTTAAGTACACAATTCAGGAGCATTAAATATATTAGTAACATGCAACCATCACCACTATTTCCAGAACTTTTCATCATCCCAAACAGATACCAAACCTGTTAAACAGAAACTTAAAAATATATATTAAAATATATTACCAGGGTGCATGGGTGGGCTCAGTCAGTTAAGCTTCTGACTTCAGCTCAGGTCATGATGTGTTTGTGAGTTTGAGCCCTGCATTGGGCTCTGTGCTGACAGCTCAGAACCTGGAGCTGCTTTGGATTCTGCATCTCTCTCTCCCCTCTCTCTGTCTCTATCTGCCCCTCCCCTGCTCATATTCTCTCTCTCTCTCTCTCTCTCTCTCTCTCTCTCAAAAATAAGCGTTAAAAAGTATATTACCATTCTCTTGCTTTATGTTACTAAATCCCATCAGCAATACTCTTCCCCCTTCCTAATATCTTAGAATTCTTCTGTATTAGTCAGAATAGGACAGGCTGTACCATGGTAACACATAACCCCCAAATCCTGTGGCTAACAGATTCAGTTCTCACTCAAGTTACATAGTCTACACCAGCCAGTGAGTGTACTTGCTTCTCAGTCTTTCAGAGGCTCAGGCTAAGGGAGACCCAATCATGTCATGGCTTCAGAGTCTGAGGCCTTCAAGGTTACCAAGGCAGGGCAAGGAAGTGCTGTAGAGCCTTGAACCAGCAATCAAATGCTTCAGCCTGAAAATGGCACATGCCACTTGTAAGAACTTTGTTAGAACTGGTAACACAGTGGAGGGGGACACGTACATTCCTTCCTTGTTATCTGAAAGAGAGGAGAACTGGGTATGTGGTCTCTACATCTTCATCTGTACCCTCCTTGATACAAAATTGGCTTCATTTAACTATTTGCATTTTTTTCCTATTAGTGAAGCCCACACGTTAACGTTTTACTTTATGTAATGCCACAAGAAATCCTGGAATAAGTGAAAACAATTCATTTAGAAGAATAGTAATTTGACCTAAGTGACAAGTCACATATCACAGAGTAATATATAAACACTGCTGTGCCTGACATGTTAAATTGCCATCTTTGGGCCCAGTTTTCTTCATAAATTCTAAATAAAAAAATTGAGTTTATTTATTTATTTTGAGAGAGAAAGAGAGACAGTATGAATGGGGGAGGGGTAGAGACAGAGGGTGAGAGGGAAAGAGAGCATCTCAAGCAGGCTCTGCACTGTCAGCACAGACCCTGATGCCAGGCTTGAACCCATGAAACTGTGAGATCATGACCTGAGCTGAAACCAAGAGTCAGATGCTTCACAGACTGAGCCACCCAGGTGCCCCAACAAATTATAACTTTTGACGTACATGCTGAACTTTTTAGTAGCACTGGGCCCTCTGGTTTTCATGTGGTTAGGCATGTCATTGTGGACGCACCATGGAGGATGATAAATATTGACCAACACTTGAGAAGTTCATTAGCAACTTTTTTAAGAAATGGGAAATCAGTACTTGATTTCTTATTAAACATGCATTCTTTCAGCTCATTCCTGCCAAAAGTTATCTTCTGTACAAAAAAAAAAAAAGTTACCAATCAGTAAAGTACTTACATAGTCATACATTTGTACAACACAATAAAGGACAAATGACTGTAGGTGTGGAGTTTGGATTACTCTATGTTCGATAGCAGCTCTACTCACCCTCATTTTCTTTTATACCTTACACTCAACCTGTAAGTGTTTATGCTTCATGTTGTCTCCGATAGCCAGACAACTTCACTCATCTTGCAGGTTACTGCATGGGCCATTCTATTGACACATCAAATAGCCAGCAAGAGTAGCAGTGTAAAACCACTTCTCCTATGGCCACTGGAAGGAGTAACTGTCCCCACCTGATCATATTCCTGGGGGGGGGGGTTCATTGTACCCACAGGTGCCCTTTATGTGGTTCTTGAAAGTGTGTTGGTTACACTGCTTCTGGAAAGGTCAGTAAAAGAGGTACGTTATCCTTAGTCACCTTTCAGGTTTTCTACTTGTCAAAGTAAGAACTCTGTTCACTGCTTATGTGTCTCATGTACTACTAGATGAGACCATGGCTGGAGACTAAATACAGGGTAGAGGTCCAGGAATCCATCTTGGCTTAGTTTTTTTTTAAAAATCTTTTCAATGCAATTATTTATAGTAAAACTCCATTTAAAAATGACACATCTGGGGCAGTGGGGTGGCTCGGTAAGTTGAGCATCTGACTCTTGATTTCAGCTCAGGTCATGATCTCACAGTTGTGAGATGGAGTGCCGCATGGAGCTTTACGTGGAGCCTGCTTGAGATTCTCTCTCTCCCTCTCCCTCTGCCCCTCCCCTGCTCACATGCATTCTCTCTCTCTCTCTCTCCCTTTCTCTCTCTTGCTTTCTCTCAAGAAAAAAAAGTAAAAAAAAAAAAAAAAAAAAAAAAAAAAAAAAAAAAAAAAACATTCAGGGGAAAATTGTAAAAGGGAGGGGATTCCAAAAGTGTAAAGCAGGCCAGTTACAGTCAAAGGGGGATATAATAGTCAGGGTTCCACAGAGGAACGGAACCAACAGAATATGTACAAAATATGTACAGATATAGATGAGGAGATTTATTGTAGAAATTGGCTTGTGTGGTTATGGGGACTCAGAAGTCCCCCGTCTGTCATCTACAAGCTGGTGAATCAGGAAAACTGGTGGTGTGTAATTCGGTCTGAGAACCAGGGTGAGGGCTGTTGGTGTAAGCCCTGGAGTTTGAAGCCCCAAGAATCAGAAGCCCCAGTGGCTGATGTCCAACACCTGAGGGCAGGAAAAGATGGATGTCTCAAATGAAGAAGAGAGACAGGGAATTTGCCCCTCTTTTGCCTTTTTGTTGTAATTGGGCTCTCCATGAATTGGATTGGATGATGCCTGCTCATGTTGGTGAGGGTAGATCTATTCACTCAGTCTACTGAATCAAATACTAATCTCTTCCAACACCCTCATGAACACATCCTGAAATAATGTTTAACCAGCTTTCTGGGCATCCCTTAGCCCAGTCAAGTTGGCACATAAAACCATCAGAGAGGACTTAAGGTCATGTGACTTAGAGCTAAGTGATCAAAGTTGATAACCTAATGGCTTGTTTGTCCAGTGTGTGCCATGGGCTGCTAGATTTTCTCTCAGAACATAAAGGAGGAGGGTGTTACTGTTTTTTGTTTTATCTTCACCAAATAACTAATTACAAATATGCCCCACAATTTCCATGAAGGTCCACTGCCAATTATCCAGTTCTAGATAGGCCAATCTAGCAGGCACTGGGTCTAGTATTATTTAATCAGTCTAGGTATTAATTAATCTTTGAGTGCAAGGGGAAAAACCCTGATTCTGGCAACTTAAGCAAAAAGGCATTTCATTTGAAGTATGTGGGATGCTAAAGGAAACTTGAAAACCAGCCTTGGAATGAGTAGCTGGGTAGACTGCCAGGCAGCAGGTCTCTTGACAGTCGTGGCTGGAACAGATGAACTTTGTTTTTTCTGTCAGTTTTTTACTATGCTTCAAAGTCCTGGGAAAAAGAGTCTGGTTGGCTGAGTTTAGGGCATGTACCCTGCCCTTGGCAATGGCAGGCTTAAGAGGAAGGATTAGCAGGAGACTCCAGGGATCTCTTTGGATTCCCTAGTATGAGCTAGGCCCATGAATTTTACCAAGACTATGTGCTATGTGGGAAAATAATTACTCAGGTGAAAGTCACGGTGCTTTTGGCAAGTGAGAATAAAGGCTCAGCATCCAAAGATCCCAGTATCTACCACTACAGCAAAAAAAAAAAGTGATCATATTAAAAAAAAAAGTTTATTTGAGGGAGAAAGAGAGAGAGAGAGAGACAGAGTGCAAGTGGGGGAAGGGTAAAGAGAGAGGGAGACAGAGAATCCCAAGCAGGCTCTGCACCATCAGCACAGAGCCAGATGTGGGACTTGAACCCACAAACTGTGAGATCATGACCTGAGCCAAAATCAGGAGCTGGGTGCGTTAACCAACTGAGCCACCTAGGCACCCCCAAGAGTGATTATTTTAATGGCGTCAAAGCCTGAGTACTTATAAATATGTTGAGTTGGTATGTGCTGATTTATTTTACTATTTTCCAATTGTTAGATTGCTTCCTTTTTTGCCTTTCTTTCCTCCCTGCAATAAATAGCCCTAAGCATATACATTAAAATATATACATATATTTATAAATAAATATATATATATATATTTATATATATTTAGGGCAAATTATTAGGTCTGGAAATATTGGGTCAAAAGATAACAGTATTTAAACTTTTTTCATTTTCTATTTTACTGAAGTGCCAATGAACTCTGAGGGTATGCCTCTAATCATTCTAGATTGGCTTTCCAGTGCCTTCTAGATTGGCCTATCTAGAACTGGATAATTGCCCGTTTGAAGGTCACCCTGTGGAAACCTCTCTCTGAGTCATATCAGGGTCATTTGTGGTGCTGGGAAAAGCATACTGTTTAGAGCTCTCCTCTTTCCTTCTGACATTTTTTATATATATTGCTATCTGGATAAAATGAAGTGCAAGGTCTCTGCTTTGGTCAATTGATTCACATACTACAGAAAAGAGGGCAGCGTTTGCCTTAGGGATCTGTGGGCAGTGGGGAGTGCCTACTGATATAAGTCAGCATATATATAATATGATATACCCAGCCCCCTCTTCTCCATGCAAAGTCTCTCCAAACCTGGGGGCAGGAAAAGGAGTCATTTCACTATGACAGGGCGCTCCACTTGACCCACATCTTCATGAGCCAGGTTCTTCTAACTCCAAACTTGAGAAGAGTCCTAGATTTCTTCAGAGGATTTTCATTCAAATGTGAGAGAATTGGAAAATCCCGCCTTCCTTCCCTGTCACACCCATTCCCCATTTCCCTACCCCAGTTCACTGGGAATGTCTGCTTCTTAGCCAGGCTGCCAGGCTGGCTGGATTAAGCAGCAATGTGCTTTGTGTTATCATTGTCCCTCTGTCGCTTATTCCCCATGGCTGGAGTACACCAGACTGTAGATGCCTCGAGATTAGGAACTGTCTCACCTTGGCATTCCTTGCAGAAGTTTCCACAGTGCCTTGCTCTTTCCAGGTACTCAATATTTGCTGAATAACATTAGGTAAGTGGAATAGTTCTAGTATTTTCTTGGGGTCCCAATTTCTTCCAAGTTTTGTCTCAAAGTGCTGGAAAAGGTGAGCATCCTCTAAAAACAATCAGGAAAGCCTGGAGGGGTTCTAAACCCATGCTCAATGTTCTGGGGGAAAGAAGCTAAGCCTGGTGCAGATGCAGATGGATGGGCACTCGCTCCCTCTTCAAGGACTGTATCCCTTCCCATAGTGCTCCAGCCACATGGCCTTTTTCAGTTTCTTGAACTAGCTCTTTGACAAAGCTTTCACTGGGCATGTTTTTTCCCACTTTAGATCATATCCATGTTACCTGAACCCATTGAACTCCTCATCCTTCAGATCTGGATCAGTTGTTAATTCCTCACTAACATCTCAGAAAAGGCCATATTCCTACTACATATAGCATCATGTACAGTTCTTTCCTAGCACTTATCAGTGATTTCATTTAATATTTATATTTGTAATTATTCGATATATTCTTTCTCTCTGACTGGAGACTATTAATTCATGAAGGCACAAAATGTTCACTTGCACAAAAGTGCTTGTTTTGTTCACTACTGTCTTCCTAGTTCTAGGGTCCTCCCTGGTATATAGTGAGTGCTTCGTAAACATTGGAGGCATGAGTAATAGTTTCTCCACAGCACATACATGTACCCACTGCACTCCTGGAAGACACAGAGTGTATTAGAGCTTCCCATAGAAACAGAACCAACCAATGGGATGTATAAAAACATGTTTACTGTGTATAAATAGATATATTATTTTTATTGTGGTAAATACATATAACATAAAAGCTACCATTTTAGCCATTTTAAGCATACAGTTTAGCAGGATTAAGTATAATCACATTGTTGTTCAACCATCACCATTATATTTTATAGATTACTAGTTGACAAACCTGTTGTGTAGCATCCTCGAATCTTAGTGGTTCAACCCACCTTGAGCTCAAAGCGTCTCTACATGCACTCCCAAGAAGTCCTATGATCTGGCATTTGCAAGCTGAAGAACCAGAAAGCCAGTGGTGTAAGTCCCAGTCTGAGTCTGAAGGGGAGAGACCCAGGAGCACCAATGTCTGACGGTAGGAGAAGATGGACGTCCCAACTCAGAGAGAGAGAGAGAGAGAGAGAGAATTCACCTCCCTCTGCCTTTTTCATTCCAGCCCCTGATGGACTAGATGCTGGCCACCTGCGTTGGTCACCCCCAGCACAAAGAGTGGCTCCACTTGGGTGGCCCAAGCTATTTGGCACTACCCCCACCTCTGCCTCAATGACCAGTTTTAACTGAGATAGGGCATGGCAGTCCTCTAAACAGGCTTGATGCCCAGATTGAAGTAGTTGTGATAGGGGGGCATCTTTCCAGTGTAGAAAGTGGCATTGTTTTTAGGTAAATCTGGAAACAGTGAAGCCATTTGATTCTCACAAAGGAAACTTCCAAAGGGCTGAAGTCAATACTCAGCTGGGGCAGAGCTGAGAAAATCACAGACAAATGAGCTGGAGTGGTGATAAATCTGCAGAAGCCTATCCCCGCTCTTCAGGGAGGATTTTAGTGATATGGTCCAATAATTTCTTGTTTATACTATTTTGGCACCTCCCCCCATACTTGTGAGAGAAAACAGCCTAATACAGTTTGGAAGACACCCAAAGATTTATCTTATATTTCCTCTCATTATATCATTTATGTTTCGCCATAGCAATAATTTATGTACCTCACTCATATAGGTGTCAGCCTGCAGCAGAGACTGCTAGGTTCCTGCTCAAAATCTATTGTCCTTTTTCTCTTTGTAAGAAAATACGGTTTCTTTCAGCACATGTTTTTGGAGTGCCTGGTGGCTCAGTTGATTAAGCCTCCGTCTTCGGCTCAGGTAAAAACCTCATGGCTTGTGAGTTCGAGCCCCACATCAGGCTCTCTGCTTTCAGCACAGAGCTCCCTTTGGATACTCCGTCTCCCTCTCTCTCTGCCCCTACCCCACACCTTCAAAAATAAATAAACATTTTTTAAAAGACCATATTTTTCTCTTGCAGCGAAGTGTGGCCATGTGACTAGGTTCTGGCTAATGATACAAAAAACAAAAATGTCTAAGACCTGCAGGAAGGCTGAAAACAGTGCTGACTCAGTTTGGGGGAAGGCACTCTTATCCTTTCCCTTCCTTCACAGAGGGAGCTGTAGGAGCCACCTTGTGTTATGAAGTGAAACGGATTGGAACCCAATGCTTCCCTGGGGACCCTGGAATCACGTTAGGCTATTTACTTCTGGACTTCTTTTACATGAGAGAGAAATAAATTCCTTGTGGTCTAAACTACTGTTATTTTGGATTTTCTGTTATAATGTGTCTGGACCTAATTTTAACTGACTCACCCTGAAACATATCCAAAGAATAGAGTAGAACCCTTATTTGAACTTTATAGGTGGCAACTTTGTTACTCATCAGGGAAAGACAACATGGTATGTAGAGGAACCTACATAAAGGGAAGGTTTCATCTGTATTAACCTCTATTTTATCTAGACTAGAACCTGACCAATTTGCATTGTTTCAAATCCTTATCTAATCCAGGCACTGAGCAAAGCCTAAAAATGCTTACCTGACACACAGAGTTGAATGTCTCCTAGGCACCTAGAGCTTAATGAGTCTGAAGCTGAAATTGATCTTGTCCATCCCACTCAACACATCAACTTCTTATCCCCTGTTTTCCTTTCAGTGAAATGTTCAGTAAAGTTCATCTCCACCCATCTAACCTATCATGACAGGAGCCTGGGGGCCATCTTTGACACTCTCCTCATTTCTGCACTGTTACTTAGAGGGTGAAGCTATGCCATTTCTTGCCCAGACAACTCCAAAAGCCTTCCCTCTGGACTCCACACAGGAGCTATAGAGAAAACACAAACAAGATCACATTATCATACTAAAAACTCTTCAAAGACTCCCAATAGCATTATGGTACAATCCAAAATCCTCATATGGCCTATGAGGCTCTGTGTGGTGTGGCCCCTGCCTATCCTCCACCACCTGTGTTGGCCTGAGCCAGTATCTCTCAACGACTATGCTTCAGCTGCCTAACCTCTTTTAGTCTCTTGAATATACGACTCTCTCTCATTCCAGAGGCTAGCAGAGGCTGGTTCTCTGCCTGGACTACTCTGTTCTCAAAGCCCCCTGTTTAATGGTTAACTCCTACTGATTCTTCTGGTCACTGATTAAATGACCAGAAGTCATTGTCTTCCTGACCTTACTCCCGATTTATATCAGGCTCTCAATTAGAATCTCTCACACATCCTTTACTCTAACTGTACGGCACTTTAATTTTAAATTAGATATATATTTGTGTGTGGTTTTGTGTTTTGTTTTGTTGTGTTGTTGCTGTTGTTTGGTACCATGCCAATTTCCCTCTAGAGAACAAAAGCACAGTGAGGATAGACACTGTTTTGTATTCTGCTGTATCACCAACACCTAGTATGGTTCGTAATACATATAGAAACTTCACAGATATTTGTGGGAAGAATGAATTGATTAATGAACAAAATTGGGGCCTAGGAACTCTGGAGCATCTGCTTTTGTGATCACTTTCCTTGAATTCTGTCTTACATGGTTTAATGCTATGATTTTAGGAGGACAGGTTTCCCTGCCCCCCCCCCCCATTTTTCACATACTGGTGGAATGTAATCTTCATCTCTGCCTCCTCCTGACCATCAGCATTCTTGCTTTCAGCAGGTGCTTTACAAAAACAAAAATTACTATGAACAAAAATTTTATTAAGTTTTCTCAACCAACTTGCACTTGCAGCATCATTGTCTCCATGCCATGGATGGTAAGCCTGAGATTTAGAGATTTTCCTTTGCCAAGCTGGTACAACTACTAAGTAGGGAAGCTGAGTAGGAGCTCCTAAATTTCTTTTTTTTTTATGTTTATTTTTATTTTTGAGGCGGGGGAGGGGCAGAGAGAGAGGGAGACACAGAATCTGAAGCAAGCTCCAGGCTCTGAGCTGTCAGCACAGAGCCTGACGTGGGGCCTGAACTCACAGACCTGGAGATCATGACCTGAGCCAAAGTCGGACACTTGACTAAGCCACCCAGGTGCCCTGGAGCTCCTAAATTTCTTTAGGAGAAATGGTACCATTGTACCATAAGGGTTTCCCTTACTTGGCCATACTTCTCATTCATTCCACAGTTACTGATCATTTCTACCAGGCCAGGTACAAGGTGTAACTGAATAAAACTAATTAGGGCCTTCCACTCTTGGTGATCATTGGTAGAGCTATTTAGTATTAAGATTTACAAAAATTTTTTTAACGTTTATTTATTCCTGAGGGAGAGAGAGAGTGTGTGAGTGGGAGAGGGGCACAGAGAGAGGGAGACACAGGATCTGAAACAGGCTCAAGGCTCTGAGCTGTCTGCACAGAGCCTGGCGTGGGGCTCGAACCCATGAACCATGAGATCATGACCTGACCCGAAGCCGGACACTTAACCAACTGAGCCATCCAGGCGCCCCCTTTTTTTTAAAAAAAAAAAATTTAATGTTGAATTAAGATTTATATTCACCTGCTGTTTAAATTGTTTTGGGGAGTGTGTGTATGTGTGTGTGTATGTGTAAAGACACAAGTAACAGTATTTTCATGATGTTGTATAATTGTTTTAAACAATTGTATAATTGTATAATTGTTTTGTTCCAAAATATCTAAATATCTGGCCACATTGAACCAGAGTTTTTGTGGCTGGAAGTAGAAAGTGGTAAGGAGGAAGAGGCACTCCTGGAGCAGCCCCCACCCCACCCTCCTTTTTAAACTTTACAGTTGAGGTATTTCACATACCAAAAAAACTTCACCCATTTAAAGTATACAATTTAATGATTTTTAGTAGAGTTACAGAGTTGTACAATCATTACCAAAATCTAAGTTTAAATTATTTTCATCATCCCCAAAGGAAACCCTTATTCTACCCCCACCCCACCATCCAGCCTCTGGCAATAACTAATCTACTTTCTGTCTCTTATGGATTTCCCTGTTCTGGACATTTCACATGAGTTGAATAATATATGTGGCTTTTTGTGACTGGCTTCTTCCACTTAGCATTATGTTTTGAAGGTTCATTGTGTTGTAGCATGCATCAGTCCTTAATCTTTCTCTATTAATATTCCATTAGTAGATTAATATTCCACTGTATGGATACACACATTGTGTTTATCAACCCATTCATCAGTTGATGGACATTAGCGCTGATTCCACTTTTTGGTTATTATGAACAATGCTACTATGAACAAGTATTTATTTGTGCAAACATGCTTTCATTTCTTTTGGGTACATACCTAGGGAGTGCAATTGCTGGCTCACATGTTAAATTTATGTTTAATGCATTGAGGAGTATCAGCAGCCCCCCTTTATGAGGATAGGTTTAGGGTTTTGCCCAGAGGAATTAAAAAAATATATATTTATTTTTATTTGTTTTGAGAGTGAGAGAGAATGCAAGCCAGGAAGGGGCAGAAAGAGAATCCCAAGCAGGCTCCACAGCTCAAACTCACGAACTGTGAGATCATAACCTGAGCTGAAATCAAGATTCGGATGCTTAAGGGAGCCACCCAGGCACCCCATGGCCTAGAGGATTGAGTGCCTGTCAATTTGTCTTGTTTTGCCAGGTCCTCTCTGTTTGTTTACATCCCTTTTATTCTTGCCTCTTTCCCCTTCTATTTGCCTCTTTTATTCTCTTCTCTGAAGAATCCAGCCCCCTGCTGATTTTAGTAGGAACTGAAGCTTTCAATGCCTAAACGTTATTTGTAAAACATTTGGAACTCTCTGGAGGATGGACATTAAAGTAATAATGTTTATCTGTTTTTCTGAGGGTTAGCCCCACGCTGGAGGTGCTATTTTGTAACAAAAGAGCTCATTGAGTAGGAGGCTTATTTAACTTCTTCCTGAGGGTTAGGCTCCTACAACATGCTGTCCAAACAGATTCTTAATTACCTAGAGCTGAGTCTGAAAGTTTTAGAGAATCGCTTTGAAGTTTCTTTGTGGATAGCAACATCTTTAGTAAACCTATATATGTAAACATGTGTTGTGAGCTTGTGAAAAATGTGCGCAGAGTTCCTGGTGTGTGCCTGGCACATAATAATTGCTTAATAAATTGTAAGTTGCCATTATAAAAAGTTACTGTAATGAACAATTGATTTCTTTTGGAAATACATTTCAGGAACTTAAAATATCTTAACTTTTTGGGAGACACATCCGAGTTCTGCCAGAGAACACAAAATACTTTTCCATGTGTGCTGACACAAATTCTCATTTGATCGTCACCCCCGCACCTCGTGAAACCTGGCATTTGTTTTCGCCGGTTATTTTTAGAACAATAAAGATCATCTCCACCTACCCAAGCAAATTTAATCTGCTGAATACAACAGAGACAACTTTTCAGTGGTTTAGCCACCCCTCTCCCTCCCTCCAAGTGGTTCAGTGTGGATACGCAGCAGGGTGTAATAGGAGCTCTCGGCCCCCAAACTCTTCCTGCTCGTGTAAAGCTTTCAATTAAAGCGGAGATTCAGCACGCATTTTTACTGCAGATGGGGAACGGGAATAAGGAAAAGCGAGCCCTGCGTGCGAGAAACTTTCACAGCTCAGGGTCGCTCCCAGGATAAGTGAGATCAAGGAGTCCATCGTTTCCCCTAGCAGGCCAGACCTCTGCGTGCAGTCGCTGGCAGAGCGGGGATTATAGACTGCAACTAAGTCTCCCCTTCCTTGCCCAGGTCGAGTTCTCTGCATCCGGGAGCCCGCGGGAAGTCATCCCAAGTGGGGGAGCTGAAAAAAGGGATGGGCACGCGCCCCGGGGGTGGAGGAGAAGCGCGGGACGAAATTCTAGATCGGAGGAGGCTCGGAAGGAAGAGGAGGGGCAATTGCGCGTGGGGAAGAGAAGGAAGAGGCCGCCGGGGAAAAAGGAAGAGAAGGGAAGGGAAGGGAGGAAGAAGGAAGGCGGATAAAGAAGGGGCGAGCGGAGGCGGGCGCCCGGGGCGGGGCGGGGCGGGGCGGGGCGGGGCGGCTGGCGCCTCGGGGAGGGTCTGCGGGGCGGGGCGGGGCCGCGGGCGCCCGGGCATCGGCGGGGGCTGCCGGGATTGGGGCGCCGCGGTTCTCGCTCGCTTCGGCCGCCAGGCTCCGCTCCGAGGGACACGTCCGCGCCGCGCTCGCCGCGCGCCTCTCCGGGACTTCCTGGCCGCTGCCCCGAAGCCCGACGCGGATCTCCGCAGGGCGCTGCGGACGGGTGGCGGACCGCAGCAGTCATGGGGCTGCAGCCCCTGGAGTTCAGCGACTGCTACCTCGACAGCCCGTGGTTCAGGGAGAGGATCCGCGCCCACGAAGCGGAGCTGGAGAGGACCAACAAGTTCATAAAGGAGCTCATCAAGGACGGGAAGAACCTCATCGCAGCGACCAAAAGTAAGCGGCGACCTGGGCGCGGGCGAGCTGCGGCGCGGCCGGCAGGAGCCTCTGCGGGAGCGCGAAGGGCAGTCGCGCGCCCCAGCTCAGCCGCCGGTGGAGCCGGGAGGCCCCGGGCTCCCTCCTGCCCGGCTCCGCAGGCAGCCGGCGGCGAGTCCCCTTTCCCGCCCCTCGCCCTCGGCAGCGGCCAGAGCCGGGAGCGGTGCGTGGGAGCGCGCCGCCGGCAGCCCGGCACCCCTTGGTGCCTGCGTTCCCTGCCCGGCCCGCCCGAGGTCAGGTTGGATTGCACCCTAAAAGCTGCCCGGTCTTTCCTGAAACATAAACATCAGTTTCACTCGCTTTGTCTCGTGACCTCTCCAGAGGACTTTCTGGGGATTCTTTGAAAACCTGCTGGGCGTTGAATTTTTCAAAAGTCCCTGAAACGACACTCTTACCGTGGTATTTTCTGATCGTTTCTGACCGTCTCGTCCCGAGTCCTTCCCTGTGCCAAACCAGAAAGTCCACCTGGACTTGTGCTGCTTTCCGCACATTCTTGACCTCCTGCGCCGGCGAGGGTTCAAAGATTGCGGCTTGTAAGGGGGAGCAGACAGCCTACCCTTTGGCTGGAACCAGCAGTGCCTGCAAATAGGGAATTTCACCCTGGTCAGGCTTCATGCCAACCTCCCTGGTTCTTCTCTGTTTTTTTTTTTTTTTTTTTCCTAAACTACGAAATGGCCACTGGAGAAATAGATCTCTGTAGGTATATCTATTATCTGAGGAGATTCTTTCTAGGAGGGAGAAAGGCTAAAATTCATGCTGAAACACCGAGTTGGTGATGCTGTTGGATATGGGGCGGCATTAGCTCCAGTGAGGAGCTGGGTGGCCTGACCACACCTGTAGCCCATAGCCCTTCTGAGGATGCTGCTGAGTGCCCTCTTAAGATAGCAGGCAGGGGACAGGGCAGTATCCAGCTTCTACAAGCCTGTGTTGCTGGGGTCTTTATCTTTTCTCTAGTTTCTCAATTCGGTAATTCCCAGTTTTGGGAATTAGTCACTTGTACACTTGTTTGTAGATATCAACTCTGGGGAAAAATACCCTATATCACCCTCTTCCCTACCACCTCCCCCCCCCCCCCCCCGCCCAATTTTGCATTAAGAAAGATTAAAACCTACTGAACAAACTGTCTCAAGAACCCAGCGCAGTGCCTGGAACAGTGAATATTCATTTAACGAATGAGTTGAACTAAGTTTTAATAGGAAGAATTTAGTGAGCCACCCCTGTAATTTTGGGAGCAGGTCAGTCAACTTCTCTGGATGATGTCCAGGATTCCTTTTGGTTCTCTGACCTTGTTCGTGTTGCAAAATGAAGCTTGGGCATCACTTTGGGATGTGTGGGCTTATTTGGATGATTTTTGTCCAGTGCCTTGGGATTAGGTATGTGTGTTGGGTGGGAAGTAGGGAGAGTCTGTAAGTATGTAGGAAGGAGGGAGGAGAGGGCAGGGTGTACGTGTATGTGTGAATGAACGTGAGGGAGAGGACTCCTTTCTGTGGCTTGGGTCAGTGGCCAGGGGAGTGTACGTTCTCCTCTCTTACTGGCCTTAGCAGCTCCCTCTGGAGCTGGGAAGATGAGGGGGGAGGCTTTGGTATGGGGAGAGGCAGATGGCAAAGCCAGTTTGGCCACTGGTAGAAAGCTATTTATGTGACTGCATGTTCCCTCTTCTGCCAACAGGACACATGCCTGGTGTCCCAGCAGCAGCTGGTACATCTGGGGGGCCAGCTGTCAGCCTTCCTCCCCAGAATGTAGACTTTCTGTGAACTGGTGTCTTACTCCTTTTGATTCTTGTACTTTACCATAAGAAACATAATTTATAATCGTGATTAAGAGCCCCCAGAAAGTATACATTTTTCCTCATTGTGTTTGATTAACTTAAATTCTTTTTTTTTAAATGTTTGTTTACTTTTGGGAGAGAGAGACACACACAGGGTAGGTAGGAGCAGGGGAGGGTCAGAGAGAGGGAGACACAGAATCCGACGAAGCAGGCTCCAGTCTCCAGGCTCCAACCTGTCAGCACAGAGCCCGATGTGGGGCTTGAAATCACATACCACAAGATCATGACCTGAGCTGAAGTTGGCCACTTAACCAACTGAGTCACCCAGGTGCCCCTGATTAACTTAAATTCTTTCCCAGAAGACAGCAAAAAACCACAGCTTTAGCTCACTTGCTTTAGGCAAGTTAGGAAGACCCTGTGTTTGCCCAGCCCACTCCTTAAATTTTAATTCTAGTTCCCATCAAAGACTACAAGCACCAATAGGACTTAAGTCAGGGCACCTGAGTTTAATTCACCTTTACTGTGAGGGCCTGGCTACATGACAGCCGCTCAGGTCACTTAATTCTTTTGTGTTCAGTTTCTTTTGTCCTACTTCTTAGAGGCATTGGTAAGGTCCTGCAGTGTTTGGAAATTGCAGTGTAGGTCAGCTGTTTGCCTAACCAGTTGAGCCTTTCTGTATAACATCTGAGAGCCAAGAAGTGAAGGGAGGACATGAGGTGGAGGGAGTTGCTGCAGAAAGAATAACAATCAACTAGGTCAGACTGATTAAATTTTCGGATGTTTTACACTTTGTTGTGCAAAAATAGCATTTGGTGCATTTTCAGAATTGTGAGTTTAAGTGATTTCTGTTTTTAATTGCCCTGTAAGATGTCTCCTGTGCGCACTAGATACTTGTTGGATTTATGTAGTTCTGATGTCTTGATGTTTGAATATTCCATAAATATTTAAAGAAGTTGGAGGTGGCTCTGTGGGACTTTAAGGCTTACTGCTGGGTTCAGTGATGGCGGCAATCAGCAAATATTTAACATCTATGATTCATTAAATATTGGGATTGAGATTCAAAGAGGTAATAAGCCCAAGGCCCTTGTCCTTGAGTTTATCATCCTGTAGTTGAATTCAGTTCAATCTAGGGAATATGTTTGAACACCTGTAGCATTGTGCTAAATTCCATTTTGTTTAAGTTTGTTTTGAGTGAGAGAGGGTGCTCGTGTGTGAGTGGGGGGAGGGGAGTGGCAGGGAGAGGGAACAGAGAGAATCCCAAGTAGGCTCTGTGCTGTCAGTGACTCAGGGCTGGAGCTCACAAACTAAACCTTGAGATCATGACCTGAACCGAGATCAAGAGTCAGACACTTAACTGACTGAGCCACCCAGGTGCCCCCACATTGTGCTAAATTCTTGAAGAAACAAAGGATACACAGACACACATATTAAAAGGTTAAACATTCAGTGACAAGCAAGTATTCTAACTTTGCCAGAAACAAGAGTTTGTTGTAGGTCAGAATGAAGACATGTGACTTGGGAGTTTGGGAACTCATTGTTTTAAGTAAGGAATGAAACCTTGTAGAACTTGGTCAGATTGAAAACAGCTGAAAAGAAACTAGACCGCCACAGTGTTTGAGGGCCATGAGGAGACCAGCTTGGAATGGGATAAAGGGAGAGGTCAGTTTCAGATTATGGAGGGTCGTAAAAGTGAGGTCAGGAATGTGGACTTTATCCTGTGGAGAATCACTGAAGGGTGTTCAGCAAAAGGCTGACATAATGGGAAAGAGATGGTTTCGAGACAGAATTTGACATCTGTGTGCAGGGCGGATTTGGACACAGCAGTGGGGGTAGGCGGGAGCTCCAGAGAGAAGTCTGGGATCATTGACTTCTGTGGTACATTTGGAGATCATTCACCCAATTCAATGGAGTCTTTGTTTAAATGGATTTTTTAGTCCTTTTTCTTTTTCACGCCTCTCCTAGAATAACCAGTGTCCTCTCTTCATACAGTCTTTTCTCTTGTAAGCCTTTCACGTGATATCTGTATAGTTTAAGATGCTTATGATTCATACAAATGTATAGCATATTTGCCAGAAATAGAAATGAGCTGTATATGCTTTCTCACAAAGTTTACATTAGACAGTGTTGGGCGAACTTGTTCTGTTTTGGAGGAAAAATATGTATTTTTTAAACAAATAGTCCTTACAGTTATTAAGCACTTACATAGTTACATAAAACGCTGTTTAGTAAGGTTAGATTGTCTAGCTTTCTTGGTGTGTGTTAGTTAAGCTGTAGGGCCCCTCTGAGTGAACCTGCTCTTATCACAGACCCGGAGAAGGGTGCTGATGGCAGCCAGGACTAGAATTTCAGTCTTCCAAGTCTTGGTTTTAGTACTTTTTTTAGGCCTTGATATTTTATTTTTTTATTTTTATTAAAAAAAAAATTTTTTTTAACCTTTATTTATTTTTGAGACAGAGACAGAGCATGAATGGGGGAGGAGCAGAGAGAGAGGGAGACACAGAATCAGAAGCAGGCTTCAGGCTCTGAGCCATCAGCCCAGAGCCCGACACGGGGCTGAAACTCACGGACTGCGAGATCGTGACCTGAGCTGAAGTCAGGCGCTTAACCGACTGAGCCACCCAGGCGCCCCTAGGCCTTGATATTTTATTTATTTAAAAAAAAAATTTTTTTTTTCAACGTTTATTTATTTTTGGGACAGAGAGAGACAGAGCATGAACGGGGGAGGGGCAGAGAGAGAGGGAGACACAGAATCGGAAACAGGCTCCAGGCTCTGAGCCATCAATCAGCCCAGAGCCTGACTCGGGGCTCGAACTCACGGACCGCGAGATCGTGACCTGGCTGAAGTCGGACGCTTAACCGACTGCGCCACCCAGGCGCCCTGGCCTTGATATTTTAATATTTGCTTTAATATTTACTTGATTTTTTGTTTTGTTTACTTCAGGACATCACAGTTTTCTTGACATTCATTTTGGAAAGAGCGTACGTGTGTGGGCGCCCCTGTGAGTGGGGGAGGGGCAGAGAGTGGGAGACACAGAATCTGCTGAGTTGTCAGCACAGAGCCCTACGTGGGGCTTGAACTCACAGACTGTGAGATCGTGACCAGAGCTGAAGTCGGATGCTTAGGCAACTGAACCACCCAGGCGCCCCTTTTTTTGCTTTCTTTACATTAATGTTTCAGACAGATAGTTCATGCCATAATTCCTTTTGGGGGAAATTTCCCAAGTTGCTATTGCATTGAAACATATAGAAATTTGGAAGACTTAAAAGAATTTCACATCGTAATCCTGAGCCTCAGTTTCCTTATTTGTAAAACGGGACTGTTGCAGAAAGCCCAGCCTGAGGATTGAGTAAAATGGTGTGAAAGTGTTTTGCAAACGTGCATTTAAGTGTTGGGTAGACTCTATTGTTTGCCTAGCCAACATTACTTTTCTCTCTTTGGCTTGAATTTTGTTCAGGTGTCTCTACCTTTTCCCAGGTGACTCAGGAAAGGATGATTAAGGGCACTGCGGATTAGTCTAACTCAGTGTTTTTCAATCCTAGCTGACCTTTAGAATCACCTGGGCAGTGATAAAAACATGCATTGAGGGTTAAGGGTCCCAGAACTCTTAACTCCGTTATGGTGAACCTATTTTCTGTGCTTGTAACCTGGTTTCAGAATGAGGATGTTTCTCAGTTCTGGTCATGGAGACGTGATAGGAAGTCTGCTGGAGACTGGGAAAAAGATTTCCTTTTGTGTGAGGAGACTCACCAAAAGGGTTCTTTACTCTTCTGTGGTATCTGGTTGTGTGGCCTGGAGCTGCTACCATCTTGGGAGGACTGAGTGGAGCCAAGGTAAAGAGTGTGGAGCAGACAGCTTACTGCATCTGGGTTTTTGATGTCACTGTGGAAGCCACAGACTATTCTATGCCTAAAGCCCAGCTCTGGATATATTGTTAAATGACCTAAGCCAGTTTGAATTGTGTTTTCTGCCACTTCACATCCCAATATTGATGGAGAAATGTGATTCTAAATTTCATGCTGATCCTGGGATTGAGTGGAATTTAGAGAAGAATAGAAATAAAATGTTATTGAAAACGTTGATAAGTTACAAATATTATTTTTCCCTGAATGTAAAAGAAGATTCAGGTATTTTTTGCCTCAAAGAAATCACCACGGACCCCCGACAAATCAGGGCATCACCTGGGGTAAGTCTTAAACTCTCTCTTGGGGTTTTACTACAGTGGGCTGGTCTCCAGTATGTATGTAGACTTTCTATAAAAATACTGTCCGACTGGAGCTAGGACATGGACCTAGACAGCCTTTAAAAGCTTCAAGTACCTTATTTTCTGCAGGTGGTCCTTGACTCCATTTAGAATAGTCTCTGTTTAGAGCTCTCCACTAGCCATCTGTGTTCATTTAGAATGTTTTATGGGTCAGTCATCCGGTGTGCTCAGTATCTTACTGACACGTTGCGTTTTCCCTGTCCTCCTATTTATCTGTTGGGGTTCCTTTGACCACATTTTTTTTTTTTTTTTGCTTATTTTTTTGGAGGGGACCAGGGAGCATTGTTGACTTTTGGAAGAGGAGAAAACAGGCATTTTGTGTTTTAATTTTTAAAATAGCCGATGACACAGTGTAGCATAGAAGATTAAGAGTGCAAGTTGAGGGTACTGGTCTGTCTGGGTCCATATCCTACCTCAACCACTCACTGATGGTGGAACCTAGTCAAGTTGTTTGGCTTATTTATTTTTTGAGAGCGCATGTGAGCTGGGGAGAGGGAGATGGAGAGAATCTTAAGTAGGCTCCACACCCAGTATGGAACCTGATGTAGGGCTCAATCCTACAACCATGGGATCATGACCTGATCCAAAACCAAGAGTCAGATGAGCTCAACTGACAGCCACCCAGGTGCCCCTAGCTTTTCTCTGTGTTGTCACCCATAAAATGTAGATTATAATGCTATCCCCCGTATAGGCATGCTAGTTGGATTAAATAAGTTAATACATGTAAAGCATTAAGAATAAGCATTCAGATGTGAAATGTTAACACGTATGATGTCATTCTTTAAATTGTAGGCACATGTTTTAATATTCGGGCCTTTTCTTGCCTGAGAAACGTCTGTTCTGGTCCAGTGACTACTGGGTAACCTTTCAGTGCTTATTACCCCTAAGAGTATATTCATTCATGTCCTCATTACCAGTGACCAAGAAGATAGACAAATTTGACAAACTCTGGGAAGGCTTCTAAAGTTTGAATGTAGTGCAGGATATTGAAGTCTTGCAAGTAAGTTGATGAATCGAAGCTAAATCGTATCTTGGGAAAACATTCTCCAGAATTTATTTCCAGTTCACAAACATTTGAAGGTGAAGTAGAAGGTGTCAGTAAGGCTGCAGTAAATCTAGCAAGCCACCTGCAGCTGGGACTCCAGCAGTCAGCAGGAGGCCTCTGTCCAGAGGACTGATGGGGGGGGGGGGGGGGGGGTGAAGGTGACAGAAAGAGTTGTGTTCCAGGTACTGAGATGATAACATCTCATGGAGCCTTCAGATACTTAAAAATTACAGTGATATTTTTAAAGGACATTAATGTTAGTGTTTAACCTGAAGGAAACCTTGACAACTAATGGACAGTGCTTGTATTTGCTAAGGGAAATTCACAATGAGAAATTCCAGATGAGAAAAGGCAGCCAGAGACATCTCTAAGAGGGATGTACCTAAGAGTACATCCTGTCATCTATGAAAGAATCCTCAAATCCCCAAAGAAGCTGTTTTGAGTCTGTGACTCTAATAGCTCTTGACTACCTTACGGTTTTGTTTGTTTTTTGGGTCATAAGAGAGGCAAGAATTATGAAGGATATAAAAATGGTGGGTAATCTGCAAAGTTACCATAAATCGTACTCTAAGTGATTGCTGACTGTATGTCGCAGTGAATAGGAACAGTGTGAAAGCTTATTCAAATCACATAATTTGTCAGTGGAGGAGCTGGAATGTGAACCCACTTTTGTTTGACTCTAAAACCCTTAACCACAATCATTAGCTGTTTCCGTAATGGGGTGTAACTGCGGTCTTGTGTTAGGGGAAGTGATTATGATAAATCTTGGTTATCTGGAATGTGTGTAAACTTCATGATCTAGTTGGGAGACAGTTCTTATTAGCTCAGTACAAGGACCATGACTGAAAGAAAATTTAAGGCCCTGTAGGATGATTATTGTAAATAAAACTGGTTGCTTATTTGTATAGGAAGTATAGACATTCAGAGATTTGTTGATTTAGGATCAGTTAGGTTCAGATCTCTACTTAAAAGAGTATCATTTCCTTCCCCTCAGTCTCTGTCTCTTAATCTCTGCTGTGCTCCCCCCCCCCCCCCCCCCCCCCGCCAAGTTCCTTCTTCCTTTGTGTCCCATTCCTTCCTTCCACCCTTTGGTAGAGTAAATTTTCATTTTGTTCTCATATTTTGGCATTAGTATTTTTTGCTTTGCCAAAATTATGAAATAATTTAGAAATATAAAAAGATACAGAGAATCTCATAATAACTACAAGTGTGATATTGCATTTTTCCACTACTTGTTTCATTAAGATGCAAGTTTTTGTAAATGTATATGCAGAAACATATAGGAATAGCTGTGTCCTTAACTCATTGAAAGCACACTGTGTATAAATCGTCTTTCAAGTAACATGTTCTCTCATTAAGATATAAATGGTTGTAAATGTTAGTGGAGAAGCATATGGCAATAGCTCTGTTCTTAGCTCATTAAAACTATATATCATAGAGGGGCACCTGGGTGGCACAGTGGGTTAAGCGTCCTTTGATTTTGGCTCAGGTCATGATCTTATGGTTTGTGAGTTCGAGCCCCACGTTGGTCTCTGTTTTGACTGTGTGGAGCCTGTTTAGGATTCTCTCTTTCCCTCTCTCCGCCCCTCCCCTGCTTGTGTTCTTGAGTTCTCTGTCTCTCTCTCTCTGGCCCCCTCAAAATAAATAAATGTAAACTATGCTACACACATATATATTTATATATATTTACATAAAGGTATATGAAGAATGTATATGTAAAGAGCATATATATGTGTGTGTATATATATACGTATATATATATAAAATCTCATAATAAACATTTCTGTGTTAGTAGCCTCGCAGGTTGGGAAAAAATTGTTCCTGTCTGCCTCTCCCCAGTAGCAACCTATCCCTTCTCCCCAAGAGGTAGCAACTGTCTCAAACCAGCATTTATTATTCCCAGACACTTTAATATATCTGTACAAATTCCTAAATAATAGCATGTTTTTAGACTTTATATAAGGGTTTTCAAACTATATGTGCAACTCCCCCTCCCCTATCATATTAGTGAGATTTATCCATGTGGATACATGTAGTAGCTCTATTTCATGTAGTTCAACCTCTTTTTCCTACAAGTGGCATTTAAAAAGACTTTGTTAATTGATGTTTTATAGATATTCTATAAAAACATAAGATGTTCTGTGATGTATCATATATTCATGCATTTTTTGATTGCTACACAACTTATTAGTGAATTTATGTAGTATGAAATGATAAAGTATTGTAATTTTAAAAACTTTAAACCAGTAGCTTTGACAACAATCTGTAAATAATGTTCCCATGAGAAGCACCTGGGTGGCTCAGTTAGTTAAACATCTGACTCTTGATTTCGGCTCAGATCATGATCTCACAGTTCATGAGTTCAAGCCCCCCGTCAGGCTCTGCACTGTCAGTGAAGAGCCTTGTTTGGGATTCTCTCCCTGTCTCCCCTCTTAACACTTGCATACATATGCTCTCTCTCTCAAAATAAATAAAAATTAAAGTAACGTACCCATGAATTTTGCAGTCCCTTAGTGAAAATTTTTTTGATAAATTATCAGCTTAGTGTGGATGATCACAGCAAACCAGTTTAAGTGTCAGTTGCTGGTCTGAATCAAGAACAAACAAAAATTAAAGTCTTTTCACTTCATTAAGTTAGACTTCTTGTATTGGTATCAGAAGAAAAAAATGATGTTAATATTCATAAACACAATGTGCATTAAGAAATCTGGTACCTTTCAGTCTAGTTAGGTCAGATGAACATGATTTTTAGGCACGGATTGGTTAGTATTTTGTGACAGGACACAAAGCAAGCAGCAACCACAGCCTGCTGTATTTGATTATCCTCATATAGGAACATGATTTGTAGACTTGCCAAGGGGATGCTTTTGTAATGAGGAAGGCTTGACATCCTTCTCTTTTACACACACACACACAAATCTCTGACGCTTTACATGTAGGTCTCAAGCTTCACGGGTATCACACCCGTGTTGTTGCCCTGGAAGCCTGCCTCCCTGGTTGAACTAGAATTTCCTCCTTGTGTTTCCTGAGGAAGATGTTAATCCTGTGCTACTTAATATTTCAACGGTGAGTGTGATTTCTCCTTCCTTGTTGACGTGTTCACCCACGGGCACTGTCTGCCCTTGGGTGTCAAGGTATGCATTCCATCATCATCTGGTAGCGAGTCATGGTGAGGTGTGTGGCTGGAGGAAATCAATTTGGCCAGAGTAATGTCACTTCAGGTCTGAACACAGGATGTTTAGTACTCTTTAAGAAGGTGAGTGTTTTTATCTCTGACTATAAAGTTGGCTCCACCACTTACCAGCAGTGTAGACTGCTAGACTTTGGGCAAATCGCTTAGACCCTCAGTGCCTGACTTTCTGTTTCATTGTTAGTAAAATGGAGATCGTAAGAACTCTGCCTACTGCGTGGTATGATTTAATCCTAATGTTACATTTTAAAGGATCTCAGAACTGTGCCTGGCCTATGGTAGGTGCTATTATCGTCCCCATCATCAAAAGAGCGCCATTCTGACTTCCTTTGGTTGAACTTGGACACAGTTGTGGCTTACCCAGTACAGATAGTAGAAATAGTCTGTGAACACGTGTTTTTTCCTCTTTCAGGTTAACAATATTTTGAAGTATAGTGCTGAATATAGGCCTCTCATTTATTAAAGAGAAGACACCATCTGTAATAATGTGTTGAAATCCAGCATATTACTGAAGCTCTTTGCTTGAAAGTGTTGGGGACAAAGCCAAAGAAGTACAAGGGAGTGGAGTGTCATTGACCTGTCATTACTTTTATTTCAGAATCTGGCAGATGGTACTTCTGTCACTGTGACAGATAGTTTTGTTTTTCTTTGTGAAGTGCAGGTCAAAGGAAGCATAGCAAAAATATTGAAGAGCATGGTCTTTGGTGTCAGATTTACTGTGTAACCTTGGGCAATTTGTTTAACTCCTCTGTGCCTTGATTTCCTCTTGTGTAAAATGTGGATAGTGGTTTTTCTCCCTAAGTGTGTCTAGAAGTAGTTAATTATTTCTAAAGTACTTTGAAAACTGATTCATAGTGACCCCTGTATGTGTTTGCTAAGCATAGGAAAAAAAAAATTAAAAACCTTTTCACAGTTATCACTATAATAACTTCATTCATGACAGCAGGGACAAAGTTATCACTATAATAACTTCATTCATGACAGCGGGGACAAAGTGTCATCCCAAGTCGTTAAACTCCACCTATTGTGGGCAAGTTGCTAGAGGCTTAACAGTGAACAGAGATCTTGTGTATCCACGCAGAAGTCAGAGTTCCGGTGGGGCAGATGGAGGATTAATTAAGCATTGTCATTCATATTGTTGAGTAAGATTGGGATGCTATGGCCATAGTTAAGAGGACTATCTAGGGAGTCAAAGACTTCAAGAAAGTAGTAACTTCTAAGCTGAGGCCACAAGGAAAGCTAGGAGCTTTCCATGCTGAGGGTAGGGAAGAAGGATTCTCCAAGCACAGTTAAATGCATGCCAGAGGCCTGGAGGCTGGAGAGATCTTGTGCTATAGGGCTGGAGGGACAGCTCTGGTAGCCAGGGAGAGAGGCCACAGCTCCTGCCCAGTGAGAGCAATGGGGCTGCAGAGCCAACAGGGGCAGGAGTGAGAAGGGCCAGGTGAAGGAGGGTAAGGACTTCAGGCTTCATTTGTAACACAGTAGGGAGTGATGGAAACGTTTTGAGCAGAGGACTTTGGCATCATAGGAATTGCATTTTAGAACAGTTTCTCAGGCAGAGGTTTTGAGAATGCCTTTGAGGAAAGGGAAACTGGAGGTTGGGAGGTCACTCACCTAGGCCAGAGACTCTGGTAGCAGATGAGGCTGATTCTTTAGGAGGGGTCAGGATACAGAGGCTGCAAGTTTTGGTGGGTGATTGGATGTGGGGGTTGAGGAAGGAGGCACCCAGAAGGATTCCTCAGTTCCTGCCCTGGGCAGTTGAGTGCTATTCACTGAGGTAGTCCAGCTAGAGGAACAGCTTTTATGGAGAGAGGATACATTTTTTGGATTGGATATGTTGAAGCTGAGGTGCTTCTCAGCTATCCAGTGGACACATTCAGTACTTTGCTTCCTTTTTTGAGTATGTATTTCAAGAACAAGGAATAAAGCTAGAGGTAAAGATTCTGGAGACACAGCATATAGGTAGGAAATGACACCATGCAACTGGATAGCAAACCTGCTGGGAGAGGGATGTAGACGCAGAAGGCAGCGTGGCTGGGCAAATCCTGGGGAACACAACTGTTAAAGGGTGGGTAGAAGAGCTTGAGGGGGAGATTTGAGAGCAGTAACGATTTTGGGGGGAAGAAGTGGAGAAGGTGGAAAATTTGGCTAGGGTCGCACAAGTCACAGACAAAGTAGGAGAGAGGAGACAAGGTCGCCTTACAAAGAGGACCAGTTCTAGCAATACAGGTGACATTGCATTAAGCCAGTTCATTGGTCAAACAAAACAAGGGACTCTCAACTATAGAGAACTAACTGATAGTTACCAGAGAGGAGGTGAGTGTGTGTGGGGGGGGTGGGGGGGGCTGGGTGGGTGGGGATGGGTGAAGCAGGTGAAGGGGATTAAGAGTACACTTGTCTTGGAGCGCCTGGGTGGCTCAGTTGGTTGTTTCTGACTTGATCTCTTGGTTAGTGACATTGATCCCTGCATCGGGCTCTGTGCTGGCAGCATGGACTCTCTCTCTCCCTCTCCCCTGTGCGTGGACGCTCGCTCTCTCCTCTCTCTCTCTCTCTCTCTCTCTCTCTCTCAAAATAAGAGCATTAAAAAAAAAAGTACATTTGTACTAAAGAGCACTGAGTAATCTGTAGAAGTGTTGAATCACTATATTGTACACCTGAAGCTAATATAACACTGCATGTTAGTTTTACTGGGGAAAAAAAAGGATGGTGACATTGGTAATAACTGGGAGATTAGCTTATGGCACAGTAGGAATGGGAGCCTGACTGCAGAGGGTATGAAGAAAATAAAGGAGCCTCCCAAAGTATTGGTTAATGAGTGAGATTTGGACATTGCTAATGAAGGTATCCAGTGGAGAGGAGGGGATTGAATATTCTGGGAATATTTCAGAGTACAAAGTATTTCTGAATGTAGAAGATGGAATTCAGATTCCAGGTGAAGGGGGGGGACACGCCCTTCATCTACTTCACTCCTAAAAGGGGTGGAGAAGATGGGTGAACACTCAGGCACATTTGGAGATTTGTGTCAGGACATTGAGGATGTTATTACCAGTAGATTTATTTTCTCTGTGAGGTGGGTGGCAAGATAGTTTTCCATAGTTAATTGTGTTTTAATTTCTTCCCCACCACATTCTTTGGTTAATAAATAATACATGACTTGTAAGACTTTTGTTTCACAGTCTGTTTGAAATGGGGGGAGTGGATGGAATCTGCATGTTAAACTGAGAATAGGTAATTGGAGGTGGGGAGAAAAGGTGGGAATAAGATGTCTGGACAGACAATCACTAGGACATTAAGAAAGTGCCTCTATTCCAGACTTTATTGTGTTGGCACTTAAAGTCGAATACTTTATTCAAACAGTCTTCAATCTTTTTTTTTTTTTTTTTAAGAAGTAAATGAAAACACTTTTTTTCTTTTTTTTTAAGAAGTAAATGAAAACACTGCTGATTTTTCTGTTTTTATCTCCATGGAATCATGATGGTTCCCATTGGATGTTTACAGAGAAGAAAATGCCTCTGGCAACATCTGAGAAGGGACTTTAGGCCTTTAGATTTCTACCCCTTTGTCCAAGAGAGGAGGAGGAAAAGAGCCTGTGAGAATTTCGAATGTATTAAACTATCAGTGAGCTCAAAAGATCTCTCCTTCCTCTTTCCTGGCTAACTACTTAGGTTCTAACAAGTTTAAGAAACAATCTCCGGAAGAAAGAAATGCTTACGATGACTGTAATTCTTCAGATGCAGGGGTGTGCAGATGGCACCCCTCTTCCCTTTAGCCCTGGCTGCACTGGCTGGAAACCACCCCCCGCCCCCCCCTACCTGCCTGGAGATGAAGGGCAGAGGCTTTCAGGCTCTTCAAAGGGAGAGACTAGGAGTTCAGTGGAGAAGTTCCCCACTTGTATCCCTAGAGCTAGAGTTGGTGTCCTCTTTTTGTGGAAAGCACAAGATAGGGTTCAGAATTAATCTGCGCCCTTTTCCTTTCTTGACAGTTCGAATTTTTGACATAAAACGTGCATCCTCATTCACTTCCTTCAGTTGCAAGTGAGAGAAACCCAATTAAAATTAGTTGAAGCAAAAGGATTTCTTGGCTCCTATGAGCGAAGTCTGAGGAGGGGGGCTTGCTTAGGTACACCTGAATCCAGGGGTTCCCACAGTGACATGTCTGTCTTTGCATCTCTAGCATTTCCTTCAGTTGGCTCCACCCTGAGATTGGCACTCTTGCACGGTGATGAGAGCTTAAGGCTTGCGTCTTTTTTTTTTTTAATTAAAAAAATTTTTTTTAAATATTTATTTCTGAGAGAGCACAAGCGGAGGAGGGGCAGAGAGAGAGAGAGACAGAATCCAAAGCTTGCTGTCAGCACAGAGCCTGACCCAGGGCTCGGGCTCCTGGACTGCGAGATCATGACCTGAGCTGAAGTCAGACGCTTAACCGACTGAGCCACCCAGGCGCCCCGAGTCTTGCATCTTTCTTATTGCCTGGTAATTGCAGAGAACAGTGACTCCTTTTCCTGAGAGGAGTTGTTCTCAAAGGGATGAATCTACCCCCTTGGAGATATTTTTGGTTGTCATAACTGGGAAGTGCTACTGGCATCTAGTGAGGAGAGGGCAGTGATGCCTTGCTGCTTTACGTCCTGTAAGCGCAGGACAGCCTGCTACAACAAGAAATGATCCAGCTTAAAGTTACTTGTGCTGAGGCTGAGAAACCCTGCCTTAGAGGTAGAGAGACCATATAGTCCCTATCAAGATGCTTTTAAGAGTAGGGGATGCCTGGGTGGCTCAGTCAGTTGAGCGTCTGAATTTGGCTCAGATATTGATCTCAGGGTTCATGGGTTCGAGCCCCGCATTGGGCTCTGTGCTGACAGCTCAGAGCCTGGGGCCTGCTTCTGTGTCTCCCTCTTTCTCTACCTCTCCCCCACTCATGCTCTGTCTCTCAAAAATAAATGTAAAAAAAAAATTAAAGATGCTTTTAAGAGTGAAATTATGCCGGACAACAGGGATAAACTGGGATTGTCCCAGGTAAACCTGGACATGTGGTTGTCTACCCTAAAGGCCCTGTTGGTCCCGGCCCAGTCTCTGAGCATGGCAGATGGTATACTTTGGCCAACTGAATGATGTGCCTGCCACCGGGTTGAAGAAGCAGGCATCCAGTGATTATCTTCGTGACCAGGATGCTAAGACTCACAGCAAAGGGATATGTAGAACATAGGAAGAAAAGCAGACATCTAATAAGTAAGAGAACTCACATATTTGAAAGTGACTTTTAGACCTGTTTTGATCTGGACCTAGAGGCTTTATGTGACAAATGAGGACAGTATGACTTACTAGTCAGGTAAGTTTGCCGTGTCTTTTTTCCCATTGCTTGGTTGATTACTTTTTTTTAAGTTTATTTTTGATTTAGAGCACAAGTTGGGGAGGGGCAGAGAGAGAGGAGGGAGGGAGGGAGGGAGACAGGGAGAGAGAGAATCCTAAGTAGGCTCCACACTGTCAGAGCCTGATGCAGGGCTCGAACTCATAAATGGGGAGATCCTCACCTGGGGAGATCAGCACCTGAGCAAAGTTGGACGCTTAGCTGACTGAGCCACCCAGGTGCCCCTTGGTTAATTCCCTTTAACAAAAATCGAGAAGGTTACGAGAGATGAGAGGGTGGAAATGAAGGCTGGGGTCTGTGTGACTTGCCTGGGTACAAGGTTAAGGTTGTTGATACAATGTGGTAGTTGGGGTCTGTGCCTTCCAGCGTTTAACGTCAAAGTATGGAGCAACTGACACTTTTTTTGGTCATTGTAGAAAAAGCGTAGATCAGCATAGCTAATAATATTTATAATATTTTAATTTGTGATCATCCAAGAAAATATTTTAAAAATTAAATAGTGATTTGGTGGCTTAAATTTCTGACACTGATACAGTGCTTCTCTTTAGTTTTGGGGAAATAAAGTATTGCTAAGAAAAACTGATGTTTGTGAGTGTAATTCATCTTGCACTGTGGCTTGAGCAATTTTACATTCTTTTTTTCCTTTTAAAGGAAGAAGGAAATAGAAGGGGGGGCACCTGAGTAGCTCAGTTGGTTAAGCATCCAACTCTTGATTTCAGCTCAGGTCATTAGCACAGAGTTCATGCAGTCAAGCTCTGCATCAGGCTCAGCACTGACAGCAAGGAGCCTGCTTGGGATTCTCCCTTTCCCTGCCCCTCTCTCTCTCTCTCTCTCCCTCCCTCTCCCCCCTTCCCCCGCTCATACTCTGTGTCTCTCAAAAATAAATAAATAAACTTAAGAAACTTTTTTTGAACAGAAATCAGAGCAGATTTTTTTCCTTTCCATTCATGTATATTCCCTCAATTTTAAGGTTGAGATAATCCTGTAAGCATGTAGAAAAGTTGTCTACGTAAGTTCGCTTTCTTCTGAATTGCATGATGGTTTCTGGAAATGGAAATATTTTCCCTGTGTCCATTTTATTGTGAATGCTGGATAGTATCTAGAGCAGAGATGTGAAAGGAGGTAAATGACCTACTTGGACTATTTTCATTGCCAGTCTAGGAGAATTGTGGCAGTTAAATATTTATGTTGTGAACTCTGAAATCTTTGACAGTTGACTGCTTGTCTTAATTGACATCATCTAACAGGCTCGTATGTCTATGCAAAACTATTGGTGAGCGTCCGACATCCAGAAACCGGATGTATCACTTAACCACAGTTAACAGGTTTTTGTTTGCTGTAAGATGGTTTGGTGCCTGTTGGCAGCATCTGCCAGAGCGTCTGCAGTACTGATTTACCTTGACAATCATGGAACAAAAGGTTTTAACAAGTGCTGCTTTGTCCAGAGAACAGAGAGGCAACTTTGTAAAGACCTTCACATTTTGTGACTTTGAAGTTTTCATTCCACAAGCTTTAAAGCTGAACGTGTGGTTGTGAGTAAATGTACTCCCTCAGTTTCACGTATGCAGTGAGAACAAAACAGAAAGGAACGGAGCGGGAGTGGGTTCCATAGTGGAAGCTAGTGGCATCGGTGAGCATTTGTTTGACCTTTGGAAGGTGCTGGAGGGCACCTTTTTGAATGACATGTGTACCAAAACTGAGAATTTATATTAGGAAGAAAAGTTGGAATGGAATGGAATTGATACGTATTCAGCTCTGTGGGCTTCTACTGTGTGTGTGTGTGTGTGTGTGTGTGTGTGTGTGTGTAATCTAATCATATTTTACATGTGACTAAACTATGCTTATTATTTAAGAGGGATCAGTGATGATTCCTTTAAAATGAATAGTCATCTCCCAACCTATTTTTGGCATGTGTATGTGAATACCCATTTTTAGCTGTTGGATTTGTTTAAATGAAGGTGCATATAAAATATCTTCAATTTAAAATAGCAGTGAGTAGATTACTATTGTTTTAAGTTGGAGATAATAGATTTTGTTTTAATTTGCCTGATAATCTACTTATCAGTTGAGCTTTTTGAAAATATTATCTGAGATGTACTAAAACATATTTATAAGTTTCTAAGATAATAATTGTGGTTGTAGTAGCGGATAATAGGTTTCTATTTAATTTTTTAGCACTTACTGAATAACTATATAAGCTTTTCACATGGGTTAGCATTTACTTGTCACAGTCTTATTTGGTGCTCATTCTTTAAAAAAAAAATTTGTTTAATGTTTATTTTGGGGGGGAGGGAGGAAGGGGGAGGGACAGAGGGAGAGAGAGGGAGACACGGACTCCGAAGCAGGCTCCAGGCTCTGAGCTGTCAGCACAGAGCCCAACGCAGGACTTGAACTCACAAGCCGAGCCGTGAGATCATGACCCAAGCGAAGTTGAAGTCAGAGGCTCAACTGACTGAGCCACCCAGGTGCCCTGGTGCTCATTCTTATAGTAAATATCATTTGCAACTGAAGAAGCTGGGTTTACATAGGTTGAGTTCCTTGCCCAAGGGCACTTACCCAGAAAGGTATGTGCCCCCTGCCAGTTGCACACGGACTGTGAAGCCTTTAGTTTCTAGAAGAGCATACATTATTGCCATTGATAACAGAATTTCACAAGCCTTATTTACAGTCTTATCTTGTGTAAAGACATGGGGTGGGGGAGCAGTTATGTTTGCAAAGCGCACTTAGGAAATTAAAAAGTTTTCTATGAAGGTGATAGAACTTCCTTTAAGCTATTAAAAGTCGCAGGAAAGGAAGTCATTTTTAGATGATCTGGAATAGTGGCTACACTATTCTATTTGTTTTACAAGAAATGAAAAAGCTTGTGGTCATTTGCTCTTTAACCAAAGCAGAATTTGAAAAGTAATGTTATGGTTAATGATCCAAAGGGTGTGTGGGTTTGTTGTGTCCTGACAGCTTGCTAGGGTTGCCATTTTCAGCGTCTCTGTCTTACCATGATAAGCAGAGACCTGGAGAGACCTCCAAAGATCTGGAGGATTTATTCCCTTAAAGGGAAAGACATGTTTTGTGAAATGGATGCTTTACTGTTTATGCCAGTAATGCCTCCTTGCTTAAACTTGTTGCTTATTTCATGCCCCAAATTGTATTGCTCTCTTATTTTCTTCACAAGTAATGACCATTTCTTTTCTTTCTGGATGTATTTTCATCCTTTTTGGTGATGGTATTCTGAATGTATTTACCCTGAAATAGATTTTTTCCTGGTTCATCTATGAGGAACTTGCTCTCCAGAAGTTTAAGAATTTTGTCCAGGGGTGCCTTGGTGGCTCAGTTGGTTAAGCATACAGCTTTGGCTCAAATCATGATCTCACAGTTCATGGCTTCTAGCCCCGCGTCAGGCTCTGTGCTGACAGCTCAGAGCCTGGAGCCTGCTTCAGATTCTGTCTCCCTCTCTTTCTGTCCCTCCCCTGCTTGCACTCTGTTTCTCTGTCTCTGTCTCTCTCTCTCAAAAATAAATAAACATTAGAAAAAAAATTAAAAAGAATTTTGTCCAGAGCCATAGACAAAGACATTGTAGTTAATTTAAAAAATACTTTGGGGCTTTTTAATCTTTAATCTAGTGAATTTCAGTTAAAGTCCTGGTCTCCTAACTCTTGCCATGGAGCTGGAAGGAATGCCTGACCACTGTATTCTAAAAATGAGGAAACACATCCCAAGTGGCCTCTAAGATATCTGCTTTGTCCTGTCTGTTGGTTTCTTGATGTTCATTTACAGTGTTGAGTTTACACTGAAGTCATTTTTTTTTAACTTTTTTCTTTTTTTTTTTTTTTTGAGACAGAGAGAGACAGGGTATGAATGGGGGAGAGTCAGAGAGAGAGGGAGACACAGAATCTGAAACAGGCTCCAGGCTCCGAGCTGTCAGCACAGAGCCCGATGCGGGGCTCAAACTCATGGACCGCAAGATCATGACCTGAGCCAAAGTCGGACGCTTAACCGACTGAGCCACCCAGGTGCCCCTGAAGTCATTTTTGAATTTGTTTATTTGCAGTATTAATGAACAAGTAAATGTGGGAATCATATTTAAAGGGTGATTTTTCTCCTTTTGAAACCATTTTCATGGTGCTTACATCATAATTGTGTACCTTGAAAACTTAGATGTGAATGAGTGAAAAATTTGAGACTTAACCATTTAATTTACATGAATGAAAGCTCTTCCTCTTGATGCTTCATTAAAATTGAAGTAGGGAAGTTAATGAATTGAATCAAGATGATGTGACATTGTTTTGTGGTTGGGATTTCCATTCATCTGCCGCTACTGGTCTAATAAAAACTGAACGTTCTGGAAGCTTTGCCCCTCACCTTGCTCACATGCTGGATTCCAACACTTTCAGCCCCCCCCGAGGGTGGTGGTATCTTCTCTCTATCCTTTGCCAGTACCTAGAATAGTGCCTGGTTCTTAGGTTTTTGGATTAATAACTTGCTGTGAGTAAATGCCTGTCTGGCTCCTGGAATGTTGGAAGTCCTTGAAGTCTGGAGAGGTTACGTGACACCAGTAAAGACACAGATAAGAATGTGAGAATCCAGAGCCTTCCATTCCTGTCCAGTTTCTGAGCCACTGATGTGAGACAGAAAGTGCCTTTTGTAACTTTGTATAGTGTCAGAGCTGGTACAATCTGGTTAGAAAGTTGTTTTGGCTTTCACAGTTGATAAACGTTTGGAGCCTGAAGACTGGCTTATGAGGAGTTAGGGTGCAGTTAGGATAGCATTCAAATTCTCCGGAGGGCCTCAAACTGTCTCCAGATGGAAAGAAAGCTCAGGGTGGTTATTGTCAGAAGTGTGCATTTCTTTTGGTTGACTTTTTTTTTTTTTAATTTTTTTTCAACATTTTTTATTTATTTTTGGGACAGAGAGAGACAGAGCATGAACGGGGGAGGGGCAGAGAGAGAGGGAGACACAGAATTGGAAACAGGCTCCAGGCTCCGAGCCATCAGCCCAGAGCCTGACGCAGGGCTCAAACTCACGGACCGCGAGATCATGACCTGGCTGAAGTCGGACGCTGAACCGACTGCGCCACCCAGGCGCCCCTGGTTGACTTTTTATTGTCAGTGTTTGTTTCTACTTAAGCTGAAAGTTGTATACAGTTTTTTGTTGTTATTTTAGTCTGTCTCCATGTAGAGATAGTGTGGGTGAATTTTCACTGTTACATATGTGTGAAGATAGGGTGTTCGTGTTTAATTTGTTTCACATATTGAAAAGTAACAGGAAAAAGACAAAAATAGCAATTTTGCTGCACAGTACAACTTGTACATTCTTTTATTAGATTTATAATAGAACCGGGTCCCTAAAAAATATTAAAATCCTTTCAAACTTATACCTTTGGAAAAGTCCCAAGTAGTCCCACGATTATGCGCTCGATTAATCTTTGACAAAGCAGGAAAAAGTATCCAACAGGAAAAGATGGTCTGTTCAACAAATGGTGTTGGGAGAACTGGACAGCAACATGTAAAAGAATGAAACTGGACCACTTTCTTACACCATACACAACAACAAATCCAAAATGGATTAAAGACCTAAATGTGAGACCTGAAACCACAAACATTCTAGAAGAGAGCATAGGCAGTAATTTCTCTGACATGGGCTGTAGCAACTTTTTTCTAGGTATGTCCCCTGCCGCAAGGGAAACAAAAGCAAAAATAAACTATTGGGACAACATCAAAATAAAAAGCTTCTACACAGCAAAGGAAACAATCAACAAAACTAACGGGCAGCCTGTGGAATGGGAGAGCCTATTTGCCAATGACACATGTGATAGTTTAGTACCCAAAATACAAAGAACTTCTAAAACTCGATGCCCCAAAACCAAATAATCCGATTAAAAAATGTGCAGAAGAAATGAACACACATTTCTCTAAAGACCTAAGGTAGCCAGTAGACACATGAAACGATGCTTATCACTCCTCACTCCTCGTCAGGGAAAGGCAAATTAAAACAACAATGAGCTATCACTTCACACCTGTCAGAGTGGCTAAAATCAACAGTGCAAGCAATAAGTGTTGGCGAGGATGTGGAGAAAAAGGGAACCCTCTTGCACTGTTGGTGGGAATGCAAACTGGTGCAGCCATGCTGGAAGGTAGGGAGGTTCCTCAAAAAGTTAAAAATAGAACTACCCTACCACCCAGCAGTTGCACCACTGGGTATTTACCCAGAGAATACAAAATAGTCAAAGGGATACGTGTGCGCCTATGTTTATAGTAACATTATTTACAATAGCCAAACTATTGACACAGCCTAAGTGTCCATCGATTGATGAATGAATGAAGAAGAAAGGTGTGTTGTATAGACAATGGAATATTATTTGGCTATAAAAAAGAACGGGGCACCTGGGTGGCTGATTTGGTTAAGCATGTGACTTGTGATTTCAGCTCAGGTCATTATCTCATGGTTCGTGGGTTTGAGCTGTGCATTAGGCTCTGTGCTGATGGTGTGGAGCCTGCTTGAGATTCATTCATATTCTCTCTCTCTCTCTCTCTCTCTCTCTCTCTCTCTGCCCCTACTCTGCTTGTACTCTCTGTCTCAAAAAAAAAAAAAAAAAAAAAAAAGGGACGCCTGGGTGGTTCAGTCAGTTAAGTGTCCGACTTCAGCTCAGGTCATGATCTCACAGTCCGTGAGTTCGAGCCCCATGTCAGGCTCTGTGCTGACAGCTCAGAGCCTGGAGCCTGTTTCAGATTCTGTGTTTCCCTCTCGCTCTGACCCTCTCCCGTTCATGCTCTGTCTCTCCTTGCCTCAAAAATAAATAAACGTTAAAAAAAAAAACTTAAAAAATCTTGCCATTTGCAACCACAGATTTGGACCTAGAGATTATAATGCTAAGTGAAATAAATCAGAGAAAGACAAATACCATATGATTTCACTCATGTGTAGAATTTAAGAAACAAAAGAAGGAAAGGGGGGAAAAAAGACAAACCAGGAAACAGACTCTTAACTATAGAGAATAAACTGATGGTTACCAGAGAGGAGGTGGGTGGGGGATGGGTTAAATAGATGATGGGGATTAATGAGGGCACTTGTTGTGATGAACACTGGGTGATTAAAATAAGAACTTAAAAAAAATTCCCAGAAAGTACTGATAAAATACAAGCAAACATCTTACTTAAGCAAAACCAAAGCTGTGATATTAGAAGTACTTGTTATTTTAAGCAGAACAGAATGTCATATTTTTCCTTATTAAAATTTTTTCTTACATAACCAGTTCATGTGAAACCTTTGAAACTTACTCTGGATGTTCTGTGTTCATAGCATCACTTCTCATTTAATTTCTCCTAGAAAAATGCAAGGTATCCCATTCCATTTGACTGTAAACAGGAAGGGATCCTAGCTATAGGAATATCAGTGCCACGTTATCAAAAAGTAACAGCTCTTTTTGAAAACATTAACGTTAGGGTTTTCTTTGTCAAGCTGTGGATAAGGTATTTTAAGGAGTAGCTTTACTTTTGGTGTTATAAACACCGCAAATAGATACTGCCCTGTTGTTCTTTTCTTATGCTTATATAGGTAGGGATGTTACGTATATGGATGTGTGTGTAGTACATTGTGAGTTAGCTTCTGTGGCTGTTTGCTGTATATTTTGTCTTTGGTTTATATTGCTGTATTTATCCTACTTATGTCTTTTTTTTTTTTAAAAGAGTGAGCAAGTGGGGGAGGGGCAGAGCACACATGTGAGAGAGGGAAAATCCCAAGGACGCTCCTGACTGTCAGTGCAGAGCCCCACTTGGGGCTCGATCTTAGGAACTGTGAGATTATGACCTGAGCAGAAATTAAGAGTCTGATGCTTAACTGACTGAACCACCCAGGTGCCCCATGTCCTGCTTGTGTCTTGAGAAGCAATGCACGAGTAACAATTCATTGCGTGTAACAGAAAAGCCAGTAGACAAACCTTGACTGAGTTGGTGTTTTTTTTTTTTAAGTTTGTTTATTTATTTATTTAGAGAGTGAGAGTGTGTGTATGCAAGCAGAGAGGGGCAGAGGGAGAGGGAGAGAGAGAATCCCAAGCAGGCTCTGCGTCGACAGCGGAGGAACAAGATTCAGGGCTCAAACCCGGGAAACTTAAGATCATGACCTGAGCTGAAATCAAGAGTTGGATGCCCAACCGACTGAGCCACCTAGGCACCCCTTGGTGTTTTTTTTCTCACAAAGTAAGTCAATAGTATGTGGTTGCTGGCTGGTTGTCAAGACTGAGGTTTCTACAGATTTCTTGGCCATTTCCTCATGGTTACAGTATGGCCCAGCCATGATACCCCCCTTTCTAGGGGAACAGGAAGAGGAAGAAGTAATAGGAAGCAAAGTGTATATCAGAGGCTTTCCCAGGAACCTCCCATTAGCTTCTACTTATATCCTGTTGGCCTCTGCTTTCATGTGACTTCCCCTCACTGCAAGGGAGTCTGGAAAAGGGTTGTTGAGGAAGGCGAGGGAAGAGAAGATAGGAATCCCTGTTGAATGAGACACTTTCTGGACCAACCAAAAACAGTTTAGGATCTCAGTCGTGTTTCTCTATCAACTTCAATCGATAGGTCTTCACTGAACACTGTTAATGTGAACTCTGTTGTTATTGGTCTTAGTGAATGAGAGAGAGCTACAAAAATATAATGTATTTTCTTATTAGAATTTACACTCTAGTTATGGAAACAAACATGAAACAAAAGGTTCTATGGAATTAAGTGCTGTGTTTTCTCACCAGATTTTAAGAAGAGATGCCTTCATGGATACATGGTATAATTAAAAAGGCTCCATGGAGAAGGTAGCATTGACTTAGGATGGGCTGATGGGAGGGATAGAAATTTTTGGGAAGGGGGAATGTCTTGAATACCCAAGGTTATTTGGAATATAGTGGAAAATTATTAGGGTCTATGGGAAGGATGAATGTGGAAATAACTTCTGCCTTAAAACAGAACTGGGAGTAGTTGTGGTTTGGGAGTAGGAAATACAGAGATGTGCTCTTTAAAGGGGAAAATAATCAGGCACTCCTTTATGGATCAGGGAGAACCTGGGGCCAGGAAAGACTGTGGAGGGCTGTCCTGCTTACTTTCAGAACTGGGACTGTGGTCCAGATTGGTGGCAGAGCAATTGGAGGGGGAGAGAGCACCAAAGGGAAATGAGTGATGCCAAAGGAAAGTTAGCAGGACTCTGTGGCTTCTAAGATTTGCTGAGAAAGCTAAAGCAAAGATACTGCCTTCAGCTTGGTGCGCTAGGAATAAATTAGAGACCAGAACCAGCAAGTCCACCAGAAGCCCAGAGCAGTCTAATTTGAACAAAAGGTTTTGTGACCCAGTTGGTCTTCACAGTCTAGGTTGTTCTGTGTCCACCATTTTGACTTCCTTTTATCCACTTCCATCAGTTCTGTTTGTTCATAGTTTCTGCTTCCTTCAAATTTTGGCTCACTCACAGGCTGCTTCTCTTAAGTGTTCTAGCAGCCTCACTGTCCTCCACTGTACATCTGAGTATTTCCATATTTTAAGTCAGCATCCTATGATATTGCCCTTGTTTGGGGAGAGGTTGTCTGGCAACAACTCTTGGGAGGTCACTGACCCCCCTGTCAGTTGTCTGCTCTTGGATCTGGTGCCTGTCCCTCCAGCCAGTTGTGACCTGGGATACAGAGCAGGTTTGCCCAAGCCTGCCACCTCACCAGCGCCTAGAAGAGGAAGGGTCGGCTGATGGAGGGGCAGGCACGATGTAAGTGCGAAACTAGTACAGATGCCACAGCTTGCTGTGAGTTTTGTAATCCTCTATGAAGGGCAGCTATTTTCCATCTCACTCTATGAAGACTATGGTGCAGTTACGTATGCATGAGCCTTTTGTTAATACATTTTTATTTGGTATATTTTAATTTATAGAGATACTTCACTTTGTTGAATTGTAATTCACACACTATTTGATTCATCCATTTGAAGTGTACAATTCAGTGGTTTTTAGTGTGTTCACATATATGAAGCCATCTCCACAGTCACCTCTAAAAGAAGCCCTGGACCCCATTGGGCTCCTCTTTTTTGTGGCCAATAATGTGTAACATGCTTCTACATTTCAGCCCTTTGCTATATGAGGCCTTTTTTTTTAATAGGACAATCAAATGGTGAAGGCATATTTTTAAATTTTTTGTAATGTTTGTTTTTGGAAGAGAGAGACAGAGGGTGGGAAGGGGAGGGGTGGAGAGAGGGAGACACAGAATCTGAAGTAGGCTCCAGGCTCTGAGCTGTCAGAACAAACCTTGATGCAGGGCTCGAACCCACAAAGCGATCGTTACCTGAGTTGAAGTTGGACGCTTAGCCGACTGACGCTTAACCAGCTGAGCCACTCAGGCGTCACAAGGTGAGGCCTTTCTGACCACAGTGTTTCAGTTGGCACTCTTTCCCCATTCTTTCTCCCCCTTGCCTGCCTGTTATACACCAGAGCCCATATCACCTGATATATTTTATATGTGTATCAGTCTGCTTTTCTCAGAATGTAAGCTTTGTGGCAGTGGTTTTTGTCTGACTTAAAATATCCAGTACATGGTAGGTACTCAGATATTTGCTGAATGAATGAATTATTAATAAATTGATTTGTTAGGCTTCCAGCCGCCAGTGTTGTGGTTTTAGCTGCTTAGATTTTCACAAGAACCAGAAGAGGTAATTGTATCAGGTACCTGTCCAGTTGGCATAGAAACATTACGGATGATGATATGGAGATCCCAAGAGCTTAATACCTTGTCCAGATGCACAAGGTTTCTACTTGGTAGGGTCAGGGGTAGACTGCAGCTCACTTGAGGCTTGGGCTAGTCCTTCAGCATAAAGGGTTTGTCTGTCACCGAGGTCCATCCCTGGCCTTCTGAGAGACTCAGTCTGTTAGAGAAACCTAGAGGTTCTTTGTTGCTGATTTCAACCATTGCTCATTTTGACCCCTCCCATGTTCACTTGTGCTGAACCCTAATTCATTTGTATTCTCTCTCTCTCTTTTCCAGACTGGGTTCATTTTGAGACTCTTGTTTCCCCCAAATTCTCCCCTGGAAGTTCCCTGTTCCATCCCTTTCATGATAAATAACTTCAGGCAAAGAAACAATGTAAGAAAAAGATCTATTAATTTTCTGACTTAGTTAATTAGTAGTAGATGGGGTGCCTGGGTGGCAATTGTCCAACTCTTGATTTTGGCTCAGGTCATGATCTCACAGTTCATGAGTTTGAGCCCCGAGTCAGGCTCTGACAGCACGGAACCTGCTTGGGATTCTTTCTCTCCCTCTCTCTCTTCCCTTACCTGCTCGCTTGCTCTTTCTTTCTCTAAAAATAAATAAACATTAAAAAAAAACATTTGGTAGTACAAAACTAGTTGAAGAAAAGATTTTGTCATTTGTGATCAGTTTCCCAAGACCCCAGTTAGATGCTGGGCTGTGTTAGTTTCTTTCAGGGGTGATAGGAACACTGTGGCAGGGTGGGGTGGTGGTTGGGGCTCAGGGCTGGGTGATGGGAGCCTCCAGGTGGAAACCATGGATGGAAACAAAAGCCTGGGCGTGAAGAACCTTCGCCTGAGAACTGGAAAGGAGTTGTTTATGGGTAATTATTTCTGAGAGGCAGTTTATTTGATAAGATTATCTTTTTTTTTTTTTTAAGTTTATTATTTTGTTTTTTGAGAGACAGAGAGAGCACGGAAGGGGCAGAGAAAGAGAATCCCAAGCAGGCTCCGCACTGCCAGCACAGAACCTGATGCAGGGCTTGAACCCATGAACTGTGAGATTATGACCTGAGCCAAAATCTGATGCTTAACCTGCCGAGCCCCTCAGGTGGCCCAGGTTATTGTCTTTACAGTAATCTGGAGTTAAAATTGTTTACAATTGTTGAAGCTTTCTCCAGGGCTTCCCCCTTTGTAGCAATAATTTCTGCACTGGCCACAAGTCTGTCCCATGCGTGTTTTGTATTTGTAGATGGCTTCTTTGGCACTTTTTGGGTGTGTGTGGCAACAGCATTCAATTCAAATCGCATGAATCTGCCACATGACTTAGTGGTTCCTCTCTGATTGAAAACTCGTGTTAGGATTTGTTTTCCCTCCTCTCCAGAGGAGCAATAGAAGTCTTTCATGAATGGAAGGAAGGCTGTTACTGGGGACCTAGCCATTCCTTCAGGCCTTTGCATTTATCCGCTATAAAATGCAATTGCATGGAATTCTGCAACCAAATAAGAGTGAACAGTGTGAATTGGAAGATCTGTCCATCCATGGTATGTGGGCTAGTTTACCTTGCACAGTGCTGGACTCTTAAGGTTTTGTGCTAATTAGTGGTAAGCAACTTCCAAGGTGATTTTAGGAAGGCTTTGCAGGACAAAAGAAGAAAGAAGACTAAATGAGTTGAATTAAATGAGTAACCACTTGCTTTGGCTGTTCTGAGCAGCAGCAGTATCTTGTGTTCAGTTCTCTGGACTCTGGTTTTTATGCTTACGCCTAGATCAGAAACTGCAGATTGTCCACCATCAGAAACTTCCTCCTTTTGAAATGTAAATGTGATATCAATTAATGTATTCTTATCTCCTAATGGATTACAGTCTTTAGCAATGATATTTTTTCTTTGAGCTTATTGAGGTATAACGGACAAAATTGTAAGATATTTAAAGTGTACAGTGTGATTTGATACATACGTGCGTTATTACCGCCAGTACTGATCTCCTTTGTAAGGTGAAGCAGACATAGAATGATAACCTGATAGGGTTAGGTGTAGGAAAAGGAAGATGAGTGTTGATGAGTTTAGTGAGATAGCCAAACAAATGAAATGCTATGTTTATTTCTTTGTGACCAAGTGGACTGGGGTAGGGTGGGTTGTTACTAATCAAAGATTAGTTGTTGCTCCTCACCTACTCTCTGCCCTGTTTGCTGGGAATTATGAAGGATAACAACAGATTTTAGTAATTGAGACAGGACATAAACTGTGACAGGACACAAATACAAGGAAAGTAAAACAAGAATGATATAACCAATTAATGATACAATATAAAAAGACCTATAATAAGTATGTGTAAGATTCATTGCAAGTTAGATATTATAGAATAGCGTTTCTCATTCTCATTATGCATTAGAATCAAATAGGAGTGTTTTAAAAAATGCTGATGCCTTATAAAATGACTGAGTGATTTTATTTGGTTGCTTTGAGATGGAGACTGGGCATTGTTTTTTTCTTTTAATGTTTATTTTTGAGAAAGAGAGAGCAAGCCAGCTCACTCTCATGAGTGAGCAGGGGAGGGGTAGAGAGAGAGGGAGACACAGGATCCGAAGCGGGCTTTGCACTGACAGCAGAGAGCCCAATGTGGGGCTCGAACTCTGGAACCTGAGATCATGACCTGAGCCAAAGTCGGATGCTTAACCAACTGAGCCACCCAGATGGCCTGAGCGTTGATATTTTTGAGAGCTCTTGAGGTGATTCTTATGTACAGCTAGGGTAGAGAATAACTGGCATAGAGGTGAATTAAGCCTTACAAAGGGAGTGTTTCCTGAACTTTAGTGGGAATCAGAATCACCTAGGGTGCTTATTAACAGTGTGGTTTCCTGGTCTCCACTCAGATTCTCTCTGGAGTATGAGGCAATGTCTTGGGCCACCCTTTGAGAAACATGATGGTAGGTATAGAATATTGGATAATAAGATCACTTGGCACTGAATAGGGTTGGACAGGTTTCATGTAAAGTGGGACATGAGCAAGTGTCTGAATAATGCACAGGATTCAGAAGAGCAATGGGTGGGAAAGTAAAAGATATATTGGGGCATAGATAGAATTAGTTTGGGTGGGGGGAGTAATGGGAGATGAGGTTGCAAGGTAGAAGCCTTCTGTGCCACTTTATGGAGCTTACATTTTGCATTTTTAGGCTTGGAGAGACTTGAGTTTGGAGAGTATGGCCTTCGCCAGTCCTGAGCAAGCTAGGTCAGTAAACAACATCCAGAGGATAGGTGTCCTTGGCACTATGGGAAGTGATTGTTGTATTGGAGGTGACTTAGGAAGTATGGTCTCATTTCACATCGGCCTGCTGAAGTAATAAAATGGTGACACTTGAAATAAGAAAGTCTAAATTTGGAATAAATTAATCCAACAAATATTTGTTAGGTGCCTTTTATATGACCAATATGCTGAGGACCAATAGGTTATTATTAAAAATTTTTTTTAAAAATGTTTATTTACTTGAGAGAGAGAGAGAGAGAGAGAGAGAGAGAGAGGGAGAGAGGGAATGAATGAATCCAAAGCAGGTTCCAGGCTCTGAACTGTTGGCACTGAGCCCAGTACGAGGCTCCAACTCATGAATCGTGAGATCATGATCTGAGCCGAAGTTGGATGCTTGGCTGACTGAGCTACCCAGGCTCCCCCATGTTATTTTTAATAACATACTAGAATTCATTGTTGGTAACACATTTATAGAATTTCTGCAAACTCACCAGATCCCAACCCATCAGACTATGGAGGAAAATAGCAACTGTGACTTTCATTTGTTCACAGATTTAAATATCCTGGTCAGGACTTACTGGAAATGTTTTTTTTTTGTGTTTTTTTAAGTTTATTTATTTATTTTGAGAGAGAGAGTGTGCATATATTTGAGGAGGGGGAGGGGCAGAGAGAGTGAGGAAAAGAGAGAATCTGAAGCAGGCTCTGTGCTGTCAGCACAGAGCTTGACCCTGGGCTTGATCTCACAACTGTGAGATCATGACCTGTGGGCTCATGACCTGAGCCAAAATCAAGAGTTAGAGGCTTAACCAGTTGAGCCACCCAGGCGCCCCTGGAAATGTTTTAATCAGGATAACTTGCAGTGTTTTCAATGATCTTGATTTGACAAATACAGTTGTTTTGGGTTGGAAATATTACCAGAGTAATGCTGGAAGACTGTTCATTGAGAGTTTTTAAAAAATGTATTTTGGGCCACAGAAACCTTTGAATATCTAGTATAGGCAAGCGTTGCCTTTCCGCAAAAATGCACTGATACGTGTAATCTTGCTTATAATTTAGGGCTTTTAAATGCTGTGAAGTCAGTTTATAACCTGTGTAGGTATTCACAGACTTCAAGTTAACACTTAGAGTAGACCATGGAATAACTTTGATGTCATGTGCATTTCGGAGGAGTGGAGAAATATAGGTGTTTGTGACATTTTCTGTTCTTTTAATTGTTCACTATAAATCATTGTGACCTGTGAGTAATTTAGCATCTATGTAGCAAATGGTTTTTGAGTGAAGTTTGCATAAGCCACAACCAAAGTATTTGCATATCCTAGTACTGTAATTAAGTATGCTTTGGAACAGGTGTGTGTGTGTGTGTGTGTGTGTGTGTGTGTGTGTCAGTGTGCCACATCCATTTGCCCTCATGACAGACTGCAGAGTATTGAGTTGGTCTGTTGTTAGGTCTCCTGAAGTAAAACACAAGATAGGATTTAATCTAGCAATCCCCAGTGTGCTTTCTGAGGATTGCTATTTCTGGTAGAAAGAAGCTCCATGAAAAGAGTCTCTGAAGACAAAGTCCTTCTGTAACACATGACATGTTCTATCCTGTCTGGGAGATACACTACACATGTGATTATATTAAAGGAAGTCTGGCAGTAAACCTGTTTAGCTTTGCTTAAACCTATTGATTCTTAAGTTTGTTTAATCAGGCTCTCTCTTCTCAAAACACTCTTTAACTTCTCAAAGATAAATATTGTGAAATAGTAATTTAGCTTACTGTTATCAAAGTTGGCCGCAAGAGATATAAGTGAACGCTTAATGTGTGTGAGCTGCAGAATTTGCTTTTTTGGAAAACCCATCTGGAATGAATTATGTCGGCACTCTGGGTGAGAATTTAGTCTCTCTGCAGAAGTAGGGTCAGAATTTTGAAAGGCATTCTGAGATGACCGAGCTTTGCCTCGACAGTACCTTTTAAAAATGGCCATATTGGGGCGCCTGGGTGGCTCAGTCGGTTAAGCGTCCGACTTCAGCTCAGGTCACGATCTCATGGTCTGTGAGTTTGAGCCCCGCGTCGGGCTCTGGGCTGATGATGGCCCAGAGCCCGGAGCCTGCTTCCGATTCTGTGTCTCCCTCTCTCTCTGACCCTCCCCCGTTCATGCTCTGCCTCTCTCTGTCTCAAAAATAAATAAACGTTAAAAAAAAAAATTAAAAAAAAATGGCCATATTTACTGCTGTAATGAAAAGGTTATCAAGAATCATGTTGAGAATAAAACAAAACTTTTATAGTTTTCTTCCACTAACAACCTGTGCCTTTTGCTCAATTGAAGTCCTTTCCTCAGTATAACTAGCAAATTTGAAAATAATACTGATAAGGGTAGAGGATCAGGGAATACTGTATTTGAATGATCAAGGGAACGGGTCTTAAATAACAGGGTAGATAAATTAGAGTGCTTTATGTATGAAGGAGCAAAGGTAAAGGATTATATAGACTTATGGAAGATATTATATATGAATATACAAATACACTAGGAAGTAACCTCCCCTCCCATATGGTATAGATCTTAAGGCAAGAAAATTATGGTGTATTTTATGGATTATTCCTTCTTAATAGTTTATAGATTAATTCAGGAAGATTTTCAAATATTTAATTGATTTAGATCACATATGAAATACTAAATAAACATCTGTAATTGGCCAGTACCCTAGCTGCCGAATATTCAGAAATGGTTAGGATATGGCTTCTGCTCTTGAGAGGCTCATAATTTTGGTGGGAGTTGCTTTCTCAACGTAATTTTCCTCTGGGTGGCACTTTTTCTTCTCTGGATCTTCTCTCCTGCAACCCCTCCCTCCCTCCATTATTGCTACCTACTACTGCTAGCCTAATCAGACTGAATGAATCATGGAACTGAGCATGTGAGTACTTATATTGCTTTATTGTATTATGAAACACTTTCTGATAAGAAATGTAAGTGGTTTGAGTGTCTGGAAACATTGTAAGCCTACTGCCAAATAGTCCTGAGGAATCCACTGTTAATGTCAACATGAAGACTTGTTGGTGATTTGCCGATTCATTATTCCTATCACAGTGGTCTCCCTAGTTACAAAAAAGTCCTTGACATTTTGGATTTAGTGAATTTTACTTTTCTCAGGAATAAGAGGCTTTAGCATGGTCTCATAATAAAATTGTCATTCTATGAGTCTTCTCTGCCAAATTTTCCATTTTTTTTCAAAAACATTTTTGCCAACCCAGTAGAAATGGATGATAGAAACTGTAGAGATGGCAAGAGTTTGATGTCAGCTTTTGTTTTTGAAAAATTTGATTTAAATGCTAGTTGCTACTTAAAAATGAAGGGGAAATAAATGATGCAGTGGTGATACCCATATTGCTTTCAGAACTGGATAATTCTTCAGGTAGCACCAACCTGTTCCATAATGAGGCATTTTCTCACCACATATGGTAGACCACATATGGTCTTTAGGGAAGTTAGTAAATATTCTTAAATTTTTTTTTTTAAGTTTATTCATTTTTGAGAGACAGAGCGTGAGCAGGGTAGGGGCAGAGAGAGAGAGAGAGAGGGAGACATAGAATCCAAAGCAGGCTCCAGGATCTGAGCTGTCAGCACAGAACCCGATGCTGGGCTTGAACTCATGAACTGTGAGATCATGACCTGAGCCACCCAGGTGCCCCAAGTTAGTAGATATTCTTGAAGAAGGAGGAAAAAATGGAAGTTATTCATTGTGGCCCATAATTTTAAAACTTAAGGTAAACCCCTAACTAGAAAGTAAGAGTAAATTTGTAGGCATTTGTAGGCATCTAGGTTCTTATATGTCTCTGTTCTGTATTGTTTTCCTCATAATATGGATATTAAAAATAAACCATGCATCAAAAATTTATTTCAAATAGGATTCATAGTGCTTTTCTTTATTTACATCGTAAATTCCCTATTAGCTAACGTTCTGCTACCTTGGAATTTCCATATATTAAGAGGTTCTTTTTACAGCGATGATTAATACTTAGAATGATTACCCTGAGGATCCACAAAATCCTCTTGAATCACCAAAGATTATATTCAGTATAGCTTTAATGCCACACACTTATTGTCTTTTAATTGTTTGAAAATTGAGAATCTGTGTTTTTTTTTTCCACTCTTGGCTGAATGCCCCATTTCTTGATCATTTCACATAAGAAACTGTGGGATGCTATCGCGCAACCTGATTTCCTTTGCTACCCTAGTTTAAAAACCAGTGGCTGTAATTAAGATATGTTGTGGAGGTTCAGAGAGGAGCCTGAAGTGACATCTACTTTCCTAACCATGGCTATGGAGTACAGCCTTGGGCTAAGAATGATTAAAAGACGGGTATTGAAAAGTCATCCTACTGTTCATGCACCTATTCCAGATAACAACATAGAGCCCCAAGGAAAGCAGGGGAAAGAGTATTATGAAGCCATCCTCTTTGATCATAGAGATGTAGTGTGTGTTCATGGGTAGCTACTCCCTCCTAACCTTATCGTCACTTCCTTGGGCCAAGTCATTATCAGGTCTCACTTGCGCTACTTCATCAATCTTGTAATTGGGGAATTTGCTTCAGTTTTGAACTTAATTCCAGTCCGTTAAATTGCTGATATATAGTATTGTCTGTCATTGCACTCAGGAATTACAGCCCTCATCATGTTATGTTATGGCTATATCTCTGGATCCTGCATTCCAGGTTAGTCACTTGGTATAAATAGAGCGGTCACTATTTATTAGTACTTACTTTGGGCCCGGCTAAGTATTCAACTTGCAAAGAGTAGTTTGTGTTTTGACCTAGATTCAAATTCTAACGATGCCACATACTAGCTATGTGACCTTGATCAAGTTACTTAGCCTCTCTGAGCTTCAGTGTCTTTTTCAGTGTAACAGTTATATTAATATGTTGGGGTTGCTGTAGCAAAGTACCCCGGATTGGATGGCCGAAACAACATAAACTTATTTTCTCACAAGTCTGGGGCTGTAAGTCCAAGATCAAGGTATCTGCATGATTTCCTCTGACGCCTCTGTTCATAGCTTAGATAGCTGCTTTCTCCCCGAGTCTTCATGTGGTCTTTGGCCTGTCTATTTGTCCTAATCTTCTCTTATATGGACACCAGTCACACTGGATTAAGGTCCATCCTAAAGACCTTATTTTAATTGAATTACTTTTTTAAGGATTCTGTCTCTAAATACAATCACATTCTGAGGTACTGGGAGTTAAGACACCAACATGATGAATTTTGGTTGAGACAATTCAGCAATGAACATAATAATAGCTGTGAACATAATATGTGTTGTGGTGAGGATTAAATGAAGTAATATATGCCAAGGCCTGGCCTGAGTTCGAGCTTAGTGCATACTCGGTATTTTAATGTTTATCTATTTTTGAGACAGAGAGAGACAGAGCATGAGCAGGGGAGGGGCAGAGAGAGAGGGAGACACAGAATCCGAAGTAGGTTCTAGGCTCTGAGCCATCAGCACAGAGCCCGATGCGGGGCTCGAACTCACAGACTGTGAGATCGTGACCTGAGCTGAAGTCAGACGCTTAACTGACTGAGCCACCCAGGCGCCCCAGTGCATACTCAGTATTAACCACTCTGTGCTGGGGGTGGATGGAATCTTTGTTTTCTTTGTGTTCTAGCCAAGCATAAAAGTTTACTTTGGTGGAATTGTGCTTTGAATATCTAGGTGTGTCTTTCCATAAGCTTCTTACCTCCTTTACCCCCTTCACGCAACCAAATGATGTGCTTCCAAGGTGCTTGTGTTCTCTTCTGAGAAGTTCTCTCTACTTCTGCTCCCTGCCCAGCAGGGCATCATCTCCACTTTTCAGTGAAGCAAGGCTTTCCTTCCTCCCAGTTGGCAGGAATGTCAGGCTTCTCCTAAGCACAGCAGTGCACTTTTTTGACTCCCTCTCTCCCTGGATTCTTTCAGTGTTTCCACCTGGTAGTAGTGTGTTTCTGCCATTTGACACTTTTCACACATCACGGTTTGTTTTTTAGACCTGCTCTTCCCCCTCTCGCCCCTTTACTTAGCAGTACCCCGCTCCCCACCACAACCACATTTCTACACACAGACCAGAGGTGTAAGACGGGGTGGGACAGAAGAGCGAGGAAGCAGTGTGAAAGAAAAACTAAACACAGGCCTGGAATGACTTAATGTTTTTGTTCAGACCGGTGCCATGTGGCCTGTGCCTCATGGTGAATGAGTGGTAATTCTTCTGAGGACGTTCTCTTGAAGCATAATGTTTGACAAGGCATTAGCCAGCATTTATCATCCAGAGAGTTTCACATAAACACACATCAGTTTAAAATCCTGGGGTATTAATTGGTCACAAAATCATTTCACTTGTGTACTTGTAGGAGAAGATATGTGCTTTGTAAGTGTTTAAAAATCTTTGACGGGCATTTTCATTATTAACTGTAGAGGAGTTTCCCACAGTGTTCTCTCAAGTTGAGAAGAAGGCTTTCTAAATGTCGTTTTCCAACTGGAGCTTGGTTTCCTGAAAACTATTCTTAGTGTGCTGGATGAGTGCAGCTGTTCATATCTTAATATTTCAGTGTGAGTCATTGGGTGGGCGGAACTGATTAGAATTCCAAATGCGATACATACAGGCGGTTAGGTGGAACTCTTTGGGAATTTACTAGGAGAGATTTGTGACAGAAGTCCTACATTCTGGAGTTAAGTGGTAAAAAGAACGCTTTAAGTACTAGGTATCTGAATAAACGTCTTCTGCATTTCTTTTTGGTTTTCTCTTTTGGTTGGTGGAAGGGAGACTTTTCTTTATGTTAAGAAACCGTTAATACTTGTTGTCAAGATAGGGTTCTTTGAAAATATTTAAAATAACACGCTTCCCTTCCAAAAAGATGCTTGTTTGTTATGGGTCAGTGTGACCTTATTTTCATGATTCATATATCTGTTCGAGACATTATTTTTTTTTTCTTCTAAACACTTTACAAAGCTTTATTGTAGTTCCACTCAGTTTACCACAAATTTGAGTTTTGCTCTGTCCCAAACACCACTTGGGAAGGGCAGTTATATTTATTGAGTGGAAAGTAGCTTTTGGGCTGGCTAATATAAACATCCCTTGGAACATTACCCAGTGTAACAAAGGGGGACAACGGAAAGGTTCATATTTTAGGATTCCAGCTGCCCAGTGACAGCTTGGGAAGCAGTGTTATGTTTTAAAGTTTGTGTTAGGAATCAACCCCAATCCATAAGTGGGCTTGAATGTTACATTCTGAGTTATGACATAAAGTGGCATTGTAATGTTTTCTAGGATGTGGTATCCAGGGTTGCCATGATGTCGTAAGTCAAGCTTTAAAAACAATGAACTGTTTTTCACGGGTGAAGCTTAAAACAGTCTTTTAAAAAGCATGTGCTCTCCATAATACAAGCCATAAATCAAAATGGAATGATAGGGAATCCCTTAGAGAGGGAAAGAGGGCTCTTGGCTCTCCACCTCAGGTCTTCAGAATGTGAATCAGCACAAGTAAGAAAGCGGACAACTCAGAAACAGAGGCATATTTTAGAGCTCCTAGAAGCCCCTTTAAAGGATTATTTCATTTTCTCAGCCATTTAGCCCTTGATCAGTTCTAGAGCATAGCCTGAGCCCTTGATCAGTTCTAGAGCATAGCCTGAGGTATGTTTGGAAGTCATTCATGAAGCAGCACTTCTGGTTAGCCACGCAGTCTTGAGAACCTGATTGCCTGGGTGGGTCACTCCGGGTCCTGCCATTCAAGCTATGTGATCCTGGGAAAGTTTCCTGCTTCTCTGAGCCCCAGTTTCCTCAGCTATAAAATGGGCATCATAATAGCATTCATAGAGTTGCTGTGAGAATGAAATGCATTAACATATGTAGGGCACTTGGGGCAGTGCCTGGCACAGGGCTAACCCTGAATAAGTGTTGACTGCTATTAGCAGTCACATATTATCTTAGCACATATTAAATACCCGTATTTGACCGCGTGCAGACCAGGTGGATACCTAGCAGCATCGGTGTCCATTCCTGACCTAATTTATCCTGGGTTCTCCATCTAAACTCTGTAATCCCCAGGCTAGGTAACCATGAGCTCTTATTCTTAGTGGAATCTTCATGCGAGAATTAGTTTCTGCAGGTATTTGATGTTGCTTGACAGGTTTGGTTTGGTGGTGCACATGGCCTGGGCTTGTGTCTGTAGGGTTTAAAAGTATGTCTTTAGGTGAGGGTTAGAAGGGCGATTTCGAGATCAGAGGTTTGTTTTTGTTTTTGTTTTTAATCTTTTTGTCCTCTTAGTGTTCTCCACTCTGTAACGTACTTAGTTTTTCTTTTTAACCTGTAAAGCCTCTTTATTTCCTGTGACTTTATTTTGTGGAATGGTGACCACCCAGGGGTTAGAGGACTTGCTGCCTGTGTGCCATGGGAGATTGTATAACATTCACATAATGCTTTTACCCAGCCGCCTGCGTGTGTTTTATTTATTTTTTCCCTGGGCTTCAAGAGGCAGAGATGAGATAAACACTTTGGTGTTTACTGAGTCCCGCGGAATTCCGAGCCGACATAAGTAGTATTTGCCCTGTGACTTCTCCATGCTAAGACTCTGCCATCGCTCTTTCCCCTTTGATGCTGCTTACCTACCCCCCCACATCCTCATTTGCAGAGTCCGGGTGTAAAGCTTGCATCCCGCCTCCTGGCCAGTCTGGAGCCCTGTGGAAATAAAGGGGGCTTTAGGTGGGCCCCTGCTATTTGCTGCCTGACTTTTGTCTCAGGTGGAAGGAGATGGCCTCTCTGCAAGGGCAGAGCTATGCAGGTGGGAAGCTGCTGGAAGAAAGCAATGCCTGTTGTCTCAAGGGCTGGCCTGAGAGCCATTGCTGGTGAAGGCTTTTTCTCAGAGTTGCATCAAAGTCCTGGTCTAAAGCTTATTCTCACATATGCCACATTGGTGTATTGTTATGTGGCCTGGTCGGATGGTGAAGGGTGATTATTGTTGGTGCCCTTGTCTTTTGTCTTTCTTTGGTTCACTCAGAAGGCAGTGGGAATATGGAACGAGCACAGGCTTTGTGGGTCAGGCTGACTTGGGTTTGAATTCTTCTCTTTTACTCACTATATTATTACAAAAAAGAACTCAAACTGAGCCTAAGTTTCCTCCTGTGGAGAACAGGGGTTCTCATTCTTCTTGCTCAGGGTTATGGTGTGAAAAAGCAAAGCACAGCACACCTGGCTGGTCCAGACAGTAGTGATATTGGTTAACACGGATGCAGGGCTTGCTGTGTACCAGGTGTTGTCCTCAGATGTGACAAATACTAGGTTACTTGGTCCTCACTCTGACAGCATTTCTATTTTGCACGCTAGGAAACTGAGGCACAGATGGGTTGTTAGTACTGAAGCTCAGATCTGAATCCAGGAACTCAAACGTTGCCTTCCGCAGTTATCCTGGCATGTAACTTTTTGATGATTTCCGAGACTTGATATTACAAAATACAGTAAATATCTTTCTAAATTCTTAGTCTCGACAAGGCAGTTTGTTGGCTGGTACATATACTTTCTGTAGACCTACCAGTGGACAACAGATACAACCTACTAATGAGAAAAATGTCCTCTTGCAGATGTTAAGAAGTTTTAGTGGTTGTCCTGGTTCAATGTGAAGTGTATTTCTCGGACACCACCTGTGGCACCTCCACAGACAACAAGCTGGCTAGGAGTCGTTACTCTAGAACTTTTGATAAATTTGTGAAAAAGAAAGTCTCCAAACCCTTTTGCTTCCCCCCAACCTTTTAAAATTTTTTTCTAATGTTTATTTACTTTTGAGAGAGAGAGAGGAAGACAGACAGAGACAGGGTATGAGCAGTCAAGGGGCAGAGAGAGAGAGAGAGGGAGACACAGAATCTGAAGCAGGATCCAGGCTCTGAGCTGTCAGCACAGAGCTTGATGTGGGGCTCGAACCCATGAACCGTGAGATCATTACCCGAGTCGAAGTAGAACACTTAACTGACTGAGCCCCCCAGGCACCCCCCTTTTGCATTCTTCATCCAGGTTGATTGGGAGCTCTGCTGCTATTGAGATAAGGTTTGATAGGGAGCAGCTGCCCTGGTCACGGGGTAGCATCAGAAGCTCACGCATCAGGACTCACAGTGGAGCATGGACTGTTCCCTTAGCTGCTGTGAGGTTCAGATGACATAATGTGGTTCATTCTGATCCTGCTGGGGTTTTGGGGACTTTTCCAGGGCCTGGTAAAAGCTTTAGGGTAGGTTCTCTGCTGTGGAAGAAGAGCATCTATCTACTCTCCTCTTGAGTGGCCTGCAGTCACATTGAGGCTCTAGGGAGTAGATGTTTGCCTATATTTGTTACTGACTAGTCCAGAAAAACTCTGGCTGGGTTTGACCTGGCAGTGGAAAGTACTGTGCGTTGCTGATAGCTGTCATGATCAGTTTTCTTCTTTTGGACTTAAGTGTATATTGATGATAAGCTGCTGTAAGATGGATGTGCCAGATTTGAGTTTCAGCTACATATCTGTGTCTGTTTACCATTAGGAGATTTCATCTTCTTGGTGTGCCAGTTGAATGAAGGTCTGTGTGGCTGGATAGAATTGTCTGCTTAGGGTGTGTTTTTCCAACTTGGTCTTGTGTTGAACCTAAGGCTTAGAGATGTAACTCTTCTGTCAGACAGGCAGATCTGTGAGTCACGCTGACTGGGCTTCGAGGGTGATTCATGGGTGTGTCCTTTCTGACTGTGTCTTTCCTATACCTCTGGTAGGGACAGTTTGTGTCTCTAAACAGTAATATGAATCGGGGGAGTGCACTCTGCTTTTTATTACCTTGAGTAACATACATGAGGTTATACATTGGGGCCCTTCTCATACCATAAATGTTGTGTTTTTAATGACCTCAGTTTCTAAAAACTAGATTTTGTTTCCTATAGATGGGGAGACGTCTTGATAGATTGGAACTCCAAAACCAGAAAGGAGTTTGTAGGTCCAGCCAGTGTGTAGTTACCTTTTATTACAGTCTGTGTATGGCATTGGACTAGATAATGTGAGCTTCAAAATAAATCCTGCTTCTTGTCCTCTATGTCCTTTTGGGTTAAAACCATATGTCATTGGATTGTTCCCACTCTCCCAAGAAATCTGCTCATAGGGATATTGCTCACTGAAATATTCTTTTCCTACCTGGCTATAGCTGAGGAATCTTTCTTAACACATGGTTCGTGGCTGCCACTACTTTCTGCTTAAAGTTGGCACATTTTATGAAGTTTGTAATCCCCACCCTGGAAGTTTGAGGTATTGTCATCTCTCTGTTCTGTTGCATTTTAATAAGATTTAAGTGAGTGGTAGGGACAGTAAGTTCTGTTGGCATTTGAAAAGCAAGAATTCATTAGAGTGATCAGTAAAGATTTTATGGCGGAAAAAGGACTTGGTCTGTGCTATGAAGAGTGGCCAGGATTTAGATAGATGTCCTTTGACTGCGGGCCAGAAGAGGAAAGTACAAACGTAGTCTGGGAATGGCGAATAAGTCAGTATGGTAGCTTTAGAGGGTTTCTGTGGGGCAGTGGTTTTTACTTTATCCCCTGCTGGGCCCTGTCCCTGAAGTTCTGTTTTAGTGGGTGTGCAGTAGGTCCCTATAATTTGCATTTCTAACAAGTTCCCATGAGATGTTGATGCTACTGGTCCAAGACCTGCTCTTGAGAACCACGGCTGTGGGGAACGTGTACAGTGTGCTGGCGGAGTCCTGTTAGAGCAGAGGTGATGGCCGGGGCAGTCCTGCTACCCAGCTGCAGGGATCACCATTGCCACGTGTGCTCTGCTCTGAGGTGGTGCAAGGCAACACTCGTGCTGAGGTCTGGAGTGCCGGCCTGAGGAGCTGGCGCTTTATTGTGGGTAGTGAGAAGCCATGGGAGAATTTTATCAGTGTGGTTTTATTGGCATCTCCTTTCACAGTTTGGTAGCAGGGGAAAGGGTTGTGGGGGGAGGATGGGGGGAAGTGGCCAGACATGGTAAGACAAGCTGGAGGGTAGTGCAGTGTCCAGGGGATGGGTTATTTTAGGAGTGGATTTAGAGAAAGATCTGGAAGGTAAGAAAGGGAAGAATACAAAGGTGACCCAACATTTCCTTCAGCTTGAGAGCTTGGACAGTAGTGCTCACATTGACATAAAGGGGAAATCAGAGCGGTGGCTGCTTTTCGGGAAACTTCTCAGTTTTGTTTTGTTTTGTTTTTCTTATTTATTTTTTAATGTTTATTTTTGGGAGAATGAGTGGGGGAGGGGCAGAGAGAGAGGGGGACACAGAATCCGAAGCAGGCTCCAGGCTCTGAGCTGTCAGCACAGAGCCTGATGTGGGGCTCGAACCCATGAACCACGAGATCATGTCCTGAACCGAAGTCAGATGCTTAACTGACTGAACCACGCACACGCCCCTTTTCTCAGTTATTTTTAAACTGAGTTTAAATTGTTTATCTTATTTTCTTTTCTGTATCTTTTCTAGATTATTGTCTATCCTGTTTTCAGACTGAAGGGTCTATATAATTTTCCATGCCTTCCAATTATATTTTTCTTTAATGTCTAAGCTTTTGTGGTTCTAAATATGTGATCGCCTGTCTCCCAAAATAACTTCCTTTTGTGAAAATCCTGAGGTTTAAATGAAAGAATATTGTTTAAAAATCTGTTAGCCATATCACTGTAATTTTTCCTCTAGACTCTTACATCCTTATAGTCTTGCCTAAGTAAAAGGGAAATGGTGTATTGTTGTCAGTCATTTGTGTTTTTAGCAATAAAACGTTAATTGGGTTGTGGTATATCTCTAATTTTTCTGTAAGTTACTAATTTCTAATCATTTGATCACTGTGAACACCCATGAATTGGTTTATATTTCACTTTTTCCCCCCTCATTTTTCAAAGCAATACATATTCATTATAGAACAGGGGTGCCTGGCTGGCTCAGTCAGTAGAGCATGTGACTCATGATCTTGTGGGTTTGAACCCCACATTGGGTGTAGAGATTACTTAAAAAAATAAAAAATCGGAACATAAATATATAATAAAAAGTAGGAATCAGTTGTGAGCTACCCATAAATTATATTTTTAACATTTTCACTTATTTCACTCAGTCTTTGCATGGGTGCATGTGTGTTAAGCAGTAGATTTGGGCCTGTCTGGGTCAGAGCTGGGGCCCAGTATGCCAGTGTGTGGAGTTGAGTGACAGATTTTCTCCTCCCTCTCCTCTACCTTTGTATTTGGCTACCCCGCATATTTTGTGTGGGGCCAGATTACTTGGAGTGACCATAGCTCCCCTGAGAATGAAACAGAATGCTGACACGGGTGAGGAAGGAGTCTGGCAAGCAGGGCTTGAGGTGAAGAGGGCAGCGTTTGTATCTCCGATGAGATGATGGTGTGCTTATCTCAGTTTCTTTTGGATCTGTCCTCCTGAGGCTTCAAGTGCTGGGGAAAACAGACTGAATTAACCATGTTACAGCAGGGACCTTGCAGCTCTGTTGTGGGATTCCCCCGGCCTGATCCACAGAGAGGGACTTGAGAAGGGGAAGTTTCTTGCCGATCATGCACAGAGAGAGAAGGAAACATTTGAGGTTAGTGACCGGTCAGCCTCATCCTGTGGGTGACCCAAGCCATGGAGTGGAGACATTGCAGATGACGGTAGATGCAGGTCGTGACAGAACTTAAGGCACAGCTGGGCGAGCAGAGGCCTAAGGGCGTGGTGCTAGAGTGTATTCCTCCGAGATGGGGTCCAGTGATAGTGAAGTGGGCTCAGGAGAAAAGCACCTGGAGCCCAGAGACGCAGAGGCCCAGAGAGCAACCTGACTTTTGTGTAGGTTAGACACTTGCTCCACCTCTCACCTTTAGGAACTCCAGAGAGAGGGAAAAGAGCAAGGGCTCGAGTCTGGTATTTGGCAGTAGGAGCCATTGTTCCTGCAGACTTAGGAATAACTGTTCGCGACCTTATCTAGGACCTGGAAACGATTGGGATATAGGTGTGGTGACCATTGAGCTTGTTGACCAAACTGGACACTGTTAATATTTACATCGGGACTGGGTCTGGCAAGTCAGGATGTGGTATCACTCTAGATACCGGAGATGTTCAGGTTCTATATACATTAAAACAAACAAAATCTGGGAACTGCTTTTATATATTAAGTAGCTCCTTCCCAAGGCTCTAAACTGTTGTCATACTTTTAACTTTTTTGTTCTCCCTTAAAAAAGAAATAAAGCCCCTTTAATATTAGGAGTGTTTTGGTATACTGTTTCACTGAAAATGTTGTTCGTGGGTAGTTGTGTTTCATCTGATAAATGTACCACAGTTTCATTAATTGCATAATGTTACTAAAGTAGATTCCTTTCCAGCTACTTAACTACCACGAATGATAGCAAAACAAATAATTCTTTGTGTATGTCTCAGTACTTTCATAAAAGTCAAATTCTTAGAAATAGAATAACTGGGTCAGATTGTATAGTTCTAGATATGTATTGCTAAATTCTAGGCATTTATTTTAAATCTGAATTTCTGGGGCGCCTGGGTTACGCGTCCGACTTCAGCCAGGTCACAATCTCGAGGTCCGTGAGTTCGAGCCCCGCGTCGGGCTCTGGGCTGATGGCTCAGAGCCTGGAGCCTGTTTCCGATTCTGTGTCTCCCTCTCTCTCTGCCCCTCCCCCGTTCATGCTCTGTCTCTCTCTGTCCCAAAAATAAATAAAAAACGTTGAAAAAAAAATAAATAAATAAATCTGAATTTCTAAACTGAAAAACTCTGAGAGGCACCTGGGTGGCTCAGTCTTGATTTTGGCTCAGGTCATGATCTCACAATTCGTGGGATCAAGCCCCATGCTGGGCTCTGTGCTGGCAGTCGGAGCCTGCTTGGGATTCTCTCTCTGCCCCTCCCCCACTTGCACCCATGTGCTCTCTCTCTCTTTCAAAAAAAAAAAAAAAAACAACTCTGATAGTTGAGCTGCTCTGATTTGGAAGTGGTGCAAAATAGACAATTTTTTTAAAGGCACTAAATAGTTTTTGTCACTTAGCATTTCTGTTGTAACATGGGGATGAGGAAGGTGCAATAAGGTGAAGCAACATTTGAATAAAGAAAACACTTTTATTGCTAATATAACGTGTTTCACATTGCTGTGGAGTGAATGTCTCAAAGAGACTGGATTTACTGAAGTTAACTCTGATGGGTGTGTGCGGTGTGGGCATAGAAATATTTGACTATGAAAATCCTTAATGTTTTTATTGATAGTTTGCACAATATGGCTGAAAGATCAAGTGTTGGGTGTGTTTAGCTATTTGTAGTTTCCATGAGGAACATGATTCTCTGTGTCTGTGATGACAGTTGGATAACATTATGGAGTGCCCGTGGCGTTTTTCACATGGCTTATATGCATTTTATCACAAGCAGGAAACTAGCACATTTTCAGGAGTGGGTTCTTCTAGTATGAGTCAGCTTTGCAGCTGACCAGTCAGCCACTAGTTACAGAATACTACTTTGTGGAGTGGTTGTCAGCAAAAAAAAAAAAAAAAAAAAAAAAAAAAAAAAAAAAAAAAAAAAAAAAAAAAAAAAAAAAAAAGAAAAAGTCTTCCTTACCTCAGCAAGAATTAGAGCTGAGAAATCAGCTTTGAGAGAACTGTGTGTAGATCAGTAGGTCAGATGAAGTGAAGGTGCTTTGTTGTAAAGCCTGTGTGGTAATTGGCTCAGTCATTGCCAGTGTCTGAATGCAGCATGCCAGCCCTATCTACGTCTGCTATGTCTGAGGTGCTGATTACTGGCTGTGTTACAACTTGCTCAGAGGGGCCAGACCAGTTTGCAAATAGGAAACGAAGAAACTTCTGGAGGGTTAATGTGTGAAGACTTCCTGGTTAGAGAGCATTCCTAAGTTTCTAGTTCCACCGGCCTTTAAAGATTTAGAAGACCCAGGAACGACTTCCTGGTATTTTAAAGACGATAGGCTACTGTCAGTGCTGAAGTATATGGGTGATTATGTTGTGACAGTCAGGAAAATAAATATAAGCATGACACCCAGATAATAATACCTAAGCTAAGAGGAAGGAATAATCTTGAATATTGACTTGTTTAGCTCCTAGAGCCTTTATGCTTAAGGGTGAAGCATGGGAGGTAATGCGTTTGGAAGTATCACTAAACCTAAAAATAAAATCACAGTGCTGGAGTTCTGCCTTCTGAGATTTCCCAGTTTTCTAATGATGGCCTTTGGTGTTTTGTACCTTTTGCTGTGCCTGTAATCCAGTGCTCCATTTTGCTTCTCTCTGGTCTCACGCCCCAGATTTAACATTCACTGATTCAGGTTTCCGGTTGTTTTTGAAAGACAACTTGACAGTGCTAGGCATAAGTGGAAGCAGTGTGGTGACCTTCGGATTAATAGCCTGTTACTTTTAGAACGTTGAGGATTACAGAGGTAGTGCTTTGGATATCTTAAGCACCTCCTTGTATTCCTTGGACGTTCCTGAAATGATGCATGTGCCTGATATCCAGGAGACACACAACATGCAGTTTATGCTTTCGAAAAAGTCATCCAGGCCATCTCTTTTCCACCTGTAACATGGTCGTATCTGAGGTCTTTATTCTTAAGATATAATGCTAAGCCTGTTGAAGGTAGTTACTAGGAGGACATCAATTTGGTTTTCCCTCTGTCATCATTGGCCATGACTTTGGCCAATTCTTGTGGGTTTTCAGCAATCGTTTCGTTTAATTAAGAAAGGTTGCGCTCTATGAGATTTTAATACAGTGGGTTTAAAAATAACTATAAAGGCTTGGCTCATAGAAGACTCTTAAATGAAACTCATTTTCTCAATCCTTTAGGTATGAAAGCCACTCCCTATTTTCATACTTTATCACTGAATACATGTTTTTTATATCCCAAGTCAGTAGTGAAAAACTGAACCTGTGAATTCTTTTTACAGGGTAAACTTGTTTCTGATTTTAGGAAAATTGAGGTGGGTGTGTTCATGTTTGTGGATAAGAATTTTTCTGAGATGGGTCATTTACAAGCTATTGGTTTCTTTTCTTTACACGTGCAAGGTTGGTTTTTTGGTTAAAGATAGGCAGCAGCAGACACTAGGCTAAGGAGTTGTGAAACTTTTAAACAGGCCTGATCAGTCAGCGGGGAGAGTTTGCAAGCCTCTCTTAAGCAGCTGCATCATATCAAATAACTGATTTGCATCAATGTTACCAGGCAGTGTCATTAAATGTATTTGTTTCCAGGATCAGGCAATACCAGCATTCTAGTTGTGCGACCCCCTGGGTAATGGCCATGTGGCAATGGGGAGTGTAGGACGGTACTGAGGGATCCCTCCTTATGGAAGATTCAGTTCCTACCGATGGCAGGGAAAGGTAATGACTCAAAATTTAAAGGAAGGTTTAAATAAAAACTTAAAAGTTGATAGGAAGGATTTTCTTCTTCCTCTTTCCCATTAATTCATTCCCTTAAGTGAGATGCTTTCCCATCTGTAGGAGCAAAAGAGGGGAAAAAAATCCATGAAACATTTTGATTTGCAGTGTGGGAGGAGAAAACTTGTCATATTTCAAAGGCTAACAGGATAAAATGGTATCTTAAATTATTGGTAGCTAGAATGCAGAGCGTGTAGACTGGATGGCACAGATTAGTTTTTATGTTTGATTTAACTTATTCAATTATTGGTATCTTGCACACATAAGACCTGTTAAAGATATTTGGGCTTATGGATGGAGGAAAAGTAGATACAAAAATGAATCTGTGTTCAGTCTGCATTTCCTTATGTCCCACTCTTTCATTGCTCAACCATTGTAGTTCTTTTCTGTCTAGTGATCGCTGTCCTCACCAGGGTCATACCTGTGATCCCTTTGGACTCAGTGTAGTAGATGGGTTTTTTTTTTTTTTTTTTTTTGGTCTTAACCCCTTGGCAGCGTTTGATACATTGTAAGCCGCTCCTTTGTTCTTGAAGCACTCCCTTCCCCTTTCTGAAGGGGCCTGGAATGCTAATCCTTATGCTGAGGAAGGTTTGTCTCTCTCTTTTTTTAAAAAATATTTATTTATGTTTGGGAGAACACACATGGGGGAGGGGCAGAGAGAGAGGGACAGAAGATCTGAAGCAGGCTCTGTGCTGACAAGCTGACAGCAGTGAGCCCGATGCGGGGTTGGAACTCACAAACTAGGAACTAGGTGATCCTGACCTGATCTGAAGTCGAACTCTCAACTCACTGAGCCATCCAGGTGCCCCAAAAGTTAGTCTCTTATTTACTACTTTTATCTCCCCAGGGAATGACCAAGGTGGAAGCTAGAAGATCAGGGTTGTATTGTACCAATGCAAGGTGCTGTAGACCCTTAAGACAGGAGGGAAACTGGAGGGTTGGGTATGATTTCCTGGTAGAAGTAGTGATGATTTTTTTTTTTTTTTCTTAAATGGCATTTGAGATGCACTTGGCACAGTGGGGGCTCGATATTTGAATGAATAAAGGTAGGGTTTAAAGAAACAGAGTGGATGAGGGATAAGTACTTTTAATTTAGGAAGCAGCATGGGCAAGGGGGAGATGGAGCTGGTGAAGGTAAAAATGAATCATTCTCTGGGCTGCAGTGGAATGATGGCAGGGCTCAGGGCCCGAGGACAGCCAGTGTACATTCTTGCCAAGACTTTGGAAGGCTGCGAATAATAGCCAAGGAATTTCGGGTTGTGTTTGTTAGGCAGTGGGTGGACTGGAAGGATTCTGAGCAGGAGAGGCTGTTGGAATTGGGAAGACTGATTCAGTAGCAGTTTGTCGGATGGGATTAGCTTGAGAAAAACCTTACATTAGCCTCACTTCTGGACTCCTCACAGGCATTTTGCCCACCGCCCCCCCTTGCCCCCTGGGGTGGGGGGGGGAGGGGAGCAAGCCCTACCATGCTGCTTTTGCACTGCAATGGCTCAGGCCTTATGACCATTTGTCCTGTTGTCCTTTGGTCACTTTACCTGAGCCACCTTGTCCCATGACCAGTGACCGTTGAATTCCTATCAACTTGCATGCACAGTATATCAAGGTACAGCCTTAACTTTGGTCTCCTGATAACACAGATACCATTATAGTAACCTTAGCAGAAGTCCTGCTACCTGGTGGACACACAGCAGCGGTGTGGTTAGAGTTCACGTGAAGCACTGGGTCTGTACGGGTGAGAAGGGCTGTGATGTAGAACAAGAGTGAGGGAGGTTGTGAAACAGGTGCCGTGGGTAGTTGGATCAGGAGTAAGGGCTTAGGGCAAAATCAGGGCCAAGTGTTTGTCTTAAAATCCAGATAATTCTCAGATATGTAAAAAAAATCATGAGCATTTGCTTCAGAGTTTATCGGCTCTTGCTCTCTAGGCCTCCTTCCTCCTATATCCATGAATCAAATGCACCCTTGGGCCCCATATTGATACCATAATAGCTTGTTCTTTTTCTTTAAAAGAGTACTTGTGAAGTCAAGTGCAAGTATGAAGGAGCAATTTTGAAAGGGCTTCTGTTTGTCCAAACCTCTGTATGCTTGGGGGTGAGGACCAGGGTGGAGTGGGGGGAGTCCTCACCCTGGGCTAGGAAGGGTAGTGCCCTTCACTTCACCTCTGCCAGTCTACACATTTGGGAATGTTTCAAGAGTACGATTTGAGCTGCAAGCAGCAGTAGTCTGCATTATCAATAAATGATATCGATGCTAGGTTTTGTTGTTAGAAATGGGGAAAATAGTATTATGAAATTTTGTAGAGAGAGAACTCTGATTCTGAAGGCTTTGGTAGATTCCTGTGACATCAGGAGAGCTAGATAGTTTTGCTTGAGAGGATTTTTGCTTGAGAGCATATTCATGCTTCATTGTTTACAAGCTGAAACCATCTAGAAGGTCACTCATATGGAATAAAGGTAGGTGCAAGTTAAATGTCAGTAGTATTTATTAAGTAACCATGAATGTGATGCTGGTGCCATTAATACATTCAGTTTTTGCAATAGCAAAATTTACTCACCTTTACTCAGCCAATGACTATTCACTGGACTGAGGCCATCAGTGAAAACTGCAAGGTGGTGACTGCTTATTTTGAGAGTAGCCTCCCCTCGTAGCAGCTCCAACTGCCTTTGGGAGGGAGACTGGGAGAGAGGCTCTTTTTGTAAGCATTATTTTGCTTTCTTTTCAATCTTGTGGAAGTCACTTTAACTATCCTCTTAAATTCAGCCAGGCATAGTGATGGTCTAAACAGTATTTTGTCAAGTATATTTCTGTGTACGTGGGCTGAGGCCACTGGGTTCAGTATCCACATATTTCAAAAAAATTTTTTTTAAGTTTATTTATTTTGAGAGAGGCAAAGACAACATGAGCAGGGGAGTGGCAGAGAGAAAGGGTGGGGGGGCGGGAAGAGAGAGAGAGAGAGAGAGAGAGAGGAAGGAAAGAAGGAAGAAAAGAAAAGAAAAAGAAAGAAAAAGCCTAAGCAGTCTCTGCACTGTCAGTGCAGAGCTGGACTTGAAGCTTGAATGCATGAAACTGTGAGATCATGACCTGAGCCGAAACCAAGAGTCAGATGCTTAGCTGACAGAGCCACCAATGCGCCCCCTGTCTCCACATAATTTTAAGTGAGAGGTGCACAAATGCCTAATTAGTGAGATACCGAATTCTGAAACTGAAGAGCCTCTGGTCCCCTGGAGCAGTCTCCTGTTTTAGATAAGGTTGTCAGCTAACTCGAGATCAGCTAGCCTGCTTGTGTCACCCAGCTGTGTCAGACCTCACCCCTTCCTATTTAGAGCATCCCCCAATAAACTGAGGTTTTTCTGTGTAAAACAATGATGGAAGTCATTTAAAATCAGATCATTCCTGTTTGTCAGGGATACAGGACCAAAATGATAGAATGGAAGTCTCATCCCCTCTCTTTGGCAGGGATTGGTGAAGGCTCACAGCAGGTGCTTTCTATTAGCAATGAATGTGTGTTCTTAGCGGGAAGGTTTTTTGTTTTGTTTTTTTATCCTAGTGTCTTAGATTGGGTTGCTGTAACAAAGTATCATAGGCTAGTGGCTTAAGCAACAGACATTTATTTTTCACAGTTCTAGAGGCTACCAAGTCCAAGATCAAGGTGCCAGCAGATTCGTTCCTGGTGTGAATCTTCTTCCTGGTTTGCACACCTTCTTGCTGGGTCCTGAAGTAGTGGGTAGTGGAGGGGGAGAGCTCTGATCTCCCCCTTCTTACAAGGGCACCAATCCCATCATGGGGCCCCACCCTCATGAACTGATCTAAACTTAGTTACCTCCGAAAGGCCCCACCTCCAGACACCATCACACAGGGGATCAGGGCTTCAACATACAAATTTTAAGGGGGACACAGATATTCAGTCCATAATATATGGGATGCTATTTTTTTTAACTAGGCTATCTGGTAGAAAGTATGTTTAAAAAAATTTTTTTAATGTTTATTTAGTTTTGAGAGAAAAAGAGAGAAAGAGAATGAGAGTGAGTAGGGGAGGGGCAGAGGGAGAGGGAGACACAGAATCTGAAGCAGGCTCCAGGCTCAGAGCTGTCAGCACAGAGCCGAATGTGGGGGCTCAAACTCATGAACTGTGAAATCATGACCTAAGCCAAAGTTAGACTCTTAACTGACTGAGCCACCCAGGTGCCCTGAAAATTATGTTTTCAGTTTAGGAGATGATCCAGTGTATCAGTAGTTATTATTCATACTCACAAATATTCAGAGACATGTTTAAATGTATTTAAAATATCCAGAGGTGGCCGGGTTAATAATTTGACTTTTTTCAACTTGCTTGTCCAATTTATTCAGCATATGCTTATTTGAGCACATTTTATGAGTCGGGCCCTGTGCTGTGTGTAGCCCAAAGGGATAATAAGATAAAGCAATTTGTCTTCCTTGAGCCATTCGGTGGCTAACATGAAAATGGTATACAATTATTTTCCTCCAGTCTTCTTTCAAATACATTTTGTCAGGTTCCACTCTTGTCCTGTTTATTTTTCATATGAAATATTATAAAAATACTTAATATGTAAATAATGAATATGTAAATATTCATGGCTTTATCGGATCTTAATATTTGAAGGTAACATGTCAAAATATTTTTTTTAATATGAGAAATAAACATCACTGGGAATTGAAGATTCCTATATGCTCCTCCCTGTCCTGTGTCTCTCTTTCCTTTTCTAGAAGTAACTACCAGCCTGGATTTGGGGTATGTCATTACTGTGCACATTTTTATACTTTTATTATGTATGTATGAGTTTATGAGCAATAGACTGTATATAATTTTTAAAGCGTTAAGGAAAAAATAGCAAACTATATGTTTTCCTGTACCCTGAGAGAAAAAAAAAAAAAAAAAAAACAACCAGCCACGTTATTTGAGATTCATTCCCCTTGATGTATAGCTCTGGTTCATTTTTAAAAAAACAGATGTACAGTATATAATATTCCATTGTATGATTATTCTACATTATATTAGTCTGTTCTCTTGTCAGATATTTTTGGAGTGTTTTGAGATTTTCATTACAATCTATAACACTGCTGTGGACATTCAAGTACCTCTCTCCTGCGTGAATGAGAATTTCTCTGGGGACAAAGGTAAATGTGGTATTGTTGGATCATAGGATGTGAGTGTCTTCAGCCCCAAGGCTTATACTAGATAGTGCCACATCGCTCTGCACAGTAACCAGTTTGTGATCCCCCTACAATGTATCAGTGATCTCGTTGATCTGCGTTTTCTCCAGTACTTGGTATTATCAAATGTTTGAGCTTTTGCCCATCCATTGGTTGTGAAGTGAAACGCTTCATTTCTCGCTTTAATGCTGTGTTTTCTTGATTGAAGTGAGATTACCTTTTTTACACGTCTGTTGGCCTTTCAGGCTGTTGCTTCTGTGAATTGCCTGTTCATCATGTAGCCCCACCTCTTCACAGGTGGGAGCCGTGGGCCTCAGGTGCAGAGAAGTGGAACTGTCATAATCCTGAATTCATGACATGTTCTCATTATTGGGTTTTGCATGACCCTCTTCTTTGTTCATGTTTTTAATATAATGTATACAGGAACTCATGAAGGTCTGAACCACTGCCAACAATTTACATGTACCCGTGCCTCTCCCCACCCTTCTGTCCCTCTGACTCCTCTCCTGTACTTACTGTCCTGGACTTCATCCTTCCTTGTCATCTAGTTCTGTGTGTGGTCTTCCGTCTGGACCTGGCTTTTCTCATTCCCCTGTTCTCAGCCTGGTTTATCCAAGTTGTTGCATTGGCTTTAGTCCATTCATTTTCACTGCACTGTAACATTCCCCCCGTTGTTATTTTTCTGTTGTTTCTACCTTCGGATAGGCATTTTTGGGTTGTTTTCAGTTGTCTAATTATGAACCCTTCTTTTATGAGCATTCGTATATGTGAATCTTGCTGGCCATGATCAAGATGATCTCTTAAGATGCCTCGGTGGCTCAGTCAGTTAAGCGTCTGACTTTTGATTTCGGCTCAGGTCATGATCTTGCGGTTGGTGAGATTGACCCCATGTTGGGTGCTGTGCTGACAGCACACAGCCTGTTTGTGATTCTCTCTCTCCCTCCCTCTTTGCCCCTCTTCCGCTTGTGCTCTCTCTGTCTCTCTCTCTCTCTCAAAATTGAATATTAAAAAAGCAATCTCTTGAATATTACATGCTACTGAAAATGTGGGATTAGATATTCTGATGTTTAACTTTGTTAGCTAATGCTGTTTTCCCTCACAGACGGACCATTTATATTCCCATAGGCAGTGGATCAGATTGCTCTAGGGCTTTGGCACAATTTGCACCTCTCTTTGTGTGTATGATTCTCGTTAGTAAAACCGTTGTTGGAATGGTGGAATCGGGCTGTAAGGTTTGGTTTCCTTCTAATATGCCAGCTGGTATGAAAAGGGTGCAAGAGGAGCATATAAGCCTGCCCTGCTCTTGGAGGCCATCAGTGTTTATGAAAAGAACGTGACATTTGCTGGATTGCCAAGTGGGCTTAGGTTAGTGTGCAGCGTCTCTCTTCATGCGTATTTGATTCCTGCTTTTATGTCTGTAATCATTTTAAATTTATAGTCTATCTCCTAGGTCTCTTATTTAAAATTCACAGTGGGTCCAATCTCTGCTCTTCTGTAGTGTCTACTCTCTTTTGTCCACGGTCAGTTTTTTTCCTTGCGTGCTTTTTAGTTTTAGATGGTGAGTTCCTTTTCTTTTGTTTCAAAATGTTTGTGTATTTTGAGAGAGAGAGAGAGAGAGAGAGCGCAGTAGGAGGTTCAGAGAGAGAGAGAGAGAGAGAAAGAGAGAATCTCAAGCAGGCTCCGTGCTGACAGCAGGAGCTAGATCCCCATGAACTGTGAGATCATGACCTGAGCTGAAATCAAGAGATGGACACTTAACCAGCTGAGCCACCCAGGCGCCCCATGAGCTCCTTTTCAATTAAACTTTATCTGTGGGTATCTGGGATACTTGGTCAAAGGTGTATTAAAAATGTAGAGTTGAGGGGTGCCTGGGTGGCTCAGTGGGTTGAGCATCTGACTCTTGATTTTGGCTCAGGTCATGATCCCAGGGTCGTGGGATTGAGCCCCATGTCGGGCTCCACGCTGAGCATGGAGCCTGTTTGGGATTCCCTTTCTCTCCCCTCTGCCTCCCTTCCCTGCTTGTGCTCTCTTTCTCTCTAAAATAAAATCTATATAGAGAGAATAGGGGTTTCAGTTGACAAAATACTTAGCCATATTGGGTAAAATACAGCACACATGCTTTTAAATGCACAGCAGTGATTGTAAAAAGAAAGTATAGAAAGTCTCCAGAGTTCGACAGTGAAGAGAAGACATAATTCCCTAGCAGAGTCCACTAGGAGCTGAGCTCTCAGCAGCATCAGAAACGAGATGCTGGGAGTCTTAACACCAATACAGGGGGTAGAAAATGAAGCCTTGAACAAAAAGTTGGACCTGGGATCTCCCCTTAAATCTGGTTAGCCAGGATCCTCCAATGGCTGCACTTTTGGTGAAGGAGTAGATGAGAAAAAGTCTGCCCACCAGCACAGAAATACAAAGAAAAGTCCATCTCAACCTGGGCTCTGGGTAGAGGATAAAAGCACTCCAGTCTTAAAATTAGAAAGGACAGGTGTTCCCTTACATTTTAGGGTTCAGATGTATACTACCCACATGTTCCAGGAGTCCCCAAGTCAAGAAATGAGCTTAAAAACCACTCCAGAGTTAATGATGTTCCTCTGCTGAGATGCCTTACAGAAACAAATCTGTGCCTTAGTTGTAAGCTTCTTGGAACGTAGGAACATAGGTGATCTTACGCACCTTTGCACTTCAGTGTATTTTTGGAATGAATGAATAAGTGAACAGTGGAACCACATGGGCATTTTTAATAGAACATAAAGTTCATCAACAAGGTGAATTTTCAACACATTAAAAAATAAAGCTTACAAGGGATATAATTTTGCGATTAAACTTTACTGCAACCTTCAAAATCATTCTGCCATTAGAACATTCTGCAGATCACAGAATGAGCAGACATTCATTGAGCACCTTTGTAGTTCTGTGTGTTGTGAAGGATACAAAGACTACCATATGCTTTGTTCTTAGTACAGGGGAGTGACAGGCTTAAACACCAACGGTCATGGTGCAAAGTGCAAAATAAATGCTTTAGTAAATTTTCGAAGTAGTTTTGGGATTGCAGAGGTTGGCACTCCTTCATTTCACCTGAGGAATTTATTCATTTGGTGAACATTTTTTTTTTCTTAAAGTTTATTTTATTATTTTGAGGGAGGGGAGGGTCAGAGAGAGAGGGGGAGAGAGAATCCCAAGCAGGCTTCGTGCTATCAGTGTAGAGCCCGACATGGGGCTTGAATCATCTGGTGAACATTTAGTAGAGCTTCTCATGTGGTCAGTATTGGGAGGATTATAAGAGAACCTATTTATTGTGTGCTCACCCATGTGTTAGGTGGCAAACATTTTATGTGCAGTTAATCTCTATAACACAATTTTAATTCTCGCATCATCCCTATGAAGAGGATCCTATAATTATCCTCATTCTTAAAACTATTTATTGGAATTTAGTATAGAGAGAAGCATACTTTCGTATGTGTAAAACCGGATGGACTCTCATGAATTGTATACCTCTGTGTGACCAGTACCCAGAGCAAGAACAAACTGAACATTACAGACATTCTGGAAGTCCCCCCATTGCCCCCTTGACTTCCAATAGCAATGTTTCTTTTCCTGTTTCTGTATTTTCTGGAAACAGAATCATATAACTTGTATGCTTCTGCTGTGTGCTATTGTGTGTGGTTGTGGACGGCTCATTCCTGTTCTTGTCTAGTATTCTGTTATCCCCATTTTACAGATGAGGAAACTGAGACTGAGAGGTCAGAGTAACCCAAGAGCATGCAACTAGCGATGAACATATTACAATGCCACTAGACATTTTTTCAGAATGTGATTTTTAACGTTCTGGTGTTCTGTCATGTGAGTATATAGCACAGTTAATTTAGTCCCCTTCTGATGGTTGTCTGGGTTGTTGACAACATGTCCTCACTTATACTCTACCATAAAAGAAAAGAAAATCAATTTCAATATTTAAAGCATGTTTCTAAGTTTCCAGCTACTTTGCCATTGACTATAATCAGTTCCATATAAGTATAGCAGGTAATAAACATGAATTTCCTCTGTGGCTCAGAGAGCAGCTGCCAGTCACGGGTGTCTTTTGTAGTTTTTATGTGGCCGACTTGCCTTTTGGAAGTGTCTTGTAAGAGTGTGTGGTGGCCTTGCTTTATCCCTCTTGACATATTTATGCCTTCTTCTTCCTACTCCCCATTTCCTCTTGAAAACTTCTCACTAGAGTATCTCTGTTCTGTAGTCCAAAAGTACATCCCTTTGCCTGAGGGATAGCTCTCCCTCTGGCCTGCTGATGTGTTATGCAGCAAGTTCTCTGTGGGTCAGCCCTTCAAAGGACTTCATGAAATGTTCTCCATGAAACATTCTCTAGTGCAGTGATTCACAAAGGGAACTTCTAGAGTGTGAGCCCCTGGAAGGTAGGAGCTGTGTATTCTTCACCATGGTGCCTGGCAGGTAGTGTGTACTAAGTAAATGTGAGGTGATTGAATGACGACCCACTAGAGCCTTAGATGGTTTTCTTTTGATTGACCTTTATGATGTTATGATTGATGCTTTGGGGGAATATGGATTAATTTTTTTAGGCTCTTCAAGCAGAACTAGATTACCTAGTTTGTTTAACCTTTTTTTTTTTTTTTTTTCCTGTTCTGATAGCAGAGGAAGAGCAATTTAGGAATGTGACAGAAAATAAGGTTGTGATGATTTTGTTACAGCATGAAGTTTCTTATATTTTCTTCATTCATTGAACACTTGTTGAAACCCTACTGACTGTCATGCAATAGAGACACAAAGATAAATATAATTCCTGCTTTGAGGAATCTAGTGGGAGAGCCAGACACAGGTGTAAGTATAATGCATTGTGGTAAATATATATATATATATATATATATGCTATGAACTATGCTATGACCTAGTTTTTACTTGTTGGTTTGTTTTGAACACAATGGAGCAGCTGAAAGGAAGGTCCTCTTGGAAGATACGACAGGAGCACTGAATCTTAAGGAAAGTGCACAGATTCCTACTCAGTCTTCCATCCAAATGCTACTCCTCCTTTCTTATTTCTAGAGTGGTAGTGCTGCCCATAGTTATGTCATTCTACCCCTTCTAATGTAAAAACCTCACTGTTGTCTTTTCCAGGACACCACACAGCTCTTCTCTCAGAATGCTGTCGATTCTAGCTCTGAAATGGCTTCAGAGTATAGTTTCTGCTTCCTCTTCCCTCCCATCCTCACATCGATAACCTGCTTTCTTTGCAAGACCAGGAATGGAAATCATTCATCTTTCTGCTTTAAGCATCTGACCTAGAGCCTGGCACATACTAGATTCAAATCTTTGTTGAACCAAAAGATTGATCTGTAACTGGTCTTCCTTCCTCTAATCCCTTTTATTTTCCTTTGATCCTGTGCTGGGTTTTACCCCACTGCTTAAAATTCTTCCATGACTCCTCATTACCTCCAAGATGGAAATGCACCTTCTCAGCCCAGGTCCTTACCATTGACCTCAGTCTGCTTTAAGTGCCTCCCATCCCTCCCCTGCCCCATGCTACCGTGTGTCAGAGCACATCTGGGGTTCTTTGTCATTCTCATGGCCCCATGTACCCTCCCCTTTGCTGATGTGTCACTTTTGTCTCATGTGTTAGGATCCAGCTCAGCTGTCACCAACCTTGTGAAACCTCCCCTGCTTTTCCTAGGAAGAATTGGTTGCACCGTCTGCTGGGTTCCCTGAAGTCTGTCCAGTTCATCCTCTTGTTGCATTTCTACAATCAATTATGGTAGCTCTTTTCCTCTGTGTTTCTCCCATTAGATTGAGGACCTGAAGTTGTGTCTGATTCTTTTTTGTCCTTTGGTCAGGTGCTTGTTACCTGTCAGATGAATAGGTCCTGCCTGTACTGTCCCTTAAAAACACCTGCTGCTATCACATTGCTTTGGTTTTGCTTTGCATGATTTTCATGGACACACCCTTTCAGCAGCTTGCTTTATGTATGTATGTATGTATCTGTGTATTTATTTATTTATTAATTATGTTTTATGTTTTATATTTGAGAGACAGAGACAGAGAGTGAGCAGGGAAGGGGCAGAGAGACAGAGACAGAATCTGAAGCAGGCTCCAGGCTCCAAGCTAGTCAGCACAGAGCCTGACGCTGGGGCTCGAACCCATGAGCAGTGAGATCATGACCTGAGCCAAAGTTGGATGCTTAGCCAACTGAGCCAACCAGGCACCCTTTAGCAGCTCTCCTTAATATGTAGTGTATTATTCAAGGGCCAGTGCAAGTAATATCTTGTTTGTGAAATTGTCTTTGATCATGGCAGCTCATAATATTGGCACTTACCTCTAAACCATCTTTGTTTGTTAGCCCTTGCCTGTGGCACTTACACAATACTTGCTGTCATTATTTATATTGTTATTGTATGTATCATCTTTCCCTAGTTAGAGTATAAAGTCTGAAGTTAGAGGTTTCTCACAGACAGTCATGAATCTTCTCTGTTGAAATCTATAATTCCTTATTTAATAGACAGTTGTGCTGTTTTTAAAAAAATGTTTTTTATTTTTTTTTTTAATTTATTTTTGAGAGAGAGAGAGAGAGAGTGAGCAGGGGGTGGGGCAGAGAGAGAGGGAGACAGAGGATCTGACCCGATGTGGGGCTTGTACTCATGAACCATGAGATCATGACCTGAGCCCAAATTAAGAGTTAGACGCTTAACTTACTAAGCCACCCAGGTGCCCTTCGACAGTTGTGCTTTAAAGGTAGGTCTGTAGTGACATAATCTTTTAGCTCCCTTTGTTTGAGAATTTCTGTTTGCCATTCATTCCTGGATACCCTTTTGCTGGGTATAGAATTTGTTGTTGACAGTTCTTTCAGCACTTGAAAAATCTATTTCCTTTAGTCTCCATGGTTTCAGATGAGAAATACACTGTCATTTGAATTGGTGTTCCCCTATAGATAATGTGACAATTTTCTCTGGCTGATTTTAAGATATTTTTATCTTTGGTTTTCAGAGGGTTAGTTAAGATCTTTTGATATTTTACCACTGACCCTCGTGTTGTCATGGATTTATTTAAATTTATCCTGGTTCAGGAGTTTGCTCAGCTTCTTAAATCTGTATGTTTGTGACCAATTTGGGAAGTTTTCAGCCATTGTTTCCTTGAATACACTTCTGGCCTCAATTCATTTCTCCTGTCCTTCTGGGACTCTGATAATACAAATGTTCGATCTTTTGTTGTTCCATATGTCCCTGAGGCTCTGTTCATTTTTTCAGCGTGTTTGCTGTCTGTTATTCAGATTGAGTGAATTCTCTTCTTTCCTCAAGTTCACTGATTCTGTTCTCTGTCCTTTCCACTCTAGTATTAAGCACATCAAGTGAGTTTTACTTTCTGTTACTGTATTTCCTGGTTATAGAATTTTTGTGAGGTTCTTTTTTTTGTAACTTCTATTAATTTGCTGAGAATTGCTATTTTTTCATTTGTTTCAAAAGAATTTATAATTGATTATTGAAGCACTTTTATGACTTTTATGCTTTAAAATCCTTATCAGGTAATTCCAACATTTATCTCTGGGGTTAGCATCAGTTGATTGGCTTTTCTTATTCAAGCTATAGGTTTCCCGGTTCTTGATATGATGGATGATATTTGATTATATCTGTTTTGCCTGGTTATATTAGGATATCCTGGGTCCCATTTTAAATCTTTTATTTTAGCAGTCAGCATGTTTAGTTTTAGCACACAAGTCCTGGCCTACACTTATGGGCCAGGATTCCAATGGCAGCTAATTTTCAAAGCCTCTGTGGTGGTGTTTTAGTTTGCTTTGTTGATTAGCTGTTACTGGAGCTGCCATTGCCCCCTGCTTACACTGGCTGTGGATGAAGAAGGAGTTTCCCTAGGCTGGGGCACCGGGTGTCAGGGGAGGAGGGCAGGTAGATGCAGGCTCCTGTGTACTTGGGCTTCCCTGAGTGTGGTAGATTCCCCCCCCCCCCCCATCTGTGGGGGACAGACAGTCTCCTTGATCCTGTCACTTGTCAAGATGAGATCTTTTTACCGGTGCCCATGGCTTCTCTGAGGTCTTCTGCGCAAGGAAAAGTAGGGAGTCCTTCCTGGTCCACATGTGTCTGGGTACCTCTCGTTGGGTTGGCTTGTCCTTAGGCGTATGTCTTGGCTCTCATAGTTGCTTATTGTCGGTGGGACTTCAGATAGGTCCCCTTTTGGATGGTGTAGGGCTTGCCAGATGTTTCTAGAGGGACTCTCCTTCCATCTGGGGTAGGAATGAGTCTGCATGCTCTGCCTGCTGCTCTGGGAAATGGTGGGTCCCAATGGTTGCCTTCTTTGTGGCAGGAATGCGAGCTGTCCTCTCTTGTGCTTCTCCTCCAGTCTTGAAGTCACAGACTGGTTTGCTTTTTTCTCACCACCTTTCAGAGTTCTTTGGTTGCCTCTTGCTTTATCTCCAGGGTGAATAGTGCTTAGTGAAAAGGAACAGGGAGAGATGAGTCTATGCTATCTTGTCTCTTGTTACTCATTCTTAAATGTTGGCTTTTTAAAAGCGATTACAAATGTGAGAGAAGGTTAGCATTTATTTTCTATCTTTAGCAAATAATGTCGTTGAGCCTTCTTACTTTATAGGTAAGGTAACTTGAGGCTCAGTCAGGTTAAGTGACTGGTTGAGGGGGTCCCACTGCTATTTAATTGCAGAATTCAGATTAGAACTAGCCTCCTGGTGAGGAATCCAGTATTTGCTCATTGTAGGAAACTAAGGCAGAGAGTTATCTGGAGGATAAAACAGGAGAACTTTGCAAGGCAGTAGAGTTTTGGACTTTATAACATTAGCACACTAAAGAATTAATACCTCAAATGAAACGCCTATCATCAGAGTGTAAGAGTACAAGAATCCAGTTTTAAATTATATTGACTAGGGGCGCCTGGGTGGCTCAGTCGGTTGAGCGGCCGACTTCGGCTCAGGTCACGATCTTGTGGTCCGTGAGTTCAAGCCCCGCGTCGGGCTCTGTGCTGACAGCTCAGAGCCTGGAGCCTGTTTCGGATTTTGTGTCTCCCTCTCTCTGACCCTCCCCCGTTCATGCTCTGTCTCTCTCTCTCTCAAAAATAAATAAACGTTAAAAAAAAATTATATTGACTAGGGTTGAATGACATGCTGTATATTTGTCCCCATTTTAATACTATTTTTGATAGTCTAAAATAACATACATTCTGCTTTTCCTATAAAATACCTAAGTGACCTTATAAAATGTTCCTTCTTGCAAAAAGTTCTATCACTTGTTATCATCATCATTCATAGTCTACTTCAAAGAGAGTAAACAATATAATTAAGATTTGTGGCACTACCCAAACAAATTAATGTCATAACTTAGCCTTCTCTGTGGCTTTTTATCAGATAATCTTTGCGTGCTCCACAGACCGTAGATATTTCTCACAGTATTTCCCCAGGAAGCTTTTTCCTGTATCGCAACTGGAGGAATAGAGAAACCCAGATGTTAACTATTCGGTTGTTTGTAATTTTTCTGGAGTCTCCAGGGTTTTACAGAAAAAAGGGTCAGAACTGAACTGATGCCAGAAGTCTTTGAGATCAGAGATGGGAAGTATGTACTTCTTCCCCTGAGACTCCCTGAGGCACAGGGAGAGTGAGGTCCAGTGAGTAGGACTAAACACTGAGTTTGTTTAACGTCATTTGGGTAAGACGACTGAAGGGGTCTAAGGAGAGGGTGTCACTGCCTCCCTTCTTCCCTGGTGTACTAGTTCCTCTCTTTCTGCTTTTGTTTTTTCTTCATCTTCCCTACTTATGTAGTCTTTCTGGAAAGTAAAATCTCTGTACCGAAGAGAGGAGTTTCACATTGGGCATTGGAGAACTTTTCCTGTCACTCATAATAAGACTCCTGTATAGGCAATCTATAACCTGTCTTTTGTATGTACTTGAGCTATGTGCTAAAGGTAAGGTAATATTAGTGCCAGTACAATAATTCACCAACTGTTGATTAGTTTAGAATAAAAAAATGTTAGCATGGGGCAGGACCTTTTTGGACCCCTGCACTGAAGTTGCACCCTCAGCAGGGTGTCCCTACCATATAAGTAGTGGTAATGGCTCATAATTGCCTGCCCAGCGAGGCAGCACATTGTATTAGTTAGCAAGTTCTGCTTTACTTGAAACCAAATCTGTTCCTTTTAGCTTCTACCTATACTGGCTTTGGGATGAGTCTCGTGACACCACGCGGGTTGAGTGTGAGAACCGTTCTAGTTAATATCCCTCAATTCAGAAACCGTCCTAAGATTTTTGTCTTTTTTTTTTTTTTTTTAATTTTTTTTTTCAACGTTTATTTATTTTTGGGACAGAGAGAGACAGAGCATGAACGGGGGAGGGGCAGAGAGAGAGGGAGACACAGAATCGGAAGCAGGCTCCAGGCTCTGAGCCATCAGCCCAGAGCCCGACGTGGGGCTCGAACTCGCATACCGCGAGATCGTGACCTGGCTGAAGTCGGACGCTTAACCGACTGCGCCACCCAGGCGCCCCTGTCTTTTTTTTTTTTTTAATGTTATTTTTGAGAGAGAGAGAGACAGAGCATGAGTGGGGGGAGGGGCCAAGAGAGAGGGAGGCACAGAATCCAGAGCAGGCTCCAGGCTTTGCACTGTCAGCACAAAGCCTGACATGAGGCTCGAACTCATGAACCGTGAGATCATGACCTATGCCCAAGTTGGATGTTTAACTGACTGAGCCACCCAGTCACCGCCACCCCCAAGATTTTTGTCTTAATTCGTAGGGTTTTTAGAATCCTCATCATCCTGATAACATTTTTTTAGATGTTCAGTTTTGCCAGTGTCTCTTTAAAATGTAGTGCAAACTAAACACAGTGCCCCAAGTTATCTTACTCAGCTGGAAATGTTGTTTCTTTAAAAAAAAAAAAAAAAAAAAAAACAAGCCTAAAAAATAAAAACATAAAAGCGAGCTTGTAAAAAAGATAAATATTTTTTATGCTCCATATAATACCATACATGGAAAGGGACATTTCTGAACTTGAATCTTCATCTACCCCTACCAGTTTTGTTCAGAAGTGTCTCTAACCAGATTACAGTAATGCCCCTACCCGTCTTCAATTCACTATACCAGAGCCCCCTATTTCCTCTCTTCTCTGCTATTAAAAAATGCTGGTATAGCTCATTGTACTGATTTTATCACCCACTAAGTCACATATGGCACCCTGAAAAATGCTGCTCTAGGTACTTTGAAAAATGCTGCTGCAGGTCAGTGCTACTCAAAGTGGCCTGTAGACCTGTGCTAGTCTGCAGACTGTTAGTTACAATAGGAGTTGACTTCCTTGAGTCAAGAAGTCTTGCTATAAAGAAAAGTCAGACAAACTAAACAGGTGTGCTCAGTGACTCGGTTAATTTACATTTTGTCCAAATTCCTTGTTTCTCAGGGACCCTATGACCCACAGTTCAGGAGCTGGCACCTTGAGTAGCATTGCCTGCGGGCACCCCAGACCTTCCTTTGGCACCTACCAGCTCTCAGGCGTGTGGCTCTCAGATTTCCAAGCCTCTGTATATTTGAAACCAGGGAAGGCAGTGCTACACTAATTTGATATGTCAGTTAAATCTCGTAGCCCGGTGCCACTTAGTGTGCGAGCAAGTACTTCTGCCAGCAGAATTTAGGAATGAAGAGATCATGAGCTGGGAATCAGGGTGACCTGGGCTTACTTCTGGTTTTGCTGTGTGACCGATTTCACTTCTCTGTTTCCCCACCTCCCCTCTGTCTATAAAATGAATATGTAATAGTTATCTTTGTAGTAGGAGTCTAGGGGTAATTTTTTATATAAAACACTCCACAGAATAGTAGATATTTATTGCTTTTAGGAATAATTCTGAAATGATAAATAAGGTCTTAAAAAAAATAATAGGATGATTGGTTGTATTAGGTAAAAAGTATGATGTGAGACTGTGGTTTAAAATGCACAGAAAGAGAGACAAAGGAACAGAATAACTCGGAGCTGCCAGAGTTAGGTTTCTTTTTTTTTTTTTAAGCTTATTTATTAATTTTGAGACCGAGAGAGTGGGGGAGGGGCGGAGAGAGAGAATCCCACGCAGGCTTCGCGCTGTCAGCATAGAACCGTGAGATCATGACCTGAGTCGAAGTTAAGAGTCTGAAGCTTAAGTGACTGAGCCACCCAGCTGTCCCCAGAATTAGGTTTCTTAAAAAATAAAGTTTAATTTTCTTCTAAAATGTTCAGGAATGTAAATAGGTGGGTGCTTTTAAAGTGAGTAAATGACAGAAGCAGCTTCTTCAAAATGGTAAAATTTGACTACCTAAGAAGATACAAAAATCAAAATCATAATCCAAAAAGGAGGCCACACGGGTAAGAAAGAAAAACATTTAACATGAAGTTCTATATCAAACTTGTTGGAGTAGAGAAAATAAAGACAGTACACTCATGGCACTTTAGACCATAGAAATACTTGTGATGAAGGAAATAAAGATTAAGATTAGAAAGTACAAAGAAATAACTTTTTGAGAAAAAGTTGGGCTAATGGAATAGTGAACTCCCACGTACCTGTTACCTTCTTCCAGGTATTATGAAGTCATGGTCAAGTGCTGAGGGGTGATTTAGGCTGGATTCGAAGATATCTGTCAGTAAGTTTACAACTTACAAGATTTGATCCTTGGATTTCTAGGTGCTAAAATTTATCATAATTATATAAAGTCTGTGCTTTATCAGTTTGCAGAAAATGAAATCCAGTGTTTGCTTTTGGAAGCTTTCCACCTCTGATTCAGCTTTTTCTTTCCTTCTGTGCTAACTGTGCGTGTGATACATTTACTTTCTGTAACACAACTTGGCGAATGAAGGATGTTAGCTGAGCTCTTTCTAAGTGTCCTTTGAATTGGAGCCTGGAAGTTATTAATGGGCCAGAAGTGTTCATAAAGGGCTTTCCCCCCTTTTACTTTTACATGTGTGTAGTTTGGGTTGGGGAAGGGTGGATCAATAATGTGTTTAAATTGAGAATGAAAGTAATAAAAAACTGGAAAATATGCTTTTTAGGAGCATGTGTATCTTCAATCAGTATATAGCTGAGTATTTCTTATACGTTTTAGTGTTTCCTTTTCAATTATTACTGATTTGGAATACAGACCATTTGAAATCAGGAACTGGATTTCATATACTACAGCTCCATACATCTTCTGTATATACATACATCTCATAACTGGAGCCCAGTTATAAAGGCAGGCAGAGGGGTCCTGCTGGGACTTGATGGGGTTCTGGTAGCTTCTAGTGTAGGTTGTACTTGAGTTTTGGGCATTCCAGGCAGAAGGCAGGGCATGTACACAGACCCCAAGGAAGGAGAGGACTTGGCATTTTTTTTCTCCCAGGACTAGAAGGGAGGCTGATGAAGCTGGAGTTGAGTGAGCTTAGGGGATGAATGAGGCTGGAGGGCTGAGCAGAGATGAAATCACTCAAGGTATTTGAGACCTTTGGTGAGGAGTCTGGGTTTTATCCTAAATACAACAGAATGATATTGAAGCGGTAAGCAGGGGAATAAGGAAATCCAATTTATATTTTTAGTTAGATTTTGCTGCTCTTGTAGGAATTGGGTTGAAGGGGAATGAGTGGAAGCAGAGTGACTAGAGAGGCTGTGTTAACAGTGGAGATAGAGAAGTGAGCAGATCCATGGGACATTTTGGATGTAGAGTTGGATGTGTAGTGGGTGAAGGGAAAGGGAGGAATCAGGTTGATTTGTCAAAGTACTTCTTGCCCAATCTCTAGCCTTGCAAACCATTTGGCACTTTTGAGCATTCTCAGTATTGTGTCTTCTCCAATTCTGCACACCCCTTGTACCTCATTTTGGGCTGTCTTTTCTCTGTCTTGTCTTCTTCTGCCCGCCCCCCCCCCCTTTCTCCTTTTATGGGTGTCCACCATGGTTTACTTCTTTATTTTCAGCTCCAGATTTTCTACACTTTTTCCTTCTAACAAGGAAAATTCACTTCAGTTACCTCTCAGCACAGAAGTGATGATTAGAATCTCTGTCCGTGACTTTTATCTTCAGCTGCTTTCAGAATTTGTTTAGTTAATCTGCTACTTTGTGAAATACCTAAAATTCAGTTGTTTCTTCACTTCACATTGGCTTCCTCTCTTGACTTCCCCTTTACAAAAAATACGGTTCTGCCATTCTGTCACCCAAACAGGATAACTTAATAATCTTTTGATTCATTATTTTCCTTTACTACAATTTGTTATATAAAATCCAGTATTATTCCCAAGTTGTTGGTGAATAAGCTGGAGCTTGGAAGGGTTGTCACCTGCTCAGGGTCACTAGAAGCTGGTCACGGGGACCCTAGTGTGTGATCCTGTCAGTCTGACACCAGAACCCATCACTGTCATTAACTCTCAATGACTGTGCTAGGAGGTTTGTGATGAGGCTTTTCTGAAGAACAACTAACCTTCCTTTGTAAAAAGTATGTCACATTGGGACCTTAGCTGTTCACAGTAGTCATATTAACCATCTGAGCATTTTCTCTGAAAATATTGCACATATATTATCTTTTTTATCGAGACCTGCCGTGACAGGTTATTCATGTTCTTCCCTCTTTTAGGGGAAGAAGAGAGGAGTGATAGCAGTGACTGCAGGTTTCTTAATTTTCTTCTCCCCTACCAATATATAAAAGGGCTTATTTACCTATATGTTTGCAAATACATACTGAAATTCATTATTAAAAATAGTATGGGCCATCAGGTGAAAAGCCATGTAAAATTTTCTTTCGTTACTAGTGAATTTGAATTTTTTTAAATGTGTGTTTATTAGTGGTTGGATGATGTCAGTTGACAGTGGGGAAAGCCATCTGCTTTGCTCAGTCTACCAACTGAAATGCTAGTATCTTCTGGAAGCAACTCACAGACACCTAGAAATAATAACACAACATGATATTTAAGCATCCTGTGGCCCATTCAAGTTCATACATAAAATTAGCCATCATAGCCACATTGTCTTACAGCACAGCCTATTCTAATGATCAGATATCATCCATTCTTTTTTTGTTTGTTTTGGTTTTAACTTATTTTTTTTTCCTGATTATAGAAGTAATTTATGCTAAATTCATAGAACATAAAAAATAGAACATAAAAAGAATCATTGGTTAAGATTTGGCGAGGGGGTGTTGCTTAACTTTTCAACTGTCTTATGTGCACTTACATACTTGACTCATGCTTTCAGTGATTTTACAAGTTGACCATGTAGCTTATTTATTTATATAACACCTCTTTCCTGTTTGAATATGGCTAGTTTTTAGGAGGCCCAGACCTGTGTCCATATGCCCCTTATAAGAGGCTTGGATTGTGTTGATTCTGCTGTCTGGGATCCTGGTATATGTTGACCTTGCCCTTGAGGAAGCATGGAACCAAGAAGCAGACCTCATGGACCTTACTGCCCAGGTGGTACTTGTTTTTCTAAGAGCAGCTTTTCCAAGTTTACTCTCTTTCCTTCTTCCTGTTGGCTGTGAGCTCCTCAGCATACCTTTCTTGTCCTTCTTCCTGGGCAACTTTGCTTTCCTAGGGGCTGTCCAAAAAAGCTTTTTTTTTTCTTCCTAGAACCAAAAAAATTTTTTATTTCATTCTGAATAAAAGACGGAACAGATAGAACTCTCGGATATCCTGAAAACAATGTCATCGCTATGGCAAAATTTCACAGAAATCATTGCACAGAGTGTGGGGACCAAGCCTGGTCCCAAACCAGCTGTGAAGGCTGCCTCTCTGGGGAGGGGCATTAAGGAGACGGTAGCCAGGCACAGGTGGTGGCTGTGCCCCTGTGATAAGCCCTGTTGGGTCCCCAAGGACTGGCTCAGCACCTGGCCTTCAGCTACCACCACATAACTGCAGCCAGGGACTGGGAGGGATCGCCTTCTCAAGGTCCCTCCGTGGGCGAGCCTTTCCAGCTGTGTGCCCCACATTCCCTGCTTGCAGTGGTATTGGTAGAAATTCCACCGTTGGAACTGCTTCACCTCCAGCCCATCCTGCAGGAGGACCCTGTCCAGAAGCTCCCAGTCCTTGCTTCCCCCTGGTCACAGAGCTCCTCAGTGTTCGTGCCTCTGATGTGTTCAAAGTTTGACTCGTAGATCCCAAAGAGGCCAAAGCCATTTACCTCCCAGGAATGGTGTGGGTCCCCCAGAGAGCTCCTGCAGGCATGATTATAGGGGCAAAGGCCAGCTTGCCCTCCATGCATTGTTTATAGATGCCCACAAAACCTTTTAAGAAAATTCTTGACCTCTCCTCTAACACTTCCACAAAATCAAGAGATTTGGATGATTTACATACATTTTATAAGGACATTGTAAGGAAATTGTGGCCCACCTATGGCCTGTGCAGTTTTCCTTGTGGGAAGGCAGCATATTGTGACCATTTAGATGGAAAGCTGGCTTCGAGGTTCAAATCTTTGCTCCACCATCTAACACAGTGTGGTCCCTTTGTGTATCCTGGTGCTTGTCTCTAAAATACAGTGGAAAAAAGGCTTACCTAATTGGGTAATGAACTGATATACGCAGAGTACTTCCTTGGAGTGACCAGTGCATACATAGTGCTAAATAAGTGTCAGATGGTCATTGCACACATTTAAAACATTTGGAAGCACTGGATGTGAAACCATTTTCTAGTCAAATATGAGTGTTCAAACTCCTTATGTTGAACGTAATTCCTTGTGTTAAAATGGCCCTTCTCATAGACTGAGGCCCTGCCTGTTTCAGTCTTCTAGATAGACTAGTTTCTGCCTTTAGGGGGCATTTTGTGGAATTTTCTGATATAGTCAAGTCTTCAGAAATTATTTTGGCCTTTAAAAGAATGCATTTTACTCGTTGGCTTTGGGCCCAAGTTGTCTCTCTTGGCATTTGCTAACTACTTCACAGTTCCTATAAGGAAAAATGGCTTTGCTCATAGCTTCTGCTGAAGAGAAAGTTCTCTGAGGACTTCGTGACCTCTCTTCTCTCATCTCCCTGAGGTGGCTGATTTGGTTAGGGTGGGATACTAGAAGCTCCTTCTTTCATGGCCTTCTGTGGGGGAAAAAAAATGAACTGGACCTGTTTGATTCTCTTAAGAATTTTAATTTGGGAAATAAGGGAAAAGCAGTTAAGAGCTCCAGCTGAAAGAATGACATAATTGATTCAAGGACAGTGAAAGGGCGCCACCAGTCAGTGACATGGCAGCAAACCTTCTGAGTAAGCAGTGGTTCTGACAGCAAGAATTGATACAAAATAAAAGAAAACAGAGCAGTTGAAAGTGAGAGAGAGAAAAAAGTAAACACTCAGAATCCAAGTTGCGTTGATGGCGGTGGTCCAGAGAGAAGATCCCAGGTTGGTCGGGCTATGCCACAAGTTCTCTGTTGTGACACACATTGTTTGCTTTTCTTTTCTGAGTTCTTTCTGATTGTATTCTCATTATTTGAGTCTTCGTTTCTTGTATTCAGAAAGGCCCTAGTTTATATAAGTTGTGTAGTATATATAGTCTTTCTCATTCTCATTTCTGAAGGGTTTCCCTCATTTTGTTCCCAATGCCTCAAAGGTCTTCTCTGTGGTTTACAGTGATATAAATTTAGCTTATGTTTTTGGGCCCTTATTCAGGCCCCACATTCCATGCATGCTGTGTTTTCCTGATGATTTCAACATGTTTTTTGTTTGTTTTGTTTTGTTTTGTTTTGTTTTGAGTTTGTCTTCCATTGGACTCCTTTGGAGTGTGTAATCTGGACCCCTCAGTTCATATGCCAGATGTGATGTGATGGTGACCTCTCTCCATTAGAGGCCACAGGCCTTTTAGGACAACTGTCACATCTTGGTGTGTTATATGGCATGTTGGACTGTGCTGAGTGAATGATAGATGCAAGTCCTGGGGCATTTCTTGTGGCATTTCTTTCAGCTGTTGTGATCCTGGTTTATCTTGGGACACAAAAAAAGAGGTTTTAGCCCCTCCTTAGACTGAGTCTTGTTTTACTTTAAGAAGAACTATTTTGGATGCCTGGGTGGCTCAGTTGGGTAAGTGTGACTTCTGCTCAGGTCATGATCTCACAGCTCGTGGGTTCAAGCCCCACATTAGGCTCTGTGCTTACAGCTCAGGGCCTGGAGCCTGCTTCAGATTCTATGTCTCCCTCTCTCTCTGCCCCTCCCCACTCATGCTCTGTCTCTGTCTCAAAAAAATGTTAAAAAAATTATTTTAAAGGAAATAAATATTAAAGCATTTGAGAGAAATGAGAGGCACATAGTAACTCTTGGCTTTCTTTGGTTGGCAGCTAAGTTTCTCATTTGTGCTGTGAAATGGTGATGCTCCAATGGCAAAAGGGCGGGAAAGCTCACATTCATTAGCCAGATGAACACCTGACACCTCAGTCCTTACTAGTATTTACTTTGGGCCTTAAGCATATACTGTGGTTAACACGGTAGCTTGTCTTGACATTATCTCCTCTTTCTTAGAACATTTTGGAAACCAGTTTGAATGCCAAGTTACTATATTCAGTACCAGAATGTTTGGATAATATTGCTTTGTCATTGAGCTTACATCCCTGATCTGTAAAAACAATCCTTGCCAGTAGTGTTTTCATGCCTGTATTTTAACCCCAAGGCTACCTTATTTTTCTAAAAAGAGAAAAAAAAGAATCCTGATGTATTAGTTTGCTAGGGCTGCCGTGACAAACTTCCACAGACTGGGTTGGGTGGCTTACACAACAGGAATTTATTGTCTTACTGCCCTGGAGGCTGGGAGTCCAAAATCGAGGTGTGAGCAGGGTTAGTTCTTTTTGAAGGCTGTGAGGGAAGCCTCTGTTCCAGGCGTTCCTCTCTAGCTTGTAGATGGCCGTTTTCTTCCTTGCCTCGCCACCTCATCTTCCCTCTGTGTGTGTGTGTGTTCGAACTTTGCCCTTCTGTAAGGACACCTGTCATGCTGGATTAGGGCCCCCCCTCCCGCCCCCAGTAACCCCACTTTAACTTGATTATACCTGTAAAGACTCCCTAAGTAAGATCACATTCTGAGATCCGGAGGGTTAGGACTGTACTATGTAAACGGGGCGGGGGTGGGCCACAATTGAACTCCTAACACGGGGCAATGAAAATGCTCTACTGATGTTAAGCACTTACAAAGCAGACTTTCTTCACTTTGAAGCCAAGAAGTTTTGAAGGTGATTGCTATCCTTGGGGATGTTTTTGCACGTGGGCCCCGACTCATTAGGTTGAGACCCTGAAATCTTATCAGTTGTTGGCACAGTTTCCAGAAATTCTTTAAAGAAGTACCATCATCTCTTGTTTGGATCGGGCAGTAGCCTCCTAACTTGTTTTCCCTTTTCCCCTCTTGTCCATCTTCAATGTGTTCTTGACACAGCATCCAGAGTGATGCTGTTAAATATTCGATCATGTCCCTCCTCAGACCCCTCCAGAAGCTCCCCATCTTGCTTGTAATAGATGCTCAGGTCCTTTCTGAACTGCTCCCCATTGTCTTTGACCTTCTTGCCTTTTGCTCTGTCTGCACCTCAGTCAGCATCAGCAGTACTAGCCTTTTGCTGTCCTACACCAGGTCTGTTCATGACTGTGCCCTCTGTCTGGAAAGTCTTCTCTGCAGTTATCCATGTGGCTTGCTTCTTGCATCATTCAAGTCTTTGCTTCGATACCATCTTTTCTGTGCCATCTGCTCAGATCTGTTCAAGCTCTCCCCAGATGTTCCCATTTTCCTAACCTTTCTTCAGTTTTCTCCATGGCTCTTACCTGCTTACCAATGTCCTATGTAATTTATGTTTTATTATTTGTCTTCTCTATTCCCTTTCTACTTCTCCCCTCTCGCTTTGGCCTGTCACCCACTCTCACTCCAGTTGGTGTGATTTATTTGTTGCAGTATGCTCTGTGTCTAGAACACTGTGCCTGGCAAATGTTTGGGTAAATGAGTAGAATGTGGATGTGTAGAATGAAGAACGGGGACGCTGAGAAAGGAACACTGGAATTCTGGCCACTTGGATTCCTGGAAGTATAGGAATGAGATGAAGGCAGATGGGATGAAGGACAACTTAAAGGAATTAATAAATGTAAAGTGGTCAGGAGAGTACCTGACATTATAAGGTATGGTAGGCAGATTAATGGCCCTCCAAAGAGGTCTCTTCCTATTCCTGGAACTTGTGAGTATGTTATTTTACATGGCAAAGGGGACTTTGCAGATGAGATGAAAGGCCTTGTGGTGGTGAGATTATCCTGGGTTAGGATGGTGGTCTTTAAGAGTCCAAGAAGCTGTGTGACAGAAGGAGGTCAGAATGATGTGACTGGGGGATGGTGGCTGTGAGCCAAGGAATTTGGGCACCTCTAGAGCCTCGAGAAGGCGAGGGAACAGTTTTCCCCTCGAGCCTCCAGAAGAAATGCATCCCCGTGAGACCCGTTTTGGCCTTCTGACGTCCAGGCCAAAGGTTCCAAAAAATCTTTATTATTTATAAGATAATAAATTTGTGGTGTTGTAAGCCACTACATTTATAGTGATTAGTTACAGCAGCAGCAGAAAACTCATACATTTAAGTGTCAACTAATTGTTCCGTTCTCACTATAAGATTTTCTTTGAACAACCAATTCTGTGGCCCAAGACAGTTTGAAAACTGGTAGGCTGGGTGATCGCTAGCAATCTCTGCTCAGTGACAGGTACTCTCTCTGTACACAGAACCTAGCCCGAGTAGACCCTTTGCACTGCTGAATGTGTGCAGTGCAGTTGAAGCTTGGAAGAAGGTGTAGCGAAGATTGGGGTGGTGGTCTCCAGTGTGGACCTGCCTGTGGGATTCTTTGCAGTGTTCAGATCCCTCCCTTTGAAAGTACTCTCTTTGTAATTATTTTGGCTAACAGAATCTGGCTGTCTGTTAATGTGCCATGTTGGGTCTTGAGTCTTACACTCCAAGTTTGTGCATTTTTTTCCTGAGGCACGTGCATCATTGTGGACTCACCTTATTTTCCTTGACTTCATAAATTTGTCAATTTAGGTCTAGAATATTCTAGTGACTTTAGATGGTGCTTTTCCTACGATTAAGAAGACCTTACACTCCAGTTGGGCTGGAATTGGAGAGTTAGGGCCAGGAATGTCTTAATGTAACAGTTCCAGAGACCAGGCTGGCCCTTGAGCTGTTGTTGGAACAGCCTGTGATTTGGCCTTCAGGGCTGCATTTTGGACTTGTGAGATGTTTGCATTATTTTAAAAAATCTACAAAGAGAGTCGTTAACCTTCTTATTTGACTCCTATAGAGAGGCCATAATGCTTTTTTAGTATGTAGCGCTGCTGCCAGTTTTGTAAATCTGGAAAACAGAAGGAAAATATGAAGCCAGTTTACAGATCTAGAGGAATTTTGTTTCATTTCCAAGTTGAGTTGGGTTAACATCGGCATTATTTCCTTGGCATGAATCTGGCATGAAAGATATGAAGTTCTTAGAGTCTGTACCCTGTTCCTCTCTAAATAAAACACTGAAGAATTTTGGTACGTGTTTTGATGTGCAGAATGGGTGGCAGACCTTCTCTTGGCAGAGCTTTTGCATATTTGATAAACTAGTTACTTGGGTCTCTACATGCAAAGGAATGTGAACATCTAGGTGCAGTTTGCCTATTTGAAAAAAGGCTTTAGCATCCGATATGGCTTGTGCAGTCTTATATTTCAAATTTAATGAGTAAGAAAGGCACATTTGTTTGCTGTTTCATTTTTCTTCTCAAGCCCAGAATTAGAGAACATGCCACATTTCCTTAGGCGTCCCCATTCGTGCTTCGGTTGACAGTGTGGGGAGTTGCTGGAGATAGTGGTTATGACCTTATTACCAGAGCCAGGCTGGGTCAGGTAGAGCAGTCGAACAGAGAGTTTTCCCATTCACCTCCTTCGTGACTCAGACTTCACGGTCATAACTGAAAACTGGTTAATAGGTGGGCATTCTGCAAAAGATAGTTTTCTCATCTGTATCATCAGCAAGGGTGAGCTTTGGCAATTTGGGCCAGTGTCTGGAGGCTCTCCAAACCTGGATTTAAAATGTGGTTGGATCTCTACGTGTGCTACATCTCAAACTCCTCAGATCTCAAATGTAACTCCTCATCTCTCACACTGCTCTTAGCCCTGGGAAGAGTTATATGCCTCTGCTTCTTCCTATTTGTCTGTGGATTGAAGACGTAAAAATTCTAGTCTGGGCGACTCTGAGCCCAGGTTCATTTGAAAGAGTGCAAATCACATGAATTCTTTTACATTAGTTGTGCTTTTTTTTTTTTTTTTCACACCTTGAAGGTATTTCATTCACGGTAGTCAGGAATTAGTAGACAGGAAAGGGTGGGAGCGTGGAGCCACATGATTGTGAGTTTTCCATTTAGTTAGAATCTGCATTAGAGCTGTTCAGATAATTGGGTGAGATCTGGACAAGAGAATAATGTTCTGTCTTCTGAAAGTCAGAATGATGTAACGGAAGGGACATTGGTAGAAGCTTGAGAGACTAGGGAAGGGATCCTTTGCCTCCAGGACTTATTACCAGCAGTCTAAAGAGGTCTGTGACCTTGATCAAGTCGCTAACCTGTCTCTGAACCTACTTAACCCATTTGTAAAATAATGTGACACCAGGGGCACCTGGATGGCTCAGTTGGTTAAGCGTCCAACTCTTGGTTTCAGCTTGGGTCATGATCTCAAGGTTCATGGGTTTGAGCCCTGCATCAGGCTCTGCACTGGCATCTTGGAACCTGCTTGGGATTCTCTGTCTTCCTCGCTCTCTATGCCTCCCCCACCTGCACTCTTGCATGTGCTTCCTCTCTCTCCCTCTCTCTCTCAAAAATAAAGTAAACTTAAAAAAAGTGACACCAACACCTACTCTCCAGGCTGATGATAAGGAGTAAATGAAGTAATATTCGTAAGTAGTAAACAAAGAGTAGGCACTCAGTAAAGGCATTCCCATCCAGTGGGCCCCTCACCATCTTCCCCCAATAGAGGAATGTTGCTAGCTTTTGTAACTTGAAAACTAAAGACTGGTTGAGATTCAGTGATACCGGAAAGAGAAAACATTATCCTTTGCATAAAACATCTTTGTGCTTCTTTAATGGACTGTACTAAATATAGTGAACTATCTCATGATTTCATATTATGTTTGAAAAGGCAGAAGATGTCTATGGAGGTATAAACTACATGGGAGAATAAATAAGTTTAAAATATACTAAATAAACATGATACATTTGTGATTCTTGAATGGAGTTTGGTGTGGTCAAATTTTTAAACAATAAAAATTTTGCCTCATGAATTCTAATAACACCAGAAAAAAGTCAACAGAAAGAAAAATTATTTATTCTAAAATAAAGTATTGGGGCACCTGGGTGGCTTAGTTGGCTGAATGTGTGACTTCAGCTTAGGGCATGATCTTGTGGTTTGTGAGTTTGAGCCCCACATCGCGGTCGCTGCTGTCAGCGAAGAGCCCGCTTCATATCCTCTGTCTCCTTGTCTCCCTGCCCCTCCCCTGCTTGCTTGCTTTATCAAGAAAATAAACAAACATTAAAAATATGTATGTATGTATTTAAAATAAAGTTTTAACATAACTACAATACTTAGCACTTAATGAGAGAAAAGCATGCTCTTTACCCAGGGAGAAATCTCATATTGGCTGTGCAAATGAACCCAAATTTAATCTGCTGTTATAAACATTTTAAGCTAAAATGAAATTAGGTATTATGAAATATTAAAAAATTTGATAGATTAAGTTTTTTACTTTCTAGAGAGCCTCCTGCCATGACCATATGAAACATGGTCTTCAAAGTATATTTTGACCTAGTGATTTGGATCAAATACCGCAGGAAACAGCTCCAGAGGGGAAAAATACAACTTATGCCAGTGTTTGTACATATTATATAAATAATCTATATAAAATGAGTATAATGCATAAGTAAATATACACATATAAACACATATATATGTACATATACACATAAATGGAACCAATGTACACGCCTCTGTTGAGAACTGACAAAGCAAACGTTAGTAAAATGGAATAATAAAGTTATTAAAAATGGTAATAAACCCACACACTATTAACATCTGGAAGTAGGTGCATGAGATACAAAAGAAAAATCCTATTGTGGTCCCTGTTTCAGGGATATAGTGACGCACAAGACTGTCAGTTACTGCCTCAGGGACACGACGTGATATTGTACAGTGGGAAAATAGATAATCCTGAGTGAGTTCTGACTATATAAGATAGTTTCAGATAATAAGTGCTACAAGGAAAATAAAGCAGCATTAGAATAGAGAGGGATTAAGGACCACGGGTGACCTTATTTTGGAGAGGATGGTAGGGAGGATGGCTCCATCAGAGACAGATGGACTGAGCCATCAGGGTTGAGAACCAGCCTGGTGAGGGTGGGGGTAGGGGAAGAGTGTTTCAGGTGAGGGAGTAGCAATTTTAAGGGTGTCAGACTGGAGTGAGTTTGGCATGTGTGACCCAAGAGCACGCCAGTGTGGTTAAGCCTTGGAGAATAATTATATGTTTGCCTGGATGACGATGGAAAAAAGTTACTTTGGAATGGACTAAATTGCTAGGTTTTACTCTTTTATGGTTTTAAAGATTTTATTTTTAATTGTGAAATTATGGCAAAAGTGAAACAAACGTACATTTTAAATAAGAATGTTAAAGCAAGTATCTGTAGACTCACCCCTAGGTTATGAGCTAAAATCCCTTCAATCCCTTCGTCCCTTTGCATTGCTCTCCTTTGCCTCCAGTGGTAAACATTGTGTGACTTTTGAGATAATGATTCCCTTGCTTTTCTATAATTTTGTGACCTATATATGCAACCCAGAATATAGTTTAGTGTAGCTTATTTTGAACTTTCTATGAGAGAATCGTACTGTGTGCATTTTTTCTGTGTGACTTGCTTCTTTCTGTCCAAGTTGTGAGATTCATGTGTGTTGACTTGTGAATTGATAGTTATTTTTACTCTATGGTGTATGAATGTAGTATAATTTTCAGTTCTGTTGTTACTTGGTACTTGTTTTTTCCAGTTTTTGCTATTATTATGATCATTCTGTTATGGGTTTTCTAGTATATGTCTACAAGTGCACATGTGTAAGAGTTTTTCTTGGGAATTTACCTAGAAGGACAATTTTGGGGTTGTAGGGTATCATCAAGTTTACTAGAAAATGCCAAAGTACTTAAAGAGTAAGTGTACCAATTTTTACTCTTAGCTAACAGTATGCGAGGATTTGTGTTGCTCCAAACACAGAATTACACCAACACCTGGACTTACCAGGCTAATTTTTGCCAGTCTGGTAAGTGTATTGAAGTATGTTGAGCTTTTCATTTTCATTACCACTAATGAGTCTGAGCACCCTTTTCATGTGGTTATAGGCCATTTAGATTTCCTTCAGTTCCTTTTGTGAAGGGCCTGTTGAAGTGTTTTGTTCAGTTTTTTTTTTCAATTAGAATTTCTGCCTTCATTGATTTATAGCTGTTACTTACATCTCCTGGGTGTGTGCTTATCTTCACTTTTTTAATGTCTTAAGCATTTTTCAAGTTTAACACAGTCAAATTTTACTAACCTTTCTGTATTAATTATCTGTTGCCTTGTAACAAATCATCCCCAAACGTAGTGGCTTAAACAGCAGCCATTTATTTATTTTAGTCTGGACTCAAGTTCATCTGGATTACCTCCTTCATAAAAGGCAGGAAAGCTTTGCTTCTGCAGGTTGGCTGCCTGACCCATGGGGCAGGGCGGGGGGGGGGGTGGGGACACTGGGCCACTAGTCTTTCACCAACTAGCAGGCTAGCTTGGGCTTGTTCACACAGAAGCCAGAGGGTTCTAAATTTCGTGAGATGGAGGTTCTCAATTGGCACAGTGTTACTTTCACCACATCCTGCTGGCTCTAAGGCCAGCCTACATTCAAGGTGTGGGAAGAGAGACTCTACCTATTGCTGGAGGAGCTGCAGAGTCCACATTGAAAAGAGAGGTGCCTACAGGGACAGATGGAGAATTGTCACCATGCTTGCAGTCCATCACATTTTACATTATGGTGTGTGCTTTTGTTCCATATGCTAAGAGTAAGAAGTTATAATCTTGTATCATCCTCTAAAAGTGTTGTGGTTTTTACCTTTTGCATTTCGGTCTTTCAGTTTGTTTTTTATTTTAAAGAGAAAAAGGATTTGAGAAAAGCGAACTAAACATGAATTAGATAGAGGAAGAATGACATTTGAAAAGCCGCGATAGCGAGAGATGTTGATAACGAGGGAGGCTATGCACGTGTGGGGGCAGGGTGTCTCTGTACCTTCTGCCCAGTTTTGCTGGGAATCTAAAATTTATCTAAAAAATATAGTCTGTTAAGAAAATTAAGCAAAACCAAACCATGACAGTAGCTGAAAGAGCTGGGGAGCATTGTCAGAAAGTTTGGGAAGTGAGAGAAAGCAGCTTGTCCAGGAGGGTATTGGGGAGCTTTGTACTTAATGATTTGAGGTAAAGAGTTGGTAAAAGAAAAAAAAAAAATCAGGTAGTAGCATTTTATAATGTAAAAATAATCTTTTGCTTTTATTCCTTGTTTAGTCAATGACTAAAAGAGAAAATTGCTTCTACTATCTCATTAAAAACAGTCCTCAGTTTTGACATTCTTGGCTTCTCTTTCTTGTCTACATTTATCTTTTGTGTGAGTACTCTGGCCAGCAGTTATAGATTGTGTTTTATTTTTTTCAACTTCTTAATCTGCTTGACATGAAACTTTAACACAGTCTGTCGATATTCACGGTGTGGGAGTCAGGGAACAGCTTCTTAAAAGGTGCTTTAGACCGGTGGCAGGATTGTATCCAGGCCAGGGCATGGCTTTGTGCAAATAGCTCTGGAATAGAATCGAGCCTTTGCTGTTGTAGTAGCTGTGCAACTGTGTAAATTGTTTAACATCTCTGAGCTTTAGCACCCCACTGTAAAATGAAGATAATCTTTATTTTATATAAGAGTATTGAATGAGATATACACAGCATGTGCTATGGCCCATAAAATAAATGTTACCCTATTTTAGAAGTAGAATTTTCCATCATTTTCTTATTTTTTCTATCTTTGTATATACTTCCCTTTATTTAATTTTTTAAATTGGGGAATGACTGGATTAGTATCAACATAGTGATTCGGTATTTATATACATTATGAAATGGTCACTACAATACACCTAGTTACTAGCTGTCACCATACAAAATTACTACAATGTTATTGACTACATTGCCTGTGCTGTACTTTACACTCCTGTGTCTTACTTATTTCATCATTGGAAGATTGTACTTCTTAATTCCCTTCATCTATTTCATCCTTCTCCCAACCCCCTTCCCTTGGGCTATCATCACTTTATTCTCTGTATCTGTGAGTCTGTTTCTGTTTTGCTTTTTGTTTGGTTTGTTTCTTAGATTCCACATGTAAATGAAATCATATGGTATTTGTCTTCCTCTGTCTGACTTATTTCATGTTACATAATGCCCTCTAGATTTCTCCATGTTGTCACAAATGGCAAGATTTCCTTCCTTTTTTATGGCTGGGTAATATTTCATTGTGTATACATACCACATTTTCTTGATCTGTTCTTCTACCAATGGGCATTTAGGTTGCTTCCGTATCTTGGCTATCGTAAATGATACTGCAATGTAGTTTTCTACTATTTTCTATTAATCTCCAATAAAAAAAGATAAGAATGTGTAGGTCTTTGCAGAATGAATTCTTTCCATCATTTAAGCTTGGCCTTCAGCTACCTCCTGATGCTGTTTTCTATGAAAACTCTTTGATACTTCTGTGCTTCTCTGGCTGGAGTTTGCCAGTCAGTTAAGGGCATCTGGCCGGCTGACTTTGAGCTTTGATATTTTTATATTTGAAACCGTGGCATTCAGCCAGTTCTCCTCCAGCGCTGGGAGATACCATCAGGTGTATGTATTCCTAATCATAGCCTGAACTTTTGAATCGGGCAAGTTCTGACCTGAGTGAGCAGATAAAGAGAAAGAGCTTTGGGGAACAATGTGAAGCAGTTATATCTCTGAGGAAGAAGAGGGTGGGGGAGGGAGTAAACATGTCTCCAGCACCTGTTCCGTGCCAGAGTGTAGAAGGGAAGACAGAAACATCCCAGAGCATGCCAGATTGAGGGTGATGGGCCCCTTGGCAAAGGAGTTGGGTTGTGCCTCCTCTTGGGTTGGGTGAAGAGCCCTACAGCTCTAGTGACCTTAGGATGAATACATTTCTTCTAAGCCTGGACTGAAAACAAGTTCCCAGGTAATCATTAAATCTTTCTTCCTAGGTCTTTCAGCAGCCCAGCGGAAGTTTGCACATTCACTCCGAGACTTTAAATTTGAGTTCATCGGTGACGCAGAGACAGATGATGAACGCTGCATAGGTATGTAACAGTGAGGTTTTGGTTTATTCTCCTTTGCTTTGGCTACCAAATAATCGTAACTTTCTCTTTATAGATGCTTCCTTACGTGAATTTTCTAATTTTTTGAAGAATCTGGAAGAACAAAGAGAAATTATGGTGAGTTGTGGGATGTGAATTAGTAAATTGAACTTCAAGCAGAGAAAATCTGGGTCTAGAAGCTGGTTCTGGTAGAAGTTTTGATGCATTTATCTGCGGATGAAGTAACACTTAGCAGTGGAGAGCCCTGGATGAGGTTTCAGGAGCCTGGATTTCTAGTTCCACAGTGGTGCTGACTGTGGTGAGATCTTAGACAAGTTGCTGGACCTCTAGACCAAGGCCCGGTTTCTTTATCCATAAAGTAGTGGGTTGGACTATAGCAGTGCTTTCTAGATTTTTGTTAGCAGTGGAGCACTTTCATTTAAATTGAGTCTCAGGCAGAACATTGATGTACCTAGAAGATCAAGGCAGAAAATCTTATGTAGAGGCAGAGGGACAGCAGAGCAATGTTAGAGTCTGAATCATATTTTTATAGATTTTTAGGCTGTGTGGAGGGAGAGAATTTGGGCCAGGAAGTCCTTAGAATCCCTCTTTGCCTTGAGGTTCATGATCACAACAGTAAGAATAATAAGTACTTTCCATTGGGTGCTCTCCACATGCTTGATGCTATATGCTGAGTGCATTGAGTGGATGATTTTATTTAAAGAAATGCTCAGCAATGGATTTTGAGGGTATTGAGTAATAATTTCTCACTTTTCTTAAAAGCTTCTTTCCTAATGTCTGTGATTCATTCATTCAATAAAGATTTATAGGAGAATTGCTCCCAGATTATTATATATTATCTATTCTCACCAGATTTTACAGGCGTTAAAAAAAATGACAAACTGGCTTTTTTTGTACCCTTGAGAATGAGTCCTACCTAGAATTATGTTAAAGTATAAGTGTACCAGTGGGTTCAGAAGTGCTTATAATAATAATATTGAACATGATAACTAAGATAGTTAGCCTTTAGTGTGTGTCTGGTACAGGGATATCAACCCTATGATCAACCTATGATAGAGACTCTTTTATTGTCCCCTATTTTACACTTGAAACTGAGCCATAGTACCTTGCCCAAGATCACATGGTAGCTGAGAGGTAGAGCCAGAACCAGGCACTCTGAATCACCCACCATTTTGGTCAGCTTCCTAGATGTTACTCTAATTAATCTCTTTGGTGGTGGCGGTGGTGGGATTTCTGTCTAGTGTAGTTGCAGTAGGCGAAGAAGTAGTGGGAGGACACTGATTTTGATTTAAAAGTGACAGTGACATATGGCTTCTAAAAAACCCCAATATAATTTGCATTGTACCCTATATCCTGAGATGATTTGTTTATATTGTGAATACTGTAGAGGGCATGTGAAGGTACTGTGGTCCTGTTAGGTTTTTCTGGCACAGACTGACATCTTCAGCCATTATTTGTGTGATCCCGAGTCACTAATTTTTCAGCCATTTAAGAAAGTCTAAATGTGATAGTGGATAAAAATAATGCTATCACCTTTGTACTACATGTGGGTGTGTGGGTAGTGATGGAAGTGTGTGTACTCAGTTTATGTATTTAATAGTGTCAACTTTTTTGTTCCCAGCCCTCTTTGGTATTTAGTTGTATTTCTCCTGGGATCCTGAGCTTTCAGCAAATATACATTTGATCTCTGAGTGTTTCAATTACTGTTTAGAATCTGAGCACACAAAGGAAAACCAAGCAAGCTTCCTCATAGAAGTTGCATTCTAGGAAGGGAAGGTGATAAATAAACATGTACTATAGGTCAGGTAGCGTAAGTCCTACAAAATCAAATAAAGAGGGGCCTCTGGCGGCTCAGTTAAGCGTCCTACTTCAGCTCAGGTCATGATCTTGTGGGTTGTGAGTTCGAGCCCTGCTTCAGGCTCTCTGTTGTCATCTTAGGGTCTGCTTGGGATTCTCTCTCTGTCCCTCTCTCTCTGCCCCTCCCCAACTTGTGCGTTCTCGCTCTCTCTCAAAATAAATGTATAAACCTAAAAAAAAAAAAAACAAAAAAAAAAAACAAAAAAAATCAAAGTGAAGGAAAGTTAGTAGCCAAAGAGTCACAGAGTGGGGCAGGGTACTCCTATATGTAGGGTGGTGAGGAGAGGCCTGTACAGCTGAGAACTATGTGAGGCATCCTGACATTTAGGGGAAGAGTGTTAGGTGGACCCGTGCTGGATTTTATCACCACCAAAATACTGTGTAACTACTTCCTGTCTTGATGTCCTATTTCTGTTTTGTGTTCTTTGAGATGCACTGACTAGGTCAAAAAACTGGAATGTGGTCTTAGCTCCAGGCTGTCAGATGCAGATAGTGTGGTTCTCAGGGCTATTAATAGCTGGCATCTTGGTGTAATCTTCAGCTGTGTTGGGGGTTGATAGGGTCTTTTAGATAGGAAGGGGATGATAGGGCTGGGTTTCTGGTACAGGGTAGAAGTAGAAATAGGATGTTGTCTGTATAAGGCTGGAACCTCAGGGAGGAATGGGACAGTATGTTATAACACATTTGTGGGAACAGCGACTCCTGCATAGCAGGAAACTATTCAAAGCCAGAAGGCAGTTTGGTGGCGGGGGGTGGGGAGCAGCTATGACCAACCATAGAATTAAAAGGACACCTCATGCTTTTTTTTTTTTTTTTTAAAGCTTTTTGGTTTGGAAAAGTTTGAGCATGTACAAAAAGTGGAGAGAAAAATATGATTTTTTTAAAAAAAATTTTTTTAACATTTATTTGTTTTTGAGACAGAGAGCATGAACAGGGGAGGGTCAGAGAAAGAGGGAGACACAGAATCTGAAACAGGCTCCAGGCTCTGAGCCGTCAGCACAGAGCCCGACGCGGGGCTCGAACCCACGGACTGCGAGATCATGACCTGAGCTGAAGTCGGCCGCTTAACCAACTGAGCCACCCAGGCGCCCCGAGAAAAATATAATTAAACTACATGTACTCAGTATCCAGCTTCAGTAACCATTGCCACACAGCCAATCTTGTTTCTCCTATACTTCTCACTCCCCACTCCCATGCCCCCACAATTTGATAGAAAGCCCATTATATTGTTTCATGCATAAATATCCTACTACAGAGCTCTAAAAGGTTAACTCTCTTCCTGATCCACAGTGTCCTTCACACACCTAAAGACAAGCAAATCGTCATTCTTAATATTACAAGGAATTCGGCTATATTCAAAATTTCTGATACTCATTTAAAGTCTGCCCTCCCCCACAGCAGTTGGTTTGATTGAATCTGGATCCAAACACATTGCATTTGATAGATAAGTTTCTAAGTCTCTTTTAATCTGTAGGTTTTTCTTCCTTTTTTCCCTTACTAAGAATTTCTGATACTTTTCTATTAGCCTTAAAAGACCTTTAAAATAGTACTACTTCCTGAGTTATCAATGAGTTATAATAACAAAATTAATAATAAAAATGAAAATGTTTAGTATTTAACCCATATTGGTGTTCTTTGGGTCTTTCTGTCTAATCTCCATCATCAGGGGTCTCACTTTTTTGTAACCATGAAAATTGCATGGAATCACAGCTACCTTTTTAAAATTTTTTAAATTAATTAATTAATTTTTTATATTTTAGTGTTTATTTTTGAGAGAGAGAGAGAGAGAGAGACAGAGTGTGAGCAGGGGAGGGGCAGAGACAGAGGGAGACACAGAATCTGAAGCAGTCTCCAGGCTCTGAGCTGTCAGCACAGACCCCGACGTGGGGCTCAAACCCACAAACCGTGAGATCATGACCTAAGCTGAAGTCGGATGCTCAACCGACTGAGCCACCCAGGCGCCCCTAGCTACCTTTGTTTTAAATAGCTTTGAACACTTAGTAAAAGAAACTTTGATGCCTTACTAGACACTAGCCTTAAAGTTTTGAATAAGAAAAGATACCTTCCCTAGGAAGTGCTCAGTATGGCCTTAGAGAATAACTGGTAAAAAATGAATTAAAATATATTCTACTGGGGCACATGGTGGCTCAGTCAGTTAAGCATCTGACTCTTGATTTCTGCTCAGCTCATAATCTCACGGTTTGCGAGTTCAAGCCCAAAGTGAGGCTCTGTGCTGACAGCGTGAAGCCTGCTTGGGATTCTCTCTGCCCCTCTCTCTGCCCCTCTCCCACTTGTGTGCGCCCCCCCCCCCCAAATAAATAAACTTACAAAAAGTCTATTCTCCTGTGATAACACAAAGTTAGGTGGGGTTTCATGGAGTAGGGAGAGGTTAAGTCTGTGCTTATCAGGAAGGACTTTGTGGAAGAAGTTGTGTTTGAGATGGAGTTTGTGGAGCAGAGACACAAAGGAGGACCTTTGTGTGGTTTAACAAGTTCATACCTCTCCAACACGTGACATACAGATGAGGAAAGTCTTTAAGTAGCTAAGATAGAAGCCAGTGCATTCTGGGAAATTTTTAAAAACTCTTGTTTCGCTTACAATTATTATACATCAGCAGCAAAAAGCTACATATTAAGAAAAAGGAATGCAAAATCACAGCTCTAACATAGAGGTTGAAATATTCTAAACTTGGTTCTAAGAATTTAACAAAATCTTAGTGGTCGCTTAATCTTTAAAAACAGTTAGTGTTGGGACACCTTTGTGGCTCAGTTGGTTAAGCATCTGACACTTGGTTCCGGCTCAGGTCATGATCTCACACTTTGTGAGTTTGAGCCCTGTGTCGGGCTCTGTGCTGACAGCTCAGAGCCTGAAGCCTGCTTCAGATTTTGTGTCTCCCTCTCTCTCTGCCCCTCCCCCCACTCGTGCTCTGTCTCTCTCTCTCAAAAATAAATAAACATTCAAAAAAAAAAAAAAAAACCAAAAAACCAAAAACAATGAGTGTTTTCTGAAGTCCTAAATTAAATGTTGCACTGTAATAATTAGATGTTCATAATTAAGACTGAGTCATTAAAATGTGAAAAAATATTTTGATCTGTGTTTTAGAAGGCAAGGACCAGGGTAAAAAAAACTTTTTAAAAAGCTTTCCATTTTTTAAATAAATGTTAAAATAGGATGTTGGGTTTTAGGAATAAAGTCATCAGACTGGAAGCTCAACAATAAGGAACAAGTTCTTTGTTGGTTGTGAGCCATCAGGAATATGTATACACACATGACTAATCTGTATACCTCAGTAGGGTTAGATATAAATAGTTCAACAAATACTGTGTGTGCCCATACACTGTGCCAAGTGCTATAAAGATAAAGGCATAGTTCCTCCCTTTGCGTAGTTAGCCGTCCATTGGGAGAGATTACACAAAGCATGCTTTGTGGTAACAGAGTTATTGGGGAATTCAGGGAAGGCGTAGTAGAGATGTCCTTTCAGACCTCAGTTGACAGATGAGTAGGGGTTATCCAAGTAAGGAAAGATAGAAGTGAAGCACTAGTTTCTTCCGGGCAGACAGAATTTGGGGAAGAAGGAGGTATCTGTTTGTGTTATTTCCCACCAGTGTCTAGCTACATAGCTATTAAAGCCAGTTGTTGGGGAGGGAACTGGAAAGAAGGCTGGTCAGGAAGGCAGAGTGTCTCCCCCCAGCCCCTGCATGAAATTTCTGTGAATGAATGTGTCATGCCCTTTACAAGGCCAATATTGACTTTTTTGGAATAGTGTTTTCAAGTGAGTACTTTTTATTGATCATTTTGCCAGCCTTGACTGTGAAATTGACCAACTCCAGTTGGGAGCTGAGTGCTGTTTGTGGCCAGAATTGCTGAGCTCACTTCTGTGCATGTTCTCTGAGGAAAGTACTGTGTGGTGTTTCACTGCCAGAATTCTGGAGATGTTCTCTCTGGCATGGCAGGACATGGCGTACTGATCTGAGGTGGGCAGCTGTCCAAGAATTTAAGGGCTTTTAAAATAGTGCTGCAGTGTTTATGATGTTCTTTTAAAAACCTTTCATATTGGATTTACCTCTCTATATGCTTCTTTTATCATAACTTTTTCTTTTTTTTTGTCCTTTTCCTGAACACGACTGCTCAGTTTCTCAGGGCAGTTGCGTGAGGCCCAGAGGTTGAGGAAAGCTTCAGGGAAGAGGGGATGCCTTGAGAGAGAAGGCAGAGCTTGCCAGATGGTGCACAAAAGGTACCTCCCTCTCATCCAGAGAGGGCTGGGTGCCGACTGGGCTGCCAGACAGTGAAGAGACATCTTGTCCACCAGCTGCATCCTTTCCCTACTTGAGCAAGATGACCCTGTTCTGTTCAGAATTTTACTGTTACTTAATTTGTGTTTAGCATTACTTATGACTTCCTGAAATGTGATGAGTACCTAAGGTATTCAAACCACTGGGAAGATTGTGCCTTTATAAAGTTTCATCTGACTATAAAAATATTTTGTATGGTATATCAAACCTATTTTAATCAATTATTTTAGACTCTGTAGGCTTTTGAGAACTCCTCCCCCCTCGCTCCCCCTCCTGCTTTTACTCCTCCTCCCCCTGCCCTTCTCCTCCCCCTGCCCTTCTCCTCCCGTGAACGGCGACCACAACTCAGGATTAAAAAGAGGCGCAAAGGAACTTCTCGTCCAATGATCGTCCTCCACCTCTTCACCTCCACATGCATAGCCCAGAATCTCATCTGCACCCCCCTCCTCCTCCTTTCCTCCCTCCTCCCCCTTTTCCTTCCTCCTCCTCCTTTTCCTTCCTCCTCCTCCCCCTTTTCCTTCCTCCTCCTCCCCCTTTTCCTTCCTCCTCCTCATGTTTTTCTCCACCACAGATTTCACTTTTGTGAAAACACCAGGATAGGGAACACTTGCTAGGTGATTTGCCCTGAGCTTATGCCCCAATAAAGAAGGCACTGGGCTTCTCAGTACCAAAGGCTTTTGTCAATAGCTTAGGTGGTTCCAGGCAAGACACAATGGATGTTTCCTCAGTGCTTGCCAATTTGCATCACTCCTTCTTCATTGGTCTTTCATTGTGTCAAGTATCTTAAGTGATTTCTAGATCTTTTGGGGTTTTTGATATTGGTTTTTGCTCTAAAACTTTCTATTTTTTTCTTTCAAATGTATTTCCTGATACTCTTAAAATGACATGTGTTGGTTAAAATGAACTAAATATCTTTTATCTTTTGGGAGAAATTTTCATGCTATTTTTGTCTTTAGTACCATAGGACGGTGGTTCCCAAAGCTAGGTCTCTGGTCCAGCAGCATCAGCATCAGCTGGGACCATGCTAGATATGCTAACTCTCGAACCCCACCCTAAACCTACTGAATCAGAAACTCTGGGGTACAGCCCATCAGTCTGTGTTTTAATAACCCCTCCAGGTTATTGTGAAGCATGCTTAAATTGGAACCTCCTGACCTTGGAGCTAGAGATGTCTGAAAGTTGGAAACACTACAAATTGGTTTTTGATGACTTTCTGTTTACCAGGAGGTTAAAATAAAATAGACTTTAAAAACCTCAGCTTTTATATGCCGTTTCCAAAGGATTTTGAACTATATCTAGTGTTTTGTTTTTGTTTTTTTTTAAATAGGTTTCTGCTGTTAGGAATTTTAGTGTTTGTGTTTAGCATTACTTTGAGTTCTTGTAATGTGCTGGGCACCTAAGGCATTCCATGCCACTGGAAAGACTGTGCCTTTAGTTTAATCTTACTGTAAATATTATATTTCATATGGTATATCAAACTGATTTTAACCAGTTCTTTTACAGTTAAAGTGACGTGTGTGTGTGTGTGTGTGTGTGTGTGCGCGCGCGTGCACGCATGCACAGTTCTATTAGAAGGCATATTCAGGTGGGGAAAAAAATCCATCTTGGACTTATTTGTGAGAACATTTCTCAGTTTAGTTTAAAAGTTGTCAGTGACCTAACTTTATATAAAGAATTTTTCTCCTTGGAACTGACCCTTACAATTTGAAACACTGTTTTGTTCACATATATCCGTTTTTTACCCTTGTAAACTCATTATTAATTCAATCAGATACAGATGTCATTGTGAAACGTGTTTCCTAGGAATATACTTTTTGAAAGTTGGACTTTTACTCAGAATCCTATAGAGGTTATAGTCAGAACTGACTCGAATAAATCAGAATTCTAAAATGAGTGAGGATGATTTAGGCAAGAGGATTGGGCTCCTTGGTGGACCCCATTACGTGGGAGGCCTTGCTCATGACTCAGTGCCCTCTCTTGGTGATTCATAGTCATCTGTGGTCTCAAAGCCTTGTCATCGTCAGATTCTACTTCCCTATTGAAACTTATGTTTCCTGTATTTCATATCTTGGGCTTTGTTCTTGTCCGCTTCTGAGGAATCCGCTTTTCTGATTAAACCCCTTATTACTGACACGAAAGAGCAGAGTAGACAAGGACTCCTCAACCCATCCCCAGCACACATCCATGCACACCAACAACAGACACCAGAATGTGACCAGCCCCCTCATTTCATTGTCTTATCTAGAGGAGTGGTTCCAATAGTGAGAATTAAGCTCAGCTGAGTCTGCAGTTGCATGAGGAAAATATTTTTGTCAGATCCAGTCATGAAGTACTCAAAGGTATGGCCTTGGCTCCTAAAACAAAGAGCTGAGAGAGAACTTAGGGAAACTTTTAACCCTTTTATTGACCAAAAACAAAACGAAACAAAACAAAAAAACAAACGAATTCAGTGAAGTAAAGTGATTTGATCCATGTCACTTTAGAACATAAGTTGGTGACAGTGATGAAAAGAGAATCTTTCTCCTATCTTCCTATCTCTTGGTATCCTAGCGACATTATTCTTTGCCTGTAACTCCTGTAGCTCCAGCCTTCCTTCCACCTTTGAACATGGCGGGGAATGGAAATTTATCCTTATATCTGCTGTCTGCCAGGCAGGAGTCTTGAAGAAATGTGAATTTTATTCTCTTTGTTTTTTGTTTTTTTGTTTTTTTTTTTAAGTTTATTTGTGGGAGAGACAGCGCAAGTGAGGGAAGGGCAGTGAGATAGGAGACAGAATCCATGCAGGCTCTATGTCACAGTGCAGAGCCCAATGTGAGGCTTGAACCCACAAAGCCATGAGATCATGACCTGAGCCGAAACCAAGAGCTGGACTCTTAACCAAGTGAGCCACCCAGGTGCTCCTGTTGTTATTTCTCCTGGCTGTTTGGATAACTGTAGCTCAGCATTTCAATCAATAAACCACTTGGTCTCTTGAGGAAGAAATATGAATCCTGGTAACGGTTAGAAGACCTGCCATTAAGGCCTTCTGGTTAGGTCAAAGGAGTTCCAGCATCAGGAAGTACCTAGAAAGTGGATGCTATCATCTTGGAAGAAAATTCTGGGTCCTATAGTGGAGTACCACTTCAAGAAATAAGGCATCCTCCACTATTCTTGATGGCACAAAGGAAAAAAGAACAATGTGTGGGCAAAACTAGATATCAGTGAGTGAGATGAAAAGTGATTCAGGAGAGCTGGACTCTGAAGAAGTTTTAGAAATATCTTAAATATATTTTGTTTTTTGTTTATGTATACACAAGAGGGATACAGGATAAAAATCTGTCAAAGAACTTTTTCAATAAATGTAAAAGTTTAAATCAAGGTTTCCATATTTTTTCCATAAGACCATATAGAAAAGTGGAGTGTCGTCTTCTTAGTGGCATGTTAGATTGAATGAAATACAGAACTTGAATGGTGGTGGGCATTACTAGAGGTCCAGGAGTAAACTAGTGGCCATGGCCATATAGTGGGAAGAACATGGACTTAGGAAGCAGTGGCAGACGGGCACCTCTCAGATTGCCCACTGCAGGGAGTGTAAGGACCATTGGGCCTAGCTGTTGCTATGTGTTCCATTACTGTGTTAGAGTGAAGGCCACACCTCCTACAGTCTGCCCCCAGCCAGGACCGAGACAGTGGGGGTACTAAAGCAGCTCATTGCTGGGGACTCTGGAGTCCTCTGACAGGCAGCCTTGACTCAAGGAGTCCCCGATGGCCTTGCTGAACTTTCCTTCGAACTGCACTGCAGTCTAATGCATGTCTATCCAACCTTGCAGCCTTCCTTCCCTCCCTGTCTCCTTCCACTGGGATGAGATCTGCATCACTGTCTCCCTGATTACCCCCCCCCCCCACCTTTTTCTCACAGACATTACCCCTAATAAATTTCTGGCATTTCTAATCTTGTGGCAGTGTCTGGTTCTTAGAGGACCTGGTGTAACACAGAAACGGACTGTTTTGAATGAAGATAATATGTACAGGAGACGCAGCATAGGTGTTCATAGTTACCATTGTTGCCATCAGCAGGGAATGTGGAATTCATATAGAAACTCTATTCTTTACGTTATCTAAATTTGTATGAGAATCCTACTGCTTCATAAAACAAGTATTTTTGAATGTTGGGAGCTGAGCAGTGTTTATTTATTTGAGAGAGAGCGCGTGTGCATGTGAGAGCAAGAACAAGCAGGGGAGGGGCAGAGAGAGGAAAGGAGAATCTAAAGCAAGTTCCACACAAGCACAGAGCCCCGCGTGGGGCTCAAACCCATGAACCATGATACGACCTGAGCCAAAGTTGGACACTCAACTGACTGAGCCACCCAGGTGCCCCAGGAGCTGGGCAGTGTTCTAGCACCCGAGAATGCTAGAGTTAGTGAGGGATTAGGCACTTGTCAGGATGAGGTGCTCAGCTGCTGGCTGCTTAGTGGAGAATGAGAGCCTTTCTGTGTGACACCCTCCTTCTCTCAGCCACTCAAGTAGCCCAGGTACAGAAAGGCCGGAGATCAGTGTCTTTGCCTTTGGCCTAATGTATAGGTGTTCTTTTCTGAACAGATCCCCACCCATCTCTTTCTCTCTATTTCTATCAGGTTTTCTTTTCTTTTTTTAAGTTCAATTATTTACTTTGAGAGACGGAGAGAGAGTGTGTGTGCCCACAAGCAGGGGAGGGGCAGGGAGAAGGAGAGACAGAATCCAAGCAGGCTCCATGCCATCAGTGCAGAACGCGATGCTGGGCTTGAACCCGTGAACCGTGAGATCATGACCTGAGATCAAGAGTCGGAAGCTTAATCGACTGTACCACCCAGGCACCCCTCTCATGTTTTCTTGATTGAAAATTTATTGCCTGATTCATGAGGTTCCATTTCTAGCTATGCCACTGACTTGTACCATTCGCTTCAGAAATTACAATTTCTCTCATTTAAAGATAAAAAATATAATTTCAAATTCTCTCATGATACTTTTGCAGCTTTCTGTCAGGCTCCTATTTCACTTGCTTTTGTGGCGTCTTATTCCTTCTCACAATGTTCTGCCCAAGTATTTAGTAAAAAAAAAAAAAAAAAAAAAAAAAAAAAAAAAGAAGCTAGATCTTTACTGTCCATCATGCACAGAGGGAAAGAAGATAAAGGTTAAATCTCTGCATGTCCTTATTAGGTTAACTCATTCCTAATATACCTAATCTTTGTTTGAAGATTCTTACTTTTTCCAAAGAATAATACAAATCTTTACTGGTTGAATCTACTGGATTTAAATAGTTGGAGTAAAATGGCAACCTTTAATGAAAGGCCTTCACAATTGATGCAAGCTTCCTTTTTTTTTCCCTCTTCAGCTAAACACTAATATATTTGTAGAACATAGACATTAAGGGAAGCTTAAATTTTTTGATTCAGTGGCCTAACTTTTTGTTTGTTTGTTTGTTTTTTGAGAGCCAGTTTATGGCCAGATATTCAGGGAATTAAGCCAGGGAGCAGAAATTGTCAGAACTTCAGCTCAAATACTCTTGTTTTATTAAGGCTCTGTTCAGAGTTTACAATTGAAAGTTGACAAAAACTCTCATTGGAGGACTTTTTATTCTTGGCCTTTCAGAAGAAAACAAAAGTGTAGTGACTGATCTAGTGAATTTGGAATATATATTTTACAAATTATAATTTCCAGACTGTTAAATTGGACTGCTGTGGTTTAAAAGAATCAGATGTTCAAGGAACCATTTTATATTAATTGGCTTTTAATTTTCAGGTTTAAACTCTGTAGAATTAATTTATAGCACCTCTGTACCTATGTCTCAGTTAGACCTTTGTACATGGGTTTATTAAGGTTCTTACCAGTTCTTAGCTGATAAGTTTGAGGTATCAACACTCTAAAATTTAATTTTGTTTTTACATTAATTTTTTCTACCAGAAGGATTAGCTTAGCTTAAGCTGTGCTCACAAATAAAATAATATCTAGGGATTTATTTGGAAGTTAAAATTGCTTCTCACGTGGCATTCCCTTCCTTTTTTTTTTTTCTTTTGCTTGTGTTAAGTAGGTAGAGCGAACAAGCATTATTCCTTCTTTAAAGTTGAGAATATTCAGGTAACAAAAGAGAATTGTTTCTTTTATGGTCGAAAAACAGAAATGGTTGGGTCTGAGCCCAAATGAGAGAATGTTGGCCTCTTATTTGTCACTGTGGCCGGGCTCTTTTAGCACACCAATGAAATGTTTTTGTTTTTTTCTCAGCATCAGAGTCTTCTGACTTATTTCTCTTATAGTTTTAGGTATTAAAAAATGGGAGGGCTTTATTGTGCATTTCAGTTTTCCTATTATAACTTGAGTCTGAGTTGATGGGAGAAGGCACAGTCCAGAGAAAGACTGGCTAGATAGAGAAAAAGGGAGGTAGCAAAGGATGAGTGTGAATGGGAAATAATCTAATTAATAAAAAATTATTTGGTTTAATCAGGAGAAAAATCTTGTTTGGGAATTGAGATGGATAGTACTGAAAGCATTTTGACACGATTGCGTACAGTTCGGAAATTTTAAAGAAATGTGAATCCTGTGTTAGTCTGTCCTTAGTAGCAAGGTCTGAGTCTTCTGAACAGAAAGGGAATTTATTTAAATACTGTTCAGTAGCTTGTGGTATCTTCATATGGTTCTGAGAACTGAGAAAGATGCCCAGAGTTGCACTGCAGAGCTGGGTTTGGAGAAGATAGTCACCACCCTTGCCACAGGGTGTAGACAACAGAGCATGCACCAACCATACCGCTGTCCCTGGTGGTGGTTGTAGAACTTCTACTTTTGCAAATGAGTTGCTACTACTCAGCAGAATCTCTGGTCACTAGTTTCTGTAAGCACTGGCTTCCGAATCAAAGTCTGGGCTGGCAGGATCTGATTAGTGACACTCTGGCCGGGTCCTGCTACCTCACTACAAGACGGCTAGGAGAGCAAGTGTCTGTCATTTCCAGCTTCCATAGTGGAAGCTGGGCTGTGCCTCATATGTTAGGAGAATTCTTAAACATAGGAAGGTGTTTCAAGTGGTGCGTATCCCAGAAGGACAGAGATCCACTACATATAATGTTTATGCCTGACTGTATGCAACATCATTTTCCCATGAGAAGATGAAACAAAAATGTTTTTGGATGGCTTGAATGTACATACTTGTAGGTATGCATGTGTATATCTACTAGATAATCACATGCCTACTTTCATTATTTAGTGGATTAAATATGTGGCTATATTTTAAAATCAAATGATTAATGTATACTTTGGAAAAATTTCCCCCACTTATTTCATAAAAAAGTTATTCCAAGTCTTGACCACTTTTACATTAGTATGTTTATCACTGACACATTCTGAATCTTTTGGCGCAACTTTCCAGAGTATGTCATGGCCACATCTGTCTGAATTCTTTCTGATACAGCACCTTTGAAAAATCTCTTTCTGCTGCTTTCTTTAAATATTTTGTGTCAAGCTACAGATACCCATGTGTAGCACATTTGGACGATATCTTTTACAGATTTTATAAGACAGATGTATTTTCATGACTTACTACTAACTACTGCCTTGTTTCTTTTGAAGTGATCTTTATAAAAACACCAAACACTTAGAATTTGAGGTTTTCTCCAGAATAACTAAAGCTCTTAAATTTCTTAGCTTCCACTTGTTTTTGTAATCCAGAACTCTTTGTAAACTGCAAGTATCTGAAACTAGGTGTGATTGGGGGCTGTTTCAGGCTGAGGACTGTTTCCTCAAACAGTCCTTTGTTGATCAAAATAATGGAAAGCACACTCCTTAAGGAGACTCTGAGAATTCTTATGTAGGGTTAAGTCCCTCTGACAATTTTGGGAAAAATATTTCTTATGTTCAGAAATATAAATATAAATATATATATATATATATATATATATATATATATATATATATATATATATATATATATATAGTGTTATATCCTGAGGTTCTGTTTCAAGAAAAAGTAAGAAACATGTCTGTGATGTATCTTTGCTGTTATTCTTGATATTGGAGTTGGAAAGTAGAGTTTTCCATTTAGTCTAATGAAATGGGAAGTATCTGGAAGGTCATGGGAGAAAATAGTGGAAATTCTCCTTTGCTCTCAGATTATGCATTCCTCTGGGGTCAAGAACACTTGGAATCTAGGCTTAAAATAACAAGGGCCATAGGGAACAGACATAATTCCTTCTGTTTCATTAGATTCAGTCTATCCTTGTTAGTATTAAGTGATCAGAAGGGCGTGGTTTAGTACTTACACTGACATATTCACTGTATTATTTAGATTGAGACTTTAAAAAACTGTTAAAGATCTCATAGAATGTAGTTTTGCCTTTTCACTGAATATGGGCTTCTAACCCCAAGCCCCATTCTGTTTAGAATTAGAACATCAGAACTTAGCCTGCCCTCAAATGGGCAGCCTTAAAACATCAGCAGAGGTTCTTCCCCAGCCCAAAGTAGAGTCTGATGGTCTGCTGGGTAGCTGTCATTGCCAACAGATTTCTCAGCTACTGCTTGAACTGTGGGGGCAGGCAGAGATATCACCTTACCTTCTGTTTTCCTTTTAGCCATTGAAGTTCTCACATCCAGATGTCTAACGAAAGGGATTTCAGACCTGACTAGTTGGAAATATTTTAATCCCCCAGGCTGTTATAAAATAGTTTCATTCTTTTACTTTGAATTGTGAAGTTTTAATGGATTCTATGATTTGCCATTCAACACTGAAATGTGGCTTGCATTTCTGCTTCTCCCACCTCACATAGAATCCTAGAGCTGGATGAGACCCCAGAGGTCTCCTAGGCCAGCTTTTCCTCCTGCAGGCCTCTATGATAGAGTGTCCATGGGCATTGGTCACCTAGATTGTACTTTTTGATGGGAAAGGAGCTAGAGGTCAGACTTTGCCTGGTCCATGCAGGTCTTACTGAGCTCCCGTTGGGAGCAAACCCCAAATCTGCATTACAGCTTCTTCCCATTAGACCTGGTTTTGTCTTCTTTAAGCAAATCAGAGTGCTTTTTTTCCTTCTTTCACTTAGCACCTGTTTAAATGTTTATAGGCAGCTTTCATGTTTCCTCTAAATATTCTCTTCCTCCCCAATTCTATTGAATACCTCTGGTTTTCTTGTTCCTCCTACACTGTTTTAGCATTCTGGGCACATTCTTGCTTTACCCCAGTTAGCAAATGTCTTTTTTAAAATGCAATATCCATACTATTGAGATAGATTCTGATCTCACGGGACACCGTTGAATGATTGGCTTGTTTGGTTTGAACATAGCCGATGTATGAGTTCATTCTTTTCTAGGGCAACTTAGGACTCTTTTGACTCATGCTGAACATTCAGTTAACTCATTTTTAGGGACTGAAGCCCTTATTAAAGCCCGCTATAAATTCATATAAATTGTTAAGATAGTTTTTTTTTTTTTTTTTTTTTAATGCTTGCACAGTTGCTTTTCAACGCTGAAACCCGCTGGCTTGCTTATCCCAGGCAAATCTATTACCTCACTTGTAAATCCCTCTTTTCAGCTGGACAGCTACTTGAACTGTGATTCTCTCATGCAACATTCAACCTTTCCTCCCAAATTTTGTTCCCCTGCAAATATAGTAAATGTATATTAAAATATACATGGGGGCGCCTGGGTGGTTCTGTTGGTTAAAAGTTCGACTCCTGATCTCAGCTCAGATCTTGATCTCAGGTTTCTGAATTCAGGCCCTGCGTTGGGCTCTGCACTGGGAGTGAAGCCTACTTAAAAAGAAAAAAAAAAAAAAAAAAAAAAAAAAAAAAAAAAAAAAAAGAAAAGAAATATGCAACCAGAGAAGAGTAAGTAGAACATCTTGGGATGTACTCAAGATGATTCTCTCAGGCAGAGTTGAGCCAGCCATGGCCCAAGCCCACCTCACCTCCTGTATTTGTAAATACATTTTTGCTGGAATACAGCTGTGCTCATTCACTTATGTACTGTTTATGACTGCTTTTGGGCTACAATGGAAGAGTTGGGTAGTTGCAACTGAGGCTATATGACTGCAAAGCCTAAAGTATTTACTACCCAGCCTTTTATATAAAAAGTTGGCTGACTCCTGCCCTAAGGTGAAAGCAACTGGTAAATCAACACATTTTACATTCATGTAGATGCATTCTGTTTCTAAGCAAGACTATCCAAAATCCTTTTCAAGGCTCATTAGTCAAAGCCTTTTCTGATTTCTTATTGTGGCTAGTTCAAGTATTTTATGGGGAATAATATGGTTACATAATCTTATAGGTGGAATATAAAATCACATTCTCTATTTGCTTTTTCTTTCTCTCTTTAAATTACCTGATTTTTACTGTATTAGTATTTGAAAGCTTTTCTCCATAGTATTACTTTCAGCTGTCTCTTTTAAATTGGGGAACTGTTACCACCAGAAATTTTCTTTAGGGTTTTAGGAGCCATCCTTGATTTGGTATTCATTTGTCTCTGGGGAAGAATCATGTTTTGGCATTAGAACATTTCAGTAACACTTATTCCTAACAAATATTATATAATACTTCTGTGAAATTTCTAAAAGGAACTGAGAGATTCCATGGAGTGTCTAGTCTATTTTGAGAGAAAGAAGGAAACAATCCTTCTTGCTCAACCACCAGTGCCTTACTGAAACATTGAGTAGCTCCTCTTGTTTTGTTTATTGAATAGAATGCTTAAGGCTCAGTTCAGAAGGTACATAACCAGATTTTAAAAGAAAAAATTGGTAATGAATTTTAAATTAAAGTTTTTTTAATCAAAAAAGTTTTATGAAAGAGTTGGACATAGTCATAAGACAACAACTCCTTTCTTATTCTGGAAATTTGCTCGTTAACTTGCAAACAGTAAGAAATCTCTCATGCTGTTTTCCTTGGGAAAAAGAGTTAGACCTTGGGAGTCAGACACATGCTGCATCACGTTAATTATCCAAGTGAAGGACCCATTTAATGACCTAAAATTACTTGTGTGTAGTCTTTGTGGGCCCCCTTTTGTAAAGGACGGTGTTAAAGCCACACGATGAACTTTTAGGACTTGCATTTTAAAAGGCCTCTCTGTGTCTGTGTTATTAATGCCTGTATCTAGCATTTACTGAACATTTCCTAGATCCTATTCTGATGGCTCCTGGGGCCCATTGGATCTCTTCAGCCTCCTCTGCTGATTTTCAGCCGCGTTAGTGACACTGAATTGCTTGCAGGTGTATGCCCTGAAATTGCTGTTTTCCTCTCCCCTTTATCCTTACTTTTTGCCATCGCTTCTCGGCCTTTTGGCTAAGATCAAGTGTATCCTTACTCTTTGCCTGGAGAACTCGTATGCCCTATTTCGGGCTCTGCTTTATCCCCTTCCAGAAATCTCTTTTACCCAGTCAGCTCCCTCACCTGTGCAACTTGCCTGTGCTGTGCACACCACATCAATACTATGCTGATATGTTCACATGTCCTGGAAATACTCTTACCTTGGTTAAACCTAACTGCTCACTCACTCCCTGCATTGCTAGAGAAAATTGCACAGCAAGGCAGATGGATGTCTTCCCAAACTGCTGCTCAGTTATTTCAAATGGCCTGTAGCCCTGCCTAGTAATGTTCGTGTTTCTCTAGGAAGTGCTCTGCTCACGGTTTGTAATGATATTTTCCTTCATTCTCCTCACTATTCAAACTTTTTCCCATGCTCAACCTCTCTTGTAAGTGATCTTGCCTTGTATTTCATGGAAAAAATAACCATCAGGTAGCAACTCCCCAGCCTCTCTTCATGAGATCTTCACACTCATTTGTATTGATACAGTACTTGTGTTCTTACTTGTTATTACATGGGAGGGACAGATCCCTCCTCCTGTGACAGGTCAACACCCATGCATGGGCACCATCTCATCTCCTCTCACCTTAGAAATTTGGAACCATCTTTTCAGGATTCTTCACGTGGGCATTTAGATGTTTTACTATCTTTTGGGTGTCTCCTAGTGTCTTAGATTTAGCATAATTCCTTAGTGCTTGCTCCTAGCTGCTTTTGCTCATAATTTTCCTATTTCAATAAATAGTATTTCTGGTATTCAGTTGTTCATGCCAGAAATCTGGGAGTGATCCTGGGAACGCCCACCTTTCCCACATTCAGTCCATCACCAGTTATTTTGATTCTATCTGCAGATATCTGTGAAAACTCTATTTTTGTTATCATGACCTTATTCCAGCCCCCCATCCTCTGTTATATGTACCATTCTAGAAGCCTCTTGGCAGGTTTCTCTCTTTCCATATTTCCTCACTTCTAATCTCTTTTTCTCAGAGAATCCAGAGTAATCTTTAAAAGATCTAAATAATCATTGTGTTAGTGCCTGGCTTAAAAACCTTCCGTGGCTTACATCATACCCAAAATGAAAGAACTCATTCCCTGGGCTCTCAAGGTCCTATATGTTCTGGTCCCTTGCCTTCATTCCTGTCTTTCCATTTACTTTTTTGTTTTTTATGTCCCGGCCACACTGGCCTTTTGCTATTTCCTGTAATATACAAATTTCTCACCTCAAGCCTTTACCTCTGCTGGGTTCAGGCTGAAAACAATTTCCCTTGCTCTCTGCATCCCTAATTCCTTCTCATCTTTCATATATGCACTTAAATGTCATTTTTCCTCCCTGCCTTTTTTTTTTTTTTTTTTTTTGCATCTTTTAATCTCATTTTTTAAATTTACATCCAAATTAGTATATAGTACAACAATGATTTCAGGAGTATCTACTCCTTAATGCCCCTTACCAATTTAGCCCCCTCCCACAACCCCTCCAGTAACCCTCTGTTCTCCATATTTAAGAGTCTCTTATGTTTTGTCCCCCTCCCTGTTTTTATATTATTTTTGCTTCCCTTCCCTTATGTTGATCTGTTTTGTGTCTTAAAGTCCTCATATGAGTGAAGTCATATGATACTTGTCTTTCTCTGACTAATTTTGCTTAGCATAATACCTTCTAGTTCCATCCATGTAGTTGCAAGTGGCAAGATTTCATTCTTTTTGAATGCCAAGTAATACTTCATTGCGTGTACTCCATTGTGTGTACATCTTCTATATCCATTCATCCATCAGTGGACATTTGGGCTCTTTCCATACTTTGGCTGTTGTTGATAGTGCTGCTGTAAACATCGGGGTGCATGTGTCCCTTCCAAACAGCATACCTGTATCCCTTGGATAAATACCTAGTAGTGCAATTGCTGGGTCATAGGGTAGTTTAGTTTTTTGAGGAACCTCCATACTGTTTTCCAGAGTGGCTGCACCAGCTTGCATTCCCACCAACAGTGCAAAAGAGATCCTCTTTCTCCGCATCCTTGCCAACATCTGTTGTTGCCTAAGTTGTTAATGTTAGCCATTCTGACAGTTGTAAGGTGGTATCTCATTGTGGTTTTGATTTGTATTTCCCTGATGATGAGTGATGTGGAGCATTTTTTCATGTGTCAGTTGGCCATCTGGATGTCTTCTTTGGAGAAGTGTCTATTCATGTCTTTTGCCCATTTCTTCACTGCATTATTTGTTTTTTGGGTGTGGTGTTTGATAAGTTCTTTATAAATTTTGGATACTAACCCTTTATCTGATATGTCATTTGCAAACATCTTCTCCCATTCTGTTGGTTTCCTTTTAGTTTTGCTGTTGTTTCCTTTGCTGTGCAGAACTTTTTATTTTGATGAGGTCTCATTTTTGCTTTTTTTCCCCTTGCCTCTGGAGACGTGTTGAGTAAGAAGTTGTTGCGGCCAAGATCAAAGAGGTTTTTGCCTGCTTTCTCCTCAAGGATTTTGATGGCTTCCTGTCTTACATTTAGGTCTTTCATCCATTTTGAGTTTATTTTTGTGTATGGTATAAGAAAGTGGTCCAGGTTCATTCTTCTGCATGTCACTGTCCAGTTTTCCCAGCACCACTTGCTGAAGAGACTGCCCTTATTCCATTGGATATTCTTTCCTGCTTTGTCAAAGATTAGTTGGCCATACGTTTGTGGGTCCATTTCTGGGTTCTCTATTCTGTTCCATTGATCTGAGTGTCTGTTTTTGTGCCTTAAATGTCATTTTTTGGATGGAGCGCTCTTTGGGTAGTTTTTTCCTTATAAATCCTCTACTAAATTCCTCACCTTAGTTCTTTTCACCATTCGAAGGAATTACTAGAATTTGCAGCTACACGTTTTCTTACATGTTCCCGTATGCATTATGTCTTCCCTGCTAGACAGTAAGTTCCAGGAGGGCAGGGACTGTACTTACTTTGTTCATAGTTGTGTCTCCAGCACCTGGTGCTGAATGCTCAGCAGATACTTGTTTCATGAAATACAGGGTTTATTGGGATGAGTGCTTGGAAAGGGGATGTCCTGTTTGGTACTTCATTGCAATGTTGTACATTGGTTAAGGTTAAGCTTGGACTTACATGATTTTGAATCTCTGCTCCTATCTTCTTTGAACTTGAGCACTTATTAGGCTCTGTGTTCCCAGCACTGTCATGCTGGGCTGACTTCTTTCTTGAGTGGGCCATCCACCCTGGAGAATGTATTTATATATATACTTATATGTAGGTTTATTCGGAAAAGGAGTAGGCTAGGCAGTGACACTGGTGCTAATAGAAATGCGCCTTAAATTATTGTGAGATGTTGTGTGTCAGATGGATCCCTTTAAAAACGTATGGCAGAACTTCTCATATCTGCTGGAGGCATTCCATATTGTTCTGAGTAGTTGGGATTCCTGGCATGTGCTTTGTCCCTGCTCTGTTCTTTAGGACAAAGGACTTTCTGGTTTGCCATTGTTGTAGGTCACATGGTCAACAACATAGGGAGGATAAAATGAATGTAGTGTTTTGAAAGTGATCCTTTTCTCCTGACTAGTTGTTGCTCTTCTTTCTTTCAGTTCTCTGTTGCCCCAGCTCCTTGATAGTTAAGTTATAAATTCTCAGAGTGGGAGTGAGTGGAACCTAATTTGTGGCCTGGGGAAGAGAGTTCGAACTCTAGGCATCTCGAGTAGGCATAGTCATTTTTTGAGGATTTCTTTGGGAGAAATCCTTATCTAATGGAATATTGCAAAGGAGCTTTTGGTTAAATTCAGAATCCTTTACTTTTCTAAGTAACTTAGTTTTTCTGTAATTTAAAGCTTGGATTTCTGGAAGCCTTTTTGTGTGTGTGTGTGTGTGTAAAAAGAGGCATGAAACTTTCTTGTAAAGTGTTGTGAAGTTTCCTTTTCTATTCTGGATATTTCTGATCTTCCGGAAATACAGGGTGAGAAGACCACTACTCACCTGCATACTCTTCAGTGCATTTTCGTTAGGTAAATATTCCCTGTGATTTTCATTTTCAGCATTGTTTGTTGCATGTTCTTGTCTTCAAAGGAAAAGCCCCAAAGCAGCCAATAGAAGAACGAGTGGTTGGAGTGTGTATATGGCTCCTACCACATTGACCTCCTTCTGTACTGTTTGCCAGCATGCCCAGTATTTACTTTGTTGTGAGCTCCAGGGACTCTGCTTTGCATATACACCTTCAATCGTTATGAGTAATTTTCAGTCAGACTGAGTGTGTAAACTTGTAGCCACAAACTAAGTCCTTACATAATGTAGTCTGATCACTAGTAAAGGAATGTAATTGACTTGTAAATTTCTGAGGAGGGGGAGGGAAAAAAATCTCCAACAGAAGTGTTCTGTTAATGAATGTGATAGACCCCTTTGTTGTTTAAAGACAACCGGCTTGCTATTTCCCTGAAGAAAGAGCTGTGTTGGGACTGTTGCACATTTCCCTGGCACGTTGCCCCACCTCCTCTTCCCTGAAAATATTTATGGAGATCCAGTGTGTTCATAAATTTAGAAGTCATTTGATGGTTGCATTGGCAGCGTGAGATAAAGTAGTTAAAATATGTTGTTCATTTTATTTCTGGGTGGGGTGGAAGAGGGAAATGAAATACTGACTTTTTTTTTTTTTTTTTCCTTTTTGGAAACCTAATACGATGTTCTTTTGTTATCATTCTCATTCTCTAGGCATTAAGTGTAACCGAAACCCTGATTAAACCTTTGGAAAAATTCAGAAAAGAGCAACTTGGAGCCGTAAAGGTTTGTGTCTAATTTGAGCACACTTGTACGTGGAAGATGGACATCCCTCTGCTGCTTCACTGTACTCTTGATTCGCATTTGGCGGCTTGGAAGGAGATGCTGGAGTAAACCATCTGTTGTTTTATGTTGTAAATGTGCTTTTTCCCCTTGGGGGGTATGAAATTGTAAACCAAACAAAAACACCTGGACGGGATAGTAAAACCTCTAGCAATCTTTGGCTACACCTTCCCATATAGAGGTTTGAAAATATCTTTAACCAGACCTCACATGCACTCGGAATAGAAGCATCTTACCTCTGTGGGGAGTACACTGATTTCCTCATACGCCTCAGTTTTATGGAGGAGTGTAGCGTTATGTGAGGGTTTAAGATTAGAACTGCTGCTACACCATGATGCCATTGAAACTAGGAAGAGAGTATTAGGTTTTGGGGACATAATTTCCTTCAATTTAACACAGATTTTCTGAGCTTCTCTTACACGCCAGTGTTGTTATAGGTAGGTGCTGGGGATTCAGAGGTGGGTGAACAACAGCCCACACTCAAGGATCTGGAAGTTAGCCAGGATTTCTGGGAACAACTTGGTGACTTTACCACAGGGAGCCTGAGATATATTTAGCAACTTCCAATACTAATGAGCTTTGAAATTATCCCAGAGAAATAATTTCTACCAACGTTTCCTGAATTTTGTGCATTCACCTGAGGGACAAAAAGTAACAATCATGTGTTGACTCTTTTTGGCTTGGCCCGGAAGAGAATAACATCACTTTTAGGTAGGGAAGAGAGTTTTTACATTTGGATTCTCCCCCCTCCCCGCCAGTGGCTTGGGGTTGTGAAGCTTTTTTTTCTTCATCTTCCTAAGCAAAATATTAAAATGGTTTTGTACAAATAAACTTTGTGGCTTCAATAACTGTAGCTATACAGATGGGCCCAAAGAGTGCCAGCTTTTTAGTTGCTATTTAAAGAATCATTTCTCCTGTGACTTGTGAAAATATTAGATACATTTCCTTTTAGCATACTATTTTACCTTTTTAATGAAGGGCTATGTTTTCAGAGGAGATTAGTCAGGCACCCTCTAAGTCCTCTTCCTGGATTGTTTGCTGAGTTCCATGAAGCTGACTGTGTCTTCTGGATTTGCAGCAGGACACTGGAGGTCTCCTTTCACACCTGTGACCTTGGGCAGATAATTGGCTTTATAGTTCCTTATCTGTAAAAAGAGAGATTTGGGGATTTGACTGCTCTACTTTGTATTTTATGATTCTGTTTTCTCTGATCTTGTCGTCTTTAGGCTGTTTTAAAGCTCGAACACCTCGACTGTTTGTTTTCTAACACTTCATTAGCAGTTACTGAATGTAAACAGTGTCCGTTTCTTATTAATTGGATGATGGTGGTGGTGAGTGAGGATTATATTATGGAAATGGAAAATGAATATGACTTAATATATTTTTTTTATTTGCCATCCACCCTACTGTTTTTTGTTTGTTTGTTTTTAAGTAGGCTCCATGCCCAATGTGGGACTTGACCTCACAGCCCTGATAGACTATGTTCTAGCAACTGAGCCAGCCATGTGCCCCCCTACTGAGTTTTTATAAATTTCTAACCTTGAATTTTCTATTGGCTGACTCCTTCTCCCTCTAAAACTTTTCCTGTTTCTGATGTTGTACTTGTTCAGAGTATATATCCAGCAAGCACCTCGCAGAATAGCTTGCCATGTTAAAAGAAGTTATTTTAATAATTTTAGTCTATGCCTTGAGTTGTTTCATGGCCAGATTCCATCCTGAAGTCCCCCCTTTTTTTTATTCCTTCATTGTTCACTGTCTTTAAGTTTGTGAAGGATTTATCGTATGTTCTTGTTCAGTACAGTATGTGTGTTGGCTGTCATACTATGGATACTATTTGAGGAGGCAAGTCCTTGTGGGTCACAGGGAGAAGGCCTTTTTTACTCAAAGTTTTATATGTTAAAGAATAGAGAATGGTGATGTTCTAGGTTATATAGTGCTATGTAAGCATCTGTCTCTAGACGTTCAGTGTTTAAATCTAGATTGTTCTGTGTCGAAGAGAAAAAGGCTGTGCTTTCTTTATTTACTACCGGCCTCCACTCTTGTCTTAATATATAAAGTATCTGATAAATAACCTATTCCACTGATAATTCTAGAAGAGGGTTTGTATAAAGGTTTGTAATCTGGATCCTTGGTTTTCTACATCTGTACTTCTTGAATATTTCATCATGTTTTGACAAACCTATATTTTTATTCACTCGTTAATTGGGACACTTAAAAATAACTTTATGTAAGTTAAAGGTCTTTTTAAAAAAGCAGTTTTTATGTGGGGATTAAAAAAAAAAAAAAGCCGGGGCGCCTGGGTGGCGCAGTCGGTTAGGGGTCCGACTTCAGCCAGGTCACCATCTCGCGGTCCGTGAGTTCGAGCCCCGCGTCGGGCTCTGGGCTGATGGCTCAGAGCCTGGAGCCTGTTTCCGATTCTGTGTCTCCCTCTCTCTCTGCCCCTCCCCTGTTCATGCTCTGTCTCTCTCTGTCCCAAAAATAAATAAAAAAAAAAAAAAACGTTGAAAAAAAAAAAAAAAAGCCTTTAAAAGTTGACCACAGCAGAATGTTTCAGATCTCCTTGTTTGAATGTGGATCTTCTCTTTCTCTTCTCCTTCCCCACCTGGTGTGTCCTACCCTCTGCCTTTCACCTGGAGCTGTTTCCGTTCTGTTCACTCTTAGTTTCTCGGGTTTCCAGAATCTCAGTGACGTGTTTAATTTGTGGTTTTAATATGTCTGAACTGCTAGGTTTTTGCAAGCTGGATTTTTTATTTTTTTAATTATTTAAAAAAAATTTTTTTTTTCAATGTTTATTTATTTTTGGGACAGAGAGAGACAGAGCATGAGCGGGGGAGGGGCAGAGAGAGAGGGAGACACAGAATCGGAAACAGGCTTCAGGCTCTGAGCCATCAGCCCAGAGCCTGACGCGGGGCTCAAACTCACGGACCGCGAGATGGTGACCTGGCTGAAGTCGGACACTTAACCGACTGCGCCACCCAGGCGCCCCCGCAAGCTGGATTTTTTAAAAGCCCTGAGCTATTCTTTTCTACTGTTGGCCTCCATTTGGATTTGTTCTCCTTCCGTCATATCTGTTTGGTTTGGGCTCATTCCTTGGTTCTTGGAGGTTCTGCTGATTTTCTTCCATGCTTGCCAGGTTCTCCTGTCTGTTGGAAAAATTCCATTTCCCGTCGCAGGACACAGGTCCTTCTGTGCTGTGTCACATGAGGTTCCTGTTCAGAGTTCCCTTCACAGCCTCACTCAGCTTTTACTTCCTCTGCAGCTCTTTCCTTTCCCCAGGGGCTTGTCACTTACCCTAGTGTCTGCACAACACTTTATCCAGAGCCATTGCTCATTAAATGTCGAATTAGCCACTTAGTCAAATTAGGAAACTAGTATGGGCACCGAACGACAGAGGAGCCTAGTAGGCCGTTGTGTAAACTCTGTAAGAAGTACCCCAACTTGCTATGACTTACATTGGGAGAATTTAAGATTTCTTTTGTAGATATTGGAACAATCCAGTAATGAAAATGTGGCCTCATGCAGGTGGCAGCATGCATGCAAATATCAAACAGATGCAACTAAACTATTGATAATCGAGCCAACTCAAATGCTAGTCTGAAAGAGCCAATTACTATTTTATTCACTGGAATAAAAAAATGTAACCAGAAGGGTTGAAAAAGATGTTCATTTCATATATTATAACTTACAGCCTCAGCCTTTCAGAGACCCTTGTGCCAAATTTCTTTTATATTTCTTTCCAAGATTATATCTAATGACTAAATATTTAATAAAAGTTGACTTCCTGAGATTCTGTAAATGACTGCAGTGAGTGAATATGAGTGAAAAGCAAGTCTACTTAAATAATTTCTCAAATTATGTTTGACAAAGCAGAAAAAAATGTTGACTTAATTACATTTTTTTCATTTTAGTTATAAAACACTTACCAGCACCTATCATAAGGGAAGAGTCCCAGTATACAACTATGAATTAAAACACTAGTTGGCCTTCAAGACATGGTCAACTCTGGGTGTGGGGGAGATGCAAACCAAACCAAACCAAAACAAAACACTAAAAAGTGCTATAATTGAGATAAGCATAGGTGCTCTGGAACATGCCCTATTGTCTCAACTTGGAGTGCCAGGAAAGTCTTTCAGGAAGACCGGATTCCTTCTTGTTTGAATCCCATTTCTGCCCCTAAGCTAGCTGTGTGGATTCGGGCATTCATGGTCTCCAGCTCTCAATTTGCTGATCTTTACAATGAGGCTAATGACCCCTGTCTCAGAAGGTTTTTGTGAGGATTAAATGAACTTGATAGTGTATTTCCCATGCTTCCAGAGGGGCCTGGCCTACATGGTTGCAGTTTATCTTATTATCCCATTTATGGCTTGCTCTGTGTCAACTTGCCAAACAAGAACCGCTCAGGTTTTTGTCTACTCTCTGCATGCTGCAAGCTTCAGAGGTGACATGCCAGAGTACCGTGGCTTATGACCCTCCTGGCCAGGTAGTGCGAAGATGATGGATAGGTGACCCTGCACAGTAGCTGAGGGTACCTGTCAACTTTGTCATTTTTGGGGCCACTGCAGCCACAGGCTTCCTTCTCTCATCCTCTGACAGATGTCTCCTGGGTGTGGAGTTAGGTGCTGGATTCTGTGGGGGAGGGAAAGCTGAATTCTCATTTCTTTGGGTAGGCTGCAGGGACTTAGAGAAAGGGGGAGAGTGAGGTTGGATAAGGCAAGTGAGTTGTCAAACAGGGAGAGGTGACATTTGGTGCAGAAGTTAAGGGAGGGTGTGCTGTTTTCACCACCATTGAGTGGTAAGGGGGCACTTCATGGACGAGATGGCATTTTTATCTGGGCTTGCAGGATGTTGGTAGACCAGGGGAGGGTAAGAACAGAGATTACAGAACTCTTGGGTATCAGGCTTGGACATCAGGATTGCAGTTTAAAAGGTGTTCCTGCCAAGTATATGTGTAATATGAATCTTGTTTCTTGCATGGGTGGTATTCCCCCCTCCCATCTCCTTACTTAAATAAGGGAGGAAGAGTTGGAATCTCTAAGAAAGTATTTAGTTCTCCAGACTAGTCACGCCTTATTATTTTAATGTTTATCGTTGTAAAATAAGCTCTTTCATTTCCTCATCCCAGGAACTTTGTAAAATAACCAAAACATTTTTAAAAAGTTACCTGGTAACTTTAAAAAGTTCCCCCCTTTTTCCAAAGCAAATTCTAATGCTCTAAAGAAATGCGGACAATTCACAATCTCAAGCTCTTGTGAATTCTTTATATATTCCTTATTCGTTTTTCCATGGAAATACTAATATGTGATTTTAGCAGAAAATTGCTTAATCTTAAGAGTGTTTTTATGTATTAGGAATATTTACTTCTTTTCTTATATATTAATTGCATCTTCTCCCTGCTTTGTCGTTGGTCTTTTAGCTTGTCTTTTGTGTATTTTTGATATTTAGAAGTTCTCATGGCTTCTTCCATTTCTTTTTTGCTTAAAAAGTATTGTCTGTTGTGAGATCTGATGAAACTGTTCTTTTTTATGGCTTCATTTTTTACTCGTGACTCTTTCAATCCATCTGGAATTAATTTTGATATGAGACATAGTTCTCTATTTCCAAGTAGTTAACTAATTATACCAACACCATTAGTTGAATAATATTTTTTATCCAGTGATTTATGATACAACCTTAAAAAGTATGTTTACTTCTAATATATTTAAAATATTAAGTTTTGTTTCTTAGGTTTCTGAATTCCCTTTACCATTTATACAGCATACACCTTATTTGGTTTCACTGTTGTTTTTTTTTAATGTTTATTCAGTTTTGAGAGAGAGAGAGAGAGAGAGAGAGAGAATATGAGTGGGGGAGGGGCAGAGAGAGAGGGAGACAGAATCTGAAGCAGGCTCCCAGCTCTGAGCGGTCAGCACAGAGTCCGATGTGGGGCTTGAACTCATGAACCATGAGATCATGACCTGAGCTGAAGTCGGCCGCTTAACCCACTGAGCCACTCAGGTGCCCTGGTTACACTATTTTAAGTAATAACTGTTCTTTACTTTTTTTTGGGGGGGGGTGTTGAGGGGGTCGTGGGGCATGGGCATAGGTTTTGTAACCATTTACAAGCTTTCAGTGAATCATAGTTAACCTGTAAACATAATTTTGTTTGTCTTACTCATGTTAAAATGTAAAAAAAAAAAAAACAAAAAAAAAAAACCAAACGATTGCCACTATTTTATTTTTTTTAATGTTTGTTTATTTTTGAGACAGAGAGCATGAGCAGGGGAGGGGCAGAGAGAGAGGGAGACATAGAATCTGAAGCAGGCTCTATGCTCTGAGCTGTCAGCACAGAGCCCAATGCAAGGCTTGAACTCATCAACTGATGAGATCATGCCCTGAGCCGAAGTCAGATGCTCAGCCGACTGAATCACCCAGGTGCCCGGTAGTCACTATTTAAAACTCACTGGGTTTTTCGGCTGTTCCAGAAAAATCAGATGACATGGCTTGTATACTAGCCTATACTCCCATGTGTAACACAAAAGCCATATGAGCACAAAGAAACAATACTACCCTGTAATGGCATTGAGAACAAATGCAAGAAGAAATAATTTTATTTAGGTCTTAAGATTTAAAAACAAAACACAGCAGCATTTGTATAACGCCATACCACATGTGGACGAACGCATTTCCACTCTCGTTGGTGGGTGGAATGTTCTTTCTTGGCTGAATTCTTTTTGCATAAAGCCTTTGATACCCCCGCTTTCTTTCATTCTCAACTTTACCCACGTGTTAACTTACAAACCCCACTGCTGCTGAGTGTGCTGGGTGTTTTGACTGCTCTTTTTAGCATCACTGCTTCCTTTGTCCTGTTCTGTGATTCTGATGAAATCAAATGCGTAAAAATATTTTCAGTGTTCCTGGTAAGTACGAATCTGCACTAGGGAGCATTTTTTACTACAGGATCCTGCCTTGCGGTAACTGTGTGGTGAATGCAGCGGAATGCCTTCTCTTCCTGTTTTGTTTGAACGTGAGAAACATGCTCAGAGAACGCTGTGAGGCTGGTGCAGTCACAGTCCTAAGTGGCCAGGACGAGAGCTGGTTTTCTCACACCAGATCCAGCATGCATTCCACCCTATCAGCTTGTTAAAATAGTGGAGATTCTGAAACAGTGGCCATATGTTTGTTTTACTTTATTTTTCTGTGAGTCACCAAAATAGTTGATGAAAACTGTAGTAATAAAAAGCACAAAAGAGAGTAACTGTGTATTCATGCCTTAAACTTTTTTTTTTAAATAGTGTAAATGAAACCTAGAGAGCATAAAGAAAAAGTGCTTCTGTGTCAACAAAAGTGTGACTGTTGTCACACGTAGGTGATCCATAGGGTCACAGAATTTTAGGATTGGATCTAAAAATGAGCAAGTACGAAAAAAAAAATCCCTGACTTCTTCAGTAAGAAAACTAAAGTTCTGTGTTGTGAATTTTTTTTCAAAGTTGTGTAGCTAATTTGTAATTCAACTTGGAATAGAAATGGGAAGAAACATCCGTTCTTGAGACTGACTGTCTTCCCTCCGTGTGGGATGAGCCAGCAGAGGCTCTGTCCTAGGTTCCCACAGTTTTTGTAGTCCCATGTCCTGAAAAAATAATGACAAATGTGGAGAAACAGACTTCTCACGTGCTTTGTTCAGTCTCTTTGCCTAATAAGAAAAAGATCATATCAGAAAAGATGGGAAATGTTCGTTTTTGCTTTAGAAAATAGAAGTTGGAAAATAGGGAAGAGAATGTTCCTTTCCAGGAGCCCTTGGAGAGTTAGGGAGAGTTTGAAGTTAATGGAAACATTTTTGGGCATGAGGACATAGTGTGCTCTCGTTGGTGCTCAGAAATGTTTATTAAAAATCCACTTAAATTGGTAGAGGAGATCGTCTATCTTTTCTGTATTTAACCATTAGGATACTTGTTTTCTCAAAAAGCTTCTATCGACAAAGGAAGCAAATGCTGGTTCTCGGCAGTACCTGAGAGATGTTTGTAATGCTAATCACAGAGTCTCAGTACAAAGGTGTCAGTGTTTACCTTATGCCCTGTAGACGGATCTATTGATACATATTCTGAATAGTGTTACAGAAATCACTGGGAAAGTTTGGGAAAGGAGATGATGTTTCTGATCAGAGGGTCTTATTGTTAAATTCACACTGGACAATTAAAATCTTTCCCAAGATTTTTTCCCCCCAATTGTGATGATGCTTCCTTTTTTTATGTAGACTAAAATTTACTCAGTTTTAAAAGAATCCCATTTCTATGCCAAAATCTGCACAAGTTTGCTGTTTTAACCCTGTGTTCTTTTTTATTATCATTTCTTTTAATGAGGGACAAGTGACATGGTGTTAATTCTAAGCACTTAAGTATGAAGAGTTGAAAACTAATGTGCTCCGTAAAAAGCCCATTAAAGGAAAAAAAGAAAAGATGAGTGACTCTTTAATCCTAACGCTGCTTTGATGATTCGTAAGCAGTGGCATGGGTACAGATAGATTTTTCAGATAGCGTCCTCACACTCGGTGGTACTTTATTTATTTTTAGATACTATTCATATCTTGAGCTTCCTAGTAGATAAACTTTGCGCATACATTTCCCCTCCTGTTTAATCATAGTTGTCTGTGTTTTCTGACTTGTAGGAAGAAAAAAAGAAGTTTGACAAAGAAACAGAAAAGAACTATAGTCTAATTGATAAGCATTTGAATTTATCAGCCAAAAAGAAAGACTCACACTTACAAGAGGTATTGTTTTTATTTTTCTGTTAATTTGTTCCTAAATTCAATGAGCAGTGCATGTCTTTTCCATTTAAAGTGTGCTTTTCTTTTGTGAACTTTTCATCTAGGGATGAAAAAAAACCGAAGAGGTAATGCCATGAATTAAGGGAAAAAAAAGTTCTTGTGGAACAAGACGCAAAATAATGAATACATCTTACAATGATTAATTCAGTATAGATTCATAGTATTAACGTTTTTGATTCTGAGTATATTTTCACGGAACAATTTTATCCAGCGTTACTGAAGAACGGGTATATTATTTTGGGGGGAATAGATTCATTAATTGGCTTTCAAGACTGTGAAGAAATGAATTTAATAAGCTCATATACCATTTTGTTTTTATGTGAAGGCAGCATTAATCTTATGTAATGCTGAAGATTCAGGAAGTTCAGCTTCATTGGAAAAAGAGCATCTGCTTTACTTGTGGTAATAGACTCATTTTTTTTTTTTTTTTTGGAGGGAGCCATGTGTAAGGAGAAAGGAATTTATATCTTATCTCTCATTTTGTCTGTCTTTCTCTTTTCTAAATTCCCTGGCACTTGTGTTTTCTCACTCACACACTTGAATGGAAACTCAGTGGTTTGCAATTTGGAACATATGTTTTCATTAAAAATAATGCTGTTTTGCAGCTGTTGGGATCTTGACTCATCCCACAACAGTGTGATTTTTTTTTCTTATTTATTTTTAAACACCTAAGGAATCTGGGCATAATATAGCATTATAACATACTTCTACTGAAGTATCATCAAAATGACGCTAATAACATTGGCTCTAGTATAAAGCTGGTTTATATTTAAATGTCAGATATTTAGTTGCACACTATGTGTGTGTGTGGTCATTTTGACATTCCCCACATGTCACATTTACTTTTTCCTCTTTAATAACTTTGACATTTGGATGGCGTTTGGAAGTTTATAAAAGAGAAAGGAGCTTTTATACCATTTAATCCTCACTACAATACTGTAGGTAGGTAGGGCTCCAGTCTCTCCTCGTTCCACATTGTGTAGACAACCATCCAGTTGTTCCATATGCTCCCTCTGCCCATTTTGAAATGACAGCTGTTGTTTTTATAGACTCTCCTAATGCCAGCAGCATTCTACCTGTCTTTTCCCCTTATCTCTCTTTTCAGAGATCCTGAAGGGAATTTCATGCTGTAAGTAAATTTCCGTCTTCACTGGCTAATTAGGTATCTTATTCAAGCCGTTGCTTAGGCAAAATCTTTATGGCCATCCTTGGCCCTTACTCTCTTACCCTACATCCAGTCTGTTGGCATATATTGTCTGTAGCTTCCGGATATTCTCAGAATATGGCCACTTCTACTCCCCCCGCCACCCCCCCACCCCGGGCCCCATCTCACCCTGGCCCATGCGGCTGGCATCTCTCACATGGATTACTGCAGAGCCCTCTTAATTGGTCTCCCTGCTTCCACCAAGATATTTCTACAGTTTATTTTCTATACAGCAAGCAGGGTGAGCCTTGATGTTGCTGGTCCTCCCCAGACCCCCCACTAATAGCTATCTGCGGAGGCCCAGGGCCCACCCTCCTGTCCTCGCACCCACACGGGCTGCTTTGCTCTGGCTGGGTTGGGTCAAGCATCCTCTGCGCTCAGGGCCATTGCTTTTTTGTTGTCCTACTGCCTGGTACGTTTCCAGCCCAGACCTGTATGCCTCACTCCTCCATGTACTCTCTGCTCAGAGTTCACCTTACTAGAGAAGTCCCCCACCGTCTTATTTAAAGTGTCCCCCTTATGCTGTTTTAATTTTTTCATATTCTTACAAACATTTGACATCCTAAATATTTGGTTGTTACATGGCTTCTTGCACTATCTTGTAAGCTCCTTGAAGGCAGCGACATTGTTTTATTCAGTAGTCTGCCCTTTACACCTAGAATAGTACTAGTCAGGGAGTAGGCAATAAATACTGAATGAAGAAGGATGAAGTTGCTTGCATAGTGAGCTAGGGCTCCATCCATTTGATCATTTCCAAAGATAATTAGACTCCAGATCAGCAATTTGAAGAGACCCTCAAGATGAATGATTTTAGTTTCATTTAAACTGTACATTCTGCTCTATCTTGCTATTTACTCTTTACAAACATACAAACTCCCACTTGAAACAGCTTTCTATTGCAAACGTGAAGGCCTTTTTTGGGGGGGATGCTCTTTAAAGGGAAAAAGTTAGATTTGGATTTTCGTTGCTTTTGGCATTGGCTTATGTATTGCTAATCTTTAGTGAACTGAGTTGAGGTGCTCAAGAGGTTTATAAAGTTTGCTGAGAGTGGTACTGAACGAAGGTAGAAACTTGCATCATTTATTCTTTCTCTTTGTCTCAAATGAAAGTAACAGGAGACGATTGTTGCAAACACCAGGCTGGCTATTTTGGTAATTTTGTTAGGACCATTAGCTGTAGTTCTATGTTTATTGAGCACAATACCTTCTACTTCCATCCCCCTCCCTAAATTCTAATTAATATTTACACTAGAACGAGTATCAGACATTTGAGAAAAATCTATTTCTGTTAATTTTTGAAGTATATTTTTGTTTTTTGAGCGGTCAATTGATTATATTTCAGTATATGTGACTGGAGGAGTAGATCTTGTGAATAACTTTGCAGGAGAATGGTCTGTTCTTGTTACAAATACTTATAGAAGGAATGGCCAGAAATTGGGTGATGGTCAAATTGGAGTTGTTAAAAATGTCACTTTTGCTTGATATAGTAAAAAGTACAGTCTGAATGTGTGTTTTCCCACACTGCCCAGCAGTAAGCTCGCTACTGACACTATCTACCTGAGACGGCATCAGCCCAGGGGGTTAAGGGCTTAGTCCAGAGCACTGTCCCTTTTTAAGATACCAGTTGCAAATCAAGGTGTTACCTGTGCTTCTGATCTACTTGCTATAAATTAGATGATCCTATGTCCCCCTCCTTGGGTTTGATTCATTTCCTGAGTGGCTCACAGAACTGAGATAAAACATTTACTTAACTAATTTATCGTAAAGAATAGTATAAAAGATTGAGATCACTAGCTAGATGAAAGGGTACACACGGTGGGGTCTGAAAGGGTCCCAAGCGTAGAAACTTCTGTCCCCATGGAACTGGGGTGTATTACTCTCCAGGCACATGCATGTGCTCACAGACCTTGAAGTTCAAGTGTTTTTACAGAACTTCCTAAGTTCTTTGCCAGAGGTCAGTAGGTGGGACTGAAAGTTAAGTTCTAGCCCTCTCATCATTTAGTCTTTCTGGTGCTATCTAGAGGCCCCACCCTAAGTCATCTCAGTGGCATAAACTCCGGAGAGGCTCTTTATGTATGGCAAAAGATATTCCCATCTCTCAGGAAATTCCAAAGGTTTTGGAAGCTTTGTGCTTTATTCCACATATAGTGATTGCCTTCCAGACTTGAGTCAGGCTCTAAAGGACTGTGCTGCTCCATATCATTAGGGTGCCCTTGGCATTGTTGTAAATGACAGGTTATGGGCAACCCTGGGGATTTTGGTGATCTAATCACACAGTGCATGGCATAGTGGTTATGGATAACCAGAATACTAGGGGTGTGTATAGAGGTTGACCATCAATGAATGCCAGGTTGGAATAGTACAGACAACCAGGTGAGAAAATCTGCTGAAATAAAGAGCCTACTTGGCTAAGTCTGATCCTTGTGTAATTTTCTTGAAGGACATTTCCCAGTAACCAAACATGAGGAATCTACCTGGAACTCTTCACAACTTCATTTTATTAAATACGAAACAAAATTGCATCCCTCTCCCCCCCGCCCCCGCCCCAGAGTTGTGTCTGCTAGCTACTGGTGGCTGAACTTTCAAACTCTGGTTATTCGAGGCATAAAAAAGATGATTTTGATGAGTATTAAGTAGAAATTCTCATTTTAGCTTAGTAGCTTAGTAACATAACACTCTTATATAACATTCTACTTGAAAATTCATTTCATGCTAAAAAAATTTTTTTTGCCATGATAGATACTTTTTCCCTCCAAGATGAAAAAGATTGTTGTCACATTTCCATACCATAAAATACACGCACTTAATGATTTTCAAGGGCACAGTTCAGTGGCATTAAATACATTCACATTGTTGTGCGACCACCGCTACCTTCACGTCTAGAGCTCTTGTCATCTCTTAATACTGAAACTCTGTGCCCATTGAATAAAACTTCCCCAGCTCCCTACCCCTATCTCCTGACAACCACCCTTCCACTTTCTGTGTTGGTTCTAGGTAGCTTATAAAAGTGGAATCATAGAGTATCTGTCCTTTTGTGACTTGCTTATTCACTTAGCATAATGCTTTCAAGGTTCATCCATGTTGTAGCACGTGTCAGAATTTCCTTCCTTTCCGAGGCTGAATAATATTATACTGTATATGTATATATATCACATTTTGTTTATCCATGTATCTGTCAGTGGATACTTTGCTTGCTGTTGCCTTTTAGCTATTGAAAATAATGTTGCTATGAACCTGGTTAGATAAATCTTTTCGAGTCCCTGTTTTCAGTTTTTATGAGTATATACCGAGAAATGGAATTGCTAGGTCACGTGATAATTCTGGTTTTAATTTTTTTGGAGAACTGCTATGCTGTTTTCCAGAGTAGCTTCATCATTTTACATTTCCACCAACAGTGCATAGGGTTTCAGTTTCTCCATATCCCCATCAACACTTGTTTTGTTTTAATGTTTTTAATGTTTTATCATTTATTTTTGAGAGAGAGAGAGAGAGAGAGAGTGTGTGAGCAGGGGAGGGGCAGAGAGAGGGGGAGCCACAGAATCTGAAGCAGGCTCCAGGCTCTTGAGTTGTCAGCACAGAGCCTGACTCGGGACTCGAACTCATGAGCCATGAGATCGTGATCTCAACCGAAGTTGGATGCTTAACTGACTGAGCCACCCAGGTGCCCCTGTTTCTTTCTTTCTTTCTTTTTTTTTAATAGTTTTGTTGTTGTTTTGATAGGCGTGAGGTGTTATCTTGCATTTGTATTTCTGTAATGATTGATGTTGAGCATCTTTTCAGGTGCTTCTTGCCATTTATATATTTTCTTTGGAGAAATGTCTAGATAAATACCTTTAAAAGTAAAATTGGCCAAATTAAGAAATATATTATGTGATGGCTTGTAAGAATGGTTTCTAGGCTGGCCATTCTTTCCCTGCTCTTCCTCCATGGAACCCTGCTCCTCCCATAGTGCCCTTCTAGTTAGACCAGATAAGCTGGAACTTTTTTTTTTGAACAGTCTCCTGACCATCTGGTGCCTGTTTACTCCCAGAGGATGAGACATTTTGAGGACTTAACAGCCTGACTGCCTACAGATGGGCTTCAAGCTCTGGCCCAACTTTTGAGAACCAGGCTCTTTTCTTTTTTCTTTGACTGAAGTACAGTTGACATACAATTTTACATTAGTTTCAGGCACAACATAGTTATTTGACAGCTCTATACGTTATGCTGTGTCCACCATTGATGTAGCTACCATCTGCCCCCAAACAACACTGTTACGGTGCTATTGACTATATCCCCTGTGCTGTACCTTTCATCCTCATGACTTACTCATTCCGCAACTGGAAGCCTGTACCTTCTCTCTCCTTCACACGTTTTGCCCATCCTCCTCACCTCTCTCCCCTCCAGCAGCCGTTGTCTCGTTCTCTGTTTTTATGGGTCTATTTCTGCCTTTTTGTTTATTTTGTTTTGCTTTGTTTTTTAGATTCCACGTATACATGAAATCATATGGTATTGTCTTTCTATGTCTGACTTATTTCACTTAGCCTAACAGCATCTAAGTCCATCCATGTTGTTGTAAGTGAGAAGAGCTCATCTGTTTTTATGGCTGAGCAGTAGTCCATTGTATATATAGCACATCTTCTTTATCCGCTCATCTGTTGGTGGAGACTTGGCTGCTTTCATATCTTGGCCATTCTAGATAATGCTGCCATAAATATAGGCGCGCTCACGTCTTCTCAAATTAAGGCTTTTGTTGAGTTATACCCGGAAGTGGAATTACCAGATCGTATGGTATTTAAGAACCAGGTTCTTGAGATGGTACCATAGCTACCACTTCCTCACCTGCTGCCTTCACTCATGACTACTGAAGTGACTACAGTTTCCCAGGCTGACTGCATTCTTACAGGATTTGTCAACGGAAATAATGTTTATGTGATTTTGATCATATGTGTATGGTTCAACCTTGGGTGTCCGTTGTGGTTGGGGTGAGTTTTTCGCGAAGAGGCATCCTTCAGTGTTTAATCCTTTGGGGCCAATCTCATCATAAAGAGCAAGCGTTGGCAGACTTTTTCTGCAGAGTCAGGTAGCAAACGCTGTATACTTTTGCAAACTCTAAGGTCCCTGTGGCAGCCATAGTATTCAGTTTGGCTGTTCTAGCAGGAAAGTGGCTATAGAAGATCTATAAACCAGTAGCCACGACTGTGTTCCAGGACAACTTTGTGTAGAAAACCAGGCTGCAGGCCATATTTTGCACAGAGCTCATAGCATTGCCAACCTCTGGGCAAGCGTTTCACTCCTTACCATCTCTGATTTAACCAGCCTCTATTACTTTAACATAGGCAGATATGCAAGTGGAGCAAAACCGGCAGCACTTTTATGAACTGTCCCTTGAGTATGTATGTAAGCTTCAGGAGATCCAAGAAAGAAAGAAGTTTGAGTTTGTGGAACCTGTAAGTATCATAGAAAGTTGTTCTGCTGTTACATTTAATAGACATCCTAGAAGCATTTTTCTTTCTAGATGAAATTTACAGTTCCTGGGGACCAGGATACATACACAGGAAGCAAGACATCATGAATTGTAAAGGGTGGACCCAGATCGCGATGAGGTCAAGGAACCACCTTCACAGTTCAGTGGTTCTCGGCCTTCTTTGCACAGCAACATATAGTGAATATTATTTCTCAATGACTCTGCAATCAGGTGCAATTTCTGCCACCCTATTGTAGACCCACCCTTTAAAGAAAACCCTGTGAAAGAAGTGTTAGGATGGGAGAGTGAGCAGTGGTGTCGATGGATAATCTTCACTCTTCTCGAGTTTGTTCTGAAGCAAGTACACCAATCCAAATTTTAGCACTTTAAACAGTTCTTGGTAACAAATTATTATTATTATTTTTTCAACATTTATTTATTTTTGGGACAGAGAGAGACAGAGCATGAACGGGGGAGGGGCAGAGAGAGAGGGAGACACAGAATCGGAAACAGGCTCCAGGCTCTGAGCCATCAGCCCAGAGCCCGACGCGGGGCTCGAACTCACGGACCGCGAGATCGTGACCTGGCTGAAGTCGGACCCCTAACCGACTGCGCCACCCAGGCGCCCCTGTAACAAATTATTTTTAACACAACTGTATGCTCATGGCAGCCGAGGTTAAGAACCAGCATATGGAGCATTTGAAACTATTTTGTGAGTTACTCTGGCAGTTCTTTATACTTATTTCAGAGACATATGATTTGTGTTTGTGCTTATATAGATGTTGTATATATGTGACGTATATGAAGATATGTAAAGTAATAATTCATACTGTGGGTTTTAGTGAAAACAAGAAACACTAGAATTCATGATTCTCAAGATTAATTTTAATATAGGTGTTTTTTTTGCATGTGGTTTTTTAAAAAACAGTTTTACTGAGATAAAATTTACATGCTATACAATTATCCACTGTATGTGATTTTGAGAAACAAAAAATAACCAAGTAATGATTAACTTAAAATTGGCATTCATGGAGGCAATAGTCCAGTTGGAATAATAGATTAACCTAATTTCAACCATTAGGGAACAATTCATCTCCTTAAAGCTTTCTTTTATGTAAAATAATAATGACCTACATTATTTGCAGTGCTCTTTGTTCAAGGCATTGTTCTAATACTTCATCGTGCTCATGTGTTTATTCCACACAGGAACTCCAGAAGGAGATATTTTTATTATCCCACTAAGCAAATACGGAAATAGAAGTACAGAAAATTTCATTAATTTCCCCAAGGTCTCATAACATAGCTGAAGTTGGGGATTGATCCCTGCTGGCCACTTGACATTAGAGTCCCAGATTGCTAGCCATTATGCTATGTGACATTATAAAGAAAATGAATTTCAGGATTTTCTTAATTCCTATCCCAAATTATGCTTGTACTCACTTTAAATTTACTCCCATGTTTGGGCGGAAGGAGGTGCCCTCTAATCAAGAAGAGCAGGTTGAGGGTTGGTAAGAACTCAGAGCTTAATGATCTCCCTGTCTCTCCCTGTCTCTGCCCCAGTCACTGACTGTCCTGGTAGACAAAAGAGAGAGGTTGTGCTGCACTAAATGCCATTGGAGAGAGCCTGTAGCTCTTTGATTCTGTGATTTCACTTTTTGTTACAGTTTGTGTTGACCTATGGTGATAAGGTTTCAATTATAAATGGATATGGAGATTCTCTTCAAAAAAAAGAACACATGGGTGCTGTATCATTTCTCCAGTATAGTGCACTATAAAAGCTATCTAATGGCTCTGATATTTAAGGAGAAATCACAAATCTTTCATTTTTTAAAGAGATTAATAAATAATATGCGGTTAGATTTAATTGACTTCTGGTGACTTCTTTTAATTTTATTTCAGTAGAATTGCAATGGGATGGGGGAAACGTGGCTGTTTTTTATTCTTCTTCCCCCTGAGGTTTTTTTTTGTGCTAATGTCATTTTTTCCCCCCTTTGTCTTAGATGCTGTCATTTTTTCAGGGAATGTTTACTTTCTATCATCAGGGCCATGAACTTGCCAAAGACTTCAATCACTACAAAATGGAACTACAGATCAACATTCAGAATGTAAGGAAATGAAAGCTTTCTGGTATAAAGGATGTTTGAGATGTGTATTTTTGATTTGGTATATGAAAAACCTTAAACTAAGACCAGACTGAGCTGTTGGTGCTGAGAAACTGAGGTTACGTTGCCACCTTCTGGTCAGTTCTCAGCATAACAAACTGTTCTTCATGGAGGTGAGGCTCGGGGAATTGTGCCACCTGGCGGTTCTTTTTTTTTTTTTTAAATTAATGAATTTGTTTTATGAATTTATTTTTCTTGCCTTTCAGAAAAGTCACTAGGTATGTTTTTTAAATCAGGAGTCACATAAATTATATTTTCTTTTTCTAGTTTTACTGAGATTTAATTGACACACAGTACTATTATAAGTTTCAATTGTACAGCATATTGGCTTGACATTCATATTGAAAGACAATTACCATGAAGAGTTTAGCTAACGTCTGTCACTTCATGTAGTCACAGAAAAATGTTGTTTCACGTGATGAGAACTTAGGATCCACTCTCTTAGTAACTTTTTTTTTTTTGGAATATTTTTTTTTTAATTTTTGAGACAGAGCATGAGCAGGGAAGGGGCAGAGAGAGAGGGAGACACAGAATCCGAAGCAGGCTCCAGGCTCTGAGCTGTCAGTACAGAGCCTGATGCGGGGCTCAAACTCACGGACCGTGAGATCATGACCTGGGCTGAAGTCGCACGCTTAACTGACTGAGCCACCCAGGCGCCCCTCTCTTAGTAACTTTTAAGTATGTCCTACAGTAGTGTTAACTGTCACCATATTGCACTTTGTGGGATAGTTGTAAGGATAAGTTTTGTTATGTAACTTTCAGTGTTCCATGTAGGGAACAGACAAAAGAGCACTCCACATTACATGTAAGGCATTTTAGTTCTAATGATCTCAGTTTCTTCTGTGTATCTTACTTGATTTTTGGTTGCTCGTTCAAGAGGAATTTCTTTCCTGTGTTTATGCATATTCACTAATGTATTGAGTTCACAGTTGCAGTTGGTCCGTATTATTTTCCTGGAAAATGTATGCTTTCAAAGAGGTCTTGGATAAAGAGATTTAGGAGAGCTTTATTAATTTATTAAATTATTACAACATATGTGATTTTGATCAGAAGGTGGTGGGTGTTTTTTCTCTTAACACTTGAGTTGACTTTGGGAAGTGTCCTCATTGGAATGCTATTCAGATTATGTTTAGTATAATTTTAGACCTTGATGGAAAAAAAGCGAGTGAGTTTTGGAATACATGCATATGAGCGCATACTGAAAGACACACGAAAGATGGGACTGTCTGTGCTGTTGTTGCCTGACTTTCACTTTGATATCTTGAGACTGAGGAGGAATGATTTTTGTATAGATTTTGTTTCCAAGGTTTTGTTTTTGCATAGTTCCCTACATTTGGAAATGTAGATAATGAAGTTTCTTTTTCTTTTTTTTTTTTTTTTTTTGTAAATCATGTGTCAATTTGTATTTGTAGATTATTTGGACATTGAGCTGGGTTAAATAACTAAAAGAGTACAACCCTCCCCCCCCCCCCACTGTCAGTGATTATAATGTAACAGAATTTAAAAATATATCAAAATGCATATGTATAGATACGTTCTAATTTTATTTTTGTGATAAAGCAACATTTTATTTATTTTGAGAGAGAAAAAGAGAGTGTGTGAGTGAGCGAGCAGGGGAGGGGCAGAGAAAGAGGGAGAGAGAGAATCCCAAGCAGGCTGTTAGCACAGAGCCCAATGTGGGGCTTGAACTCATGAACTGTGAGATCATGATGTGAACTGAAACCGTGAACTGAAACCAAGAGTGATGCTTAACTGACTATGCCACCCAAGTGCCTCGATTAGTTCTGATTTTATTTTATTTTTTTATTTATTTACCTTGAGAGAGACAGAGAGAGTGAGTGAGCATAAGTAGGGGAGGGGCAGAGAGAGGGAGAGAGGAGAGACAGAGAATCCCAAGCAGGCTTGTGCTGTTAGCACAAAGCCGGATGTGGGGCCCGATCGCATGAACCATGAGATCATGACCTGAGCCAAGATCACGAGTCAGACCTTCAACTGACTTACAACCAGTCGCCCCTAGTTCTAACTTGAAATTGTCTCTATAGGTAGTAGAAATAGCCTAATGTTGCTATGATTTTTCAGAATACTTTTGCAGACAGCTGAACACAGTGTTGTGAAAAGAACACTACATAGTTAGTGTAGAAGATAAATTATACTCCTGATTTTTTTCTTGTACCAACTGCGTATATAACTTGTGGAAATGTACTTTTTCTTTGTGGACATCATCTGTTAACCCAGAGGCTGGCCTGGGTGAGAACCTTCAGGCAGAACTGGATCCATAATTTGTGGGACCAATGTAAAATGGGAAGGCAGGGCCCTTATTTAAAAATGAATAATTTCAAGTTTGTGACAACAGAGCATTAAACCAAGTGTGTGACCTTCTGAGCACAAGATTCTTTGTGGTTGTGCAGACTACACGCCCATGAAGCTGGCTGTGCCTTAGTGTCTTGGGTGACAGGTGGGATAGACACATTATCATCTCCTGTGGGCTTCACTGAAACTGTCCATGCACAGCTTGCTTGTGGATGGAAGTACTTTTGTAACAAGCCTGTATTGTAAGAGGGATCTAGTTACCTTACATACACCAAAATAATTTCGAGAGATTAAATATTTCAATGTCAATGAGCCAATACTCAGTCATGAAATATTACAAGCAAAACTTAAAAACAAACTATGACTTAAAATGGTTCACAGGGGGCCCCTGGGTGGCTCAGTGGGTTAAGCATCTGACTCTTGATCTCTGGTCAGATCATGATCTCACGGTTCCTGAGTTTGAGCCCTGCATCAGGCTCTGTGCTGACAGCTTGGAGCTTGCTTGGAGATCTCTCTTTTCCTCTCTCTCTCTCTGCCCCTCCCCTGCATGCTCACTCTCTCTCTCAAAATAAACAAACATTAAAAAATATTTTAAAAAAGGTTCACAAAATAACTTGGTTAAATATATTCAGAAGTTAACTTACACACTTGAGAACAGCTTTCCCATAGAGAAGTGGGCAAAGAACAGTTGACTGGAAAATTTTTCTGTATCCTCTGGAATTTAAGGATTGTCATCAGTATTGCCCTGATACTGCTTCTCTAAATATTTATCTCTTTATTTTGTTGTGTTTCTGAGTCTGCTCCTGCAACTCTTTCAAGTAGAGCCTCTTCTTTGTGCCTCACTGGCAATTTTGAGAACACCTGACCAAGGTGTCTTTGCTGTTCATTTTTGCTTTAAGCTAATTCTTTTCCCTTCAGAAATACCTGCACGTTTGAAACACATGGCACTTGTTCTGTGCTACCTGCTGAACATTTTTACTGTATTGCTGTAATTTGCTCATTTCTTGGCCATTTCTCTCATTCCCTCATGATAGCAGCTTTTAGTGTAAAAAAGGGAAAACGCTGGCTATATAAAACTACAAATTACAAAAAGGCATATTATTTTTATGCTCTGTATATTTGTGTATTAAAGGACATATACCCAAATATTAAAACCAAATCATAGTGTCGATTATCTCTGCACTATAATGCCATGGATGATTTTGGTTGGTTTGTAAGTATTTTACTATAGTAAAAAAAATCGCAAAATCATTTTATAATCAGAAAAAAGGTAAATGTTATCTAAAAATGAAAACAAGCTACGTTTCGTCTATCTGATTTCACCTTTTCTATTGTAAAAATGATCATACCTCTTTTATTTTTTATTATTTTGGAAGCAACTTATTCCTCATCCACTTTCCATAATCCAGAGTAATACATGGAAAGGAAAACAGAGCAAGATGGCTTTTAGAAGATAGATTTTCTATTTCTAGAAAAATAGATTTCTATATCTGGAAAAATATAAATTGGATCAAAATTGAAGGGTATTTTAAAAAACTAAATTTAAACTTTTGTTATCTTTATCCCCAGAAGAATGTAGGGAAAGAGAGACTAGAATAGAATTCTTCCTAGAAGGAAATTTAATGTGAGAAATCTTAGGATTCATGGAGAATCCCCAGAAAATACTAAGAATAGTTAAGAAGATTTTAAGAATATGCCCAAATATTTTTGTTACAGTGTTGTGAGAAAAATAGAGCACTAAAGTAATAAACTATGTTTTTTTCAAAAAGAGATTGGAAGTGATTGTGTAAAAAATATAAATGTGGTTATTTGTAAAAATAGGTTTATAGTCCCTTTTAATTGCTTTTGAACCTTTTCTTTTTGTAGTTTGTGCCCTTCCCTCTTTGTTTTAAAACCTTGTGGATTAGTTTTTGTATTCTGAAAAAAAAATTAAAAATACAGTTTCTCTTCCAGTAAGATTTAAAACAATAAATTGTCAGTTTGATAGTGAAGATTTCCTTTTATCCTCTGTTAGATGAGAATAATTGTGACTCTTGGGTGACTTACTTGTAACAGTAGTAGTCGTAGTAGTAATGGCAGCTAAATTAATTTTGTTACCAAGTGCCAGGTATTACCTGTGTGCTTTATTTGGATTATACACATTTAGTCTTTGTAAAAGTCCTATGATGTAGATTTTTTTTATTCCTATTTTACAGATGAGGACAATGAGGATAATAACTTCCTGATATCGTATCTTAAGGTCAGGGCTGACACTGGAACTTGGGCAGAATCACTCTAGGGGGTCATGGTGGTTAGTTTCAGCTTCTGTACTGGGATACACATGGGTCACTCATGGTATTTCTGGGGTCAGTAAATAACAGGAATTGGGAAACATCTTGATATGGCCATTTGCTTGCCTACACTGTAGCAACTTGTGGGTAACATGGGAATCCCTTTAATTATAAGAACTCAGATTTAGGCCCCGATGTTGCACCTCAACTAACCCCTAGCTCGCACCTGTTCTAACCTGTGTTCACCCCCATGGAAAGTGTCTTATATGGGATTTAGACTCGATCACCTATTCACTTGGGGTCTGTTGCATAACATTCCTTTCTCTGACATCTCACATGAGGGGCGATATGAGAATTACAGTGAGGGTGTGTTTGTGTGTGTGTGTGTGTGTGTGTGTGTGTGTGTGTGTGTGTGTAGGTAGGAACTTACCCCTTTATGTTATGTTCTTTTGCAAAGTTACTAAAGCAGGGCTTCATGGGGCCCACCCTGATGTTTTACAACTACTTCATGAAAGCTTCTTCATAATTTTTATTTTATTTTAAAGAGACAGAGAATATGCAAGTCAGAGGGGCAGAGGGAAAGAGAGAGAGAGAATCTTTTTTTTTAAAAATTTATTTACTTGAGAGAGAGAGCATGCTGGAGGGGCAGAGAAAGAGGGAGAGAAAATTCCAAGCAGGCTCTTCACTGGTAGTGCAGAGCCTGACTTGGGGCTCAGACTCACGAACCAGAAGATCCTGACCTGAGCTGAAATCAAGAGTTGGCTGCTTAACCCACTGAACCACCCAGGCACCGAGAGAGAGAGAGAGAGAGAGAGAGACAGAGAGAAAGAAGAGAAAGAAAGAGGCTCCATGCTCAGTGTGGAGCCTGATGTGGGACTCAGTCCCACAACCCTGGGATCATGACCTGAGCTGAAACCAAGAGTCAGATAACTAACTGAGCCATCCAGGTGCCCCTTCATATTTTTAGTTCTGCTTTGCCTTCTTTTCTTCTCTGAGTGAGGTCAGGGGGCTGGGATAGGAAAACTTAAAATGGCTATCGGTACTTGGAGTCAGCCTTTGCCTCTGCTTTGAAAGCTTTATTTCTGGGTATAACACTGTGAAAAGCTCCTTCTCCCCTTAATATGGGACTGAACCTGTGCTAATCTTGACTCAGCGGTTTTCCAGACATACTCAGATGGGTCTGAATTCCAACTTAGTCCCCAAATTGTTCTCCCAAATAGGCGATGTAATAAAGTGTTTAATTTAGAAGACTTTGTTTAAGACTGGTTTATTTAGAAATCTATTTAGCAAAGCATGCAAGGAAAGGAAATAATACAGTGGTATGTTGCTGACAATGGATAGCACTAGCCTAACTTAGAGGTTATTTTGAGGATTAAAACACCAAAAGTAGGGCGTCTGGATGGCTCAGTCGGTTAAGTGTCCGACTCTTAGATTAGCTCAGGTCATGATCTTGCAGTTGTGAGATTGAGTTCTGCATCTGGCTCCACACTGACAGCATGGAGCCTGCTTGGCATTCTCTCTTTTCCTCTCTCTCTTGCCCTCCCTCCCTCTCTCTCTCTCAAATAATAAACAAACTTAAAGAAAGTAAATAAAACACCAAAAAGTGTTCTCAGTAGTGCCAGTCACAGTGTAAACACTGTCATGGTCACTTACTGTAGAATTTACAGCCTAACGTTATTATTTGATGATATCTTTTAATAGACACCGGAATTTAGAATTGGAGATTACTGGGTTCTAGCCATTCTATTATTTATGTTCAAAGTTTTAAAAAATACAATTTTAACTACCATTCATAATTTACTTAAAATGGTAAAATCCTTTCCCTCCCTTCGCAGAGCACAGTCATAAGCATCTGAGGAAGTAGGACGATGAGGGCAGGGAGTATTCCATGGAGAGCCCTGTAGCAGGGAAAGTGGGGGTGATGGTATAGTGGGAGTGGGGAGGGTGTAGAGGCAGCCTGAAAAAGAGGTGGCTGGGGTAGAGATTGGTTGCATTGAGCAAATGTATTAATTGAGCAAATAAGTAAATAGATTGAGAGTAATGGGAACTAGATTTCTCACTATCTGAAAAGAAATACACAAAATTGGGAAGGGATAGGCTAGAAAGAGACCGGAAGTATTGGATTGGAATTAGATTTACCGGTATGAACATGTGGGTTTTTCCAATATAGAGACATGTAGAAATGACAGGTGTATGTGTGTAAAAACACGTATGTATGTGTATACACACACACACACACACACACACACACATCCGTATAGTTTTTCTATCTGCCAAGAAGACCCAGAAGCAGTGACAACCCCTTAGCTGTGAGCACACTGTGTTCGGATTTTGGTTTCTAAATACTACACTCCAGTGAAAGGAATAAGGGCTTCTTTGGGGGATATGACTGATTTTAGGACTGGGACAGAGAAAAGTATAAGATGGAACCAGGACTCCTTTTTGAACCAGAAAGTAGGGGATCACTCAAGAAGACATATCAAAAGGTACAGGGGTCAGGTAGAAGGGGCCTCTGCTGGTCAAATGTAGGAAATTTGGGCGTTAATATAATTAATGAGAGTATTGGATACAAGTCACGACATAAATAGGAATATACGTGTGTGCATGTATGTGTCCTTGCTGGCATCTGTGCATACGTGGCATGCACATGTCTATATATGTGTGTATCTATGTACAGGCATACCTTGTTCTATTGTGCTTTGCCTTTTGGAGCTTCACAGATACTGCATTTGTTACAAATTGAAGGTTTGTGGCAACCTATGTCCCACAAGTCTACTGGTGCTATTTTTACAATAGCAGTTGCTTACTTGGTGTCTCTGTCTCAGGTTTTGCTAATTCTTGTGATATTTGATACTTTTTCATTATCATTACATTTGTGATGCTGATCTGTGATCCGTGGTCTTTGATGTCACTGTCATAATTGTTTTGGGGTGCCACAGATTGTGCCTGTATATGATAGCGAACTTGAATGTTGTGTGTTCTGACTGCTCCACTGACTGTCCTGCACCCCCATCTTTCTCCCTTGCCTCAGGCCTCCCTATTCCCTGAGACACAGCAATATTGAGATTGGGTCAGTGAATAACCCTATAATAGCTTCTAAGTGTTCAAGTGAAAGGAAGAATCACACATTAAAGCAAAAGCTAGAAATGTTTAAGTTTAGTGAGGAAGACATGTCAAAAGCCCACAGGGGCTGAAAGCTATGCCTCTTGTGCCAAACAGCCAAGTTGTGAGTGCAAAGGAAGCTTTCTTGAAGAAAATTAAAGGTGCTGCTCCACTGAACACATGAATAATATGAAAGTGAAACAGTCTTGGGGTGCCTGGGTGGCTCAGTTGGTTAAGTATCTGACTGGATCTCAGCTCAGGTCTTGATCTCAGGGTCATGAGTTCAGGCCCTGCTGTCGGCTCTGTGCTGGGTGTGAAGCCTATTGAGGAAAAAAAAGGTGAAACAGTCTTAATGCTGATACAGAGGAAATTTCAGTGGTTTGGACAGAAGCTCAAACTGGCTACAACATTCCCTTAAGCCAAAGACTAATCTAGAGCAAGGCCCTAACTCTCAATTCCATGAAGCGTGAGAGAAGTGAAAAAGCTGCAGAAGAAAAGTCAGAAGCTAGCAGAAGTCGGTTTGTGAAGTTTATGGGAAGAAGCTGTTTCTATAAGAGAAAAGTGCAACATGAAGTGGCAAGTGCTGCTGGAGAAGCTGCAGCAAGCTATCCAGAAGGTCCAGCTGAGATAATTCATGAAGGTGGCCTCATGATACAGCAGATTTTCAATGCAGACGATGCCTGGCTTCAAAGGACAGGCTGACTCTCTTGTTAGAGGCTAATATAGCTGGTGACTAAGTTGAAGCCAGTGCTCATTGACCATTCTGAAAATCCTAGGGCCCTTAAGTATTAGGCTAATTCTAGTCTTACCTGTGCTCTGTAAACGGAACAACAAAGCCAGATGCAGCACATTTATTTACAGCATAATTTACTGAGTGTTTTAAGCCCTCTGTTGAGACCTAGATGCCATTAAGAACATTTGTGATTCATGGGAAGAGGTCAGAATACCAATATAAGCAGGAGTTTGGAAGAAGCTGGTTTCAACTCTTATGGATGACTTTGAGGGGTTCAGGACTTCAATGGAGGAAGTAACTGCGGATGTGGCAGAAATAGTGAGAGAACTAGAATTAGAAGTAGATACAGCCTGAAGGTGGGATTGAATTGCTTCAGTCTCATGATAAAACTTTAACAGAGGAGTTATTTTTATGTATGAGTAAAGAAAATGGTTTCTTGATATGGAATCTATCCTGGTGATGAAGCTGCTATGAAGATTTGCTAAAATGACAACAAAGAAGTTAGAATATTCCATAACTTTAGCTGATAAAGCAGCAGCAGGGTTTGAGAGGATTGAGTCCAGTTTTGAAAGAAGCACTGTCGTGGGTGAAATGGTACCAAACAGCACTGCATGCTGCAGGGAGATTTTTCATGAAAGGAAGAGTCATTTGATGTGGCATATATCGTTGTTGTCTTACTTCAAGAAATTGCCACGGTCACCCCAACCTTCAGCAACCACCGTCCTCATCAGTCAGCAGGCGTCAACATCAAAGCAAGACCCTCCACCAGCAAAATGATTGACTCACTGAAAGCTCAGAAGATGGTTAGCATTTTCTTTTAGCAATAAAGTGGTTTTTATTTAAAATATGTACATTTTAAAGACATAATTCTATTGCACACTTAATAGACTACAGCATAGTGTAAACAGAACTTTTGTATACACCAGGAAACCTAAAAATTCATGTGACTTGCTTTATTGCTATATTCGCTTTATTGCAGTGGCCTGGAACCAAACCCACAATATCTCAGAGGTATTTATGTGTATAAATATTCTACACACAGATGCACCTTCAGAAAGAAGTGAGCGTTGGGAGTTGTCACTAAGCAAAGTGACAAAGGAGGCAAATAAATAAAATCAGGGTAAGATGAGTATTAAAATGGGGACAAGAAATCCTGGAGGCTTGAGAAACAGGAAGGGAAGAGAGAACTGGCATTAACAAATGAGTTCCACCCTCCCTGCAATCCTGCGTTTTGTTCTAGCACATAAAGTTTATTTTTTTAACTCTCAGCTTGTTTTTTTAAAATAAGCTTCTGAAGATAAGTTTTCCCCTTTGCAGTCTGCATTTATCAGACTCCTCTTCTCCTAAAGAATGTGTACCATTCTACCATTTTTCTATTCTAGGACCCTCGGTAACCTCTTTCCTTGTAGGGAGGAGAGGGGAGGAATTTCAATAAAAATTTTTTATCTCCGCTTGTCCACAGTTTCACATCAGCAGTTTTTTGGTGTTAATACAATTATTTTAGAGTGTGGATGAAAGAAATGTCCAGAAACTTGGTGGTGCTGACTCATCATGCTTGCCTTGGTAATTTTGTCACTTCACCTTGCATATACGTTTTCAGGGTAGCCGTTTGACAGAGATATTGGCATGCTGAGTCTCCTGGGTTTCAGAAATGTGATTTGTCTCTTCAGATAGCAAAGACATTATTTGTACATGAAATTCCGCCCCCCCTTCCTTTATCTGAGAAGAAATATCATTTCAACTGCAATTGCCATGACCTGGAGAAGATGACCTCATATTTATTAGTTTGCAGAGCAGAATTAAGTTTTTCAGATTCTGAGTACTTAATACTGCTGGTATAATAACAAAGAGGTTGATTGTGCAAAGGAAAGACTTCCAATATATTTTATGACCTATTTTTTTTTTAAATCTAAGATTTAGTAATATTGTGAGACATGGAGGTAGGAATTCTTACGTTGAATAACACAATTATTCTTGGTGTTAGAAAGCTTCGAAAGTAATCCCTACTTGGCTTATTACACTCCTATTAGCTATTTTACCAGTAATATTTTTCTTTGAATGACAATCTTAAAGAGACACACTGGAAGGGATGGGTATACCTTGAGAAGTTTATAGAAAAATCCTAAAAATTTAATTATAGTTATCCAGAGGCTTAAAAATGTACATCCAAAACACATGAAAACTGAAAACATATATATATATATTTTATCTATTTCAGACGCGGAATCGTTTTGAAGGAACAAGGTCAGAAGTGGAAGAACTTATGAACAAAATCAGACAGAATCCCAAGGACCACAAACGAGCAAGTCAGTTCACAGCAGAAGGCTACCTGTATGTACAGGAAAAAAGTAAGAGGGCCCCGAGCAATGATGAATCACTGATGAAAAATTATTTTAAAACTCTTACTGTAATTACTCGATTTTTGGAATAATTATTCCTACCACTTCCTCTGCCCCCTCCTGTCCTAGAAGGTATATTTTATATTTGGGGGGAAAGCACATTTCTGCTCTAGGGAGGGGACCCTGAAATGAAGAACTCAAGATGCACCCTGTTTTCTAGCTGCACCCCCAAATTCTGTACCATACTTTGCTAACGCTTGTAAGATGCCGGAACATGGTGTAAGGCTGAAAGCAAGGCGAGGTATTATCTTTTTCCTCCTTTCCCTTCACCCCCGTCCTTCTCACCTACGCATACACATAGGCACATTCATATACATATGCACACCCTCCTCCTCCCACAACTCCTTTTCCATGTTAAAGTCAAGAGGGACATATTCCTCCTATTCCTTCACGTCATTGCTTTCCACACCAATCTGAGATCATTTGTTCTTGCTAAAATTATCAGGGTGATTGCAGATGGCTATACAAAATATTCCTAGGTGGCATCCTAACTTATCTCACTGCATTTTTAGTATTGTTGCTCTCAGTGAATATGCAGTGCATAGAGTGTCCTTATTTTGAAAATTAAGGCACCTAAAAATTCTTTAAAACTTTTGACAGTTTGGTCTTATTTTAACTGTTCAGCTCTTAAACTTTACTTCTTCAACTGTAGAACCCGAGTACTATGTGGTAGAAAGGAGGAGAATGTGAAAAGGTTTCTGTATTTGCTATCTTCCTGCCTCCCCACCCTTGACCGCCATCAGAGTACTTAACAATTTTCACTGAGCGTGGCTGATTTACAGGACTTTCAAACTGACCACTGTAGTAGGAGGGCATACTCGTGGGCTGGCTATGGGATATCTGTGCTTCAAGTTGAAGCTAATGCATATGTAGTCGGCAGAGTGGTTGTTCTTTTTCTCTCTGTCCTTATGTAATCTGGACCTCCATACTCTTCACGTCTCATGAAGAGGAGTTACATGGCGAGCAGAACTCTATTTTTCTGACACTTCAGCTTTTTAATCTGTTTGTTCAATGAATTTGAAAGGACTAAATTAACATGTAGGGTAGAGACAGAAGGGTAGAATTTTTGTATTATATGCCCAAGTGAAAATCACAGGAAACTTTAATTTTTAGATTCGTAACTGTTGCCCAGCTTAACTGGCTTTGAGAGGAATTGGGCTGAAACTAGTTGGAAAAACAGAATGAAAACAACAGTGGCAAAATTCTCCTCTCGTTAACTGTGTGCCAGGCACTGTGCGAAGCTTGTTATACACCTCACTTAGTCCACTAAAAAGCCCTATGAAGTGTATGGGGCTATTATTGCCCCATTTACCATTGAGAGAATGAAAATACCATTGAGAAAATAGAGAGGTAAATAATGTTCTTTAGATCATACAAGTCTGAATGCTGGCATTGTCTGTCTGTGTCGTGCTCTGTAGTGTATTATCTGGACCATGGACGGTGTGAAAAGCCTATATGCTTGGGTCAGATGGGAGTCAGGAAAGGATGCTGGCTTAATTAGTGGGGAGACCTTGTTATGTGGGGCCAGAGACTCGGATTTGAGGTTAGGCTTTGTCATTTCTTGGGCATTTGGTCTAAGCTTAATTTTTTTTTTTTATTAAAAATATAATACGCCATCCTTCCTCAACATTTTTTTCTTAGGAATGAAATATCTGTACAATATATTTTGAACCATAGAATAGGATACCAAGCTAGCTATTCCTAACACACACACACACACACACACACACACACACACACACCCCAGTGGTTCCTGAATTCTGGTTTTTGCACTCATGATGGTCTGAGGTGGGATTACTGTGGTCTGGTAACCCCTTTCAACCCTCTACTGTCCCCAAGACAGTGTGGTCAGTTTTTCCTAAAGCTTGGTGGATTCCTTTTGAATGAGTCCCTTTTTCCCTCCTAAGCTTGTCCTTCTTGATTTTTAGATATAGAAAGTTTACTTGTTTGTAGATGAAATTATGGTGACAAAACAAGTTACTTACTTTTTATTTTTTTAATATAATTTATTGTCATATTGGTTTCCATATAGCACCCAGTGCTCATCCCGACAAGTGCCCTCCTCAGTGCCCATCACCCACTTTCCCCTCTCCCCCACCCCATATCAACCTTCAGTTTTCTGTATTTAAGAGTCTCTTATGGTTTGCTTCCCTCCATCTCTGTAACTTCCCCCCCCCTCTTACTTTTTTAAAGTTTATTTATTTTGACAGAGAGAGAGAATGATCGCATGCATGTGAGTGAGCACGAGAGCAAGGGAGGAGCAGAGGGAGAGAGGAAGAGAGAGAATCCCCAGCAGGCTCCGTACTGAGCCTGATGTGGGGCTCAATGAGGTCATGACGTGAGCCAAAATCAAGAGTCAGATGCTTAACTGACTGAGCCACCCAAGAGCCCTGTTACTTGCTTTTTTTTTTTTTTAATGTCTTTACTTGGTAAAAGACAAAATTGTCAACCTCTGGGTGACCTAACTTGTGTTATAATTGTACTTTTATTGGCATGTGAAACTCAAGATTGCTAGGTACTCCTTATGTAGACCACTGTCTTCTAAGAGCTCTGATGGTGATAATATCGACTCTACAAGAGGTAAAGAGTGGTTCTGAGAATGTTCTGGTCAGATGTAGATAGCACCTCTCCGTTCTTCATTTTTCATTTTAAAGCTTACCTTTACAAAGCATCATTAGTAAGGGCAGCTACCCACCAGGGTGCTAGAGTGGACTCAGAACTCCTGAGATGCTAGAATCTGTGACTGTATCATATTGAGAGGCCAGAACCGAATCCAGAACTATCACATACATTGAACGGAATCGTTGAAACCCTTGTGAACTCTTAATACCTAGAGATAAAAAATATAGTTCACAATTAAGACATTTTTAGGTGTGAGATATAACGGTGTGGCAAACTGAGAAGTATGTCTTTGACTCACTGCTCTGTTGCTAAAAAGTATTGCATTTTCTCTCAAATGATCTCTCTCAGGCTTATTTTCCCTACTTTTTTTTTTTTTTTAATTGGAATCCACATCGTTGCTGGTTTGTTTCCTTGAGCTGTGTTAGTTGCTGCTTATTTTTTTTTTTTCCTCTATAGTAATGCATTTGGCACTCTGTGTATCTGCTTATTTATGAGGAAAAAGGTAAAGATCTATTTCTTCTTGAAGGGCCTGCTCCATTCGGTTCCAGTTGGGTCAAACACTACTGCATGTATCGGAAAGCAGCCAAGAAGTTTAACATAATCCCATTTGAGCACAGATCTGGGGGAAAGCTTGTAAGTGTTTGATTATGTATTTTTGTATTCCGTGTGACAGGTAGTTTTTTGAGGCTGACATTTTAATGGTGTATATATTCATTAACGGTAAATATACTGTATCTTGTTTTTAGGATTCAGATCTTTGTTTTCTTTTGTTCCTAAATGAAATAGGCCAATAAATAACAGCCCTTGTGGTTTTTGAATTGTATGTGTGGGTTTTTATGGTCAGGACTAGAATCCTTTTATGTCCAGTATTATTAGAGGATGTAGTGAACACCTATGAGAAGCTTTCACGACTCAGTGTTCTGTCAGGTCAGTGTTCACACAGATCGGATGTGCGCACATGTATTCAGAGCCTGAAAACATTATACAGTAGGTAATCTATAATGAATCATATTGTTTTCCATTTAGATGTACAAAGTTCTCACTTAGGCAGTTCCCATTTATTTCCCACAGAAATAAGTAGCAAAACAACACGTGATAGCAAGAAAACCTTAGGAGTTTGCTGTGTAAAAATGATGATCATTATTTGGGTTTTAAATAGAAACTGCAACTCATAGCAATAATCTATAGTCTGGAGACAAAGCTCTTCCACCAGTATTGAATGTAATTGGTAACACGTTAAAAAAAAAAAAGGTGAACTCATTGCTTATCTGGGTGGATGGGTATGATTTTGCTTTGGTGAATACAGAATTAACCCAGGTTCACTTCTATTTACGTATACTTTGCATCTTCCTGAAAAATGTTTAAAGCAGCTTATAATATAAACATAGTTATGTAATAAACATGGAAAATCAGGGCCGGGGAGAAGAGGAGGAAGTCAGGATATCACTCTTTTTTTTTTTTTTTTCTAATGTTTATTTATTTATTTTTGAGAGAGCGAGAGTGCATGCTTGCAAACAAGGGAAGGGCAGAGAGAGAGAGGGAGACAGAGAATCCCAAGATTCTGAAGCAGACTCTGTGTTGTCAGTGCTGAGCCTGACACAGGATTCAGACTTACCAACCATGAGATAATGACCTGAGCCAAAATCAAGAGTCAGATTTAGCTTAACTGACTAAGCTACCCAGGGACTCTGTGAGGATATCATTTTTTTTTAAATTTCTTTTATGTTTGTTTATTTTTGAGAGAGCGAAAGAGAGAGAGAGAGTGTGTGAGCAGAGGAGGGACAGAGAGAGAGAGAGAGGGGGAGACACAGAATCTGAAACAGGCTCCAGGCTCTGAGTTGTCAGCACAGAGCCCGATGCTGGGCTCGAACTCATGAACTGCGAGATTATGACCTGACCTGAAGTCGGACGCTTAACCGACTTAGCCACCTAGGTGCCCCCAGGATATCACTCTAAAAAGGCTGATGGGGTTAAGATTGAGCATGAGGGTTGAGTGTTAGTCACGAGTCAGGACTAACTCAAATGCTAAGATATGAGATGCCTTTCTGCTAAACCACCAAATAATAAAAAATACTTTTAGAATATAATGACTGCTAATATTTAAAATATTGGTATATTTGAATGTTTGTTTAGTATTATTTGGAGATTCTTGTATTTTAGAAAATGTCAGAATAGTCTAGAAGTATATACTCAGAGTTCTTAACAGTTTTTACTCAGAACCCATGTTCCTGCATTGCCTCTGTCTCCCTTGGATGGTTTAGTGAGGTAAAATAGTACTGTATTAAAACAAATTAAGATAAATTCAGGGTGATTCACTAAGGAAACAAAACCTACATTGAGTGGTCTAGCTTTTGATGATCGCAGTAGCTGATCTAGGGCCCTTTGATACATTATACTTTTTAGGTAGATTCATATGGAATTGAAGTTTTTGTAGGTCAAAAATGGTCACATATTGACTATTTCATACAGTGTAACATAATGCGAATTAAAAACAAATTATTCTTTTAAAAAGTGCAGTAAGAGAATAACAAATATTCTAGCATTTGGAAACCATATTGTTAATCTGCCCTTTAAAATCAGTGCTCATGAGGTCTGGTTTCGTGTTACTGTAATCAGAGAAAGATCTAGAAAACCTTAAGGAAAAGAGGATGATGAAAATTAAGATTATACATAGTGTTTAAACTCGCTTGAAAGAGAACAGGATAAATGGACTTAAAATCTTGAAACTTGTGCCCCCTTCAACCCCAATATAGGATTCTTCAATATGTTTATGTTTATATTGTATTTTTGAAAATGTTAAAAATGATTATTTTCAGGGGGATGGAGAAGTGTTCTTTTTGAAAGAATGTACCAAGAGGCATACTGACTCCATTGACAGAAGGTTTTGTTTTGACGTGGAAGCTGCTGACCGGTAAGTTATTAGAATCATGCCACTTAAGGAAAGAAGCCTGTAAAAAATGATTTAAAGAATGGAGGTTAATTGAAACTGAGGTTTCCTTGGCCTGAAAGAATGTTATCTTGTTACATTTCCAGGCTTTGTGTTCATTTTGACTTGTTAGTCTTTGTCCCTGTGTTTAGCTGTGGAGTGATAGCTTGCTCTCGGCTGGAGTTGGAGTTCTTCTAACCAGTAATTAAAAAATTACCTTGGAGCATTTCATCGTTGACCCAGGCCTGATTGGTGGCACTGAAAGAATAATGAATGAAACTGAGGAAGTAGGTGACATAGCTGACAAGAGATAGTGGGCTATTAATACAGAACAATATTCATTTTTGTGTGTGGGAATTTTCAATGTGTATATTCTGTATGTGATGGAGGGTTGTAGGCAAACTATTCAAAGATTAGTTATTATTTCCCTTGTCATATGACTTTAAGTTATTATAAAAGAATCTTTGCTAGAGAGGAGGAAGTAAAAACAGAAAAAAGTTCGTCCGATAACATTACTACTTGTCTGGCATTTACTTCTGTGTCCGATTGTACTAAGGAAAATCCTGGTACTTAGAGAACGTTTCTTTTGTAACGTCTCACAGTATGGTGGTTCCTTGCCAGTCCTGGTTTTGTCAACACTGGTCTTTAGCTAAGGCTGTTTCATAGTTGTATAATAAAAGTTTACAATATGAGACTTCTGTAACAAAAGTTCATTTCAGGTCAGATACAAAAGTAATTAATGCTTCCCCTTCCCTTAGAGGATGTGACCAAGTCTATGGGGTTGGTGCAGAGAGAGAAGAGCTATGCTTTACTTTCCAATAAATGGATTGAAGAGCAGGTGTGTAAAAGTGTGCCGTTAAGCACCATGATAAATTTGGTACCACCATGAAGAAGGCAGGTAGTTTAATAAGCGTTTTGCCAAGAGTGGGAAAAAAAATGAAAGAGGATGTCATTGCGGAAGATGTTAAATTTCAAGCCAGCAAGGGCTGGTTCAGATACCTTAAGATATTCAGGCTGTCTAGTATAACTTGAACATACGTGTGTATATGCCCATAGTGGGCATTTACTGAGTCCTAAGTGCCAGACAGTGCTCTCCATTCTTCCATGCTTTATCTCATTTTATCCTCATCACAGCCCTGTCAGGTAGGTATTATCCTTTTCATTTTATGTTGGGAATCTGGAGGCATAGAGAGCTTGAGTGATTCTCCCAAGGGCATGTAGGTGGTAAGTGGAGGAGCTGAGATTTTGAGGCATTCTGAAATTTCTGCGAGGCATTCTGCCTCTAGAGCCCCTTCTGCTTCTTAGCCACGATGTTGTAAGTGAGTATTACCATGTAATTGTGACATTCCCCTTTTTCTAAGACCTGACCATGCCAAATGCAATTGGTCAACGATGATGCTTACTGTGATTGTAAGCACTTCCCACTCTTCCCAGTGATCGATGAGGGATTACTGTGGAGTTACTTTCATTTATAAAGCAAAAGATAATACCTTATAAATAGACTCTGAGAACTGGGGAAGACTTTAGAGGTGATTTGTTCTAGTTTTTAAACTGTTTTATAGGGAACCCCCCTTTTCAAATAAAATTTTATATTTATATGTATATGAAACAAAAAAAGTTGCCTTACTGAAGTGGGGCAAGGGGCCTGGATCTGTACTCTTTCAGTTTCCTTCTTCTTGCAGACATCTCTAATTTGCTTCTGCTGACACCCAGAGCTGCTTTCTGTGGCAGGGGTACTGCTAGTCTAGATAGATGGTTGAAGAAAGGCAGACGGAGGATCTGATGTCTAGTTGGTGACTGATGAATTATTTGGAGTCAGCTGGGGTTGACACTCCTATTCCAGGTAGAGTGAATGGCATATCTGAGGGCCTGTAGGCAAGGGAGGGCATGGCCCATTTGACATCCCTAGAGACACCAATGACACTGGAGCAGCCAGGAAGAGTGGGAGAAGAAGCTTGAGATGGGGGCAAGGGCCTGAGGTATTTTAGCTTAATACATTAAATGGTTTTAAGTAGAGTAGCAGGTGATACATTATACATTATATTTTTCAAGACTCACCCTGGCAGAGTAGAGACAGGTCTAAAGATGGCAACAATAGGGGCCCTGGATTAGTGTTGGTAGATGTGGAAATGGAAGCTAAGGGATCCATTTGAGGGAGATGTTTAGAGCTAAGTTTAGAGACAAATTGGATGTTGGAGTAGGAAGTGAAGTAAAGGAAGTAAAGGAAGTGAAGGAAGGGAAGGTTTCTGGCTTAAGCAACTAGGTGGTGCCATTTACTAAGATGGAAAACCAAGGAGGCCCGGGGATGGATGGAGGATGATGAATTCAGCTGTGGTCATATTGAGTTAGATTGTTGTAGGTCATTCAGTAAGAAATCCATTGGCACCTAGGACATTGATCTGAGGATTAATGCAACAGTCTGCATAACTTGAGCCACAGAACTTGGCAGGTACACAGTGCAGAAAGGTGAACTGGGGGAGAGAAAAGCTGCAGAGGGTAGGGAGCTGTTTTTGCAGACAGAGGATAGAGAAAGAGAATGGGGGAGAGAGTGGTGTGTAGGATTGTGCAAGAAAAGCACTCCCCACCCCCCCCCCCCACAGTAGCTGGAGAGAGAGAGAGAAAGAGTGAAAACACTCACAGGGGACTGAATAAGAAGTCTGTTCCCCACAACCATTGGCAAGAAGAAAGCAGAGAGTTTCAGTACCACCAGGATTCTACAAACAGTGGAGCACAGAGTCAAGCTCTGGAGCTCAGTGCCTGGTGGTGCTCTGGTGAGGAAGCAGGGAGAATCCCCAGGAGAAGCCATTGGAGTCTGTGGGGTCCGTGTGCCATAAGGGGAGAGGCAGTTTCCCTGCTTGCAGTGCATTTGGTAGAGGCCATAAACCTCCCCACAGGCAAAGGTCCCAGTGGACCCCAGAGAGCAGCCACGTTTGTTGGTATTGGGACAAAGATGCCAGAGTGAGGTGAAACCTGGCACTGACTGTGCTGTGGTTTGCCATAATCTCTGAACCTCTGACACTGCACGATCACAGGAATGTTTTGTGGGGCAAGCCGGCACCCAACCATTGCTCAGTGAGACCCTCCCCTAGAGAGTGAGCACGGGTCCAAGCCCCAGCGGTTTCTGAAGCATGTGGTTTTGAAACACAACCCCATCTGAGATAAAACTCTGGAGGGAGGTGCCGCCTAGCAGGCAGATGGCTTGGACGTGGACAGGGTAGAGGGGGAAGTTAGATGGAGGCCTGAGACAAAGGAAGGGTGCCTGATTGTGGGTCAATGAGAGCAGAGAGTTCCTGTGCCAGAGACTAGGGAGCTGGAGAAACCATTTTCACCTCTCCTGCACAGGCACACCACACTGATCCACTCCAGTAAGCTGAGCAGCACCACTTAGTGGAGAATGGATTCGTTACACAAAGTCCCACTGAACTGTTCCCTCCAAGCACATTCTCTAGAAGACCAGCACAAGTCATTCCATTCACTTAGTGTACAGATTATAGAGGGCTTCATAGTTTCAGTTCTAGGGGAAACTGGGTTTCATTCTGTTCACTGGTTCATTTATTTGTTCATTTTCTTTGCATCTGTTTTTGCTTAATTGTTTTTCTTTTTTTCTGTTTCTTCCTCATTCTTGGATACAGAAAGAAAATACTATTTTTACTACTTTACTTTTTAGTTTTTTAAATTCTACTTCATTTTATTCTATTATATAATTATTTCTAATTTTTAAATTTTTTCTTACTTTTTTTTCCCTTTTCTTCTTTTTCTGTATTCTATCAAGCTTCTTATTCTATCAAGCTTCTTTCAACAAGCAGAGCAAAACATGTAGGATCCGTCTTCCTTTATTTGATTTTTGTTTTGTTTTTAATTTAATTTTTTATTATTTTTTTTCCTCCAAAATGACAAATTGAAGGAATTTACCCCAAAAGAAAGAATAAGAAGAAATGACAGCCAGGGTCTTAACACAGATATAAGCAAGATACCTGAACTAGAATTTAGAACCACAATAATAAGAATACTAGCTGGGGTTGAAGAAAAGCATAGAGTCCCTTTCTGTGGAGATAGAAGAAATAAAAGCTAGTCAGGATGAAATTAAAAATGCTATAACCGAGATGCAATCTTGAATGAATACCACAGTGGCCAGGCTGGGTGAAGCAGAGCAGTGAATCAGCAATTTAGAAGATAAAATTATGGGGAATAATGAAGCAGGAAAAAAAGGGGGAAACAAAGGTAAAAGATCATGATACAAGACTTAGAGAACTCAGTGACTTATTAAAAAGGAATAATATCCAAATCATAGGAATCATAGAAAATTAAGAGAGAGAAAAAGGGGCAGAAGGTTTATGTGAGCAAATTATAGTGGAAAACTTTCCTAATCTGGGGAAGGACACAGACCTCAAAATCCAAGAAGCACAGAGAACTCCCATTGGATTCAACAAAAACCGACCATCAACAAGGCATATCATTGTCAAATTCACAAAATACACAGACAAGGAAAGAATTATGAAAGCAGTAAGGGGGGAAAAGAGCCCTTAACCTTTATGGGAAGACAGATCAGGTTTGCAGCAGACCTATCCACAGAAACTTGGCAGGCCAGAAAGGAGTAGCAGGATGTATTTAATGTGCTGATTCAGAAAAAAATATGCAGTCAAGAATTATCCATCAAGGCTGTCATTCAGAATAGAAGGAGACAGAGAATTTCCCAGACAAAAACTGAAGGAGTTTGTGATGACTAAACCAGCCCTGCAAGAAATTTTAAGGGGGCCCTTTGGAGAAAAGACAAAACAAAAAAGAACAAAAGCAACAAAGGCTAGAAAGGACCAGAGAACACCATCAGAAATACCAACTCAACAGGCAACACAATGGTGCTAATTTCGTATCTTTCAGTACTTATTCTAAATGTTAATGGACCAAACACTTTAATCAAAAGACATAGGGTATCAGAATGGATAAGAAAACAAGATCCATCTATATGTGCTTACAAGAGACTCATTTTAGACCTGAAGACACCTGCAGATTGAAAGTGAGGGGATGGAGAACCATCTATCATGCTAATGATCATCAAAAGAAAGCCAGAGTAGCCATGTTTATATCAGACAAACTAGATTTTAAAATAAAGATTGTAACAAGAGATGAAGAAGGGCATTATATTGTAATTAAGGGGTCTTTCCACCAAGAAGATCTAACAGTTGTAAACATTTATGCCCAAAAGTGGTAGCACACAAATATATAAATCAATCACAAACATAAACTAATACATGATAATACCATAATAGTTGGGGACTTCGATGCCCCATTTATAGCAATAGATCATCTAAACTGAAAATCAACAAGGAAACAATGGCTTTGAATGACACCCTGGACCAGATGGACTTAACAGATATATTCAGAACATTTCATCTTAAAGCAGCAGAATACATGTTCTTCTTAAGTGCACAAGGGATGTTCTCCAGAATAGATCACATACTGAGTCAGAAATGAGCCCTCAACAAATACAAAAAGATCAAGATCCTACCTTGTATATTTTCAGACTATAACACTATGAAACTTGAAATCAACCACAAGAAAAAATTTGGAAAGACCATCAATACTTGGAGATTAAAGAACATCCTATTAAAGAATGAATGGGCTAACCAAGAAATTAAAGAGGAAATTAAAAAGTACATAGAAGTCAATGAAAATGAAAACACGACAGCCCAAAACCTCAGATATGGCAAAGGTGGTCATAAGAGGGAAGTAATCCAGGCCTTCCTAAAGAAGGAAGAAAGGTCTCAAATACACAACCTAATCTTACATCTAAAAGAGCTGGAAGAAGAACAGCAAATAAAGCCCTAAAGCAGAAGACGGGAAATAATAAAGATTGGAGCAGAGATCAACGACATTGAAATAAAAAAGAACAGATCAATGAAACCAGGAAGTGGTTTGTTGAAAGAATTAACAAAATTGATAACTCCCTAGCCAGATTGCTCAAAAAGAAAAAAGAAAGGACCCAAATAAAGAAAATCATGATTGAAAGAGGAGAGATCAAACCAACACTGCAGAAATACAAATAATAATGAGAGAATATTATGAGCAATTATATGCCAACAAATTGGGCAATTTGGAAGAAATGGACAAATTCCTAGAAATGTATAAACTACCAAAACTAGATCATTAAGAACTAGAAAATTTGAACAGACCCATAACCAGTAAAGAAATTGAATCAGTAATCAAAAATGTCCCAACAAACAAGAGTCTGGGGCTGGAGGGCTTTCCAGGGGAATTCTGCCAAACATTTAAGGAAGAGTTAATAACTGTTCTTTGGAAGCTGTTCCAAAAAATAGAAATGGAAGGAAAACTTTCACACTCCTTCTACAAGGCCAGCATTACCTTGATTCCAAAACCAGACAAAGACCCCACTAAAATGGAGAACTATAGACCAATTTCCCTGATGAACCTGGATGCAAAAATTGTCAACAAGATACTAGCCAACTGGACCCAACAATACATTAAAAAATTATACACCACGATCAATTGGGATTTATACCTGGGAGGCAGGGCTGGTTCAATATCTGCAAAGTAATCAGTGTGATATATCACATGAATCAAAGAAAGGATAAGAACCACATGATCCTCTCAATAGATGCAGCAAAACATTTGACAAAATACAGCATCCTTTCTTGATAAAAACCCTCAAGACACTAGGGATAGAGGATCATATCTCAAGATCATAAAGGCCATATACGAAAGACTTACTGCTAATATCATCCTCAATGGAGAAAAACTTCAAACTTTCCCTGTAAGGTCAGGAACACAACAAGGATGTCCACTTTCACCACTGTTATTCAACATAGCATTGGAAGTCCTAGCATGAGCAACGAGACAATGCAAAGAAATAAAAGGCATCCAAATCAGCAAGGAGGAAGTCAAACTTTCACCCTTCGCAGATGATGTGATGCTCTATGTGGAAAACCCAAAAGACTCCACCAAAAACTGCTAGACCTGATTCATGAATTCAGCAAAGTTGCAGGATATAAATTCATTGTAAAGAAATTGGTCACATTTCTATACACAAATAATAAAACAGCAGAAAGAGAAATCAAGGGATCGATCCCCTTTACAAGTGCACCAAAAACCATAAAATACCTAGGAATAGACCTAACCAAAGAGATGAAAAATCTATATACTGAAGACTATAGAAAGCTTATGGAAGAAATTGAAGGAGACACAAAATAATGGAAAAACATTCCATGCTCATGGATTGAAAGAACAGATATTGTTAGTGACGATACTTCCCAAAGCAATTTACATATTCAGTGCAATCCCTATCAAAATAATACCAGCATTCTTCACAGAGCTAGAACAAACAGTCCTAAAATTTGTGTGGAACCAGAAAAGACCCCGAATAGCCAAAGAAATCCTGAAAAAGAAAACCAAAGCTGGAGGCATTACAATTCCAGACTTCAAGCTGTATTAGAAAGCTGTAAGCATCAATACAGTATGGTACTGGCACAAGAACAGATGCATAGATTAACGGAGCAGAATACAGAACCCAGACATGGACCCACAATCATATGGCCAGCTAATCTTTGACAAAGCAGGAAAGAATATCCAATGGAATAAAGACAGGGTCTTCAGCAAATGGTGTGCTGGGAAAACTGGACAGTGACATAAGAATGAACCTGGACCACTTTCTTAGACCATACACAAAAATAAAGTAGATGAAAGTCCTGAATGTAAGGCAGGAAGCCATCAAAATCCTAGAGGAGAAAACAGGCAACAACCTTTTTGACCTTGGTCGCAGCAGCTTCTTACTTGACATATCTCCAGAGGCAAGGGAAATAAAAGCAAAAATGAATGATTGGGACCTCATCAACATAAATAACTTCTGCACAGCAAAGAAGACAATCAGCAAAACTAAAAGGCAACCAATGGAATGGGAGAAGATATTTGCAACTGAAATATCACATAAAGGGCTAGTATCCAAAATCTATAAAGAACTTATCAAACTCAACACCCAAAAAACAAATAATCCAGTGAAGAAATGGGCAAAAGATATGAATAGGCACTTTTCCAAAGAAGACATCCAGACAGATAACAGATGCATGAAAAGCTGCTCCACATCACTCATCATCAGGGAAATACAAATCAGAACCACAATGAGATAGCACCTCACACCTGTCAGAATGGCTAAAATTAACAATTCAGGCAACAACAAGTGTTGGTAAGGATGCAGAGAAAGAGGAACCCTTTTGCACTGCTGGCGGGAATGCAAACTAGTACAACCACTCTTGGAAAACAGTATGGAGGTTCCTCAAAAAACTAAAAATAGAACTACCTTGTGACCCAGCAATTGCACTCTCATATATCTACCCAGAAGATACTGAACAGGTATACTGATTTTAAGGGACATACCCACCTCAATGTTTATAGCAGCACAAATAGTCGTAGTATGGAAAGAGCGCAAATGTCCATTGACTGATGAATGGATAAGGAAGGTGTGTGTGTGTGTGTGTGTGTGTGTGTGTGTGTGTGTGTGTGTGTATGTGTATCTAAACACACACATAACGGAATACTACTAGGCAACCAACAAGAATGAAATATTGCCATTTGCAAGCAAAATAAGTCAGAGAAAAATATCATGATTTCACTCATGTGGAATAAGAAACAAAACAGATGAAGGGAAGCAAAAATAAGATTAAAAACAGAGAGGGAGACAAACCATAAGAGACTCTTGAATACCAGAGAACAAACTGAGGGTTGTTGGCAGGGTGTTCAGTGGGAGATGGTCTAAAAAGGTGAGGGGCATTAAAGAGAACACTTGTTGGGATGAGCACTGGGTGTTCTATGTGAGTGATGAATCACTGAAATTATTATTAGACTGTTAAGTAACTTGGATTTAAATTAAAAGATAAAAACAGTGGGAAATTGGGCATAGCACTTGGCAGCTTTAGCAGCATTTGACTTGGTACTTACCTTCTACCTCCTGCAAATCATCTATCCCTTGACCTCCATGACTGAATCATAGTGGTTGCCCCAAATTTCTTGAACCTCTCCATATTCAGCTTTTGGTTATTTTATTTTATTTTTTTTCCATTTCATTTCATGTCATTACTTCTTTAAAATGCTTATTTATTTTGAGAGAGACTGCATTCATGAGTGGGTAAGGGGCAGAGTGAGAGGGAGAGAGATGATATTGAGCAGGCTCCTGACACGGGGCTGGATCCCACGAACCATGAGATCACGACTTGATCTAAAATCGAGACTTGGACTGTTCACTGACTAAGACACTCAGGTGCCCCTTTGTTTTATTTATTTATTTATTTATTTATTTATTTTTATTGTTTAATTTTGAGAGGGTTCAGGCAGGGGAGGGGCAGAGAGAGAGGGACACGGGGGCAGAGAGCTTGATGTGGGGCTTGAACTCATAAACCCCAAGATTGTGACCTGACCCGAAGTCAGACACTCAACCAGTTGAGCCACCCGGGTGTCCCTCAGCTATTACTTTTTAAATGTTATTTCCTGTGGTTGTCTTTTCTTTTTCTGTCCATTCACATGGTTTCATCCTCAAGGTGTATCACTCTATAGACTGTATCTTTCTTTTTTTCTGTGGTGTGAACTGCTTTTAGAATCTCCATCTCCTTACACGGTATATTTCCAATTCTACTCCTTTCATAATTTTTGGTGATTTCGGTATTGCTTGAGATGATCCTTTTAGTGCTTTGCTTCTTGACTCCTTGAACTCCTCTCCTTCAGTCATCTTCTCCTTTACCCTACCTCAGCCATTCACTGTCACAGTCATTGCTTAGATCTTGTCATTACAAGAACTGGCAACTTCTTCTGGATCTCAACTGCAAGCCTTTCTCTTTCTGACACTACTTTCTAGTGTTTTTTTTTTTCTGGTAAGTTATCCTTAGATTCTCTCTAATCAGTTGAGCCTGTTGATTGTCAGTTTCCATACACCCTCACTTCCTTCTTCACCTAGTTTAATTTCACAATCATCATAGTTATCTCTTAAATAAACTCTGTTACTCCTATCTTTGTTAGACTTGCTGGTACAACCCCAACTTTGAAGATTCACCTCTGCCTTCTCTCTTCCTAGAGAGACATATTTAACCATGTTCACTGGGATCACTTCAAATTCATGATCACTAGCCCCACATGGGCTGTTAATTCTAACCACTAATTGTGTGAACGTTTTCTTAGTTCCTTCATTCTCTTGGTTGATGAATATTTCATATTTTCCTCTCTCTAAGCCTCCAACACTGTCTCTTTCCTGATAGTTTTGTGTCTTATTTAGTTGTGAAAGTAGAAGCAATTAGAAGAGATCACCCACTGCCTTTACACTCCTCCATCACCTTGCCCTTCTTCGTCACTGTGTGACCTGTGTTCCTGAGGCCAGTCTCTCTGTTCAGTTGTTTCTCATCCTGTCTCTCTCTCATCCTGTCTCTCTCTCATCCTGTCTCTGCTATTCCGATACCACTCAAGCAGTCTTCTTTCTTGTTAACATGAAGGTTGCCCTTTCTACTGGATTATTCTCATCAGCAAGCAAAATATTCTTTTTTCAGCCATCTTGAAAAAATGCTCCTGCCATCACCAATGAAAAACCCTTGTTTTGACCAGTCTTCCCTTTTCTCTGCTGCTCATTTCTGTCCTGTCATAAGCAACAAAACTTCTTCAAAAGCTGTTATTTTAAGGTCTCAAATTTCCTTCTTTCTGTTCTCTTTTGAGCCTACTCCAGTCTGGCCTCTGCCTCTCTTCTCCACTGCACTTGTGTTTGTCAAGTCATCATCATCTCCATGTTCTACATCCAATAGTCAGCTCTCCTGCCCTCCCTGTTCTTTGCTGGCAGCAGCCTCTGACATGGCCAGACTCTCCTCCATGACGTACTTGCTTTACTTGTTCCAAAATATCATGCCTGCCTGTTTGTTTTCTATCCCCTCATTGACTTTTCATTTTTTAGACTCCTTTGCCAGTTCTCATTTCCCAGACCTCTTGATATTCAGGTTCTCTCATGTTCATCCTGGAACTCTTCTCATTTTAACCCTTATGATTTTGTCTGGCTTCATGGTTTTAAATGCCATCCTTATGTTAGTAACTCCTGAATTTATTATCTCTACCAGGATCTTTTCCCTGAACTCGAGGTTCTTATCTAGCTGAAAACTCAGTATTGTTTTGGGATGTCTAATAAGCATTTTTAACAGTGCAGAGGTGGGAGATACTATTTTTTTTTTAATCTTTCAAGAATTCTTGGGACAAAAAAGATCTCTGTCGGATCCAACATTTTTATATAGGTGTATTCAATCTTATGTAAATACCAATAGCATAGAAATATGTTTTTTAAAGTAATACACACTTATTGTAAGTCTTTTTTTTAAAGCTTTTTGGTTAACTTGGAAAATAACTTTGTCTTTGTGTCTCCTTGAGTCTTCAGGATTATGTTTCTTTTGAGTTAAATTATAGACTCCCATTGTCTTTGCTTAGTTCCTCATTTCTAAACAGGGAAACATTTATTCAGGTTTGATGTTACCAATGGATAGTATTTGTGGGGCCCGCGCCCTTAGGTTCCTGCCAACCCCTGTGTCAATGTGTGACTATTAGTCTCCCACTTCTGGAGCAAAATCTGGAGGGTGAGTTAGTGTACTTTGAGGCCTCTACCCTAATTCTGGGGTTTTGAAAAGCTTATTTAGTGAAGAGTTTGCATGAGGTAGGCTCTTCTCTTGTCTATTTCTCTGATTCCTGGCCAAGTAGACTCCTGGGAATTTTAAGTAATTTGTTCCTTGTCTGTTAGATTATGAATTCCATGAGGGTAGAAACCCTGTTTTAGGATCACTTGGTATTGCAATACCAAATGCAATGCTTTATGTGTGGTGAGCATTCACCAAATTTGTGTTGAATTAAATGAAATTGAATTGTTGCTTAGAAGTGGCAGAACTGGGATTAGATTCAGTCAAGCAGTTGTCAGTTAGCCATCCTTTTCTTCTGTACCACACTGCAGTGCTGTGAGCTCTAACCCATTTTGGAGCAGGTGGGTGTCATAGGTGGGTTTCTGATGGAAACCCATTTGTAGGCAGTTCCTGTTGGGTACCTACATATAAAATTTCATAGTTTATTGCATATGCCTGATATAAACATATTTTGTCTCCTTTCCTGGTATTGGTTTTTGCTTTTTTTATTTCTTGGATCAGAAAAGCAGTCAGGTAACATTGTGATAACAGGTAATACTTCATAAACTGCAGAATGGAGCCTGGGCTTGCATTTGATTTATGTAGATACAAATCAAGAGCTTTCATGTAATTGTTGTGTGAGTCTGAATCAGGTTTGATTGCACTGAACAGAAAAAACTCAAGATGGCTTAAATAATGCAGTAGTATTTTTTTCTCTCGTTTGGGAAAACAGAGGAGTTTAGATCAGGGTGGGCATCATGTCTCCTGATGTCAGATCTTGTTCCTTCGTGTGCATGACTTTTTTTCCCAGTCACCTGAGGTCCAGGATGCCTGATCTCACTTATATAGCACTGTCTTTTATCGTAGGAACATTTTCCAGAGGTTGAACGTAGCTCTTTTGATCATGTAATACTAACCTGAATGGAGTTGTATGGTTATACCTTGTTGCAAGGGAGGCTGGGAAATGCTGAAGCAGGGAAATTGTGTCTTTTGTTACCAACATCCATGTGCTATTGTAATACTTGGGAAATCTATCACTGACAATGAAGGAGAGAATGGTTGAGGATGGGGGTCCAGGTAGCCATTACCACTTTGATTATCAGTGTAAAATGGATATGTGCTTCATTCTCCTCCTTTCATTTCACCAGTTTACTTTGACTGTTTCAGCTAAGAATATTTAGGAACACATGTGCTGAGAATACCATCCAAAAAGTGAAAAGACAACCCACAGAATGGGAGAAAATACTTCAAATGGTAAATCTGATAAAGGACTTGTATCCAGAAAATATAAATAGCTCTTACCACTCAATAATAAAAGGACAAGTAGCCCAGTTAAAAAATGGGTAAAAGATTTAAATTTGACCTTTTTTTCAAAGAAAATATACAAATGGCTGATAAGCACATGAAAAGATGCTTAATGGCATTAGCCATTAAGGCATAAGCCGCAATGAGATACTTCGCACTCACTAGGATGGCTGTAATTAAGACATGAGATAATAACTAGTATTGGTGAGGATGCAGAGACACTGGGGCCGTCATACACTGATGGCAGAAATCTAACAGGGTGTAGCCGCTTTGGGAAGCATTTTGGCAGCTTTTCAAAAAGTTAAGCATTAAGTTATCATGTGACTCAGAAATTCTGCTTTTAGTTATATATGCAAGAGAAATGGAAACGTATTGTCTGCATAAAAATCTTGCATGTGAATGCTCATAGCAGCATTATTCATAATAGCTGAAATGTAGAAACAACTCAGATGTCTATCAACTAATGAATGGGTAGATAAAATGTGCTCTATTCATACAACAAAATATGATTTGGTAATAAAAAGGAAGGAAGAACTACCATGTGCTGTAATGTGGAATAGCCTTGCCAACAGCATGCTTAGTGAAATAAGTGAGTCACAAGAGACTATATATCATAGGATTATATTTATATAAAACATCCAGGACAGGCAAATCTTTACTGGAGTAAAGTAGATTAGAGGCTGCCTAGGGCAGTGGTTTTCAAGGGAAATGGACACTAACTGCTAATGGGTTTGGAATATTTGGGGGGAGGTAATGAAAATGTTCTGAAATTGATTTTGGTGAGGGTCATACAACTCTTTGAATATATTAAAAGCTGTTGAATTATATACTCTAGGTGAATTTTACAGTGTGAATTATATTTCAGTAAAGCTTATTAAAAGGAACACAGCTGCAAATAAAGATCATAAAGAAAGAAAGCCTTCAAAAATGATATAAACATTCCCTACTTCATGCCAGCCACATGTCAAATACCACAGGCTGTGAAGTGATCACGTCACTCATTTTAGGTGGGAGAAGAGGATTTTGTGCAGTTATTTTCTCTATGGCAAGCTGTAGTCTGTCAGAAGAGGCAGCTTTCTTTAAAGGATGAAACACAGTCCCCTTCCTCCTGCCCCAACAGTTTTGTTACATAACATGCTCTGAGCTTCCTTCGCAAGCTCACAACATGCCACACTGTGCTGTGACCCCCACACATTTGCTTGATAAATAATTACCATTGTGTGAGGTTCTCCCACACATCACATTCAGGCACTGCTTCAAGAAAATGCTTCCCATTTTGCTCTCAACCTGACATTTCGGATATTCTGTTTGGTTTGATTTTGCCTGGTTCCCAGTGTATCACTCTTGCAGGATGGCAAGATAACTTCTTACTTTTTATTTTATTTTTTTAAATTCTTTTTTAACGTTTATTTATTTTTGAGAGAGAGAGAAAGAGAGCGCGTGAGCAGGGGAGGAGCAGAGAGAGAGGGAGACACAAAATCCAAAACAGACTCCAGGCTCCAAGCTGTCAGCACAGAGCCTGATGCAGGACTCAAACTCATGGACTGCGAGATCATGACCTGAGCTGAAGTCTGATGCTCAACCGACTGAGCCACCCAGGCGCCCCTGTACTTTTTACTTTTATAATTCACTCATTTATGTTTTCACGATGGCAGGGGGTGGAGGCAGTGACCTAAGTATCTGGAGCAGTATGTGTTTTATAATGCTGCTACACCAAAGAGTTTATTTAGCAGCTATGTGCGTGGCACTTTATTGTTTGTCACTTTAAAAGAGTGAGTTAAGAACATGTTGCTCCAGAAGCCCATGCAGTTGAGCTGAATAATAATGTTTCTGTAGTACATTAACTGTAGTAATATTTGTAAGTATCTCATAGAGCATGTCACTCAGGCAGCTAAGCAATCATAGACTGTTTGGCACCAAGGATGCGAGAATAAGAAACTAAAAGGCCTGACCTGAAGAGGACTCACAGACCTCAAGAGTGTTTACAAACAAATAACAGTTCAGAGGTCTAGGGTACTTTGGGAGCTGTGAAGCTGTAGGAGTAGGGCTGGCTGCATAAGCTTACTAGAACAATTGATTGTTAAATTGGATCCTGAAGGTTTGGTAACAGTTTGGAAACTCAGAGGAAGGGTTGCCCAAGGCAGAAAGAATCCTAGGAGGTCTTAGAAAACATAATGAGAAAATCCTTTAAGTCCGGTTCTCAACTGAGAAATTGTGCCCAGAGACATTGTGATTGTCACAACTGTGATTGTCACTGCTGACACCTAGTGGATAGAGGCCAGCCCCTGTGCTAAATATGTAGCATGTTCTGTAGCAAAGTATCATCTGGTTGAGTATGTTGGGAGTGTTGCTGTTGAGAAGCTCTGCTTTAAAGCCTTTGAAAAGACCACTCCAGCACATTTGTGCCATCGAATGCAATTTTTTTTACATGAATATATTTATGAGATGTATATTTTGTTAAATTTTTTAAATATTTATTTTGAAAGCAAGGGAGCGAGAGAGAGAGAGAGAGAGAGAGAGAGAGAGAGAGAGAGAAAGGCATAGAGAGAATCCCAAGCAGGCTCCATGCTGTCAGTGCAGAGCCTGAGGTGAGGCTTGATCTTACAAACCACGAGATCATGACCTGAGCCGAAATTAAGAGTCGGATGCTTAACCGGCTAAGCCAGCCAGGCTCTCCTATGAGATTTATATTTCAATGAAAAAAAGTATAACAGCTTAATTGGTTATAGAGCAGGGGATGAATAAAGCCAGAATGTGAAGGGATCTGTGTGGCTTTATCCTGTCAGTGCTGGTGCATAGTTCAAGAATGCTTAGACTTCAATGTAGAGAGAATAGAAATGGAATTCATTTTAAAAGAATTTAGGTGGAATTGTTAGAAAATGGATTGCATAGAATTAGAAACAAGTTTTGTATATAGGCTGTGTGTTTTTCACAGAGTGTAAGGCTTTGCTCTAGGATTGTAGTTGACAGTGGCATACTGAAAGGCATTTTGTTTTCTTTTTGAGAGAGATGGAGAGAGCGTCAGTGAGCACCCCAGCAGGGGAGAGGGGCAGAAGGAGAGGGAGGGAGGGAATCCCAAGCGGGCTCCACACTCGGTGTGGAGTTCGACGTGGGGCTCGAACTGGGAGATCATGACCAAAGCCGAGATTAAGAGTCTGATGCTTAACCTACTGAGCCACCCAAGGCACCCCTGAAAGCCATTTTATACGGGTTCTAATATTTAAATGTTTTAAAGTTTATTTATTTTAAGACAAAGAGAGGGAGGGAGGGGGCAGAGAGAGAGAGAGAACATGAGTGAGGTAGGGGCAGAGAGAGAGGGAGAGAGAATTCCAAGCTGTGTTAGTGAGAGCCCGATATGGGGCTCAAACTCACGAACCAATATTTAAATGGACATTAATATGAATTTATTCTTAAAATGCTTGCTGAAGGACATTGGAATGTGAATCATAGAAAAGTTCTTAGCTTTTATGAATAAAGTTATAATGAACCGTTGTATACAAGGGTTTGTGTGGACACATATTTTCATTTCTCTTGGCTAAATACCTTAGAGTGGGATTGCTGTGGTGTGTGTACATACATATTTACGTATATTTGGCTTTTTAGGAAATTGACAGTTTTTCAGAGTAGTTTAATCCTCCTGCCAGCAATATATGAGAGTTCAAGTTACTCTGCCCTCTTAGCAACCTTTGATTATGTTATCTTTTTCATTTTAGCTAATTATGGCTAGTGATGTTTAATATTTTCATGTGCTTTTTGCCCATTTATATTTCTTCTGTTGTCAACTGTCTATTAAAATCTTTTGCACATTTAAAAACTTATATTGTTGGTCTTTTTGTTATTAGATTGTAGGAATTATTTTAAGCAGTCTGGATACAAATCCTTCATCAGTTATATCAGTTTTGAATATTTTCTCTAACCTGTGGTTTGCATATTTGTTTTCTTAACAGTGCTTTTTGATTAGAAGAACATCTACTTTTGATCAAGTTGAATTACTATTTATGTTCATGAGAGAGAGTGTGTGTTATGTTTTTTTTTTTTTTTTCCCTGCAATATCTTTGTCTTATTTTGATGTCAGGGTTATGGTGGCTTCAAAAAGTGTTAGAAGGTTTTCTGTGCTCCTGATATTTGAACATGTCTCTATAATACTGGTATTATTTCTCCCTTAAGTGTTTTTTTTTTTTTTAATTTTTTTTTTCAACGTTTTTATTTATTTTTGGGACAGAGAGAGAGAGACAGAGCATGAACGGGGGAGGGGCAGAGAGAGAGGGAGACACAGAATCGGAAACAGGCTCCAGGCTCTGAGCCATCAGCCCAGAGCCTGACGGGGGGCTCGAACTCACAGACTGCGAGATCGTGACCTGGCTGAAATCGGACGCTCAACTGACTGCGCCACCCAGGCGCCCCTCTCCCTTAAGTGTTTGAGAGAATTCACCTGTGAAGCCCTCTTGGTCTGGCATTTTCTTTGTGTGAAATTTGAAAATTTTGAATTAAATTTAGTGAGTAAAGAGATACTTAGATTTTCTGTTTTTCCTGTTTTGCTAAATTGTGGTTTTCAAAGATTTATTTCTTCTAAGCTGTTGACTTTGTTAGTATGTATATCTTCATAATATCCTTTTCTTATTACTTCATATTTGTAGGATCTGTACTGATACTTCATTTCTACTTCCTCATATTTTTTTTTTTTTGTTTTGTGATATCTTGCCTAGCTCTTTACCAATTTTGTTATTTTTTTTTTTCAGATAACCCATGTTGTCTGTGTTATATTTTATTGGTTTCTGCTTTTATTTTTATAGATTTCATTTACTTTGGATTTAATTTGTTTTTCTTTTAATTGCTTCTTAAGATGGAAGTGTTGATTTTTCCATTTTATTTTTGAATGTAGACATTTAGTCTATACTTTTCCTTATAGGGACTGCTTTAGTTTGCATCCTACAATTTGTTTTGTATTCTAAAAATTAAAAAAAAATGTTTATGTATTTTTGAGAGAGAGAGCACAAGCAGGGGAGGGGCAGAGAGAGAGGGTGATAGAGGATCTGAAGCAGAGAGCCTGACAGTGGAAAGCTTGGTGCCGGGCTTGAACTTAGGAACCATGAGATCATGACCTGAGCTGCAATCTGATGCTTAACTGACTGAGCCACCCAGGTGCCCCTGCATTCTACAGATTTTTATGTGCAGTGTTTTCATTGTAATTCCATTCCAAATATTTAAAATTGTGTGTGTGTGTGTGTGTGTGTGTGTGTGTGTGTGTGTGAGATTTGGACAAATTTTAACCTAATATTATTTAGAAGTATGTTTTAAAAGTTCCAAATGGTTGGGTTTTTTTTCTGTGTGTATTATTATTGTTTTTCTATTACTTTCTGTTATTTTCTGTTTTTCTTTAATACTCTTTTGGTCAGAGAACATACTTTATTTTACTAGGAAGTTTACTAAACTTGCTTCACTGTCCTAAATGTGGTCTTATTGAGTAAATGTTCCATGTGCACTTGAGACCAGTGAGTTTTCTGCTGTTGTTGGATGTAGTTTTCTCTAAATGTCAATTAGAGCAAGTTAGTAATAGTGTTGCTCAAATCATCTAAATTGTTTTGATTTTTTACTATTGTTCTGGCAGTTACTAAACTAAGGATATTAAAATCTTCATGGTTAGAACTTGCCTGTTTCCCTTTAGTTTTGCCAATTTTTATTCCATGTATTACATATTTGGGAATTTTGTGTGTGTGCAGATTTATGATTGTTATGTCTTTCTGATGAAATGTCCCTTTTGTCATTATGAAATCTGTTTCTAATAATCTTTGTTTTGAAACTTACCTTGTTTGATATTAATGTAGGCACCCAGGCTTTCTTATGCTCAGTGTTTACTTGGCAGATGTTTTTTAATCTTTTTCCTTTTACCTGTGCTAAACTTTCTTTTTAACAAAGAGCATATTACTGAGTCCTGAATTAAATCCAGTCTCTTTGTCTTTGCCTTTTAATCAGGGTTTTAATTTATGTATAATGTAATTATTGATTTGTATGGGTTTATGTTTACCATCTAAGTTTTTGTTTTCTATTTGTCTAATTTGTTCTTTGTTCTTCTGTTCCTATTTTGCTTTCTTTTTAATGAATTGAGGTTTTTTTTTTTTTTAGTATTCTATTTTCTGTTTTTAGTTATGCCTCGTTGTATGTGCCTTTTTAAGTAGTTGTCTTAGGGAGTTTAACATGCATTTTTAAATTCTTAAAGTATCTACCTTTCCTAAACAATATAAAACCCTTACAACAGTAGACTTCTAATTACCATCCTTTTGTCTTCTGTGCCCTTATTATATATATTTAATTCTATGTATGCTATGAATCCAATATATACAACTACTTTTACTTTATGAAATCAGTAACTAGTAATTTTAAAGATATTAGGTATCTTATTTACATATATATATGTGGTTTTCTTGTCCTTTTTAATACCAATATATTTGTCCATTTTTTTATTTTCTTCATTTTTTTTTTCCCCTACAGAACTGAGTTTCTATCTTGTGCCATTTGCCTTAAGTCCCTTAGGCTCATTAATCTGAGCATTTCTTGTAATACAAGTCTTCTGGAAAAGAATTCTTTCATATTTCCTTTGTCTGAAATGTCTTTATTTTGCCTCCATTTTGATGGATACAGATTTCTAGATTAATAGGTTTTATTTTCCCTAGCACTTCAAAGAAGTAATTTCATTTTCTTCAGTCCTCCTATTTTTAAAATCATGATTAATGGTCCATCTTTCTTACTATCCCCCTATATGTTGTCTTTGTCCTGTGCTGCTTCTAAATTTTTTTTTTTTTTTTTTTTTTTTTTTTTTTTTTTTTTTTTTTTTTTTTTTTTTTTTTTTTTTTTTTTTGGCGGTGTGCATAGGTGTGACTTTCTTTGTTTCATCTTGCTTTGGGTTCTTTGAAGTTCTTGGATATGTGGGATGTTTCATAGCAGGTTTAGAAAATCGAAGTCCTTATTTCTTCAAATATTTATTCTGCCCCATTTTCTCTTTCTTCACTTTCTGGAGTTACAGTTACATTGTCTCTGACCATTTGGAATTTGTTTTGGTTGTACTGGCAGGATTTTGATTTATGGAAGTGATTGAGATATGACAAGGAGAGACTAATGGCAGTAGAAGACTAACTTTATTAATTATAGTTTCCAAGAGAAGAGGACTTGCCATGCCATATGGGGCCACGTGGGGAATGCCAGGTTTTGGTTAGAAGTCAGGAAGAAGTGAGGGAAAATCCTAGACCAATCTTTACTGGAGTTTCTGCAAAAGAGGCCAGGCAGAGAAGGGGAAGCAATTTAGGATTGGCTACTTTGAATAGTAGTGGTGGGCTCTTTCCTATGGGGATGGTTGTCCTGGGGTTATATAGGGCAGAGGAAACACTGCCTTTGTGAGTGAAAGTCAGATAAAAGAGTTGGTTGCAGACACAGACTCAGGATTGGTTGGTTTGTATCTGAAATGTGTCCTCATCCTCCTGAATTCTTTATCACTGTTCCTTTATTTTCCATTTCACGCATATCCATTAGTCTCTTTTAAATGGTTTTCATTTCTTTTCTGAAATTTCCATAAGTTTATGCATGTTGGCCATCTTTTGTCCTGAATCCTTTAACATGCATATAGTTCATTAGGGTGTTTTTGTTGTTGTTTTTTTGTTTGGTTGTTTGTTTTTCAGTCATTTTAGTTCTCTGATCTGTATTTCAGCACTATGATTTTGTAGGGTTTCTATCCTGTTGTTGGGGTAGAACTATGTTCTCTTACAACTTTGTTAGTTCTAAAGTAGTAGTTCTCTAATGATTAATGGCTTGAATTAGCTTTTATTAGAGGAAATAATCCTACTTCTGACTGTATCATTGCTTAACTGCTCTATTTGAAACCTTTTTATTATTATTATTATTATTATTTTTTTTTTTTGGTGGGTAGAAGAAAGAAGTTATTATAGTCTTTACCCTCAGTAAAATCAGGCAACTTGCTTTGGTCATTTCTGGAAACATGTAAGATTCATAGACTTGTACTTAAAAAACTTTTTTCCTCAGCAATCCTTCTGTGAAACTGATTATCACAGCTACCTTTCTATAACTTTAGAGTGTTTTGTTTGGCTTTGCCAGTTTCCCCTTCACATAGTAAAATTTAGTGCATGATTTACAACATGCTGGTCTAGTTTTTTTCCTTTTCCTTTTCAATATTCCTTTTAGTAAAACATTAGAATATTCCTGATTGTTGCCATAGTAAGTTTTGATAGCTGCTGCTTATTTTTTTCCTTAATTTCCCTATTTATGATATCACATTAATTGGTATCTCATAAATGCCTTGTGAACATTTCTTTCTATTTTTATATTTTCTTAATTTACGGACTCATTGATCTATCATGTAGAATATAAGGAAAACACATGTCTTCCACCGCTTTGATAGAACTATAAAAAATGGAGTTGAAAGAGAATACAGGGTCAAACGTAGAATACAGATAATAGCTCTCTAGATTGCTTCTCATGTATGGACCTTGGTAGTGCTTAATAGTGCATAATAGTGCCTATTTTTTTTAATGAGTGAATGAAGAAAAGATGAATTGCTTTAACAAGAACTTTTTTAACTTAAGTGAGTGTTTATTTTTTATTATTTTTTTAAGTTTATTTTTTTTTGAAAGAGAAAGCACAAGTAGGGGTGGGGCAGAGAGAGAGGGAGACACAGAATCTGAGGCTCCAGGTTCTGAGCTGTCAGCACTGAGTCCGATGCGGGGCTCGAACCCACAAACCATGAGATCATAACCTGAGCTGAAGTTGGACACTTGACTGACTGAACCACCCAGGTGCCACTTAAGTGTTTCTTTAGAGTTCAGTTTTGTACCTTGTGCTCTACAGACAACAGTTATGGTTTTAAGAAAAGAAAGATAGACTATCGTGGCAAGTTGCTCTCTTTTCCTTTGTCTGTTTTTTCTTCATGGAGCTCCTGCTGTTGACTTTGTATTTGCTAAGAATTAGTTTTGCTTACTGTGCATGATGATAAATTACTCAGAGTTTAGCACAATGTCTAGCACACAGTATGTACTCAGATGTTACTTTGGTTGAAATGAATTATCAGATGAGGAAGAGAATGTTGTGTCCTCTGTGAACCAGTGTAATGCATTGCAGCAATATTGGCTCTAACTACCAAAAATTAGAACTTTGTCCATTCTAGTTCCAGCTCCAACGCAGTCACTGATGTTGTTACCTAATGTTGTCACCTAATGGAGTCACTAATGTTATTGAAGATATAATTGCTCTTTTTATATAATTGTGAATAATCTATCTCACACACTAAAATTTTCTATTCTTGGCTATCCATATATTCACCATGTCGTTCTATGTATCCATTAAATTTCATGAGTAAGCCATGTCTTTGTCTCAAAAACTAAAGAGTTTTTTATGGTTTAACAATGAGATGCTGTTAATACTGGAGTTTAAAATGTGTCCAATGCTTCCTAAAGTCTCATATTTGCCAAATGATTTCCTAGCAATTGATTATTAAAAAAAGAAACTGAAGAAATTAAGAATGTTTCAAACTGTTTTAAAAAATGTATTTATTTATTTTGAGAGAGAGTGCATGCGTGCACTGGGGAGGGCAGAGAGAGAGAATCCCAAGCAAGCTCTGTGCCGTCAGTGCAGAGCCCGACTTGAGACTCCATCTCACAAACTATGAGATCGTGACCTGAGTCTAGATCAAGAGTCAGCTGCTTAACTGAGCCACCGAGTTACCCCTAAAACACGTTGTAGTGCATTGTTTTTTTCCTACACTAATGTTTTAGAAGTGGGGGTGAAGCAAATGGGGGATGAGTGTGAGTCATGTCTGTGATGGGATGGGAACTCGGCTTTATATAATATTAGTGACTGATCCCTGTATATTGTACATATGAAGTCTTCTGAAAATGTGTCCTGTGATGAATTAATTCTCAAAAGGGAAATTGTTTTGAGTTACCATGTTATCATTTGGCGAATGTAAACAGAAATAGAATTCTTTCTTTATAGCTGATATATTTCTGTTTAATCTCTCATCTTTCAGTAAGTTTGCTTTTTCTCTGCTGTATTCCATAAAGGGCTAGGTGGCTCAGGTCTGAGTCACTGTTCTTGGAGACAAGGCATGTACTTTAGTTTTTATGCCACATTGGATTTTTATCCAGATGTACTGTGGCTGTTTCATCTGAAGCCTGACAATTTTTTTTTTCTACTGTGCTATCTATAATTCTAGTTCATAACTCTTTAGACTCTTCATCATTCAACACTTTTCTCTTGTGTTTCAAGTTACCACCAGAACCAGTCATTCTTTCTCTTATCTGTGTCTCTGTTTGCCACTGTATGTGAATATCCAACCATGTCTATGTGGTAAATATTCTTTCTCCTCACATATTAATGGAGAACATTAGGGGAAAATAAAAAGGAACTAGAAAGTGCAGGAATTTCATCTGGTTCAGTGTCTAATTTTGTGGGTGTAAGTATATTAAGTCCTGATTTGCTTCAATTGTTTTTGGCTTTCATGGATTCCCTTTACTAGTTATTGATGAAACATTGTAATTGACTTGTTCTTTACTCTTGATTCTTGGAGTGGCAGCTTTCTTACTCAGTATTTGTCGCCCATAGCGCGTAGAAGCAACCTCCTGCCTGTTTCCGAGTTCATGCATTTTTTTCAATTCATTTGTGCCCTTCGATCTCATCCTCTTAGTTTGTTAACAAGTCTGTGCAGCCAACTCTTGCCTGTCTTCAGTCCATTTCCATCCAGCATCCACTGTTCACCTGCACCTTTGATCATGTTATTTCCCTACTAAAAACCTGTGACATGTAGGATAAATCAGATCTTTCACACAGCCAAGGAGCCCTTTGTGGCTGGATCCCTTGGCTGCCTCTGCAGGGAGGATGGCTGATGAGGCTGATCTAGCTCCCCCAAAGTGTGTTCTTTCCTTCCTCTGTGCCTTTTCGGCTTAGGGAATACCTCTAGCCCTGGTGCTCTGACAAGGCTCATGTATCCTTAAGGCCTTAGGTTAAATGTTCCTTTCCTAGGGAAGCCTGACTTCCAGGGCTAGGTCAGACCTTTCTCTTTCTTAGTCCCCATAGTAAGAATGTGACATTTCCTCCCGAGACTGGCAGCCGAATTAGCCCACAGACAAGTCTTGACAACAGTTTAACATACTTGAGGTTGAATGCCTTTGTATTTGGGCATGCACCTTCTGATGTCTTTATTGTCACCTCTCTTTCTCCAAGGTAGCTGGCTTTTTGGAGGGCTCTGTACAATTCTATTTTTTTGCAGGGCTCTGTACAATTCTAATTAATAGATTATTTGTAATTTTTTTTTTTTTTTTAACCTTCTGCTTTCTCTGATAGACAGTAAGCCCTTTGTGGGTGGTATGCCCAGCCCGGTGCCTTGCATATAGTAGGGTATTCAATAAATGTTTGTAAACTCCATGTTTGTCTTTCTGTGATAGAAGTTACCATGTTTTGCCTTGGGTCCCATTTTCTCTGCTAATTTTGCCATTCCAGGACTAGAAAAGCTGTCAGTTTTGTATTATGTATTCGCTACCACATCTTATTTTATGTTTTATACTTTTGTTCATTTAAGTACATAACTAAATGTTTGAATAAATATAATTTTTAGAGAGGTAACTAGATATTTTTTCTTCTTGACAAGAATGGAGCATTCTTGCAGACGTGAGACCCCCATATGTAAATATTGTTTTATCACTTAAAGAATGTAAAGAAAAACATTTGTGCCATCTGAAGTTTTCCCTCACAATTTTAATTAACTCCCTTGAGCCCAGTGTGGGTTACTAAGAATAAGGGCCAAAATCTTCACGTCCCAGTCAAGGAACTTCTTAAAACAGACTGGTTGTCTGGGCATCTTGCCTTGATGCTTGATCCAAAAAGATGCTGTGCGTAGCAGAACGGGAGGAGGTGGGACCTCGGGTCTGTACTGTGCAGTGCCGAGGTGATAGAAAAGTGAGGCCAGTATAAGAAAGTGTGGGGTTGGGGTGCCTGGGTGGCTCAGTCAGTTGAGCATCCGACTTCGGCTCAGGTCATGATCTCATAGTTCATGAGTTTGAGCCCCGTGTTGGGCTCTGTGCTGACAGCTCAGAGCCTGGAGCCTGCTTCAGATTCTGTGTCTCCCTCTCTCTCTGCCCCTAACCCACTTGCGTTCTGTCTCTGTCTCTCTCAAAAATAAATAAACATTAAAATAAAAATAAATAAACATCTCAAAAATAAATAAACATTATTAAATAAATAATAAAAAAAAAAGTGTGGGGTAGACAATAAAGAGCCATTTTGCTATTTCGGGGTGGGAGTGGGGGATTATTGGTGATTTTTTTTTTTTCCTTTAAATTTCAGTCTGGAGAACATGGTTGTCATCAAGAGCCTATCAATTGTAGCTATAATTACTTTGTAGTGAACCTTAAGCAAACAATCATGTGGGGAGAAAGCGTAATACCTTTGGGAGTGAGTGTTGGGAGCCCCGCTTGTTCACATTTGTCTCTGTGCTTTTGGAGGACTTTTGACTTTACAGTAATTTATAAAAATTGTAATGATTATTGAATTATAGTTGATTATTACTGCTTGCTTTATTTGAAAAAGATAATCCATTAGTTAAAAATGGGGGGAGATACTGTCACGGGAGTGATAACTTTAAAAAGTGTATTCAGGGGGCACCTGGGTAGCTCAGACAGGTAAATATCTGGCTCTTAATTCCAGCTAAGGTCATGATCTTACGATTCGTGAGTTTGAGCCCTCCGTCGGTCCCAGTGCTTACAGTGCTGAGCCTGCTTGGGATTCTCTCTCCCTCTCTCTCTGCCCCTCCCCTGCTCACTCTCTCTCTCAAAAATAGACTTAAAAAAAGTATATTCAGTATCAAAGGGGAATTAAATATTGCAAGTATTAATTATTATACTTTTCGTTTCAACCATCCACTTTCATTTCCAATTTTCTGTGTTTTGCCTTTAAATTCTTTGCCAGAAAAGTTCGTTTCTAATACTAATTTCTAATATTTGAATCAAATATTCAACATTTGTTTCATGTGGGAAACCACTCACAGGTTAAGAGGTATTATTAATGACTTTTTTACCTAGTATTCCTTCCCAGTATAAAGAGTTTTCTGGCTCAATTCCTGAGTGAATAAACTGAACTCAGAAAGATTATGTGGCCCAGAGGACCAACACAGGGCTCAAGAAAATAAGAAGGAAACACCAATTCTACTTCCAAACGCCGTCTTGGAAGTAGAATTGGGATGGGGTGAAAAATGATTTTCTGGTTTTACTCTGTCCATGCTTGGGTAACAATAAGCATGTATCTATTTTATTAAATTGTCATCATCGCTAGCACCACACACCCATTAGGATGGCTACTTTTGAAAAAAAGAGATAACAGGTGTTGGTGAGGATGGAGAAATTGGAAGCCTTGTGCACTCTTGGTGGGAATGCACAACAGTGCAGCCACTGTGGAAAAGATGTGGCAATTCCTCCAAAAATTAAAAATAGAATTACCATTGGCCCCTTGTGAGGCAGAACTGTTTCTCCTTTCTGTACTACAGATGTGTGGGGTTTTCCACATCCAGCAGTTCTCCAGTTCTCTGCAGACCCTGATTGAACTGAATTTTGACACTAACTAAAGTTAGTGAAGACCCTTCAGGTTCAGGATTTACTCCCATAAGACTGCCCCCCACCACTTCAGATGCCAGCCACAAGTCCAGATTGTCACTTTTGCTTTGGGCTGTAAATTGGGGGTTCCCCTGGTTCTCTCCTTGGGTTTGATAATTTGCTAGAACAGCTCATAGAACTCAGGAAGACAGTTTACTTTTGCCAATTTATTACAAAGGATATTTTAATGGATATAAATGAACAGCCATATGAAGAGAGATATAGGGGAAGAGGCTTGAAGTGTCTGCGTCCTCTCTGGACATGCTACCCTTCTAGCACCTTCATGTTTATACCAACCTGGAAGTTCTCTCATACCCAGGGTATTTTATGAAGACTTTATTGCTTAGGAAATAATTGACTGAATAATTGGCCACTGCCGATTGAACCCAATCTCCAGCCCCTTCCCCCTCCTTGAATGGGTGGGGGTGGGGCTGGAAGTTCCAGTCCCCTAGTCACATGGTTCTCTTGGTAACCAGCTCCATCCCAAGACTGTCCTAGAGCTTGCAGCCCTGTTATTGCATTAGAATATAAACTGACATTTATTTTGGAGATAGCAAGGGTATTAGGAGCTTTGTGCCAGGAAGCAGGGTCAGAGACCAAATACATTATTTCTTACTATGTCATATCCAGTAATTCCACTTCTGGGTATATACCTAAAAGAACTGAAAGCCAGCTCTTGAGATATTTGTACACCTATGTTAATAACGGCATTGTTTAGAATAGAAAAAAGTAGAAGCAACCCAGGTGTCCATTGACAAATGAATGGATAAGCAACATGTATTGCATACACAGTTGAATATTATTCACCCTTAGGAAGGAAATTCTCATACATGCTACAACATGGATGAAAATAGAGGATACCATGATAAGTGAAATAAGCAAGTTATAAAAAGAACAATACTATATGATTCCACTTATAAGAGTTACGTAGGAGTAATCAAATTCATCAAGACAGGAAGTAGAGGGAGGTTGTCAGGGGCTGAGCAAAAAGGGAACAGGGAGTTGTTTAATGGGTACAGAATTTTGGTTTTACAAGATGAAGAGTTCTGGAGATGGGTTGCCCAATAATGTGAATGTACTTGACATGGCGAACTGTGCAGTTAAAGTTAAGATGATAAATCTTATGTTACATGTCTTTTATCACAATGAAAAAAAACCCAACTTAATCACCAGAACAAAACATTAGAAAGAGGTAAAGCAGGCTTTGTTGTTGTTGTTTGTTTGTGTTTGTTTGTTTTACCAGCCCGAAGGGTAACCTGATCCATTACTGGTGTCTTTCAGGCCTGGCGTTTCCTTGACTATGCAGGCATTTTCAGAAGAGGAAAGGAAGCAGTGGTTGGAAGCTCTGGGTGGAAAAGAAGCTGTAAGAATAATCAATGGTTGTTTTATGTCAAATCCTTTAGAGTTGACTTGTATTCATTTTTATGTTGTTTTTGTTTCATAGTATTTGAAAAAAGTTTCCTGCTGAAACTGGTATTTGAATTCATCTTGGAAGCATTCAGTATTCTAGTAATTTGGCTTGAGGTAGCAGCAACACATATAAGACAGGTGTATCATTAGTTTTTATTTTTGATTTTTCTTGACTCTGCCTCTCAGATTTGCTTTGCTTGAGGAAGTCATCTAAATTCTCAATTTTTTCTTTCCTGCCTGACAGTTCTTTGGGTGATGAACACAATAAATGCTTGCAATTCATTTTGATCTCAGTGGAGATGGAACAGTAAATATGAGGCAGTGAGGGCAATATTATAAGTGACTGCTGTAGTTATTTTGCTTGATTTAACAATTTGTGGTTTAGACTAATGGTTTATGGTGTGCAATATCAGGTAGCCTTAGTGAATGGGCCTCTGTACGATTGGTTTGAGGATTAAATTAAAGGTAGCGGTATAGATCCAGAGGCACACACACTCAGCCTGTTTGCTGCTTTAAGTACTGCTTTCATTTCAGTGGACTGGTGGCCTTTGGGAATTGAGAATTTGGCAGATCATGTATTGAATTGGGGAGTTAGTAAGGATAATTATAGAAAACACCATAGAACCCATTAAAATAAACTCTCCTGCAAATATTACGACTCTAAGTAAACTGCCAGTGCAGGTACCAGGTGGGCTTAACTGGAAAGCATTTGTCATTTTAGCAGGGTTTAAAAGGAAGGAGAGTGGCTTGCAAAGGGAAGGAGGGGTCATGTATAGTAAAAGGAGAGGTGTCAGAATTGAGTTGTGAAACTGGCAGAAGATAATGTTATCTTACGGTAGCAGAGAACACACTGGTGGAATATAGGGGCCAGGGAGCTGGGCCCTGGCGTGCGTGGCAGTCTTAATTCAGTGTTGGAAAAATGCACACCCAAAGTATACATGTTAAAAATAGATGCTATAGAAGAGAATGTATCACGCTTGGGGGGGAAAAGTGGTAATCAGATTTGTGTATTATTTTATTATATTTGACCTACATTTGGCCTCCCTCCTTTTATTTCTGTCTAGTCTTCATTTGTCCTTGAAAATTTTAGCTGGGAATCCAGAGTATTTACAGCATTAATGGTTACTGAGAATCCAAAATACATTATACTAAGCCTCTCTAGTAAAGGCAATGCAGGAACTAGGACTTCTCTCCCCTGACATTCAAGTGCTTTGGAAAGTGAGTTTGCCCAGGGAAAAGATCACATGACTCAGTCTTTGAGAAATAAGTCTGTTGTCAAAGGCAGTGTAACCTTGAAGACCTAACTTCTCCTTTAGCACAAAGAGGCAAGTAATTAATTTGAGATGCACAGACGAAGGCAAGTCTGCAGAAAGAAAACATTTAGCTATGTATTTATGCGAGGACACCTAAAGTAGCATTTTTTTTTTTCCAGGTGCTATATATATGACTTGCAAATAATGGGTCAGTGCTGAAGTTCTTAGAGGCAGCCCAGAATTATCACCTAGCTCTTTCAGATGTAGTTATTTAAATTATGAGCAGGAGTCCTCTCATTGTTAAGTAAATACCAGATCTTGGAAATAGTGGTGAGAAAATGAGCTTCATCTTATTGCAGCAGTTTCTTTGTCATTCTGTAACTGTAAGGCTGAGCATTTCAAATTTACATAAACTTCCAGTAAGTTGCTCAAGAATCCTAGCTCCTTCATCTTATTTCTTGCTACCATGGCATACCTCTCTGCAAGAGACAAAGTAGACTTAGAGGTGCCCCTGATTGTTATTTGTCTTAGCATTTGAGCACATATGAGCATATAATTAGCCAATATCAATGTTTTGTTTTTGTTTTTGTTTTTTTTTTTTTGCATGGTCATAGGCATGCCTACTTGAAACCTTTATATTGATATGTTAAAAATATTGTTTTCCCTTTTTCTCTTTTACTAGCTGTTACATAGTTTTAATAGAGCCATCATCCCAAGACCAGAAGGAAGTAAGTGCTGATTCATAAAAAGGACTGTTTGTTGCCTTTCTTCATGAGTTAGTTTTCATTCCTGATGTCAGATTGTTGCTGTGTGCCCTGTATCCACTCTAAGCTAGATCTCCAAATGTATATATGTATTCTGTTTTACCTACTGCAACCAACCCAGATTTTCCTGGACTGCTGTAATCCTCATTGATTTTTTTCTATCTCTGAGCTTTTTTTTTTTTTTTTTAAGTCTTTCTCTATAATTACTTTCTCAACAAAGCCCAAAATGTTTCCGCCACAATTCTCATTGATATTTATTCTTATAGCTATAAATAAACACCTAAGACTTCCAGGTGTATATCATTCAGCTTCCTAAGTTGTAAGTTCCTGTGGGTGGGAACTGTTTATCAGGTCCCCTGTTTGCAACCCCCTTACCCCCACCCTTGATATTTTTTATCCTTAAACTCTCTGAGTATGGATTATAGAAGTAATAAATTATTGCACCTTAGAAAATAACAATTGGGGCATCTGGGTGGCTCAGTTATTTAAGCGTCTGACTCATGATTTCGGCTCAGGTTGTGATCTTGTGGTTTGTGAGATCCAGCCCTGTGCCAGGCTCTGCACTGAGCCTGGAGCCTGGTTGGGATTCTCTTTCTTCTCTCTCTGCCCCTCCCCTGCTTGCATGTGTTCTCTCTCTCTCTCTCAATCTCTCAAATAAACAACAAAGAAAATAACATTCACACATGTTCAGTTATTTTAGGGCAGTCATCTTCCATGTATCATATGTACTCCAGGAATGTGGGAGCACTGCCTAGTTCTGTAATCTTTATTTTTTCGGAGATAAAAATGTGATCAGAGTTGCTGGTTTTTTCATTAATTTACTTTTGATATGTTTGGCTAAATTAAGGTTACATTAATCAAATGTATACAGTTTGGAAAGTTTATGTTCTTTAACACATGATTTCCAAATTATCATGATGTGTATATATCACTTGAGCCAGTGCTTGGGTAAAAGACCTCTCTAGCCTTCCTGGTATTGGAAATTGCCAGTTGTAAAGCTATGTGAAGCGCCTTTTTTTTTTTAATTAAAAAATTTATTTTATTTTATTTTTATTTTAGAGAGCACGGCGGGAGAGGGGCAGAGAGAGAGGAAGAGAGAGACTCTTAAGCAGGCTCCACGTCTAGTCCTGAGCCAGACATAGGGCTTGATCTCACGACCCTGGGATCATGACGTGAGCCAAAATCAAGGGTCGGATGCTCAACTGTTTGCATTGAGGCACCTTCTTAATCTCTGCCTGTCCCTCCTACTTCCTTCTCCCTTCCCTTCTGTCTTTCTCCTCTTCCTCTCTCCTCCAACTCCTTTTCTCCTTCTGTCCTTCCTTTCAGTTATTTTTTATAGAGAAATAAAAACCTGCTACTTCTTTTGAAAAATAGTTTTGCTAAACATTTTATAAAATATGAATTTTTAGATCCTTAAACAGTAAACCGTTGCCTGATTTTCCTCATTTTAAAGTTCTCCTCAAACTTAGCATTAAACCTGCACAGTTTATATTTGTGGATTGTTCATGCTGTCCCCCTGAGAGATAAGTGTTAATATTACTGTTCCCTAGTTCTAAATACAGACTCAAGCATTCACTTTCCCTGATTTCATTTTTGAAACAAGAATCATGTTTTATTAGGATACTCAAATGTGCCAGCCTAATCACAGGCAAGCACTTATATTGGGAAAAAAAATAGGAAATTTTAAAAATCTTTTCTGCTATACGAATCATCTGTTTTAAATTCATTATGAAAATAATAAAGCATTAAACATTAGAGCATGGTATGAAATGTGAAATTCTTCTTCAAGCTCATGGCTTAAATAATACCCCCCTCCCCCCCGCCAAATAATACTTTTAAGAAGTGTTTTAAAAAATTTTTCTGGGGGTGCCTGGGTGGCTCAGTTGGTTGAGCGACCGACTTCGGCTCGGGTCATGATCTCACGGTTTGTGAGTTCAAGCCCCGCGTTGGGCTCTGTGCTGATAGAGCCTGGAGCCTGCTTCCGATTCTGTGTCTCCCTCTCTCTGCCCCTCCCCCACTCATGCTCTGTCTCTGTCTCAGAAATAAACATTAAAAAAAATTTTTTTTTTTTAAATTTTTCTATAGTTGAAGAAAAAAAAAGGTTTCTGTGGGGTGTCTGGGTGGCTCAGTTGGTTAAGTGTCTGACTTCAGCTCAGGTCATAGTCTCGCAGTTCGTGAGTTTGAACCCCGTGTTGGGCTCTGTGCTGACAGTTCAAGAGCCTGGAGCCTGCTTCGGATTCTGTGTCTCTTTGCCCTTCTCCCACTTGCCCTCTCTCTCTCTCTCTCAAGAATAAATAAAAACATTAAAAATAGTAATAATAAAAAAAAAGGTTTATGTTATTTCTCCCTCCAACTGTCAAGTAATTTACTTCACTCCTCTGTATAACTAAAAAAGAATTCTGAGCTGCTGTTGGAATTTTGGCAAAATGTATCTTACCCATTTTTAGATAGATATCCCTAAAGATTTATAGCACTTTCTTTTCCACTGTTTAAAATAAGTCATATGTATTAGTATAAAAATTATTTCATATTATGAATTATAAATTTATAAATTATTGGTAATTGGTGTCCTATTCCAATAAGTGCTTTTCTAAATATATGAAATTCTCATTTACATTATAATACATGGGAACACATGGCCTTTAGCTTTCTTTTAATAGTGAAATAAATTTAAATAATTTTTTTTCTATTTTTGTAAAGAAGAGAAACATCAATAATTCATCGTGCCCTTAATATTTTAACACTATTTCTTTTAGGCGCACAGTTGGATAAGATGGGATTCACAATTCTCAGAAAATGCATCAGTGCAGTTGAAACACGAGGTAACATGATAGAATCATTTTATTCATGAAAAGCTATAGGTATGTAAAATCTAAGAGTATTTAAAGTGCCTGTTGCATGGTTAAGTGTTGTAGAATGGAAGACGTCAATGCAAAATGTGTATGTACTCTGGGGGTCAGAGATTGAGCTGTCCATTTACTATGACAGCATGGGATTTTCCTTTGTGTTTACATTTATATTTCTCCCCAGCGCTGAAGTCATTGCTGAAATGAGAACTATTTGAAGAATCAGCAGTGTTGGACAGCCCATCTGAATCCTTTTTTGTTCACCATTAGGGTAGTCTCATCTTCCATTGTCTCGTTGGCCTCTCTCTAAAAAGTCAGCTTCATTGAGGTGTCATTTACGTACGGTAAAATTCACTGACTTTAACTGTAGGAATTGGTGAGTTTTGACAAATGTGTACTGTTTTGTAGCTGCCACCATAATCATAGAAGATTCCTGGCTTTCCTCTCCCTGTTCCTTTATGTCCGTTTGCGGTCAATCTGCCTGCCCTCCCTCCTTGGCCCTTGGCAACCACTGAGCTGCTTTCTATCACTTTAGTTTGTTCCTTCTTTTTTAAAAACCATTTCATATAAAAGGAATCATGCGGTATAGAGTCTTTTGAGTCTGCTTCTTTATGTAGCATAATGCTTTTGAGATTCATCTTGTGGAGTGTATACCTAGTTCATTTCTTTTTACTGCTAGGCAGGATTTCATTACATGGATATACCACAATTTCTTTATTCATTCACCTGTTGATAAATATTTGGGTTGTTTCCATTTTATTTAAAAAAAATTTTTTTTTTTTAACGTTTATTTATTTTTGAGACAGAGAGAGACAGAGCATGAACGAGGGAGGGTCAGAGAGAGAGGGAGACACAGAATCTGAAACAGGCTCCAGGCTCTGAGCAGTCAGCACAGAGCCCGATGCGGGGCTCGAACTCACGGACCGCGAGATCGTGACCTGAGCCAAAGTCAGACGCTTAACCGACTGAGCCACCCAGGCGCCCGGGTTGTTTCCATTTAAATTTAGGGAAAGCTAATCCCTCCCCCACTGAAAGTTTTTTCTTTATAATCCCTAAAAAAAACCCAAAAAACCCAACAAAACAGGGTCCCTCTGCTTTGCAGCCATTGCAGCAGACTTTGGAGAAATGAAAGATTAAACATTACAAAACAGGCTGTTTCTGGAGGTGGAGTTTCTCTTTGTTTAGAGACTGAGCAAAGTATGGTTAAATGGATATTTCATTCACTCTCATGTATTGAGTATCCTGGTCCCACTTTGGATGACTTTGTGGATGAAGCATTGTGTTCATGCTTTCTGTCAAAACAGGATTTTTGTCATGGAGCCATGTCAGAAATAAAAGTGTCGGATGACAGAGAAGTACCAGCCCTTTTATGATTAGGGGTTTGCGCATCGATAATAAAATCCCTAGTCATAGAAAGCCTTTTCTCATACATTCTCTTATGGTGGCAGTTTGGTCTGTGACAGATTTTCCTTCATCTGCCCTGAAGTTGAGCTGATAAATTTGTTCATTTTCCTAGTGTTTCACAAATTTCCAAAATTTGGAAAAAATACTGTGATTTTCATATCTCTCACTTCATCATTCATGTTTCTGTTTCTCCTGAGCTCCTGAAGTGAAGCGCCTTAATTTTATCACTTGTGTGTTTATTATTTTGATAAATTATGTTCTTTCCCCAAAGGATATGTTTTATACATACTTGCTTCTGCCTGAACAGATTAAAATCTATCTAGAATGCTTTCTGATTGGTATATGTAGTTTTATGGAATGTTCTATACGTTGAATGGAATATATATATACATATATATACATACATACATACACACGAATCTGCATTGAATGTATTTTTATTGGATGTATTTTTATTATAAATATATAATTATTGGATGTTTTTAACAGAAGAATGAGTCTACACAATTTAAGTTAGATTTTTATCATTTAAAAATAAACTAAAGCATATGTTTTTCTTCTTTTTTTTAATGTTTATTTTTTGAGAGAGAAAGAGAGACCGAGCGCGAGTGGGGCGGGGGCATAGAGAGAGGGAGATACAGAATCTGAAACAGGCTCCAGGCTCTGAGCTGTCAGCACAGAGCCCAATGCAGGGCTCAAACTCCCGAACTGGGAGATCATGACCTGAGCCCAAGTTGGACGCTTAACTGACTGAGCCACCCAAGTGCCCCATGTTTTTCTTTTTCAAATCTTTTGTTCTTAAAGGTTTTCTATTCCTGAATGAAGCCTTTTACTTTTAGTGAAATAATGGACTAATAATAGTGTTCAAAGAATCAGTGGTCAGATTATATTATCAAAAATGATGAGAAACATTGTAGAATCTCTGAGGCTTTTATCCTAAATTTGTGAGTTCCTTTAAGGAATATTGCTGTCAATGATTCAGCTAGCATGACTAGTGATTTTCTTATGCTATAGGCATGGTTTGCCGTACTTATTTTTTCATCAGGATAAAGCTAGTTTATGTCCTGTAACAAGAAACCCACAAATCTCTGTCTGAAAACAATAAGAATTATTTCTCACTCAAGCACTGGTAGGAGGGTTTTGCTCATCACTAATACTTAGGCTTGAAGGTTCCTGGTTGTTTTTGTGAACCAAACAAGTCAGGGGATCCTGGCTGCCTTGTCAGAGGGAAACAATTCTGGAGTGCTTTGGACCTCCAAGCAAAGTGGTCTGGGCTTGAAGCGAGTTAGGTTTGCTAATAACTAATTGGTCACTAGAAGCCTCATGGTCATACTCGACCCCAAAGAGTCTAGGTTCAGCAACCCTACCAGGAGACTGGAAAACACACAGAGAGCTGGAAATCTTTGGGGAATAGCTTTAATGACTGCTGTGTACCTGGTGGATCTACATGCCTAAAGACCAGGGGCTTTTAATGAGATCTGACTGAAGAAGTATTTCGAATCACAGCTTGTAGTGTTTTAAACATGACCATCATTTTCTGAAAACTGCCCATTTCATGTGTGTGGGTTAAAACCATTAGTGTGCCTTTTTCCAAATATGTTTTTCTAAAAACGACTTTTGGCATTTTTATTGTCATCAATCTTATTTGTGACTTCACTGAAATATTTGAAAGCATCAGACAAATGTCTAAAATTTAGTGTCATCTGCAGTATCCTAAGAAAGTTAACATTTTTAGTGTACTAACATATCTTTGACAACATATACACTACATATGGAACTAATATGTATGCGACACTAGCATAGGACAGTAATATATGACACAAATAAAATATATGATAACCTATGTCAACACGTACAATATATGTTGACCTATACAGATGCTGACATCTTGACCTGAGTGGGACTATTTAAGCAGTTACTCTACTTTTGAGACGAGAACTAATCCCATTTCTCTACAACATCAGCATCAGTTAACAAATCATACTTGTCACTTTCATCGAGTTGTTTGCTCATGAAGTGAGGGTGTGTGTGGGAGTCAGATCAACTGATCTTTCAACCATTTACCAAATATTTGTAATTGATATGTACTGGTTCTTAATCAATTCAGGCCAACTGACTACCTCTAGGAAATTATTGCTTATGTACATATACCAAGTTGAATGATTTCCTAAAGCTATTATTCTCAAATATTGCTGCACATTGGAATCATCTGGGATCTTTAAAGACTATAACCTGGCTCTCACCACCACCCCCCCCCCCCAAGTCAAGTTTGACTTCCTGGCTGTCGGGTATGAACTGGGAAGTGGGATTTTTTTTAAATTTAGTTTACTTTTTTATTTTGAGAGAGAAAGAGAGAGAGAGAGTACATAAGCGAGGGAGGGGCAAGAGAGGAGAAACAGAATCCCAAGCAGGCCCCATGCTATCAGCACAGAGCCCGATGTGGGTTCGAACCCATGAACTGTGAGATCATGACCTGAGCCACGATCAAGAGTTGGATACTCAACCCACTGTGCTACCCAGGCACCCCTGGGAAGTGGGATTTTTTAAAATGTTCCCCAAGTGATTCTACTATGTAGCGAAGTTTGGGAACCACTGTCCTAATGGAAGGGTTGCTTGGTATTGAAGAAATAGTTTGCACAATTGTTATCTTTATGTTTATAGTATCCAGCTATGTGGGGAGCTTTTTTTGTAACTTCTTTTTAAAAATAACCCAACCTAAACCCAAACAAACAAAAGAGAAAAGTTCTGCAGAAAATAGCATAATGTTCTTTTCCTTCCCTTAGTAACAGGTGACTTACCACCATTAAATCCTAGTTCTACCAGTATTAATAAATACTGGTTAGTATTTATTTATTGAGCAGTATTTATTTATTGGGCAATCACAGGGTGTACATAGCTTTGTTCTAGTCCTTTGGGACACATTAAGGTTGTTTACATATAATGCTGGATATGTTAATAGTAAACAGATTTGTAATGTAAATATAACAGGTGATAAAATAAGTGTTACAAGTTTGCAAGGATTAAGAGAATTTGAATGCATGTTGATAGAATGAAGTGTACTTGATGTTATATAATTGAGGACTGTGGTTAGAAATAGGCTTCCTTAGATTTAAAGGATAGGAAGGTATATTGTGGAATTTAGAGACATCTTTGCAAAGCTGTGGAGACAGAGTATGACAGAAACAAGCCAAATTTGATTGGAAAGGAAACATGAAAGTGTTGGTGGGAATGCAAACTGATGCAGCCACTCTGAAAAACAGTATGGAAGTTCCTCAAAATGTTAAAAATAGAGCTTCCCTACGACCTAGCAATGGCCCTGCTAGGTATTTATCCAAAGGATACAAAAATGCTGATTCAAAGGGGCATATGCCTCCTGATGTTTATAGCAGCGCTGTTAACACTAGCCAAATTATGGAAAGAGCTCAAATGTCCATTGACGCACGGATAAAGGAGATGTGGTTTATATATACAATGAAATATTACCCGGTGATCAAAAAGAATGAAATCTTGCCATTTGCAACAATGTGGATGGAACTAGAATGGATTATGCTCAGCAAAAAAAGTCAGAGAAAGACAAATGTCATATGATTTCACTCATATGAGTAATTTAAGAAACAAAACAGATGAATATGGGGGGGGAGGAAAAATAAGATAAAAAGAGAGAGTGAGGCAAACCATACGAGACTCTTAAATATAGAGAACACACTGAGGGGTGCTAGAGGGGAGGATGGGGGGGATGGGTTAAATGGGTGATGGGCATTAAAGAGGCACTTGTTGGGATGAGCACTGGGTGTTCTATATAGGTGATGAACCACTAAATTCTACTCCTGAAACCAATACTACACTGTATGTTCACTAACTTAAACAAAAGAAAGGAAGCATGAAGAAATAGCATCAAAGCGGTACTGAGGCATTTGCATTTAATTGTAAAGGAGGTGGGTAAGTGCTAGAGGGTGGTGGATAGCAGAGTAGGAGGCTTAGAAAGATAAATATGAAAATTAGTATTGGCAGCCGTGTGTGGGATGACAGTGCACAGGAGCCTCAGAATTCTGTCTAGGCTGGAGGATTCAGTAGACGAGGTAGCTGATTTAGCATGGTCGATTTGGGCAGTGGGGTCAGATAGCATTGATGCATCCAAATAATTTAGCAGATCGTCACATTTAGCAGTTGGTCATACATACAGGATCAGAGTTCTATAAGGAATTTCACCTTCAGATTTTAGTTTGGAAAGCAAAGGATATCAAGGAAACTTATGGGTCCATGGCAGACATGTTGACATGTGTCAGGATCACCAGGGGGTACTTCTTGGAAATGCAGATTCCTGGGTTCAATCAGTTCTGTTGAATCAGAATCATTGGTAACTGGGCCTCTGCTGTAGACAGTGTGAGTTCCAATAAGAATAGTCCAGTGGAGACAGGAATTTTCTCATCTTTTGGTTTTAGAGGGTAGAAGAAGCCATGATGGTTTCCTGAGAGAGTTTATGAGGGCCCTGGATCATGGATCCATGTAGCTTTTGGGATCATGAGAGTGAGCATAGCAGATGTAGGGTAGACCTGCATCCTAAAAGAGGGGTTGAGAGAAGAAATAGCAAAATGGCTCATAGTGGCCAAGTCTCTGTGTCAGAAGCCAAGGGTATTTCGGATTTCACATAGTTTGTAGGTGGATCCAAGGCATATTCTGAAGTATTCATGGCACCTGTCGCTCATCATCCTGTGCTTCATCGCCAGTCTCTCTACCTGCTATTTCAGATGACGCCTCGTTTAGTGCCTTAGTGCCTAGTGCCCTGTAGCAGTTTGTTCCTTTGTGGGAAGCACCTGATTATTCTCAAAATAGTTTTATACAACATATCCTCCATTGTCTGGGCTGAAAACCATGTAGCCACCATGTGTCTGTGGCTCAGGATGGAGAATATGATGGGCTCATTCTTCTCCTTTGCCCCTCCTGGATCTCTGAATCACCATTGACTCAGGGCTTCCTTGAGGACTTAGCGCATAAGCTGCCTTCTGAAGGATGAGGGAGGAATTGACCAGATGCATGGGTGTAGGGTTTCAGGAAGGATTTTGGCAGAGGAAAAGGTGGGGTTGAAGTGTAGATGTTTGAAAGAACATGATGCACCTGGGCCCTAGAAGTCCTTGGCAAGACTGGAGGAAGAGAGGTACTTTGATTACTCTGCAGAAGCCCCACCTGTCTGTTGGCTGATGGGAGCTGTCAGGCTTACACTCCACAATGGTACAGTGAAATAGGCACTTTGGAAAGATTCTTAACCCCTTGGACCCTCAGTTTAAAAGAATGTGACTAGGAAGTTCATTCACACTGCTTACCTACCCCCACGTTTGTGAGGATTAGAGCTAATTTTTTTATATAGAATATTTATTAAATGTATTGTTTCAATTTCCCCTTTCCATCCTTCCCTTGAAGTGCTTTCCTTGTGAGAAGGAATTTCCTCATTTGGCAGTTATATTGTCTGATATTTTTTTTTTTTAATTAACATTTATTTATTTATTTCTGAGAGATAGGGAGAGCACATGCACAAGTGAGAGAGGGAGACAGAGGATATGAAGCAGGCTCTGTGCTGAGCATAGAGCCTGTTATGGGGCTCGAACTCAGGAACTGTGAGATCATGACCTGAGCCAAAATCAAGAGTTGGCCACTTAACGACCTGAGCCACCAATGCTCCCCTCTGATATTGTTAGTTATATGATATATTTATTTTGTTTTGGGATCTTTATGGTTTTCTTGGAGTGAAGAAAATGTCTTATTTCTGCTTTGCCTTTGCTTGCCTCTTCTTATTTCTCAGTATAGTCTGTGTCTTTCATACATAGAACTCAATAAGCAATTGTGTTTTGCTTGAGTATTCAGAGATTTGACTAAGCCACATTATGTGTTCCAGCAATTGGTAAAATTATTGGAAGGATTTCTTCTTCGTGTGTGGTTAGGATTAGTATTTTCAAGTAACATAGGTAGGATTGGATTTCTGTTCTTTGCAAATTTATGTCGGCATCTTTCTGAATTATAGGTAGTAGTTTAGACATAGATACATCATGTTACCTGTTGAAGAATTTTCTGGTTTCAGAGCTTGAAGAGTAATTCCATGATTTCCTTAAGTAAATTACTCCTGTTCCTATAGAGGGGCCAACTCCCATGACCAGTACACTGAGTTTTTTCTGGAACTGCATGACGTCTGGTTTTGCCGAAGCATGCATTGTAAAATATACAAAAACAAATAAGACTCTAGCTTAAAAACTTCTTCTGGTTGCTATTTTTTAAATAGTCATCGTGATTTGAAACTAAATTTGTATGCCACTTTTGTTTAGGAAGTTTCTCTTTAAAGATCTTCCATATGTGAATAATTTGAATATTCACTTTAATTTCTAGAGAATGGCATTAAAATATCGGTCTAGGCAAGCTGTCAGTTATCCAGTTGAGCACTGTAACAAGCTGTGAATTCATGGGATAGAAGTAGGAAGCCACGTCTAAGACGTGTCAGTCTTTGACTTGTCGTATGTAAAAGTGAGATTCTCTTTCTTTGAAAAGCAAAGTTTTAGGTTTTTGGAAAATCTTTTTGAAGTTGGCTTGAGGATTTTTCCACTTCTGAAACACCTCTGGAATTGTGTGGGGGTCTCAAGATGGGCCTGGTAGAAGATGATACTGTATAGTTTCAGTAGGAAGGAAGATGCCCAAGATGAACTTGCAGCATATTTTACCATTACTGCACATTAATCTTAAATTGCTGAGGGCAAATTACATGCAAAAATGGAGAAAATAAAGAACAGCTGTCCCCAGAAAATTTACAGCAAGTAAACTTGAATTTTTCCCTCACTGTCTCTTTTTTAATCATAATGGGTGTGAGATGGGAGTGGGTGGATAACAAGAGGACAGTCTTATGTGGGAGGGAATTAGAGAGTCTTGTGGTGTCTGCAGAAATGCAAATGCAAAACTGAAATCCTAAATTCAGGCGAGTCAGGATTATTCATTTTCTTAATTAGTAATCTTATTTGTTTTAAGAACAAGTAAGCTTCCAAAGCTATTAGTTTCCAAATGAGTGGTTGACAACAGTTAATAGGGAAAAATGGTTAAACTATCCTGCTAGAGTAGGCATGCTAGGTTTTGTGTGTTCAGTTCAGATTCTGACGAGGTCCATGGCATTTTTATTGCAAGGCTCTGTCAACACTTTTAGCATAGTGGTGAATAGCATGAGCCCAAAGGTCAGTCTGGATTGGAATCTCTTTCACCACTTACTAGCTCTGCAACCATGGCACGTTAGTTACTTGACGCCCTGTGACCTGATTTTATCATGTGTCTCATGGGATAATGGTGGCAACTCCTTCGCGGGCTTGTGAGGATGAAAAGAGAGTGCTTGGGACCTTGGCACCTATTGAGTGCTCAGTAAATGTGAGTCACTTATTTAGAGATCCATCTGTTAATTGAGGCCAGTCACAATTAAGTAGTTCCGTTATTGATTCAAGGCTCTGGGAGCACTTTTTTTTTTTTTTAAATAGTAATTTACATAGGGAAATAAATCACTTGAATTCACTTTAGCAATTTCATGTGGCACTTGCAACATGCAGCAAAAGTAACTGCTTTGGAATTTCAGTCTTCTGTTCCTCAGTGTCTTGTGGACACTGGAGCAAGAAAACGGCCAGGAGGTGGTGAAGAAAGGAAGGATGCTCAGGAACAAGACCATGGCTTTTGGATTACGTCAAGCTTTCCCCTCCACATCCCCTCCCTGCCCCCCGCCCCCCCCCAAAAAAAGAGATTGCCTGGAGTTGCCTAGAATTGGTTTAGTTCCTGATGCTGCAGCTGTTCTGAGGTGGAGAGACCGATGGCAGCAGTGAGACTCTTAGACTTTTCCTGATGTTCTGATTTCTGTAGAGAAGGGACGAAAAAGAGTGGCAAAAAATGACAGCCAACTTCGCCTTGAGTTTGAGTCTCTTTTTCTGTTTTACGTTAAGTAAAATTTTGTGACCACTTAGGCTTGAGCTACATGAGTGAATTTAAAAATAAAATGTACTTTTATTTAGCTGTCTCATCCATTCCAGCTTATTTAATACTTACGTATTCTTCAACATGCACGTGTTACATGGGCTTTAGTCAATTCTTTTTGGGTGTTTCCTACAGGAAATATATTGGAGGAAAAAATGGTGGAGATATGGTTCCTTTTTCTTAAAGATTAGTTTCAATCTAGTTTCAAGGCAGTGAAGGCCTCTGATTTCATGCTTTCATGTGAACAAGTTATTTTGTATAGTTTCATGCATGTTAGTAGAAGACCCAAGACCCTGGATCAGAAATGAAGGACAGTTTATTACTCTCAGTAGTCAGAATATAAATTTTGTGTTGGTCTCTAATTCCTAAGGGTACTGCAGAGAAGGTCAGGTGATACCTGCCTGCACAATGGGTCATATTACAAGAGAAAAACTCTGAGCTTAGGAAACTTGACTCTTATTATGGCTGACAAGTATGCCTGGCTTTTGTTCTAGATGGAGACACTATCTCTATTTTCCAAGGCTGCAAGTAAACCTGTTCTTTGCTCTAGAGTGAGATACTGGAACAGATGGTGTTCACCCGCCCTGGGGTGTTGCTGGCAGAGGGGGTGGATGGCTATGATGTGTTAAGATGCTTTGTGAGCAGTCGAGGCCAGAGTGTGGTAGATCCCAGGCACTGTGCTGCATGTTGCCTCAGTGCTATAGGCAGAGGTGAGACGTTGACAGATTTGAGCAGGGGTATGTTCAGATCTTTTAATGGGAGTTGGGTGGGATGGGGAGATGGCAGGCAAGATGGCTGGTTGGATTTTAGAAATAATCCAGATAAAGCTGATGGAGGTTTAAACTAGGGCACTGATAGTGGAAAGAAGGGATGGATAGGATGGGAGACTTGGCAGAAAAACAGAATCTGATGACATGTTGAATATAGAAGGTAGGGAAAAGGGAAGATAAAAACTGTAAGCTTCCCAACCAAGGTAGTTGAAGACATCTTTAGCCAAGACAGAGAATGCAAGAGGAGCAGTAGGTTTGGGAGGAATATAGGTTGGTTTTTGATATTGTGAATTCAGAGTGCCTGTCCTGTGACATTTCTGTCAGAAATAAAATGAAGGCAACAGAAGAGATGGTGGGCATCATTTTTTAGAGAGGTGAAGTTTTTTTCTTTTCTCTTTTCTTTGTTTCTCTTTTCTTTTTTTCCTTTTTTTTTTTTTTTTTTTTTTTTTTTTTTTGAGAGAGAGCATGAGCTGGTGGGGGGTGGGGCAGAAAGAGAGGGAGAGAATCTTAAGCAGCTTCTACACCCAGCATGGAGCTTAACGCTAGGCTTACTCTCACAAACAATGAGATAGTGACCTGAGCTGAAATCAAGAGTTGGACACTTAACCAACTGAGCCACCCATGCACCCTGAGAGGTCAAGTTTTGAGTGTCAAAAAGTCTTGTCAGGTGGATGGTGAGGGAAGAAAATAATGGGGGACAAAGGGTAGAATATTTGGGGATCTTTGCCTTTAGAGAATATGAGGAAAAAGAATAATTAAGGAGACATAGCACAGTTACAGGGTCAGAGGAGAACCCAAGACAGTGTGGTGTAAAGGAATCCAGAAGAGGGGTAATTTCAAAGAGGAGGAAGTCATACCTGTGTCACCTGCTCTACAAAGTTCAGGGAGGAGGAGGACCAAAAAAAAAAAAAAACCATTTAAGGACTGGGAAGCAAGAAGCTGGAGAATAGCCAGGCTGTACAGGTTGTACTTCTCACAAGAACCCTATGAGACAATGATATTTTCCATTTTCCATGAGCATCTAAAGCCAAGAGACATGATTTGACTTGTATAAGTCTCAGCTAGAAGGTATCAGACTACAACTCAAATCCAAGGCTGAGTTTTTAATGCTGGTGCTCTCAACATCAATGAACACGAGGAGATGGAGACTATAGGCTGATTTTGGAGGATGCTGGAGATGAACAATATAATACAGACAAATACTTAAAAAATAGAGGAAGTGTGAAACTGTAGACGGTAGGAAAGGGAAGCTGGGAGGGAAGACTTAAAAGTCATTCTCTGAAGTGCTTCTCCAGACTTGAGATGAAACCATTCTAAAGTCATACCTTCTTCTTTCCATACTGGCTCCATCATGGACCTTTGAAGGGGCACCATCAGCCCAAGAAAGATTTATCCCCTTTGCTGAGAATCTATGTAATACCTTGGAAAGTCTCTTTGTAGAAAACATTATGTCAGTGTGGAATCTGCATCTGACCGTATTTAAAATCCTAATAACAAATGGCATTTAATATTTTCTGAGTATTTCATGTATTCTAGCTCACACAGTCCCTACAAAACTCAGTAGGTGGTTGAGATCTATCTTGTTTCTGAGGGATCTGTGGCATGGAACGTTAAGGGTAAACCTGCCACAGTTCACACAGCCTATAAAGAGGCAGAGCTGGGATTCGGAACCGGGTCTCTATATTCAACGTCAGAATTCACCCATGGCAGGAGAGTAAGGTGAGAGGAAGAGTTGGTTGACAACTCCACTTAGTGGTAATAGGGGAGCTGAATTCTGCTAGGAGGCCCAGGGACTGTGACACACTCCTTTCCCCAAGGTTTACACTGAGAGGAAAGATCGAAGGGCACATTGAATGAGTGGTAGATCTGTTAGATGTGGGACAGAAAGACATCAGACCTCGAGAGAGTTTGGGGCCCTGAGTGTTATTAATGGAAGAGGAAACTTCCTGGTAGTCAGTAGTTTCTCACTAGCCCTACTGGAGGCTTCCTGCCCACTGGCTTGGGTGAATTTATACCAGAAATAGCAGCAAGTCTAGGGGTTGTCTGGTCCGAAGCAAAAATGCTTTCCTCTCATGTGGGCTAGCTGCATGGAATGCTGGGAATATACAGTCTGTTCTGACCCGAATACCAAGGTAGCAGCTAATAAACCAAAAACCCTTTGTATTTGTGACTTGGAATGAAAGAATGAGTCTTAGAGTCAAGCCTAGATGTGTCTGAAAAGTCCTGGAATGAGAACTTCATCACAAAAATACTGGTTTAGACCTGGAATTGGGTATTTGCCTTGTACTTTGTCCCTACTTTTCACTTATGCTGGGATGGGATGCAGTAATGAAAGTGATGTGACAGGCAGACTCAGTGGGCACAGCTGCCCTCATGTACCAAACTGTTGGAGTTCTGAGCTCTCTGGTTGGTTGGGTATAGGAAGATCATGTGAATGAAATCATGAGACCTGTCCTCAAAGTGCCTGCTGGTGAGGAGGCTATCCATCGTAATACAGAAGTGGGTTAATCTAAAAAGAACATGTAGAGGCCAACATGAAAGTGGAAGCAAGACTTCATAGGAAGGAAAAGTGCAGAGTAGTTCCTGATACGTAATAACTGTCAATAATATTTTTATATCTGCCGCCCAAATAATCATCATCTAGGGGAGAAATTCCAAACGTTATCAGCGAACAGAAATGTCATATTTTCTGTGAGCCATTCATATTGAATAAATTTTGACACTCAACATGTGCTTTATTTTATAAATTAGGCTGTAGACTTAGGGCAATTTGTATATGTAGTGTACCTAGCTGTTTTGATACTAATTTTGAATCTTATGCTCAATTAAAGTTTGTAAAAGTGCTTGGTATGTGAGGCTCATGTGCTTTACACACGGTGTGTCCTTTGATTTCCATGACCATCCCATGCCATCATTAACCTCATTTTTCAGGTAATGAAGCTGGGGCAGGGAGAGAATGAGTGACTTGCCAGGTTGTACAACCAGGAGGTGGTAGAGTTGGAAGTTTCCAGGATATGAGTAACCTTAACTTGTAATAATTTATATCTTACAAATTTAACAAAGATGTGTTTACTGAATATGCTTTTTTTTTTTAAGTTTATTTATTTATTTTGAGAGAGAGAGAGAGAGCGAGCATGCACAAATGGGAGAAGGGGCAGAGAGCTAAAGAGAGAATCCTATGCAGGCTCCACGCCATGAGCACAAAGCCTGATGTGGGGCTTGATCTCATAGACGATGAGATCATGACCTGAGCCAAAATCAAGTCAGATGTTTATCTGACTGAGCCACCCAGGCACCCCTACTTTTTTTTTTTTTTTTTTTTTTTTTGAAGTGAGGGGACTAAGATCTAGAAATGTTGAAATGTTACTATCATCTGCAGTTAATCTTCTGTTTCAGGGCTTAAAAATTGTTTCTTACCCTGTTTTTTCCTAGTATTTAATACACTTTAAGTATTAAAAATAATACATTCTTCTTCCAAAATTTTAGAATTCTTTAAATACAGTACCTTAATTTATGGTATTGAATGTTATGTCCCTTTGATGGAATAGAGCAAATGATGCTTGGTTCTGTCTGCTTATACTTAAAAATAATTTAACTTAAATGCATGTTTTTGATAGAACCTTAGAATATTATGAATTGTCCAGTATCTTGGAAGGTAGTCTTTGTGTATGAACCTGTTTATTTTTGTGTAACTCAGTGCAGTGGATAGTCTGGAAAGTGATGATTGTATTTACACAGACATGTAAATAGAATGTTTATTGGGGATTAGTTATAAATATACATAAAGGACACATTATCAAATCTTTGTCATTTACCTATGACCTGAAGCAATATTCATGAGCCTCATCATTTGCTATTTTTGGAGTCACCTTTATAGCATTTCGTTCTTAGCCTTGTTGCTGGGTTATTTTCTCATAAGCTTTTCCTAATCATTTTACGTATAGTGCTTTCTTCCTTTTATTTTCAAGACCCACTCCAGGTTAGTTAATATTTATAATTGTATATAAATGTATTATTATAAAACATTTACAATTATGATTGATATTTATGCATAAAATTGTGTGTTCATTACATAGCTCAAAGGAGAATTTGTCTTTGCAGTGCTGGTGGGATATATAAACAAATTTGCATTTATGCGTGTGTGTGTGTGTGTGTTTATGTGTGTGTGCTGTATTACTGATGACATGTGGCAGACTTTTGATGTAAATCTTGTGAATATGAACCTGACCATTGACGACCTTTCATCCCTGTTGTAGACAGACAAAAGTGCAAATAAATGATTCAGTCCTGCCACAAACATTGGTCAATTATCTCATTCCATGCCAAGCACTCTACTGGTTACTAGATGAGAACTGACTGAATGTTAGTTTATGGACCCATAGCATATGGTCACTGATTTCTGTAGAATCATATACCTGGATAATTTTTTAAAATAATTTTGTACGTATCGCCATCAAAAGTCTAAGTTTCATTTTGAGTCTTATTCCTTTATAATGTTATATTTGTCTTTTCTACTTACAAATAACCTTTTCTGTCTCTTTTTATTTTCTTTCTATATCCTTTTACTAATCACTCATCAACTTACAAATGACTTATTCAGTTTATTAATTTATCTGATTCACTGGTTAAATGTATACCATGTACTGAGGATCATGCAAGATATTAAGAGTCCCTGAGTTATCAGGTATGGGTTCTGTTCCCGAAGCCAGAAAGGAAAGATGAGACGTTGTGGCTGGGTTGGTTGCTCTCTCCCAAGTTGCTCTTTCTTTTAATTTTAATTGTCTTTTAAATTTTATCCTGTCTTCACTGTATTCTACCTCAGTGCTTAAAATATAAGTACACGATAATTTTTATGAAATTAATAGGAATTTAAATGTTACACAATTTCTAGCCTGTTGTCGCCTCATTTATTTCCAAATTCTCCTTCCTTCTGTTCTTCATTGACCTTTCCTGTGTGTGTGTGTGTGTGTGTGTGTGTGTGTGTGTGTGTTGATTACCTGTCTTCTCTCTTCTACCTCCTTTACTCTAAATGCCACTTCCTCTTTTCTTCTTACTCAACAAATTTTTTTGCCAGTTGTGGCCATGTTAGCCTTTGCCCCCACCTCTGTTGTTTAACTGAATTTAGCCACCCTCTTTGGCTTTATTTTCCTTTTGTATCTAATTCTTTTATTGTTCCAGAGCATCTTATTTTCTCTTTTGCTTCTCTAGCCCACCTGCCAGGGCCTCTGAGTGCCCACTGATGTTAGGTAGTTCTGTGCAGGTGTTTTGTGGAGTGGAATAGACTGGTTCTGGCAGCATCATCTGGGTTCCAAGAGGGAGACTGTGGGGCAGAGATGATGATGAAAGTTGACTCATTTCTTTTTTTTTGACTTTCTCCTCGAGAAAGATGTGGCTGGTACTCAGTGACAGGACTGTGTGAGATTGGAGGAGACAGGCGGTGGGAAGTAAGACACGTTTGATTTCACCTTGTCCACTTTGCCCAGGGACAGCTGTCATCAGCTGCTCATCACTGTAATGGAGAGCACTTACCCTCCTGATCAGAAACAGCCTTATTTATTAAAAGAAAAAACAAACAAAAAAAAAAAACCCAAAAATAAAACTTTGGGCCTATAGCACTTTGACCAGATGAAAAATTTTTGTTAAAAGTTAAAAAGTGTTGTAGTAATAACATCAGGAAATATTGCTACCCGAGAAAAATCGTAGTAAGTTGGATATTTTAACTTTGTTTTTAGCTCCTAATTATAATGTCTGTTTTGGCCCAAGGCCAGTCTCTATCTGTAGTTCCAAATTAATTCCAAGACCCTAGCCATATCTTTTTTGTACTCAACTATTCCACGTGAGGCACCATGAAAGCTATTAAAAACAAAACTCAAGATTGACCTAGTATCTTTCCATGTCTCTGTGTATTTGGAAAGAGAAGGTAGAACATAGGTCCTCAATTCTTAATCTGAAAATCATGAGGTTGGATGTGTTTTAGAAAGCGTATGGGACGTAAGGTATACTGCATGTCACATCTCCAGATGTGTGGACATACTTTTAACATAGTTAATTAGGAGTATTCACACTGAGCGGGGGAATATACAAATGTAAATAATCTGATGTCAGGTCAAGCATTCAGACTTTGATTTTGGGAATTGTGAATAAGAGATTGTGGGCTTGTTTTAAAATGTATTCAAGTGTTCGGAGGAATTAATTATGAGTCATGTTCAGGAAAAGGGAATATCAACTGTAGGCTGGTGTTAGACAAGGTGGGATTTTATCTGGTTTTGAAGGTCTGGATGGGATTCAATTTGCTCACTGTTGAACCTCTGGCAGCTAGAACGGCACCTGGCACATATTTGATGAATAAATATTTGACAGATGAGTAATTTGTGGAGAGAAGGCGGAAGAACATTTCTGTCCGAGGAGATGACCTGGAGGGAGGAGTGAAGGGAGTGAATTTGGTGACTTGTGGGTGATTGTCCGGGGTTTGCTCTGGTTGAGGTGAATACTCCACAATAAATGTGGGTAGGTGAGGTAGGGCCCATTGTAGATATTTGTGTATTTATGCCTTACCTACTACTTCAACAGAGGAATCCAGACTGGATCTGAGTGATGGCATACTCTTAAATGGGGATGGCAGAGAATTTAGATAATCAGTGTGGTTTGAAAAAGGAAAAGAAAAAGAAAAAATGATGTTCAGAATGAATTATAGTCGTGTGTGCTTCCCTACAGGGGTGTCTTAATAAATATGTGCGTATAAAACTCAAGACTGTGTTGAAGAAGCAGAGATGAGTCTGAATGTGAAGAAATTGTGCACATTGACCTAGTGAATTTGGAAAGTGACAGAGAGGAAGTCAAAGAAAATTTCCAAATTCTAATACGTGGTGATTAGAAATAGTGACTCCTTGGGCTGAAAGGGGAAAATGTGGAAGAGAAGCTGGAGAGGCTGATAAACTCACTCATATGACTTGGCATAAGGATTGGTTCCTATTCTTCAAATGTATTTATTTGTTGTCTTTTAAATGATATGTGTGTGTTCAGAGATATAAAGTATGTTTCAGTTTTCTTAATTCAGACCTTTTTAAGGATGTTGTAACAAGAAACAAAATCCTATGTGACGTGTGTGTGTGTGTGTGTGTGTGTGTGTGTGTGTGTGTTACATGCTGTTTCTAAGCTGTTTTTATATGAGGTTTATTTGAATTTCATCTTAAAAATGTAGAAACTGTTGAGTAGCATCAATTCCCCCTTGCACCTTTCATTATGCATTAGCAATTAACTCAGCTTCTCTCAGGTTGATGAATTTGAACTTGATCAATTATCTGATAGTAATTACCAGCACAGAGTGATGATTATTGCTGAGGTAACATTCTTATTTCATTTCTCTGTGCATTTCAGGCATGTCTCAAAGATGCACGTTTGCTTGACTGCAGAATATGACTTGCTCTTTTGGCTTCTGGCTTCTGGCACCGAGGTCAAACTATTTTAGGTTTTTTAAATGGAGTAGTATTGAAAAACAGTCCTCTGATATTTTAAACTCTGGACATGGCCTTCTGGCTTCTAGGAGAAGGAAGGAATGAGGCCCAGTCTTTTCTCCCGTAGCAGGCTCAAAATCTGATTTTTGTGTTTCTTGACAGTTTCCTTTCTTTTTTATCAACTCCTGGCAGGGCTGACCTGAATTTGTTTCCCTCTCTTGGAGTCCGTGAGCTTCCCCATCAGGAAGGTGCCTCTCTGCTGCTTTGATTCTTTAGCATTCAAAGCATCTTTAGAACAGATATGTGTAGACTGAAGGGCTAGCCTTTGCTCTTCTGGTTCTTTGAGCTCTGTTGAGATAATTGAGAGACAAGGTGTATGTGTTTGCTTGGATTGCCATAATAAAGTCCCACAAACTGGGTGGCTTATACAACAGAAATGTATTTTCTCAGAATTCTTGGGGCTAGAAATCTGAGGTCCATGTGTCAGTAGGTTGGCTTCTTTGGAGGGCCCCTGTCCTTGGTTTGTGGGTGACTGGCTTCTCTGTGTGTGTGTCCCAACTTCTTTTTTTTTAATGTTTATTTATTTTGAGAGAGAGATTTAAAAAAAATTTTCTTATTTATTCTTGAGAGACAGAGAGCCAGACAGAACATGCATGGGGGAAGGGCAGAGAGACAGGGAGACACAGAATTGGAAGCAGACTCCAGGCTCCCAGCTATCAGCAAAGAGCCTGATGCACGGCTCGATCTCACAGACCACGAGATCATGACCTGAGTTGAAGTTGGACACCTAACCGACTGAGCCACCCAAGCGCCCCAAGGATTGGTTTCTTCTGAGGGCCATGGTTTGTGGGTGACCATCTTCTCCCTGTGTGTCCGGGCTTCTTTTTTTTTTGTAAGTGTTGATTTATTTTGAGAGAGAGAGAGAGCAAGCAAGCAAGCAAGGGAAGGGGGGAGAGAGAGGGAGAGAGAATCCCAAGCTGGCTCTGTGCTGTTAGTGCAAAGCCAGACATGGGGCTCGAACTCACAAACCACAAGATCATGACCTGAACTGAAATCAACACTTGGGTGCTTAACCGACTGAGCCACCCAGGTGCCCCCCCAACTTCTTATACGAACATTAAACATACTGCTTTAGGATCTACCCTAATGACATAATTTCAACTTTATTACCTCCTTTAAAGACCTTATTTCCAAAGACGGTCAAATTCTGAGGGTAGTGAGGGTTAGGACTTCAACATATGGATTTTGGGGGGATGCAAAATGTAGCATATACAAGACAAATGGGACATTTGAGAAGCTTAAAAAATTATTAAGGAGAAATAAGTGAAAGGCAAAATAGAGAAAAGGAAAATGAAGACTTGCTTTTGCAAGGAGTGATAAGAGCTTTTATGTGTGCCATGTGTTACAATTGATAGTACATGTCTTGGTATCGTCTCAGTGTTTTCCCCCCACCAAACACAAAATGCAAGGTGCTGTCCTTGATCTCAGATACATCATCGAGACTCAGGTCTCCCATCTTGCCCATGATCTCAGAGCTCAGGAGTGACTGAGTCTTGACTGGAAGCCAGCCCTTCGGACCCTGTCTGGTCTTTTCATCACCCATGTGAGTAGATGAAAAGAAAGTAAGCTCTCCTAGGCAAATTCCGTGGCTTTTTTTGGTGTTGTTGTGTTTGGGAAACTTTGGGGATTAGAGGCATCATCTTCTTTTCAGCCAGTTCTGTTCTTGTTAGTTTTAACATTGGTTGTGCAGAAAACAAACACCTGCAGCAAGCTGCAACTCTTTTGAGAAGTCATGATTTTTCAAAGTCGTTATTTTATCATGAAAGCTTTCAAACATAAAAAGAGTAGAGAGAGTGGTGCAGTGAACTCCCATATTCTTATGGCTCAGGCTCAACACTTAAGATTTTGGTAAAATTGCTTCATCTATCCCTTCTTTGCTCTTAAAGCAAACCTCAGATAGGTTCCTTTCACTCTTTTCAGTATGTACCTTAAAAAAAATAGAGACATTTTCTGACATACTCTTAATGTCACTCAGAGTTTTCCAATTGCCTCAAAAATGCCCTTTTACAGTTGGTTTATTCAAATCAATATGCTGTGTATATTGCCATGTATTCAATATACTAAATTCTGTTTGACAATATATTTTCTTGCCTTTATTGCTCATCTGTTGTGCCCAGAGATACTTTGTTTCCCCAGCTCTGCAGAGAGAGAATGCTGTGATTTGGCTCATTCTGATGTATACTTTGTAGTAATGTTCCTTGGGAGTTTCAGAGCTCCTTGCTGGACAGTGCATGTAACAGCTCTTAACCAAAAACAAAAACAGTTCTGCCTTAGTTTTGAATGGATTTCCATTGCCTTAAAGAATCATTTAAATAATGATTTTCTTTCTGTGTACTAATCAGCACCATGTTATTTTTAAAAGGCTGAACTTTTCAAGAAAAACAACGTGAAAGTTAGGATGCATCTTTACAAAATGCATTGGTACACATGAGTACTACTTAAGGAACTTATTTCATTAACATTGACTCATTACATTTTGTGCACATGGAACACTGTTTTTATGAGATTATTTTCCAACCATAACTCATGAATACCAAGCTGCTAAAACAAGTTGGTAAACACTTGGTTTTGTCAAACGTTTATTTTTATAGTCAACAGGAATGCTGCTAATGTGAGTTAGCAAAGATTCTGAATACAATTGTTTGCTGACAGCTTTTAAAATATGACTTGTCGGGGCGCCTGGGTGGCGCAGTCGGTTAAGCGTCCGACTTCAGCCAGGTCACGATCTCGCGGTCCGTGAGTTCGAGCCCCGCGTCAGGCTCTGGGCTGATGGCTCAGAGCCTGGAGCCTGTTTCCGATTCTGTGTCTCCCTCTCTCTCTGCCCCTTCCCCGTTCATGCTCTGTCTCTCTCTGTCCCAAAAATAAATAAACGTTGAAAAAAAAAATTTAAAAAAAAAATAAAATATGACTTGTCTTATATTTTGCTAACACTTTGTCTCTTCCAATAGGTATAAATGACCAAGGATTGTACAGAGTTGTGGGGGTGAGTTCAAAGGTCCAGAGACTTCTGAGTATGTTGATGGGTATGCCTCTTTTCTAATCATTTTCCATGCATTGTTTGTTTATGTTCATTGACTTTACAACTTAATATTTCATAGTAACATACAGCACACTTGGGTGCCTCGATGAGTTTTCTCCTGAGCAGAGGTAGTTGATGCTGAGAAGTAGATTAGTGTTTGTCTCAGCACAGATTTCCACTCCCTCTTACCTTGTGTTCCATTTCTTAGTAAATGGGGGGAAAAAGAAAAGAAAAGAATGCAGCTCATGGGTGAATGTCGTCTTGTGCTTGCTTCTCACAGGAAAGTAGCAGCCAGGCCTCTGTGATTTGCATGGCTTCCAAATTGCCTGTCCAGAGTCTTGACAGTACATTTGGTTGGACAAGACCACTGGGACTCACTCATTTTTATGTTGCTTCCAAAACTGTCACTTGACAGCAAGGATCCGATTCTTGGGGACTCATTGGTATTCACAGTGGCTTGTTCGTAGTTTGCACCAGGCTCTTCTCCAGAACCATGCATGCTCCATCTGTGCTGATAACACAGTGTTCTTTGGCATCACAGACTAGAGGAAGCCAGCAAGTGAATTCATTTCATTACCCCAGACATTGCGTGAATGACAAAGCGCTTTTACATGACACGCCGCTGTCGGTTCGGTGCCACCTGTAAGGTGTCCTACCTCTCTCCCTGCCCCAAAGCTGGCTGCCTCTTGAGGAGTGATGATAACTCATCAGGCTTGAGGGCCTGTATGTCAAACCAATCTGTCGTTTTGACCTTGCTAAATATTAATTAACTTGATATCTCACTTTAATTAATCAGTATTAACAATGCCCTCAGGTATGCTGTAGATGCATTTAAAACCTGTCTGCATCTTAAAGCATTGTGGGAAGGACTCGTTTTTAGGAAGCATAAACCAAGATGAATAAAATCAACTGACATGTTACAGATAGGATTGCTTGTTTGGCTGTGTTTGAATTAAGGATTTAATAAGCAATAACCTTTTTTTAGCTATTAACTGCAGGAAAAATTGCCCATCATCAGTTGGAGAGCTGTCTTAGAATACATTCGCTTTCATGAGCTGTTTTCATTTTCTGCCTCTCTGGTTTAACTTGGGTGTGCAATTTTGGCGGTCAGATTTTCCTTTTTACCATTAGTGGTCTCCAAATTAAATAGACTCAGGTTGCCAGTGGTTCAGTAGCAGCTGGAAGAGTTTAATGGGGCTACAGCATCTGCTTTTAGTTAATTTTAAAATTAGAAACACTTCGCTCATTTCCAAGATGGTGTAATAATGATTAGAATTGGAAGGCTGTTGGTATCAGAAGGGGATATTTTGGCTGAAAGGCACACTTTGGCAGTAAATTGGTCCTGAGGATCCCAGCATTATTTTTATTGTCTTCTTGTTCGTGTTCAAGGGAAGTTCAAACAAGGGTGTCTCTGTGGTCACGGGGAAGTGTTAAGCTGTCTCAAAATTTGTTCTTAATCTCATAAAATCCCTCTTGATCTGCATCCCTGAACTAAGGTGGTAGTTTCCTCTGCTCATGGGAAATGTCTCAAGATAATCCCTTACTGGCAAGGTGTTTTAAAATATCTAAACCCTCAAAAATTCATGACCTGGAAAACGGTTTTCACTTTCCATGAGACTCAGAGCAGAGAAGTCTAGGATACAAGCGCGATACAACCTAATTTCAGTTGCTGACAAAGGAAATTTGTTTTCCCAAGAAGCATTTCTTCAGGAAGTTGAAGAATTGATGAGAGGGATGACACTGACTTGATTATTTCCTTGTAAAGGGGGGTTGGGCACTACCACAATAATTATTTTACAATAATTCCTAGTATGAAATTGAAGATTGTCAGTCACAAACTTTGGATTTTTTATTAGGATTAATATTGCTTTCTTGTTACTTTGTTACCAACTCAAACTTTAGGTCTTGACAAAATAGATTTATTCACTGAATCTTAATTTAAAATTCCCTTAAGATACCTTTTTCCTTCTATCCCATTCACTAAGTGTTCAAATAAATAATTTATACCTCTTCCAAAAAAAGGATTTTAAGAGTTCTGTGTAGTTGTGTATACCCTATCCACTGGATATTCTTTCTTTCCATCTTATCTCACCTCCCTATGTTGTTCTAGGGTTCTATATCTTAAAGAGGAAAAAAAAAAACACCGGATGAGTCTGCCAGATTTTTAGCTTTGCTCTTTTAGACCAGTGTCCCCACTCTCCCTGCCCCAGGAGTTCTGATGATTTTGCCCATTTGGTATTAGGCAATTATTTATTCATTTTTTGAGAGAGAGAGAGTGCAGGCAGGGAAGGGGCAGAGAGAGAGGGGGACAGAGGATCTGAAGCGGGTTCTGTGCTGACAGCAACAAACCCGATGTGGAACTCAGGAACCATGATCTGAGCCAAAGTTGGACACTTAATGGACTGAGCCACCCAGGTGCCCCAGTATGAAGCAGTTATTTTTTTAAGTTGCTATTCCTCCAGGTAATTTGTATTTCAGATTTGGATTTTTCAAAGTACAATTTGTTTGTATTGAATTTTTCTTTGTAGAGATGAGAAATAATCCATTTTTTTTATGTCTGAGAAAAAATTCCAAGGCATTTAGTATTTTTGACAAGAACTTCTGTTTACTTGGTTCTTTAGTTCTTGAGAACTAATTATTTACTTGGATGTTTTAATATTACTGTCATTTTTATATAACGTGTGTATTGTTTGTTTGAAATGTTTTGAGTATTTACTCTTGTGTAGAAGTTTGTGATGATTTCTAAAGAAAGGATGAATGCTTAGTATCTTCCATGTTTTCTTCACTTGTTGGTGTGTTTTCACTCTTCATATTTAAGATTAAAATAAAGAAAAATCTTTCTTTCCATTCTTCATCTCTCCCCATCTTCTTCTCCCCCACACCCCTGTTTCCTCCACCCCTTTCTTCTCTCCTCTGCCAAGAAGGAGTACGAATGGCAGTTGACCACAGAAAGTCCTCTAAATAGACATGTCATATCTACTCCTCCAGGTCAGGTCAGGTGATGGGAGTTGTTGTCTTAGTTGTCTTCTATCCTGGGAGCCAGAAGGTAGTGCTCAGCTCCCTTTCCCTGGACCACACTTCTTAAGTTAAAAAAAAAAAAAAAAAAAAAAAAAAAAAAAATATATATATATATATATATAATCACACACACATACATAATATATACATATATATGTATATGTATATATACACACATACATACATACAAAGTCCAACTGAGCAGTTGTCTTCCTCCCCTTTTCAGGTGTTTTTCTTCCCCTTTTGCTCTAACAGAGGGCACACACACATAGACATGTAACTTTGTAAAAGTTTTATGTTTGTTTTTTACGTAGTAACTTTAGAGCACTTGGGGAGGGAAGGGAGAAATACCGGATGAGGTGTGTTTGGGTGAGTCATGGATTTTTAGTAAATGGGGTGAGAATGTAGCAGGTTAATTACAATAGTTATTGGCAGGTTAGAACTCAGATGGGTTAGAGTTGTCAGTGTTCTCCCACTTCACCACTGAAGAATGAAAACATCAGAGCAGGGAGGGGAAATTATAAGAAAATGTGGTGGCAGCGTAAGTGTGTTGGTGAATTTGGTGGTTATTTCTAAATTTAACTTGCAAAATAGGCAGGATTTTATTTTTAGACACAGAACCATAGAAAACAAGATATACAACTAACTTGGAAGTTTTACTTAAAAAAAATCACCTTATTTGTTTGTAAGACAGCTTTTTCATATACATTGGGGAAAACAAAGTAAACTAATATAGGTGAAAATTATGATTTTGGATTTATAATGTATATTCTCAAAATTCATTCAATCAGTGTGCTCCTTCAAGTACTTTAAAGTGGGGCCCAGGTCAATTTTTGGAATATTGCATTTAGGTGCTTTGCATTTAGGTGGGGCTGAAAATTTCCAGTTTCAAAAAAAAAAATACTGGTTACGTAATTATGAAACATTCACTCAAATAAACAGTTAACTGTATCTGTGCTTGTTAGTTTTAACTAGTACATAAAGGTGTTGTCTCTTAGTCAATAAGGGAGCAAAATCCCTTCCTTATTTACAGTAGAATGTATATTCTGATTGAACACTCAAATGCATTTATAAGTTTGAATCCCAAGTAAGTTATTAGCAAATTTACCTGGTCCCAGTGCATCCACTGATTCTAAAGAACTGCTAGGTATGATTGAGTTATTTGAAAACAGTAAAAATTTAATAGGGGATTAGTACCATAGACACTATGTAGTCATTAGCCTCTGATGTGACAGCCACTTTTTATTCCATGAATTCAAAGGGTGGCTTACTTTTCCATAGAAAGGCTATGATTCTCGAAATATAGAATGATAATTTGGTAGAAAGATGAAAATAAAAGATTTCCTTTAGAAGCCTCCTGGATTTTAAAATGCTGATTTGCCAGGAGCGAATTGATTGAAAATGTTATCTGACTTGTACGTTAAAATGAGATTTAAATAATTGATTTAATGAGAGAGAGAATATTCAGTTACTGAAGTAATGGGTTGGCAAAGCCTTTAGAACAGAATTATTTAGTCCCAGTTATAAAGGATTGCACCTTTAATCAGGGTGCTTAATTTGATTCCTTGAATGTATCTGTGGCTTGTCTGACAAGCTTGGTAACAAATGAGTTCTGAATTGTAGGAACTGATCAAAATGTAATCAGTGTCAATTGCCATTGTTGTAGTTTATTGCATGTTGCTGTCAGTTGCTGTAATCAAGAACTGTTGAAGTGCTTTAAAAAGTCTCTAGACTTTTGAGTAATTGACTTCATATGTATGATGTTATGGCTGTGAAATAACCATCACTTCCTGTTTTACTTTGTTTCTGGAAAGTTTGAGAATAGCATAGTTTGAGATAGGTGAGTTGTCACCTATCCTTCCTCATGCCCAAGCCTAAAGTTTTTTAAGTGACATGCCTGACTGAATGCAGTGGTCCCGTTCTGACAGGCTTTTCTTTTTAGTGCCTTTAAAGAGGAAATACTAACAAGATGTTTCCTCCCCTATATAGATAAATACAGTGTAAGAGAGGGAAAAAAAAAGTCTGAAACAACTAGTTTTCTTGGCTCTTAGTTGAAACATCATTCTGGAGTGAGGGAGAAATCAAGTCTTTTCCTGGAATGTCTGATTTTTTCCTTTGGATGATGGGGTGTAGAAAACGAGGCAAGTTTCTACTGATTATTTAATATCTGTCATCATAACCCATTTACTACACTTCCCTTTGAGTAGGAACCACCACTGAATGCTTATACTTTTAGTGACTCGGTTGTGGTAATTGCCTACTCATTTAAACAAGGTACACATTGCTTATTTGCTTTGCTACTCTTTGTAGTTCTGTGAGAGTGTTTACATGATCGCTGTTTTGTAGATGAAAACCCGGAGTTCAGACCGGTGTTCATGTGACTTGGTTTGAGTGGTGTGGCTGCTTAGGGTGGCCGTGAGGATTTAAGCCCAGGTTTGTGAGAACATGCTGCACTCATTCCTCTCTGGTGCCAAGCCGCAGTTGAGTGGAGTAGCCCAGCCTTGTAAGGATCAAGGTGCCACCATATACAGAGTGCTGGCCTTTCCCTTTCTGTTTCCCACCCTCCTTTCCTTTTATTTCAACCAAGACTCATTTCTTCCCTTTTATTTTTATTTATTTTTAATTTTTTTAATATTTTATTTTTGAGAGAGAGAGAGAGTGAGCGAGCGAGCAGGGGAGGAGCAGAGAGAGAGAGAGAGAGCAGGCTCTAGGCTCCCAGCTGTCAGCACAGAGCCTGACACGAGGTTCAAACTCACGAACCTCAAGATCATGACCTGAACAGAAGTTGGACGCTTAACCGATGAGCCACCCAGGCCCCCCTCATTTCTTCTTTTGTAGAATTTACTGTCTCCTTTCCCCTCCCTTGTTTGTTTGTTTGGTTAGCCAGACATCTTTTTCTGTAGAGTTTATTAGCTATTTGAAAGGGCATCTGGAAGAAACACATCATTAACACCCTTTCGGGACAAAGAAAACTAGTTTTAGTTAGAATGAATGTCAGAAGCATTGCACAGAGGCTTCCAATAAATATTTCTTAGATGAATGTATAAATTACGATGTTAATGTCAAAGTTGAGTTTAAATTTATGTATTACCATATTGCTATTTTGGTTGATCGTGCATTAATCTTCAGAAAGATAATCTGTTGAGTCCAGATCTTAGAAGTGTGGGACCAAACTTCCTGTCCTTTCTTCCCACTGACTTGTCATTTTGCCATTAACAGGGCTGCCTGTTTCCCTTGTCATAACACAGCGTGATAACAGTAATGCCACCTGAAACATGGTAAAATGTATAGATACTGTAGATGCTACATGCCCCAAGCCCTGACTGTGGGGTAGTGTCTTTAATAATAGAATAACTACCACCGTGGTGGTCATCACAGCTGTGTATGCTTTGTAGTTGTGAATATTGAAATGTCTACTATGCCTAGGTCTTCCCTCCTTCCAGCCCCATCTTATCCTTTACCTTGATCTTCACTATGGGTTTTCCGAAGTTGCTTACAAATGTCTAATAATAGAACATGGCTTATAATAGAAGAAATTTTGTACGTTTTTATAAGGACTCCCAGAATTAATAATTTGTGGTTTGGCCATTTAAAAATGGAAGCTTTGTGAACCAGTCAAGAAGACCTTTGGATGTCCAAGGTTTTAATTATTGTTTTCTTGCCTGCTTGCTCACCAGATGTAAAAACATGCAATGAGGTGGACCTGGAGAATTCTGTAGATTGGGAAGTGAAGACAATAACAAGTGCCCTGAAACAGTATTTGAGGTAAGCTCCTCTCAGTAACAGGAGGGAGGTGTGGGCTCTTGGGTATCTAACGTGTGGTAGATGCCAACGCTGCCTGGAGATCTCGATCATTGAGTTCAACCTTACAGAACAGGAGGACATTCATGATGGATCTGTGTCTCTGAAAGTGCCATCAGTAGTAGTTGAATGTCTGTTGTTAGGTAAATTGCAAAACAGAATCGGAAAAGACAAAAGTGTGTGAAGTAGATGTCTATTGTAGATGGGAGTTTTGGGAATTAAATGTTATGAAGCAATGAGGAAGAAGGCCATTTATCAATTTTTATCGAACCTTTTATTTATGTTTTAGGCTACAATGAAGAATTTTTTTTGGTTTAAATTTAAACCATTGAGTCTAGGGGTGCCTGGGTGGCTCAAATGGTCAAGCTTCTGACTTGAATTCGGCTCAGGTCACGATTTCACAGTTCCGTGAGGCTGGGTGCCACATCATTCTCTGCTCTTGCTTTCTCTGTCTCTCTCAAAAATAAATAACCTTAAAAAATGATAAACCGTTGCACCTAGAGGCTTATAATGATAACACATAAATACAAAGCTATTTTTAAAGAAGTTTATTTGAAGTTTTAGGATAAACTTAAGTTTTGCATTTATTACAGAAAATATTTAGGACCAGAGTTAGAATAGGGCTCAGCATCTCTATGGGTGATTACCCTTTTTATAAAGAAGAAAGGAACTTAATGATAGAAACCTTGAGGTTAGATGAAGAACAATACAAAGTGAGTGAAAGAATGAAAAAAAATTATGATCGTAATTCTTTTATTTTTTAAAGTTTATTTATTTTGAGAGAGACAGAGCGTGAGTGGGGGAGGGGCAGAGAGAGACTCCTAAGCAAGCGCCATGCTGCTGGCACAGAGTCCAGTGTGGGGCTCAAACTCAGGAAACTGTGAGATCATGACCTGAGCCGAAACCAAGAGTCAGATGCTTAACTGACTAAGCCACCCAGGTGCCCTATGAATGTAATTATTTTATTTTATTTTATTTTATTTTATTTTATTTTATTTTATTTTATTTTATTTTATTTTATTTTATTTTATTTCATTTCATTTTATTTTCATTATTTTATTTATTTTTTTTTTAGTGTTTATATTTGAGAGAGATAGAGACAGTGTGTGAGCAGGGGAGGGAAAGAGGGAGATACAGAATCCGAAGCAGGCTCCAGGCTCTGAGCTGTCAGCACAGAGCCTGATGCGGGGCTCGAACTGAGGAGCTGTGAGATCATGACCTGAGCTGAAGTCAGTTGCCCAACCGACTGAGCCACCCAGGTGCCCCGACCCACGACTGTAATTCTTATGCTGCGGTTCTGTTGGGGATTTTAATAGCAAATGGCTTTGCTCCCCTACCATCGTTTCTTTTTAACCAACATGTAGGATCGTGTTTCAGGTAGATAGTATTTGGGTTTGAATGAGCACATAGAATGAAATGTTACTATATAATTTATATGTCGAGTAGTTCATCTATTTGAAAAATTCCAAGTCTGTGCAACCACAGACAGTTAAGTATACTGAATCCTCATGGCTCCATTATACTGCTTCTGAAGTTACCAACACTCTACCCTTCTTGTTTCTTCAGTCTCCCTACCTGCTACTTTTTTTGGATACTATTTGAAAGATTTTCTAAACCACCCTATTGCTTCCCCCCTAAATATTGAAGTATATACTTAGAAAAAGATAAGGACTTAAAAAAAGAGTGTAGAAAGACAAAAAAAATAGTTACCATACCCAACGAAATTAATACCATCTAATACTCAGTCCATGTTTGAATTTTCACTGATTTTTTTTTTTCAAAAGGTCTTTTTATATTTACTTAAATTCTGACAGGGTTTGAGTAATGTCAACACATTTCATTTGATTGATGTGTTTTAAATCACTTTTAATCTGCATAGTCTCCTTCCTCTGCACAGCTTTCTTCCTCAGCGTTTTCTTGTTTGTTTGCTTATGAACCTGGGTCATTTTTAAATAGAATTTTCTACATCTTAGGGCAGATTGTGTCATGGTGTCATTTAACATGTTTCTCTAGCCATCATATTTCCTGTAAACTAACAGTTAAATCTATAGGCTTTATTAGATCCAGGTTAGGTTTTTATAAAAAACATGATTTATTGCAAGAATACAGTATAGTGGTGGCATATTTTTCCTGTATTATATCAGGAGGCCTGTGTTATCTGGTTGTCCCACTTTTTAATGAAATTAAAATTTATCAGTGGGTTCAGACGTGTATTACCTATTTTTGAGTGTTTTATTTCGACAAGATATCTTTAACCACTGTTTAATTTTTTTCCCTTAAAGTATTAAGTACAGAATTGCACTTAATATCCCTAATTGATAAAGGGATAAAATTAAGGCTAAACCTATGTGCTTATGGCTGTCTTCCTATCTGCCACTGATGGTGACTAACTGGCTTGGATGAGAATTATAGACAAAATTAATCTCCTTAGCTCCCACTTTGGGATTAGAATGTAAGCTTCCTGAGGATAGGCACCGTATGTGTCTTGTTCACTGCAGTGTCCCCAGCATCTAGAGCTGTACCTGTCACTCAGAGACAGTGCTTCCTGACTGGGGAAATTTTGCATCCCCCAGGAGATACTTGGCAATGTCTGGAAATATTCTTGGTAGTCATGATTGCTGGAAAGGGGGTGCTACTGGCATGTAATGGATGGAGGCCAGTGATGGGCTGCTAAACATCCTACAGTGCAGGAGACAACCCACCCTTGCTCCTGTATGTACAAAATAGCAATAGTGCTGAGATTGAGAAAGCATGTAATAGATGGAGAGGGAGAGGGATATAAAAATACGAGTTGCATATGTTAACTTGATGTGCAAAGGATGCTGCCGCTCCAGGAAGGAGCTTTAAACCCATTTTACTGTTTGGTAAAATCGTGGCTACTAGAGTTAAAGGGATTAACCAAGGTGACTCAGTTATTGGTGTGGAAACTAAGGGCAAAAATCCAGTTCTTTTGTAATAAATTGCATGTTTTTTTCTCCCTGTTCCACACCAGTTCTTTTTTTTCCTTGTGGGATAAGTAGTTTAATAAACTTAGAGGATCTTTTTATTGAGTACCGTAAGTAAAATTTCTTTTTGGTTCTTGATACTTACTTAAGCTAGTCCCTTATCGCTCTTGGTCTTGTGTTGCTTTTTCTGCCTTTTTCTCTCTTTGCGTTGCTTTATCCTTTTGAATTCTGCTTTTAAGCAAACATTGCCTAGAGAACAACATTATGAGATGCTATTATTATATAACTTCACTCCTAACAATATACACAGTCTGCCTGAATGTGATAAAGTGATTATCATAAAATGGCAGATGCCTTGGGAGATTTTGAAACTTAGGTTGCTGTTCTTTCCCCTGTGTTATTTTTAGCAACTAAAAATGCAGTAATTAGGATTTAAGTAATACTTTTTCTGGTGGTGCACCAAATGGGAGAAAACAGAGTTTGTATTTTGGCTATCTGCTTATGGCCTGAGCATGTGCATTTCTTTCAGTACAAGAGGTAATACAGCGTGATGGTCAAGAGCATGGTTGGAGCCAGCCTGCGTGGGTTGGAATCCCAGCTTTGTCACTGAAGGCGCCATAGCACAAGTCGAATATAGCTTTTCTCACCACAAAAGCTATTGCTCTTGAATTCTTCTCTACGCAAATAACCCAGCCATCATATTGGATGGGAGGCTGGAGGTGGAAGAAGGGAAATAGCCAAACCCCTCAAACCCTAGGAGAGAGATAAAGATGTGCAGCACATACGTGTATGGCATCTCCCTTTTTCTTGTATTGACTTGAGGCAAAAATTCTTTACTTGAGTGTTTTAGAGGGCTGAATACCAGCTCTCTGATTGAGTGCCTATCTTTTCAGACCATAATTTAGATTTTCAGCCACGTGTTCATTACAATGGGTTCCCATTGTGAGGGGACAGAGGAGCTATTTTGTGAGATTTTTAGTAAACTGATTTTACCTAGAGGGAACTTTTAAAGCCTGGAAACTAGAATGGAAGTTTTGGGGAAGAAAATGCCTGCTTAAATAAATATTATGATTTATGTTCTTAGATCCCAAGGGGTGGCAAAGAGAGGTAGCTCAAAACATGTTGGATGGCAAGTTGAGAGATACAGTGACTCAGTATAATACATTTTGTGTGGGGAACGTGTCATTTTTATTACTGCTTCCCGAACTTCAACAATATTTAATACTTACTATTTATGCTGTATTGACTAGCAGACATATGGCAATGGTAGAAGTAGCTCGTCGAAGATACCTAGGTACAAGTTCATTTTTATTGGAAAAGCAATGCTGTCCGTGCTTTTCCAAATGTTCTCTCCCCCCTCCCCCATTTTCTTCCCAGTACCATTTAGCTTTCCTTCTGTGCCAAGCCGTCATTTTCCTTCCTTGCCATTTTTTACTTGTTCGTATTTTGAAACAAAAAAACCTAAAGGTTTACTTCTTTTTATTGAGGCTGTGGTATAATTGCTTTTATTTTTCTTCTTTAAATGAGAGCGTAGGAGATGAAGGGGAGGGAGAGGGGAAATAAGAAACAGCTTTTCCTCACTAGGGCTTTAAGTTTTAGTTAATGTGCCTACAGTTGTTATGTGTGTGTGTGCATATGTTTACTAAGTGGTATGTAGGGAATATAACCTGTAAATATGTTTTTGCACCTGTTTTGTTTGCTTTATAAACCACTTTATTCAAGTGAAGTTGACATATAATAAACAGAACATTTTTATAGTGTACCTTTTGATAAGTTTGACATGTGTTTATGCCTGTAAAGCAGTCAAGAAAATCAGGATAGTGATCCTAACCACTAGCCCCCAAAGTTTCCTCATGCACCTTTGGAATCTATCTCTCCCACCTTTCCCTTTCACTCCCTCATTCCTAGGTTACCACTGCCCTGCTTTCTTTCACTGTACATTATTAATTGGCTTTTTTTATAATTTCATATAAATGGAATAAAAATACATCTTTAAAAAAAATCTGGGTTCTTTTATTCAGCATAATTAGAGATTCATTTGTGTTGTGGCAAGTCCAGTAGTTGATTCCTTCTTGTTGCTAGTGTTCCATTGTATGGATACACCGCAGATTATTATGGTTCATTCCCTTGCTGATGAATATTTGGGTTGTTTGTAGCTTCTGGCTATTACAAATAAAGCTACCAAAAACATTTCTTTTTTTTTTTTTTTAATTTTTTTTTCAACGTTTATTTATTTTTGGGACAGAGAGAGACAGAGCATGGACGGGGGAGGGGCAGAGAGAGAGGGAGACACAGAATCGGAAACAGGCTCCAGGCTCTGAGCCATCAGCCCAGAGCCTGACGCGGGGCTCGAACTCGCGGACCGCGAGATCGTGACCTGGCTGAAGTCGGACGCTCAACCGACTGCGCCACCCAGGCGCCCCCAAAAACATTTCTGTATAAATCTTTGAGCAGACTTATATTTCTCTTGGTTCAAGCCTAGGAGTGGGATGTCTATCTAGATTGTATGTTGGATATATGTTTAACAGTTTGGGAAACTGACGAACTGTGTTTTTCCAGAGTGGTTGTATAAGAGTTCCATTTCCTTTACACCCTTGCTAACTCTTGATATGGTCAGTCTTCTTCATTTTAGCCATTGTAATAGCTGTATAGTGGTAGCTCATGTACTTTTTTTAAATGTTTGTTTATTTTCAGAGAGAGAGAGGGAACATGAGTGGGGGAGGGGCAGAGAGAGAATTCCAAGCAGTCTCCGCACTATCAGTGCTGAGCCTGATGCAGAGCTCATGTCAGGAACCATGAGATCGTGACCTCAGCCGAAATCAAGAGTCAGATGCTTAACTGACTGAGCCACCCAGGCACCCCTCTCATGTACTTTTGTTTTTCATTTCCATTATGACTGATAATGTCAAGCTTTTCTACGTGTGTATTTGCATTCTCTGTATCTTCTTGGGTGAAGTGTCTGTGTCTTTCATGCAATAAAAAAAAATGGAGTTATTTGTTCATTTGCTCTGTTTTGATAATTTTTTAATGTATTTTGGATATAAGTCCTTTCTCAGATACGTGTTTTGCAAATGTTTCTTCAGTCAGTGGCTTGTCTTTTCATTCTCTTAATAGTGTGTTCCAAAGGGCAGTCAATTTTAATGTGGTGCAGTTTATCAGTTTTTCTTTGTATGAACTGTACTTTTGGTGATGTGTCAAGAAATCTTTGCCTAATCCAAAGTCACCAAGGTTTTCTTTTCTATTTTCTTCTAGAAGTTTCATAGTTTTAGGTTTTACACTTAGATTTGTGATTTTTTGAGTTAATTTTTATGTAAGATACGATATATGGATCCAAGTTCACTTTTGAATATGAATGCCCAGTTATTCTAATACCATTTGTGGGAAAAGCGCTCTTTTTTCCCCTGAATTATCTATTTAGATGATCATACAGTTTTGTTTTTTTTTTATTTTAGTTTGCTAGTGTGGCAAATTGCATTGAGTTTTGTTTTAATATTAAGGCAGTATTGCATTTGTGCCGTAAACCCAACTTGGTCATGATGTATTATCCTTTTATGTATCTTGTTGAATTTGAACTTTGCTGATTCTATTTAGAATAGTTGCATCTATATTCATAAGTATTAAGGTCTGTTGCTTTCTTGTAATGTCTCTAATTTTGGTACTAGGGTGGGGACATGAAAGAATGAGTAGGAAAGTATTCCTTCTTACATTTTCTGGAATTTGCATAGAATTTGCATAGGATTGGTGGTATTACTTTGGTAGAATTCACCAGTGAAGTCATCTGGGCCTGGGGTTTTCTTATTGGCAAGATTTTTAACTACAAATTCAGTTTCTTCAGTAGATGTGTTACCTGATTCTTCTGGAGTGAGCTTTGGTAGTTTGTGTCTCTCAAGATATTTATTCTTTCATCTAAATTACTGAATTTGTGGGCATAAAATTGTTCATGCTATTCCCTTATTTTCTTTTAAATATCTTTAGAGCCTACAGTGGTTTTACAATTATCTCTACCATTCTATCATTCCTGACATTAGTAATTTGTGTTTTCTCCTTTATTTCCTAATTACTCTGCCTAGATTTATTATTTTCATTGATTACCTCAAAGAACTGCTTTTGGATTCATGTATGTTTTCTATTTTTCTTGTTATCTTTTTGTTGATTTCTGCTCTGATCTTTATATTTTTTCTGTTCTTTTGCTTATTTGGGGTTTAATTTACTCTTTTGTTTTTTTGTTTTGTTTTGTTTTCTAGCTCTCTAAGATGGAAAGTGAAGTCATTGGTTTAAGATCTTTCTGTTTATATAGGTGTTGAATGATATAAATTGACCCCTAAATACTGCTTTACTAATAACGTCCCTTAAATTCTGATGTTATATTTTCATTTTGCTCAAAATACTTTCTAGTTTCCCTATCTTTTGGGTTTTCCAGATATCTTTCTGTTACTGGTTTTTAATTCATTTTTTATTGTAATCAGAGAAATAGCTAGTGTAAATTGAACCTTTTAAATTTACCAAGAAAGATTTGTTTGATGGCCTAAAATATGGTTTATCTTGATAAATGTTCCATGTGTGCTGGGAAAGAATGTGTTTACTGCTGCTTTTGGATGGACTAGCACTTAGGTGAAGGACATATCAATTGGATAAAATTGGTTGATAGGATACAGAAGATGTGAATAAAGCTAACTGATTTTTTTTGGTCTACTTGTCTTATCACTTATTAAAACAGAGAGGTATTTAAATCTCTTGCCATAGTTGTGGATTTGTCTGTTTCTCCTAATAGTTCAGTTTTTGCTTCATGTATTTGGAAGCTCCTGTTATTAGATTTGTTAACATTTAGGATTGTTGTCTTGTTAATTGTCCTTTTTATAAGTATGAAAGGAACTCCTTTATCCCTACATTTTTCTTATCTTTTGTCAATGTCTTAAATTTGTGTGTGTGTGTGTGTGTCTTTGATTTTTTTTTTTCTTGAGTATTTGAAGAGGAATTTCCGGGTTATACGATTTAAACATTTTAAAGATTTTTAATATCTTGCCAGATTGCCCTCCAGAAAGACTGTGCAGATTGATACTTGTCTTAGTGTTCTTTTTTTTTTTTTTTTTTAAATTTTTTTTTTTCCAACGTTTATTTATTTTTGGGACAGAGAGAGACAGAGCATGAGCGGGGGAGGGGCAGAGAGAGAGGGAGACACAGAATCGGAAACAGGCTCCAGGCTCTGAGCCGTCAGCCCAGAGCCCGACGCGGGGCTCGAACTCACGGACCGCGAGATTGTGACCTGGCTGAAGTTGGACGCTTAACCGACTGCGCCACCCAGGCGCCCCCTTGTCTTAGTGTTCTTGAAGTGTTTTTATAGAGTACAGAAATCTGGTCTTCTAAAATTTAAGATAATGTATAAAAGTTGAGTGAACTGTAGCATTCTGTTGACCACAGGATAAAATATACTACCATTTGTGTAATCTGCTTGGTAGAAAATTAAAATTATATGTGTAATTTTCAAGTTGTCATATATTTTACATCATATCTTTTATTGTTTCATATGCATAAGCCAAAAGTGGATATCATGTTTCTATACTAGAGATATGTAAGAGGAGAGGTTATGATATTTGTTTAAACTTTTTAACATATTTTGTAACGTCTTCAGTTAATATTCTAGAGATGATTTTCAGAATTTTATGCTTACATTTGGTTGCATTGAATGTTTGTCTCTAAATAAGCTAATATGTGGAAGCAAGTTTTATGTAAAAAATCAGATATTTATAAAGGTACTTTCCAAGATTAAATATGAAATACTATGTGCTTAGATCTGATAGGGATTTGTGGCTGCTTAAGCTTTGGTAGTACCTAACGCAAATAGTGCTTTATAAGGTAATCCATTGGATTTATGTATCTTTTTGATATGTAAAAATGTTTCCTAGGGAAGTTTTACACAGTAAATGATAAATGCATATCATACTTATAACCTTTTATAAAAAATGAGCACAAAGAGTATAGTGACCTGTTTGGTAATTCTGAGCTGTCCTTTTCATACAGGAGTCTTCCAGAGCCTCTTATGACCTATGAGTTACACGGAGATTTCATTGTTCCAGCCAGTAAGTATGATGTAGAGGTGCAGAGACAGTTGGATGGTTGACAGTGTGTTTAAACTAAAATTTCCATGTGAAAAATCTAACTTCGTGTTCTTGTAATCTGTGTTAAAAATAGAAATCACTTCAGAAGATGTTTGGTTTGTTCTTTTAGAGGGTGAAAAAGAGGGACAAGTAATATATCCATTCATTCATTCACATTTATTTATTGCCTACTGTGTGCTAGTCACCGGTAGATACTGGGTACATGGAACCGTGAAAGGATTTCTGCCCTCAGGAGTCAATTCTCTAGCAAGTATTTGGGCACACGCACCTCCCACTGTCCCATAAAACATATAGTAATGGCATGAACAAAGCGTTATGGGAACACACAAGTATTTAACTTGCAGAAGGTTGGGGAAGATTAGCAGATTTGGAGAGATTAGCAGGTTGGAAATGGCTTCATATAGAAAGATATTTAGATGGAAATTACAGGCAGAAGGAGTATTATGAGATAATGCCAGAAGCCCACACAGTATCTGATAGAGAGTGAATTATATGTGATAAAATGTTAAATAAAAAAGGCCTATAGTCGGTAGAATTTTAATTTGTGATTAAATTTTTTGTGAGTCATAATCATTTGAAGCTGTCTTGTTTTCTCTCTATTATTCATACACTTCAGTTTTTGTGTTTGACACGTGGTGTTTAATCATCAAAGTCTTCTGAAATACATTGGTGCTAGGTATTTAATAGTTAAGGAGATGAAGGTTGAGACACGTTAAGTAACTTGCCAGATTATAGGGATCTTTATTTAAAATTCAAAACCCAAGCTCCACTGGCTAAAACCTGCAGTATTGGTTTTCACAGGTGCACCGACAGTAGCTATAATCGTATTTTCATTTCCTCCCCCCCCCCCCCCCCCCCCCCTTGAATGTATTCCATAGTTTAATCTGTTGAAAAATTCAGAGTAATCCCTTTGGGTCCTATGTTACTGCTGCCCGAACATTGCTTTAAATGTTATCTTCTTGTGAGGTCTTTGGTCCAGCCAGTGTAAAGGTTCCTAGTGTGTTACAGAAGGAAGCAATGTGTAGGCCCAGCTAGACTGTACATATAAAATAGGCCTTCGGAAAAGGCAAAAATGTGGTTCTACTCACTTTTGTTTTCACGTGGGAGAGGATTTTTTTTTTTTTTTTAAGAGAATTTGTATGATCAAGGAAGTGGGGGAAAATTTTCTTGGCAAAAACTCAAGCAAAGACTTAGTTGTTTTGATTTCTTCCCTGTGGCATTTTTGGCAAACTGGGGAAAGAGAAATTAAACTCTAGTTGGAGGACAATTGTTTCATGTTGTTCGCCTTAGAGACTGGAAAAAGCAGAAGAGTGCCAGTTTTAATCTAGACTCCTTTGAGAATTGGAGAAAGATAAAGTGATTATGGAAAAAGGTTTTAAATTACCACAAGTTAGTGTCATTATGATTATCACGCCTTATAATTGAAGCCAGTGTGTTTGAAATTCTAATGTCAATGTTGTTTGCCAGATGAAGTCTTCCTAAGAGGTGAGGACTTAGGAGTGGTAATGAAGTCTATGGTGGTAGGAAATGAGTTTAAGGAGTTTGTCGAGACTGTGCTTGAACAATGTGGTAGAAGAGATTGCATAAATATAAACTATATCGTCCCCTACTAGACCTGTACTTTGTGTTTTGCCTCCTGACTTTCTGGGGATGCTGTAAAAGAGTCTTGACAATGATTTGAGTAACAGGCCTGTTTCAAAGAAATACTGTAGCTGCTGTAATTATTGGCATGTATTTTCACCCAAGTGGAATTGCAGGTGGAACGGGACCTGTAGTTACCTTATTTAATGAGAAAAAGTACATGTGTTCAATGGGTGTATCCAACATTCCCAGTGTAGACTTTGTTATTTGAATCTCTGTGGGTGCCCCTCTCTCTACTCACAGTGCCTCATTTAGGAAGGAGCGTGCGAGCAAATTCTCTAATCTTCCTCACATCTACTTTCAAGTATTGCATGAAACCGTTACAGAAGTCAGGTGGACAAAATTAGTCTCCTCTTCTGAATATTGTTGGGAAATGGGGATTGCGGTCAAGTTATCATTTTCTATTGACAACGGCAGAGATTACCTTGATGTGCGAAAGTGTCTGTTAGCAGAGCTGACTGCTAAAATTACCAAGCATTGCCAGTCTTTGTTACCGCCTCTCACACCAGCACAGAAACTAATTTTTGATTCCTTCCAGTCATGTGCGGTGGTTTCCATCTGTTCTGTGCTATTGAGATGGTCTCTTCTGCCCTCCCTGCTGAGAATTCTGAAGGTTTCTCCTCGGTCCCTTTATTTTCTCCCTCTCGGTTTTTTGTTTTTTTTTTTTTCCTGTAGACTTCTGTTCAGAACCCATGGGTTAATTTCTGGAGTGCATGATACAAATAGGAATTTCATTTGATTTTTGTCACCACAAAAGACAAACAGTTTTTGTTCTTCATTCTTAAAAAAATACTGACTGTTCAGTGTTGGATGCCTTAGGAAATTAATTTTTCTTGTTCTTTTTTCTTTTTTTCTTTTTTAGAGACAATTGAGAGTTAACTAAACCCTCTCAGCTGAGAGAATTAACTGAAATTGCTGAAAGGAACTAGAGTTTATCGGTCTAGGGAAACCACTCCTTTGTTTCGCTTTTGCTTATGCACGCAATACTTCACTTCTGACACTTCTGGTCACCAACTGTGTGGGATATTTTCCCCATGCCAACGAGTTCTGTGATATCAGCTGAGCATCCTACAATTCAGTTCAGATTCTGTCTACTTGGAGGTAGTGTCAGATCCCCCAGGGTCAGGGCTCAGTCCCACAAGACTGCCCCACTTCAGACACCAGTCACAACTCCTGGGTTTTCCACGGGACTTCTGACTGACTAGAAATCAGTTTCACAACCTCCACCTTTGGTATGATAATTTCTTAGAATGGCTCACAGAACTCAGGGAAACACAAACTTATATTTTCCAGCTTATTATATAATGAAAGATATGCTAGAGGATATGATGAAAAGCCAGGTGAAGAGATACATAGGATGAGATCCAGAAGTGTCCTGAGTGCAGAGACTTCTGTCCCTGAGAAGTTGGGGTGCTCCACCCTCTGGGCATGTACATGTGTTCACCCATTCTGAAGCTCTCCAGACTCTACTGTTTTTATGGAGGCATCATCATGTAGGTATGATGGATTGTGAACTCCACTTCCAGCCTCTTGTCCCTCTCTGGAGAATGGGAGGTGGGGCTGAACATTCTGAGCTTCATGTTATAGCTTGGTCTTTCTGATTACCAGCCCCCATCTAGGAACCCACCAAAAGTCACCTCATTAGAACAAAAGATGATCATAGCACCCAGGAAATTCCAAGGGACATAGGAGCTCAGTGTCAAATATTCCTATCACTTAAGAAATTATGGGGGTTATAGGAATTTTGTGGCAGGAACTAGCATCAAAGACTAAATATTAGAAGATTCTCTGAGCACTCGTATTTACAAGGCTTTCAGAAGCTCTATGTCAAGAATCAGAGAGACTAATATATATACTTCTTATTACTTCACAACATCTATCTTGTGAGAAAATGTAATAAGCTTTTAGTATAGAAATTCGTAAGATGAAAACACAATTTACTTGGTCTGTGCAGGAATGCAAAAGATGTGCCCACCTGGGGAAGGCTGGGGTGTCTACCGGAAGGTGTTAACTCTATGGCATTTCTTACCTCTGAGAAGGTTGCAGTCCATGGTCTATGTGTTAGTCTTCCAGGCTCAGAGTCCTTGCTATATCATATTGATAAAAATTGGACCCATTCTTGATTGGACTCATGTTAAGCTTAGTTTGAGAATGACAGCTGTAGCTTGGATGCCTAATATGGCATCACACAAAAATATTTACCCCCGAACAAGAACACTTGTCTTGCTATGTTCTATATGTTTTCTTTCTGTAGTCAGATTACTTGGGAAGCACAATCATAATCACAAAGTTCTTAAGTCATTTATGATGAAAAATACAACTATTACGGGATCCAGGACACTGGTATTTGCCTAACTGGAATGTTCTATTCTTGTTGATAAACTTGCATAGGAAGCAGGAAAATCATGTGGTCTTGGTTGGGAAAGACTTGAAACCTGGACATTAAAGGAACTGAATGCCTAATGATATTCAGCTATTTTAGCCTGATATATTCATTTCTCAGTGGATAGGGTCTCCCACAGAAGAATTGGAATACTTGATGTCTGTTGAGTGAGGCACCTGGGGAAGTGTTTGCATATTTACTGCTAATGTTTTCCTAAAATTACAGTACTGTTGACTTATGACATTTAAATATTGAAATAATTTAACATTTATCTGCCTGGGTAGCTTTGATAAGCTCCAGTAAGCTGTGATCCTGTCTTTTTCAGTCTCTTTTGTTGGCACAGCATCCTAAGCACATAGACCTTAAGTGTTGTGGATGCTGATTTCTAGCTCCACAATTGTAAAAAATGCTTTTGCTATTACAGTAAACTAATTTCCTGGCATATGTTAGGAATTTGGTATTATGATTAATTCAGTATTCTAGATTTTTAAAATGGTATGCTTTTCATTATATACTTTATATAAGTTAAAACATAATGAAATGCATAGAGCATAAACAACTGAAGATAATTTATCTAATTATATAATTTATCATTTAGAAAGCTTTTCTTGAGTACCTTAGTTATTATTAGGTTGTAGCCACTTGGAAATGAAATGCCTATTTAGTAGAGATTTCTGATTAATGTCAAAATGAAGCAATGTTTTGAGAAAAAAGTAATTTTACTTTAAAAGCCTTACTTCCAAATATTCTTCTTTTTGAAAGAGGGAAAAAAAGCATACTTGAAAAAAGTGTGTGTGATTTCAAATTAGATGGATGTGGGAGGGGCACTCAAAGAAGGAAGTGGAAGGCTCTAACTCTAATTTCAAAACCAATTCTACTATTTTTAGAAATGAAGAACCTTTTCCTGAGAGGGTGGGAAATGATTTCTGTAGCTTGTGTTTCTGAATAAGTAGTAAATCCCCAAATATTAAAATTAGATTTTCTTTGGGAAAAAAAGATTATTAATGACGCGATAGACAACATGAGTTAGAAGTAGCTTTTTTAGTGCGAAGTTTTAGAAAATTTTCAGTTTTGAATGTATAAAATTTTTACTGTTGGCGGTTATCCTTTCATTCCTTTGGAATATTTTTACTATTTTTCAGAGTCCCAACTTTAATTTTTTCCCCATTCATTCATTCATTCATTCATTCATAGCTTATTTATTTTGTGAGAGAGGCAGAGAAAGAGGGAGAGAGAGAATCCCAAGTAGGCTCTGTGCTGTCAGCGCAGAACCCAGTGTGGGGCTTGAATCCATGAACCATGAGATCATGACCTGACTGGCAATCAAGAGTCTGATGCTATGGGGCGCCTGGGTGGCGCAGTCGGTTAAGCATCTGACTTCAGCCAGGTCACGATCTCGCGGTCCGTGAGTTCGAGCCCCACGTCGGGCTCTGGGCTGATGGCTCAGAGCCTGGAGCCTGTTTCCGATTCTGTGTCTCCCTCTCTCTCTGCCTCTCCCCCCGTTCATGCTCTGTCTCTCTCTGTCCCAAAAATAAATAAAAAACGTTGAAAAAAAAAAAGTCTGATGCTTAACCAACTGAGCTACCCAGGTGCCCCAGGAAAATGTTATTTTTTAAAAATTCATTTCATCTTTCTCCAGCTTTGATTTGATAAGGTATTACCTTGGTTTTAAGTCTAGATAAGAAACTTGATTGTAATTAATCACCTAATTTGTGGGGTTTTTTTTGAAGTATAGTTAGCACGCAATGTGATGTGAGTTTCAATTATATAACATAGTAATTCAGCAAGTCTCTTCATTATGCTATATTCATCACAAATGGAGCTACCATCTGTCATCATGCAGTGTTATTACAATACCATTGACTGTTTCTCCTATGCTGTGCCTTTCATCCCTGTGATCTATTCATTCCATAACCGGAAGCCTGTACTTCCCACTTCCCTTCACCCATTTTGCGCATCTCCCACCCCACCCCCTCACCCTCTGGAAACCACCTGTTTGTTCTCTTTGTTTATGAGTCTGTTTCTGCATCTTTTGTTTGTTCATTTGTTTTTGTTTTTTAGATTATACACTTAAGTGAAATCATATGGTATTTGTTTTACTCTGATTTGTTCACCCCTCTAGGTCCATCCATGTTGTTGCACATTACATGAGCTCATCCTTTTTCAAGACTGAGTGATACTCCTTACCCAAGTCTTTAGATAGTTATACTTTTGTTTTCAGTGAAACTTAGTCTGTATCTAAGAGTTTTTATTATGTAATATGATTTGATTATTTTCTACTTTATCAGGTGCCTTTTCATTTCATAGCCTTTTGCTTCTTTTGTCTTTAGCAATAACTGTGTCCTGTGCTGTGAAATCTCATTCCTCACTCTAAAATATTACTGTTGGAAGTATAAACTGGCACAGGCTTACCTTTACGATCACTGGAAGCAACTCCTGTGTTCATAGAATTTGATGGTGTTGTGTTCCTTTTAATGACATGGAGAGATGTCCATGGTATTTTAAATGAAATAGGCTGTTTGCACGTTTTGTTACAAAAACAAAATTATGAAAGGTATAAACCTAAGATTTGTCAGCCTAAGTTGGGAAGGATGACATTTATTATGAGTAGCTTAATATAAGTGAACTTTTTGTTGAAACATAATAGAAATATACATGAATAATAAATATATAGCTTAATGATTTTTTTTTTTTTTTTTTTTTTTTTTACCAATTAATGGTAGCCATGTTATCAGCTCTGGATTAAGAAGTAAGACATTTCATAGTTCCAGAAGCTCTTCCTAATACTCACACAGTCACTATGGCATGTAAGCACTCCCCTGACTTTTTTTTTACTAAAAAATTTTTTTTAATGTTTTTTTATTTTTGAGACAGAGAAAGAGCATGAACGGGGGAGGGTCAGAGAAAGGGAGACACAGAATCTGAAACAGGCTCTGAGCTGTCAACACAGAGCCCGACGCGGGGCTCGAACTCACGGACCGCGAGATCATGACCTGAGCCGAAGTCGGATGCTTAACCGACCTAGCCACCCAGGCAGCCCAGCCCCTGACTTTTGATACCATAGTTCCATAGGTTAGGATTGCTGCATTTGACTGTGTGTAAATGGGAATCTCTTCTTTTGCATTCAGCTTCTCTTGCTCATCTTGTGACATTTTATCCATGTGGGGTGAATCAACAGTTCATTCACTCTCCTTGTGGTACCGGTTTCCACTGTATGAACATAACCACAATGCATTTATCTGTTCTACAGTTGATGGAGACTTGAGTGGTTTCACTTTGGGGGTTAACAAGAGTGTTACTGCTATGAGCATTCTAATGTGTGTCTTTCAGTGAAAATTTATGTGCATTTCTCCTGGTTTTGCGTAGAATTTTTGGGCTGTGGGTTGGAATGTGTGTGTTCAACTTCAGGGGGCATAGCCAAAGAGTTCTCCAAAGTGATTGTGCCAGTTCATTGTTCCCATGTAGTTAGAGTATGACAGGTCCAGTTACTTCATATCCTTGCCAGAGCTTAGTATTTTATTCATTTAGAGCCATTCTGGTGGGGAGAAGTAGTAGCTCATTGTGGTTTTATTTTTATTTCCCTGATAAATAATGAGGTTTAGCACTTTTTCATATTTTTATTGGTTTATTGGCTAATGTCTTTCGTGAAATTCCTCCTCCAGTCTTTTGCTTATTTTTCTTTGGGTTGTCTCTTTCTTTTCTGATTGATTGATAGTTCTCCATAGTCTGATTGCAAATCCTTTCTCAACTATATGTATTTCAAATTATTAGTGATTTTTTTTTTACTAAGTTCTTTTATCTACATTTTCTGACATTTTAACAGAGCCAATATTTAGTTTTTACAAGAAGCAAAGAGTAAAACCATTATCATTTTGAAGAAGCAAATTCCCTAAATCAGGCAAAGACAAAAACCATATTATCTCACTTATATGAGGAATCTTAGAAAAGACGAAAACAAGCAAGTTAATAGATACAGAGAACAGATTGGTGGTTGCTGGGGGCTGGGGAGTGGGCAAAATGGGTTAAAGGAGTTGAAAGGAAACAAACATCAGTTATAAAAGGAACAAACTTCAGTTATAAAATAAATCATGGGGATGAATGTACAGCATGGTGACTACAGTTAATAATACTATACTGCATATTTGAAAGTTGCTAAGAGAGTAAATCTTGAAAGTTCTTATAAAAAGATTTATAACTGTGTGTAATGGATATTAACTAGATATATTGTGATGATATCTAGGATTATATACAAATATCAAATCATGTTGTATAACTGAAGCTAACATAATGTTACGTGTCAGTTATATCTCAATAAAAAACAAATTCCTGTTTCTTGATCTGCTTTACCTTTCTTCCCCTTTCCCTTCCATTTCTTGGTTTTCTGAACGAGTGGTCTGAAATTCTGCTTTCTCTGTCCCCTCCAGCCACCCATGTTTTAGCCTTCTTGTGTTACTAAAGAGGGGATCCCGACTGGCAAACTTAGAGGTGGGTGTCTGGGCTCTCCTCCTGGTCTTTCTGTTCCCTAGTCCCTTGTTAACTATTGATACCACTGGCTACCCAGGCCTTGCACGTTTCTTCTCACTTCAGTTTCTAATGACAGTGAACCTCCTGGTCCTTCCTCTTCTTCTTCCTCCTGTGCTTTGCTTAGCCCCCAGTTGGCATCTCCTGTGCACCCCTCTGGAGATGTTTTCCCAGCAGGGCCCTCTTAGCTTTCTGGAGTGGTTGGGCAGCCTTGGCCGAGTGCTGGAGGCCACTCCCTCTGAAGAACACTGCTACCTTTATCTCTAACACCTCCTACCTTTCCCAGCTCCCAGTTAGATACCAGGCTCTTGAACATCCTTTCCTCCTTCACTCCCAACCATCATCTTTCCCCTCAAACCGGCGACGTCTCCTCTGCTCCTGTCTGTCAGTGGGACTGACCATACTATCACATGACCCAGGCGTGAAACAGTGGTCATCTTTGCCTTCTTCCTTTGATCTGCAGCCAGTCTGAGGCTAGATGCTGTCATTCTGCCCCTTCCGTAGTAGCTCTCACGCAGTAAGAGTAATACAAACAATAGAGATGATGGCGCCTGTTTGTTCCTGTGGAGTTTTGTGCTTTGCAGGTGTTACGTCACTGAATCCTATAATGGCTTTTTGAGATAGTATTGTTAACTTCATTTTGCAGAGGAGGAACTGAGGCCCAGAGAGGTTAGGTACCTTGCTCATGGCCACTTTTTGTCAGGTGGAAGAAGCAGTTCTAAACCTTGCTTGCAGGCTGTGCTTCTTCGCTCTACTTCCTTCCTTGTAATTCTACTTCCCATCCCCCTTCCTGCCTCATCACTTCTTGCTCAGATAGCATTTCCCTCCTAATTTGCTTTTTTTTTTTTTTTTAAATTTTTTTTTTTTTCAACGTTTATTTATTCTTTTGGGACAGAGAGAGACAAAGCATGAACGGGGGAGGGGCAGAGAGAGAGGGAGACACAGAATCAGAAACAGGCTCCAGGCTCTGAGCCATCAGCCCAGAGCCCGACGCGGGGCTCGAACTCACGGACCACGAGATCGTGACCTGGCTGAAGTCGGACGCTTAACCGACTGCGCCACCCAGGCGCCCCCTAATTTGCTTTTTTTTACCCCATTCTAATCCATCTTCCAAAAAATGTCAGGTATGTCTTCCCCAAATTTAACTCTGTTCGTCTCTTTTCCCAGCCTTACTCACAGTGACTAGAACCAACAGGAAGATGGATTCTTCAAATTTGCTTTTATAAACCAAAGTTTGGTGTTGGACTTCTTATAAGGTTGAAGTGCTCTCTGTCAATAGGCTGTGTATTTTTCATACTGTTTGCAGAATCTGGAATGTGCCCCTTATGCCTCAGTTCTGCTTTTCCTCAAATTCTTCAACGCTCAAGACCCAACTCAAATGTTCTCCCTTACCTGAAACCCTTCCTCTGCTGCTGCAGTCAATTCTCTGTGAACCTCCAAGCAGTCTGTCACTGTCCTTTCTGCTGCAGTAACTGATCACTGAATTTTTATCAGTCACTTCTTTGACATCCCTGAAAACACCAGTGGAATTCTCTATAATAAGCATTTTATTGATTTGTTTGATAATTTTTGGTTAAGAACACAATAAAGGGAATTTGGGCACATTGCTGATAAAAGCTGTGGATAATCCATTCCAAAGTCTAAGAGATAAAGTGAATGTGTGAGTTCTCTAGGGCTGCTGAATGGCTTACAACAGTCAGTCAATCAATCAGTAAGTAAGTAAGTAAATAAGATTCATTCATTCACAATTCTAGAGAATAGAAGTCCAAAATCAAGGTGTACGTTGACAGGGCCAGCCTCTAAAGGGTCCAGAGAAGGCTGTTTCCTTGCCTCTTCCAGTATATGGTGGTTCGCAGCAACCCTTGGCATTTCTTGGTTTGTGGACACATCACTCCAATCTCTGCCTCCATTGTCACATGATATTCTCCCCTTTGGCCATCATATGGCCATCTTCCCTTTGTGTCTTTGTTTTCTTACAAGGGCACCAGACAGATTAAACCACCACCCTACTCCGAAATGATCTGTCTGATCTGACCTGATGTCATCTGCAATGACCTTATTTCCAAATAAGGTCATTATGTTAAGCATGTCTCTTTATTCTGATGTTCTGGCATCTGGGGCTTTACTGACCCGGGGAGCCTTCTCTCCTGGGGCTAACCAATTCCTTGAGATAGGAAACTGAGCATGTTTTCCATATGCCAACCAAACCAGAGCCCCTTTTCTCTTCCAAACTCTGTCTTTTGGGCTCTTACACTCCAAGTCAGTATTCTCCTGCCCTAATCAGGGCCAGGTACCAGACATCTGAGCACAGCCCCTGTACCTCAGAGCCTGCTGAAAGAGTTCAAACCAACCAGTCATTCTAACTCTGCCTCACCTGTTCCTTCACATGGAAACCACAATAAAGCCCCTTGACCACACTTTCCCGTTCTTCCCTCTGCCCCTCTCCTGACCCTGGCGCAGCCCGAGGTGGTATCCTGTGCCTTCTGTTTCTAGGGATGTGTGAGTATAAACTTCTTCCTTCAAGTTAGTCGTTTCTGTGTTTGTGTGTCTTACCATACCTGGTGAAAACAAACCCCACGCACATTTTAAAACAGGCATGTTCTGAGCCGCTGGAGGTTAGGGCTTCAGTGTATCTTTTGGAGAGAGAAAATGCAACCGGTAAGTGGGAAGAATCTATCTGCTGATGTTTTACTTGCATTCCATCGTGGGGGGAGTGAGCCAGTGACTGAACTCCTTCAAGTGACGGGCAGACTGGAAGTGTAGTGTGCCAGGATGAGAAGCTGGAGTAGCCCTCTATTCTCAAACATCACCCCAGGGAGAGGCACTAATTGCGTTCGCATGGAAATTACCTCATAGGAGAGGCTCAGAGACTAAGGAGAATAAGGCAAAAGATAGCTTTCCTCTCTCTCTCTTTCTCTCGAGAAGTGGCAAAATACATTTAAATTCTCTGTTTAAAGATGTAGAACAGATGAACCTTTGTAATGGTTGATTTTTAGGACTGTATTTGATTCTGAGTAATCTGGTTTTTTTTTCTTCTTTCTCTTCTTTTTTTTTTTTTTAGAAAGTGGAAGCCCAGAATCTCGCGTCAATGCTATCCATTTCTTGGTACACAAACTGCCAGAGAAAAATAAAGAAATGCTGGATATTTTGGTGAAACACTTAACAAAGTAAGCCTCTTTTTCCTTCTAACTTTTTCTGTTTCACTCTGGGTGCTGTGAAGGGTTCTTGGATTTGTAACAGTTGGAAGTGGGGCTGTCTACACAATACCGGGGGCCACGCCTGGAAAGGCAGGCTGGACATTTGACTCACTGTGTATGTCTTGGACAAGACCATTGAAATATGATGCTTTCGTGAAGTCGTATAATTATTTTCTTAACATCACTGCCAGCAACTTGGGGTTTGATTGGAAGTAAAAGAAGAGAATATTATACACTTCCCTGTACACAGATTCTGGAAATGTGATTATAAGTCTGTCAGCAAATTTAGCCTGGTTTCACACCTACCTAACTCTAAGTTTGAACATGTCCTTGAAGTTTGTTTAATCCAGTAATAGGTAGTAATTTCATAGGATCCGTTCTATTTTTTATTCCTTCTTTAAAAAGCAAGCAAAATCTAATCACTCAGTGGAAAAATTAGTCCTTTCTTCAAATATAAATGATTCTTAGATCACTATAATTATAGAATTTTAGAGGTAAGTGGAAGCTGAAGAATGCTGTTTTAGAATTTTTTTTATTTTATTATTTATTTTTAGTTTACATAAAAAGAAACTGAAGGCCAGGAAATATTATGACCTGCCAAGTGTCCTACTACTGGTATAGCCATTCGTTCATTCAACATATACTTACTGAATGCCTTTTTTAGGTGCTAGTGGATACATAGATGACCAAAGATGGACAAATTCCCAGCTTTCATGAAGTCCCTTCTTTCTAAGAGGAAAAAAAATCATCATCAGATTCAAATAAAAATACAAAATAATTTCAGATAAGTGGTTAAAAAAAAACAAAATAGAGCGAGGGGTTAGAGAATATATATTGGGTGTAAGACTACAAAGAGGGTTATCATGGAAGGTATCTGGAGGAAGAGACCTTTGAATTGAGGTCTGAATTAAGTGTCAGGGCTTGTGAGAACAGTTGTCCAGGTTGCTCAGTGCACAATGTATTGGGCCAAAGGGGTGAATGCGGGTGCTCAAGTTCTGGGTGCTTGTGAAGCCAGTTCTTGCAAGAGTGCCATACAGTCTGGTCATTACTGGAAGCCAAGGGTATACATGTCTGGGGAAGGAGAGGATATTCTAAGTAGAGGGCAACAGTAAATGAAGATCTTTGAGGGGCATAAGCCTAGCATAAACATAGATTTGTTAAGAACGCCATTGTGGTTAGAGCAGGGTGTCACAAAGAGAGTAATAGGAAAGTAGGCAGGGGCCTCATTATCTAGGGTCTTGTCAGATCCTGTTTTCAGACATTGAGACATTGAGGACAATGGAGTCTCTTGACTCCTTTTTTTTTTTTTTATTGTATTATATTGTATTGTATTGTATTATTTTTGAGAGAGAGACAGTGCAAGTGGGGGCAGGGCAGAGAGAGAGGGAGACAGAATCTGAAGCAGGCTCCAGGCTCTGAGCTGTCAGCACAGAGCCCGACGTGGGGCTTGAACTCACTGACCACAAGATCATGACCTGAGCCGAAGTTGGACTCCCAACCGACTGAGCCACCCAGGCACCCCTTCTTGACTCCTTGTTTTTAAGGAAATACAGAGTTGGAGAATAATGTACATTCCTCAGTTATTGCCTCTCTTTTAACTGGAGACCTATCTTTCCCCCCACGTCTATGTTAGTGTTTCACATCACTCCAAGCAGAACTTAATGACTGTGGCAAATTTGGGAGTGGTGTTTGGACCAACTTTGATGAGGCCCCAGGAAGAAACTGTTGCTGCCATCATGGATTTGAAGTTTCAGAACATCGTTGTGGAAATCTTAATCGAAAACCATGAAAAGGTAAACTCTCTGTTGTTTTCTCCTTAAGGAAATTCCTGTTTTTGGCTTTACCACCAGATGAAACTGTCCTCTAAGATCCTCCCTCCCCCATTAAATGATGATATTACTCTGATGATGAGCTTGGTTCTGAGAAGTTCCCACTGAGCTTGTGTCTTCTGATGGCTTTCCATAAATCTGAAGTTTACTTGGTCTTCTGTTGCCTTAGTAGTTTAAGGAAGAAGCATTTAACCCAGATGCAAATGAGTATCTGCAATTTAATACTGGAATCTTCAGGTTTTTTGCTGCCTTCAGTCCTATCCTTGGATTTCTCAAATTCTATTTCTGTCACACAGGGAAAATATTTTTGCCAATCTGTGTCAGACTCTCCCTAGAAAAACACACATGAAACTCCCCCTGTCTCCCAAATTGTGCTAACAACTTCAGGGGATTCATATGCATCCTTGATTCTGGGAACCCCAGATTAAGAATCTCTGGTTTAAAATGAATAATCTCTTTGGTGACACATCTGCTCACTTGTTTCTCTGTAATCAGGGGACTATGGGGTTTTTGAAAATACGATAGATTCTTTCAAGAACTTTTATGTAATTTTTCTTCATCCTCATTATAGATGAGGACCTTCTAATTGTCCTCACTTCTTCTAAGATAGGGAATTTGAAAACTGTTAAAATCCTTGGTTACTCATTTGCTTATTAAAAGTTTGTTTTAATTTGTTGGTTCTTTTCAACTGAGATTGTATTCTGTGCCGAGCATGTATTAGGTGCTAGGATGTGAAGACGAACATTACAGCCCCTGATGGAAAGCAGTTCCCAGTATGTGGGGTACAGGCTGTCTGGGGACCTGTATCTTACAGCACTTACCCGTGTCTAACATGTTATGTAATTTGTTTATTGCCATAGTTACCTGTTTCTCTCTGCCAGGTCCTTGAGGGCAGGGATCTTTTTTTACACTTAGAATAATACCTGGTACATGTTGGATGTTCAGTTAATATTTTTTGGGTGAATGAATGAGCTCAATAAATTTTGAAGGGGGCAGAGGAGCGGGAAGGAGACAGAGGTGTTAGGCTCTATGAGCAAAGAACAGCGAGAGCCTTGCTGCATTTGCTGTTTGCTAGAGCAGTTCTAGCTTGTGTGAATACTGGTTCCCACTGAAGAGTTAAGGGTGAAACTTAGAGATTTTCTTTCCCAGTATAGCATAAGCAGCTTGTTTATGGGTGTAAGACGTTTGGGTTTTTGTTTTGCATTGTTTTGTTTGTTTGTTTGTTTGTGGTGCCCTAAGCTATCCAGACAGCCTCAAGGAAAGATGGCTACTAATCATTTTTAGAAAAAGAAATAATTAGACCCACAGGCTTTGAAACAATGCTTAGTGGTACAACTATCATTAGGTGAACTCCCAATTAGGGAACTTTCATGCAGTTTATTTGTGAAAATACTGGCTCTGGGTCTTGCTCTCATATAAAAGGATCTCCATTTAATGCTGCAGCTTCCTATTTTCTTCTTTTATTTGAAGCTGAGAAGGTAAGTTCATGATTTTTCTGCTGGGAAGTAGATTGTGCTGCTTCCACCTTGTTAACAGACCTTATAGGAATTTCTAAGTGGCGCTGGTGAGCCAATTATAATGGTTACAGCGGATGAAACTGAACCAACTCTCGGAGAGGAAGCTTCCTAGAGCTAAGTAGAAGGCTTGCAGGTTTCCCCTCTGCCTTTCTGTGGCTACGATAGATAACGCTGCAAATGCACAGCCAGTGTGAATTGAAGCAGTGAGCTTCCTATCAAGAAGGGGGTGGGGGGCTGTTGAGTTTCAGATTCTTCACTGTGTGCATGGGGTTAGGTTTGGATGTACAGGGTTGCTTGGGTTGGGGAGCTGTTAGCTTGGATTAGTTCTTATTTCTGAGAACTTAATTTCCCCGTTTCCTCCTCTTTTCACTCTGATTTCATCCTTGTCCACTTTCACTGCCAGCTCTTTGTCCCACTCAGCTGGACTTCCTCTCAAAGTCCAGGCTCAGCTCTGAGGAAGGAGATCTCTACTGAAGAGGGTGGCTTGCAGAAAAACTTCATATGGACGCGTGGACCCACGGGAGCCAGAGGCTTCCTTGGCCACAGACCCATGTTTACCACCCAGAGTCTTGTGTTTGACTTGAACATTGTGAGGGAGGGATATGGTTCCTCTTAGTAAATGCTTGAGAACAAAATAAAAGAGAGGGAGGGAGGGTAGAAGGGTTAAAAAGAAGAATCTTCTGGGGGAGGAAAGAATTATAATAGACGGGGGGTAGAAAGGAGGGGCAATGAGAGAGAATGAAGAGACTTAAGTAGTGTCTATGAAGGAGAACAGACAGAGGGGAAAGTGACAATAGAAGGAAGGCATTTTCTTTTCCTCACTTATGTTTCCATCCTAGGAATGTGAAAAATGCTGCCTCTGACCAGGAAAGTCACCAAAGCAGAAGAGGAAACTTTCAGCATATAATTAAAGCAAGAAAACACTAGATTAATTTTGGAGTTAGAAAAAGGCCTGAGTTAATCTGCCTTGGAGATCACATTTTATCCTAGCCTCTTTGCTGTTTTCATAAAACCCATATGTACTCTATAGGAAACTTAAATCGACATGTTTTGGCTTCCTTCCCACACAGTACATTAAGATGTTGTTTTAAAAGAAGCATTCACGGGCCAAAAATATCATCAAGGTCTTTCTTCCCGTGCAAACCAGAAAATTGCATTTCCCAGGTGGAAAAGGGTACTGTGAAATTCCCACCGATTTTCAAGTTGGGATTTTGCCTTAGAATTTATGGGGTTTGCCTAAGTTTCATTCTTGACAAAGTATACTTGTTATGGATTAATGGGCATGTTCGTGGTGGGTGCCTTCTCAGAGTTGGATGTGAGATGTGGGGGAAGTGAGGGCAGTGAGTCCGGCAGGGAAAAGGAAAGGTCTGTCCAACAGTAATGGCGGGATGCGGTGGAGAATAAGCGCTCTCACAGAGATGCGGAGAAAGTTGCTGAGACTTCAGAGGCAGATTTACGTGTAACTGTGAGGAATCTGGAACGTTTCCTGACTAGGTGGTTTGAATAGGTTTTAGAAGAGAGTTTGAACAGGTGGAGTATGTTTTAAGAGGACATTTCAGGTATGGGGAAATCATGTAATCAGAGAAGCACAGAGAGTAGGTGTGTGTTATGGGAATGCGGCTCCTGTTGGAACATAGGTGAGTGGTATGAAATGAGATTGGAAAGAGGTTTGGACCAGGTGTAGGGAGGCTGGGAATGCCACCATAGGACTTTTGGATTTCACTTTATGGGTACCAGGGCCTCTCCTGGCTTTCAAGTAAACTGCTTCAGGAAACAGGGTTAATCTGCTTAATCTGGCAGCAGGGTTAGTGAGTAGAAAGTAGAGTAATAACAGACCAGGTGAGGGGTCACGCGGCATGTAGTTGAGGACATGGTTGTGACAGTGGAAGTTCAAGGGTGGCGGGCATCATCTTGTGAGGCACAGTAGACACAATCCAGGGTCTGGATCTGTGGGCCATCTCAGAGGAATGGGTCATAAATCATGGTCAGTAAGTCACACCTGGGGACCCAATGCTGGAAGAATATCGATGTCATTAATAAAAAGAAGAAAAAAAAATTGGGTTTGGGGCAAGAGTTCAGTTTACAGTGTGCTGAATTTTATTCATCTGGATGTGTAACAAACAGTTGGAGATGTGGGGCTCAAACTTGTGAGAGAATTTAGTGGAAGGAAGTATAAGAGGCAAGAGATTGGCATGGCGCCCTTTGTGTTATATGCTTTTGGTCTACTACTCGGGGTACTTACCTCCTGTAACCCTAGTGTTTACATGTGTGTATGTGTGTGTATATACACACTTAAAATGGATATATAAAGTAAAAAAATATTTAAAGTATTGCATATATACCTAATAGTGTGCCTGTATGTATACACAATTCTTATTACACATACGTCCCTTTATACCATGTAAGAAAACTGAAGGGTGAGAGATTAGCTTGCTTGTGGGCACACAGCTGGTAAGTGGCAATGCTTGGGTTGAGTTAAGGATGGTTTGACCCCAAACCTTTGCTTCTCATCACTAGGAGAAGATTAAGAACAATATCTTTGAGCAAAACACCGAGATTTTTCTATTAGTGATAAAACAGGAACCAGAAGAAACCCAAGCAAGTTCAGTGTTAGGGTCGTCAAGGGGCATTGTCAGTGATGCCGGATGTTGTCCCTGTGGGAGAGTACGACTGTTGACTCCACGAGTAAAATGTCTGTTGGGAGCAAGAGCCAAAGTTGTGAGTGTGTGTTCAGGAATGGGTAATAGCAAGTAGAGATCTGCATGTGTTTTTTCCTGTAGGACAAGAACAGACAGGAGGAAAAGTCCGAGCAGACAGGACAGGGAGGGGAAAGAGTAGGGGAGGACTGCTGGCACTTGAATTGTATACAGCTTGCTAGTCACTTTTAATTCTAACTTCCTGTTAGCTAATTTCTGGGGTGGGGAGCTCTTTAGAGCAGCTTAGTTAGACAGGTGGGTAAAGAACCCTCCTGGGAGTTAACAGTTTGTTGAAATAGAGCTCATTCTGCTCTTTTATACATTTTTAGTGGCATAAAAGAAATTTGTGTTGATAATGCGACACCCTCCTTGTCTCTCCCCAAGTCCCTGAGGGCCCTGGAAGATTATGAAGAGCCTTTGAGAATCATCAAAGAAAACATTAATATTGGTGCGGTTTTATTATCTTATTTCATGTTAATACTTAAATTGGCAATTCATGTAAAGTAAGAAATATGTTACTTTCAACCAAATCACTTGACATAATGTATAGAATTTTTTTTAAAGTTTATTTATTTATTTTGAGAGAGACAGAGACAGCATGAGTTGGGGAGGGGCAGAGAGAGAGGGAAAGAGAATCCTAAGCAGGCTCCACGCTGTCAGCACAGAGCCCGATGTGGGGCTTGAGCCCACGAAGACCCGAGATCATGACCTGAGCTGACACCAAGAGTCAGATACTTAACTGACTGAGCCCCCCAGTGCCCCGATAGTATATAGAACTTTAATCCAGATTATAGGCAGGCCTTGTTTTATTGCCCTTTGCTTTATTGCCCTTCACAGATACTGTGTTCTTTACAAATCAAAGGTTTGTGGCAGCCTTGCGTTGACATGTCCATTGGTGTCATTGTACTTTGTGTCTCTGTCACATTTCACATTCTAGTAATTCTCCCCATCTCTCAAGCTTTTTCATCATTATATTTGTTCTGGTGATCTGTGATCAGTGATGACAGTTTGCTGGAAGCTCAGATAATAGCATTTTTTAGCAGTATTTTTTAATGTAAGTTCATTGTCTTTTTAAACATAATGCTACTGCAGACTTAGTAGACTACAGTACAGTGTAAATACAGCTCTTAACGTGCATTGGGAAACCAGAAAATTCATTGGACTCGCTTTATTGTAATACGCACTTCATTGCAGTGGTTTGGAACCAAACCCATAATATCTTTGAGATATGCCTGTATATTTATTTATCTTATTAAGGATTATAATTGGATTTTCAAGGTGATATGCCAAATGTGGTGCCCTCCTTGCTTTTAGCTCTGTGGGATGCTTCAGTTTGCTCTGATTTTCACTGATTCTGTGATGGCCAGTGGGTCATGAAGATTTTGTCTAGTGTTAGCCTTTATATACTACAGTTTCTGTGGACCACAAGGTACTGAGAGATAATCACATTTTATTGGCATAAAACTTTTCCTTGGTGAGGATTCTTAAAAGTTTGTCAAAATAAGCAGTTTAGTCTTTGAAATAGATACTCAGGCAGTCTGCGTCTCCTTTTTCCTGAGAAAATGGAGGCCTTTTGTGATGATCATGGTTTGTGGAAAAGGCTGATGTTTTGTTCCTGCTCTGAGGTTTCAGTAACCTTCCCTGTAATATCTGTTGCAAAATCCTTGGATAGCCAGTGTCCCTCTAGTCACAGAAGAGACAAGGTGAGACGGGCATGTACGTTTTCTCTCAGGTGTGCAGCACACTCAGAATATTAAATTACACGCACACATAAAGAGTATCGGGGTGCCTGGGTGGCGCAGTCGGTTAAGCGTCCGACTTCAGCCAGGTCACGATCTCGCGGTCCGTGAGTTCGAGCCCCGCGTCGGGCTCTGGGCTGATGGCTCGGAGCCTGGAGCCTGTTTCCGATTCTGTGTCTCCCTCTCTCTCTGCCCCTCCCCCGTTCATGCTCTGTCTCTCTCTGTCCCAAAAATAAATAAACGTTGAAAAAAAAAATTAAAAAAAAAAAAAAAAAGAGTATCAAATGGCACATTGCATTACTCTTGTTAACCTTGGGACAAACTTTTGGACCTGCACCCTTGTCTTTGCCAAAAGCTAGAAGAATATGTCTCTGCCCCCAGGTTCCATGGTGGAAGGGATGCCCTGTTCAGTCCCAACTTGCAGTTCAGAAGCAGCCACACATGGACTGGTTTGGGTTTGGGGCAGCCCACTCCTCCACTCCTGTTGCCACAAAGACAAGGCACATCCTGGCCTTTCTGCAGGTTGGTCTCTGTCATCCTTGAATATGAAGGAGGCCCGAGTGAGTGGTATGCCAACCATTTTCTTTGGGGTGCAAAGAACCTTTTAGTCTTAAAACATGCCTGTCATTCAGGGGGAAAAAGAAATCTCTTTTTAAAAAATTCAGCCTAAAATGCTTCTTGATAAAGCTTTGCTGGCCCAGGGTTGCTAGGCAGCACCAGTTTTCATATGAGAGAAAAATAAATATCTTAAACAACAGCAACAATGATAAAACTCCAAAATTTCTAAAAGCTTTATGGCTGCCTGAATAGTGATGGTTCATTACAGAAGTTAAAACCCCATGGCAACAGGATCTGACAAACTGTAGGGGGTGGGGATGGCTTTTTCCCTTATTCCAGTTTTCTTGAATGTTGGCATCTTTGGCATAGCCGTGGAGACTTCCTTTACTGTTAGATTTTTTTTTTTTCTTCTCAGCAGGGCCTTACATTTCTCTGGAATGTTTATTTTTTATTTTAATTTTTCTTATTAATATGAAATTTATTGTCAAATTGGTTTCCATACAACACCCAGTGCTCATCCCAGCAGGTGCCCTCATCAATGACCATCACCCATCCTCCCCTCTCTCTGGAGTATTTAAAAAGAAGTTTTAGAGCCACAGAAAACGTTCTGTCTGCCTTCCTCCTTTCTTGAAGGAGAGTCATAAAATAATAATGACATTATCTTCTCAATTCTCTCTTCATTTTGCTATGGTACAGGAAGTCCCTTCTCTGCACTGTAGTGTGGCTCTGGGGTAGGTAGTATTTTCCCATGGTACTAGCGTGGTTTGATAAGAGAAAATTTGGGAGATACAGTTCTTAAGTTCTGCAGCATTTAGTGTCTGGTGTAGACAAAACACTGGGGCTATCTCAAGAAAATTGAAGAGCTGCAGTATGGAAGGGGAAGTAGATTTATTTTTTGTTATCTAAGAAAGCTTAGTATAAGCGAGCAGAACTTGCTAGGAGGTGAGTTTTTGATTCAGTAGAAGGAAGAACTTCATAATATTTTTGATGATGAGAATGTGTTCATGTTGGAGGTGGAGACTGGGGAGTTGGAGAAAGCGAGCAGGCCTAGGAGGTCTGGCCCACTCAGAGATTCTCTGCCAAAGTCTCTGGAGACGCAGAGCTACAAAGACAGGTCCTCAGAGTATAGCTTGGGGCATGGAACTTGGCATTCTATCAGTATTTGTAGAATTAAGAACGATGGGGAATATGATCCTTTTGTTCATCTCTCCTTTAGGAGCAACACCAAGAGTTCTTGGAAGAGAGAATAAGGGGATGGGGTGAGTGAGGAGTGAGGGGGTGGGGGGGTAGCGGGGAATGGGTAGGTGAGTGATGGAGAAGGTGCCGTCAGATGCCTTTTCTTAGGGGACAGGATAGTGTGGGGTGTTTATGGGCTGGACTATTTGCAGGGACATGCCCACTTTTATTTTCTTTTATAAAATAACTTCCCCCCCTCCCAAAAGCTTTCAGAGCTATCTCTGCCACATCTCTCGATATAAAATTGAGATCAGCAATAATAGTCAATATTGACAAAGGGATGACTGTGCACTAGGCACTAGGCTTAGCTCCTTCTCTGACATTTTACTGAAATACTCTGGAGAGTATCACATAATGTAGCATACATAGTGAGCTCTAAAATGAAATTCCTTGTGTTGGCATCTCAGCTCCACTAAGTTATGTGACTTCTCTGTGACCTGGGCACCCTCTTGACTCTCATTGTCAGTTTCCTCCTGTATGAAATAGAAACTGCTGAAGTACCCATTCACTAGAGTGGTCACAAAGATGAGGTGAGCTGACCCACGTGAGCTCCTCCTCTCCCTGCTGTTCTACAAATAAGGAAGATGAGGCCCAGGGAGGCTCGGTAATTTGCTCAAGGTCATAGTCCCAGAGAGAGTGGCCAAGCTGGAATTTCAACCCAGTTTGTCTCCAAGGCCTATCCCTTAACCCCACACTGTCACTGTCTGCTAATGTATGTATAAATACACATTACACAAATAAATACACACATTTTATATTAAACCGTAATGACATATTTGTATTTTTTAAAAGACTTCACTTTTTTTAAGAGTAGTTTTTTAGTTTACAGAGAGGGAAGTATGGAGATTTCCCATATGCCCCTTGTCTCCCCCTCCACCTCCCCATACAGAGTCTCCCTGGTATCCACATCCCTCCACCTCAGTGGTACATTGATACAGTACCACTGTCTTCACTGACACGTCAGGAGTCTTCACTGACAAGTCATTATTGTCCGAAGTCCAGAGCTTCTTTGGGGTTCACTCTTGTGCTATACATTCTATGGGTTTTAATATTATCAGCATATTTTCATAGTCCTAAAAATCCCACGTTCTACCTGTTCATCTCTTTCCTCAACTGCCCCCCACTTCCCAGGTCCGGCACTCACTGATTTTTTTTTTAACTGTCTCCATAGTTTTGCTTTTTCCAGAATGTCATGTAGTTGGAATTGTATGTAGCCTTTCAGACTGGTTTCTTTCACTTGGTTATATGCATTTAGGGTTCTTCTATGTCTTTTCATGGTTTGATAGCTTATTTCTTTTTAGTGCTGATTTATTTGAATTTTGAGAGATCCAAGGGGTTTATATGATCATTGTACCTGGCGGGCATGGACAGGAATGCCGACTGCTCTCAACTGGCCATCTCCCCCCTTCTTCAGGTCACTCTCCATTTGCCACATCACACGTGACAGGCAGCCTGCTTCTGACATGTCGTCTCTTTGGGGTCATCAGGCTGTGCCAGGCCGCTCAGCTCAAGTTTGCCAGAAACTCTAGTGAAGCTCTGTTATCTTCTCTCTCCTTGTGTTTATCACCATCAGGATTATTAATATATGATAATAGAAAGGCTAATATTCACTAAGTTCTCATACTGCGAAGTATTTTATATCATGATCTGATTTAATGCCCTGCTCAACAGCTCTGTGAGGTAGATATTATCTTCATCCTCATTTTACAAATGAGGAAACTGGAGCTTAGGGTAAGAATTTGCTTAAGGTCGCACAGCTGGTAAATGGCAGCGCTGGGATTTAAACCCAGGACTGTCTGCCTCTGGAGGTGGGACTGTTAAGGAGGCCTAGACTCTACTGCTGCTTTGTCAATTCTAAACAGCTTTAAGTGGAAGGTTTTTGTGTGGTCACTGCCTAATAGGCCGGACAACTACATTCTGATCCTCAGCAATAGCAGATCTAGAGGATATGAAGATTGAACTAAATCACTAAAAGCAGAATGTTTTAGTGTCCCAAATTTTCAGAAATCCAAAATTACACCAAATAGTGTAAGTGGGAAAATATAAACATGAAGTATTGCTTCAATAATATGTAAAAAACTGATTTTTCTAAACTTTAATCCAGAGTATTGAGAATAGGCTACATGCTTTTAGCAAAAAACTTTAGAATTAAAAACAGTAGATGTTTATATTAATAAAGTATGCATACTGTTGAAGTCTATGCAATGATAATATGGCCACTTGCATCAGATTAGGATACCTTCAGAGGAAAATTTTTTTCCCTTTCTTTTCCTGGAAAGATGTCCTGCTACTTGGTAGACAAGATGGGCTGGGAAAAGGGTATTTTTCTAGACTCTGACCTCCGTCTCTTCCCCTTTTACCTCTCTTGGGTCCTTCTCGTCTGTACTGCCCCACAGTGATTTAGTACATATATGTCCTGGAAGATAGCCCAGCATCTCTGAGAACTGCTCACTGTGGAATTCATCCCTCTCGTAAGACTCAGTGCCACTCTAATCTCGATCTGCTGACAAGAACTGGCTATACACACAAGAGTAGTTCCTCTGGAGTCTGGGCTGAGTCACAGTCTCTCCTCTGGAGATCTGGAATTGGGATGGGGAGAAACCCAGCCTGTTACTGTGAGATTGCTCCTGGGCTTCAGACTGAAGGAACCCCAGTGGTGGGTCAGATGCCCGGTGGAGAAGGCAGAGCGCTGGAAAAGATGGGGAGTCTCATTGGAAGAGGGTGCTTGGATCAGTTGATTAAGTGTCCCACTTCAACTCAGGTCATGATCTCACGGTTCGTGAATTCAAGCCCTGCATCAGGTTCTGTGCTGACAGCTCAGAGCCTGGAGCCTGTTTTGGATTCTCTGTGTCTCTCTCTCTCCCTCTCTCTTCCCCTACCCCACTTGCACTCTGTCTTTCTCTCAAAAATAAAGATTAAAAACAAAATTAGGAAGGGTGCAGAGGTGAGAAATGGAGAATTGTTGGTTGGCTCTTGATGGCCTCAGGTTACTAATTCAGAGCACTTTTGTTTCAGCTCTTTGTCCTTCCTGCTGATTCCTTTTAATAAATCCCTTTTTACTTATGTCAGTTTGGTGAGTTTTGGTTATAACCAAGTCATCTTTTGACAGTGTGAGAAAATTCACAGTGCAGCATACCTACAATTTATTCATCGACTTTGATTTAACTCAGTTTATATTTTGGTGCCGTCACATAGCTCCAGCATGTTCTTGAGGCTGGCTGCTACTTAGGCCCAGTCCTTATGGAAATGGATCAGGTGCATCTGGTCAGTAGAATTTCAGATGGAAACGGGTATTTCAAGGTCACCCAAATCTGAACCTGTTGCTCTATTCCCGTGGTTTTAACTAGAGCTTCTTTAACTTTCTTCACTTTTCTCAGACCAGTATTTAAACCAGAAGTGTCTTTTATCTAGATAATTGTTTTCCTAGCTGTTGTTCTCCAACCTGATAGACCCATTTCATCCCCCGTTGCATTCTTACATGTCTCCTGGCTATTTGGGCCTCTGGTCTGCCATTCAGTCAGTCATTTTAAAGTCTACTCCTTCATCTGACATACTTTTCCTCTACCGAGAGCAATAGTTTTGAAGCTTTAATACATTAGGACTCAATTGAAAATTTAATGAAAGCTTTGGGTCCTGTTCCCAGCAAATAGTATATTATATATACACAAAAGAAACGTGGGTACAATTTTAGGAATTTCAGGGACTCCCAAGTCAAGAACCTAGAACCATGGGGAAACCAAGAGCTGTCGTATATCCATGAGAAGTTAGGGTCTAGAACCTGTCTTCTGGCTTAGCCTTTCTTGTCTTTTGCTGTTGACTTATTTTCTGTGTTTCTGCTCAGGAACTGGGAGGGAACAGGTGAGGATGTTACTCATCTCAGATTCTTGCTTTATTTCATCAGTGATACTTTATTGTTTGTGCGCCTTCTTTGGGGCCAGCCACCAAAGAAACCCTTTATTGAGATACTTATGGGTGGCGCCTGGGTGGCTCCATTGGTTAAGCATCCACCTCTGGCTCAGGTCATGATCTCGTGGTTTGTGAGGTTGAGCCCCGCATAGGACTTTGTGCTGATAGCACGGAGCCTGGAGCCCACTTCAAGTTCTGTGTCTCTCTTTCTCTCTGCCCCTCCCCTGTTCACACTCTGTTGCATGCGCTCTCTCTCTCTCTTCCCAAAATAAATAAACATTAAAAAAAATTGAAAAAAATAGTAATGATTCAGTTTGGCTATGGAAAGAAGGAGCCCACACTGAAAGGCATTGTGCTAAAATACTGGACGACAGCCATTTTCCATTATTTTGAGATGTGGTGATGTTCAGATTTCTGCCTGAGTGGGAAGAAGGCAACTGACTTGGGGAAGTCTGATGAAGGCACCTCTGTCCCGGCCAGGTTTTCACACCGCAACCTTGTTGTCTTATTTAAATTCTTCTGAATTGCTCTGATATTAAAACCATTCTGAGACACCACTGCTGCACTAGGTCGGTGATTGACCACGCACTAGTGTTTTAGTCCCTGCATCTTTAGCATGGCAAACACTAGTGTCCCACCTAACTAAACGTTTTGAATAATGAATGGTAGCCGGAAAAATGGCTAAATTAAGGGTTGACAGTTTTAGCTCATGCACACTGGGGCATAACAGTTCTATTTCTGCTAGGCTTCCACAAATTCTCAAACTTAAAGTCAGAGTGGATAAAATGTCTATTTGATGAAGCAGGCTACTACATAGTGCCCTCCAAATAGAAGTCTTCCTAGTAAATGTAGTGCCTGCCCTTCCTGGGTGTGCTTAGAGTCCTCAAGACCACCCCCATGTTTGGGGATGTGTTGGAAGGGGGCATGGGACTTAGCATATACTTGTACTCACAGCTAGTTTCTTCATAGCGATGTAGTAAGGACACACAGAGAAGACTTTGACAAACCAGGTGGACTCTGGAGAAATCCACATGTAGTTTTGCTTATGTTCTCTCCTCTCAGGAGGGGTCACACAGAGCAGACTCTTCCCCGAGCACTGAAAATGCAGCAACACGGGTGATACTTCTGTTCTGGAAAGCCCATTAGAGACCAGTGCCTATTGGGAGGTAGTCACATAGGCATGCTTTGCCCACTGTATACCAGGATTCCAGACTCCCAGAAGGAAAGCAGGTGTTCCATATAACCCCCGCATATGCACATTTATGTACAAACAGCTTAGGCATGGTAGGCCATGCTAACTTGTAAGGGACTGTTTTATATCCATTTAAACAACTGTTTACCAGCCCAGTTCCCAGATGCCAACCAAGGGCTGACTTTGCAAGCAGGCCTTTCTAAGGATGGCCATCTTAGGCCTGCTGTGTTTACTCTCTCCTATACACTGGGCCTCTTCTTTTTTTAAAAATGTTTTAAGTGTTTATTTTTGAGAGAGAGAAAGCAAGCAAGCGAGCATGCATGAGCAGGGGAGGGGCAGAGAGAGAGACACACACACACACACAGGATCTACAGCAGGCTCCAGGCTCTGAGCTGTCAGCACAGAGCCCAACGCAGGACTCGAACTCACGAACTACAAGATCATGACCTGAGCAGAAATCAGACGCTCAACCAACTGAGCCACCCAGGCACCCCTCACTAGGCCTCTTCTAACTGCTGGTGTGAAGAGTGTGAGGGCAGGGGTGATGTTCTCTGTATTTGGGATTCATAGCCTTTTCTCTTTTTTTGCTTGGGAAGTGTCTTCATTCTATTGGGGAAGTGTGTGTTGTCAGGCCTATTAGGAAGTACAGGATTAACTTTATTGAGGAGCATGGGAATCGACATGAATGTGGTCAGTGCAGGTCAAGTAAATTTCAAGCCATGCAGCCTTATGTTGCTGGACTAATTTGGCACAGGATGAAAAGTCTCTTAAAAGCTCTCCTTGTTTTAACTTTCCGGTTGGTTGATTTCTCCTTGAGAGTGACCCCAAAGGGCAGGAATCAGTTTTGTCAGCTTTATTTCTGTTCTCACCCTTCAGCTCTATTGAGCGCTGTCATTGGAGGCCCCACATTTTCTCAAGGATCAAGGTACTGCTCTGTCTGTCCTGCCCTCCGTCCTTGGCATCTGGTCAAAACCCCCTTCCTCAGCTTGGCCTAGGCTTTGTAGTATCTGGTTGACACTGACCCTCCTCAGATCTGCTCCCTCCTCTATTTACCCTTCTGGATTTTTCTCTAAAAAGTTTTTTTTTTTTAATTTTTTTTTATTAAAAGGTTAAAAAAAGTTAAATCCTTCAATCAGGATTTGTTAGGTGAGCTTGTCATCCAGTATTAATGCTGTCTTCCTCCTCCTGTGAGCTATCCCAAGTCATTATTTCTTTTCATGCAGATATTTGTAGAATTATTCTCTCTCTCTCTCTCTCTCTCTCTCTCTCTCTGGCATGTAATCATGCTACCAGTACCCTCTAATCCATAGTGATGTAGGGGAAGAGTTTGATTTCCTTTTGTGTCATAGCTCCTCTCTTGACCAGGTAGTGATGGCTTCTGTCGATCTTTGCGTAGTATTGTGTCTTTCTAGTTACTATAGAGATAAAAGCATCTAGAATTCTAGAGTAAAATCTAGTTACTTAAAGCTCCGTAAACACCTGTGCTAAGTCTTGAATCTGGTTCAAAATAATCTGGGGACTTGGATGAATTAAGCTAGCCATCAGTTAGTGATTGAGGTAGTTAGGTGATGTGCCCCTAGGAGTTTATTAAATTACTTTTTACTTGTGTGTGTGTGTGTGTGTGTGTGTGTGTGTGTGTGTATGTATTTATATATATAGATCTATCTATATATATCTATATATATCATATTATTCATGATGAAGTTATATGATCTGATTTTTGGTGTTGGCATCATTTCTTTTATGCAGTTATCAATTCATTCAACAAACATCTGTTAAGCTGCTCTTTCATGCCTTGCACTCTGTGGACAGGCACAAAAGCTTAAGAAAAAAAAAAAGCAGATCTTGCTTTCCGGAAGTTCAGCGTTTAGTAAGAAAGACAACGGTGTACCTAACTGACACAGTGGAAATCCAGTAACCTGGCCTGAAGAGTGTGTGTTTGAGTTTGGACCTATAGGAAACCGGTAGCTTTCTTTGTCCAAAGCTGGGTTAAGACCATTGCTATACTTTGAAGACTAAATGTAGTAGGCATTCCTTTGTGAATCAACCCAGTCGTTTCTTCAGAAGATATTCCATTCACAGCAGTGTGTTGGCCTATAGGAGATCTAGTGGACATAATTATAAAATTCAAATTTCCTTTCCCTGAGCACTTTAGTTAGTCTGCTTAGGGAAGAGGGTCAGCACTAAGGGCTTCTTGAGCACCCGATGTTCCAACCACTGGCCAGCTCTCGTTCAGACGAACCGCGGATCAACCTGTCAACCCTGAGAGGGTAGATAGTATTGGTTGTGTGTTTTGTTTTTTCATTTTCTTTTAGATAGTAGTGTTTTTTTTCTGCAGTTTACAGACTAATGAAAGAAACGGAAGCTTGGAGAGTTGAAATTAACTTACCCAAGGTCACACAGCTTGCTTTATTCATTTACAGCCTGCCTCGGTCCAAAAAGGATTTCAGGCAGTTAAGCCACACAGTTAGAAAATTCCTTGTGGTCTTTCTACTGTCCCAAGAAAAACAAGACCATATTTTTTTCTTTTTAAGCTTCAATGATTCATAGTGTTTCAGGCAGTATTACTACATGGATAGCTCCAAGTTTGAATTTTACAAAAGTGCTTACGTATGTCTCTGTTGGAATGTGTAGGAGTCAGAAAGGAAATCTCTGTATTTGATTTCATAAAGTCATGAGCTTTATATAGTTGCTTGAGCCACACATGTCAGTGCTTGGTTGTGTGTACAAGAAAGTTCTTATTAATCATTGCACAGCTGGTGTGTTGTTTGCCAGCATTATTACTTATTCTTAATTACCAAAAGTGCACATGGGCTGCAAACTATAGATTGTGCCAAACCAAACCTCTAAAGTGGTCGAACTAATAGGTTTTGGGGAAGATTTATAATCCTTTGTAAATGATAGCCGTGCTGTATATATTCATATAAAGAAACAGTGTACATCAGAAACTCACACAAAATCTGGATCATAATCTCGAGTATATGATTCTCAATATCTGCCTCTTGTTCTCTTTAATTTGTTGCTGAATCAACTTGGCTTGTTTTGTATATTGAGAGTAGAGTTTATTTATATTTTATTTAGAAAAGGCTCTGCCTTTTTTAAGGTACTTGTTTTTTTTTTCCCTAACTCAGCAATGAGTAGAAGTGGAGACATTTTTTTCTCCAGGAAAGCCTTCAAACCCTTGATTTCTCTCGAATGTCATTTCTGTTGAGATGGAAATGGTGGACATGACCACTAAGAGGATTAGTCATCATTTTCAAAATTTAATGAAGGAATTAGGTCATTTGTGCTTAATGTGCTAATAAGCTCACAGAGTAACCTGTAGTTACTGATGGATTGATGTGGAAGGGTCTTCGGAATGATCATTGTTTCTTGTGTGTACTCTTTCTGTTCTACAATTTCTGCAGGATGGTGTTACCTGCCATGCCCAGGGCCACAAACACCTGCAGCTGAACTTTTTTGGAAGTCCTCTGGGCTTTATCCAAATTCTATGTAGCTTAAAAGAAAACTCTCACTTGACTTTATTATTCAGATGAATCCAAACTATTGTAAATGGTTTCTAAGTTTCCATTGTTTCCCATTCTTGGCAGGTTTCCTGCTCATTACTATAGGTTAGTGGTTCCTAACCAGTTTTTATGTTTCATAGGTCTGTGTGAATTTTATGAAAGATAACAATCTCATTGAAAACATACAAATGCATATGGACCATTTACATACAATTTGAGGGTATACACTAATACTGAATTCTCTAAGAGACCTCAACTGGGAACCCTGCCTTGCTGAAATGAACTTGGGTGATACTGAAATAACTTAATAAAAATATGTGGCCCATTTTTATGATGCAGGAGTGCGGGAAGTAGCGAAGTTTAGCAACTTACAGGTTTCTGCATGTGATAGTGTGTTACCTTTTACTTATGGCTTTACCAGTAGTATTTATTGTCCACTTATTATCTAAAACAGATATCTCAAACACATGTTTTAAGATATCAAAGACAGAGCTCAAAAATCTTACAATATAAACTAAAAATAGGTTAAAGGAAAAAGACAAAAAAATAAACAAACAAAAAACACTTTGGTATCAGTCAAATTGAGGAAAAGGCCAAGGATCAACAAATGATGTTTTTAAAAATTGGCATGGGCCATATCTGTTTTACTCCTAACTCAACCTTCCACAGACATGGTATGGAACAGATGCATATGTAATCCTCAGAATCCCTTTTGGGAGGGAGGTGGAGAAGATGGTTTGGGCAGCTTTGGGTAAGACTTGCAACTTCCACAAAGGTAGAAGTTCCTCCTGACCATCCTAGCCTCCCACCAGAGAAAGGAGAATAGGTGGGGTGTGACTTCCTCTCATAGACACTGCAGGGTCAGTGATCTCTGGCAGTAAACAGAAAATTAGAAAGAAAACCTCAGAATCAAAACTAAATTTTAAAAAAGAGCTTCTATAAGAGAAAAAGACGGGAAGAATGAACCCTGAGAGTAGGGAGGGGAATCCCATTTCCCACCCTGATAACTTGTAACATGAACATCTAGAAGTCATGTCTCTTACCTGGTCCAGCTTCTGTCTAGTAAATGGTGGGAAGTGGTGATAAAGTGGCCAGCTAGGACAGAGACTTCTGGCAGGGGCTGAAGGGCCTGGGGCCTCCCCTGGAGTTTGTATAGCCCAGGCAGAGGGAGTGAACACAGGCACAGGCGTTTTGGCAAAACCAGAGAGATGAAGTGAGAGAGCAGGTTGCTTATAGCCCTGGCTGCGTCCTTGTCCTCCCCATCCTTATTGGTTATGGACTCAAAATGTTGAAGCCCTAACCCCAATGTGACCTTATTTGGGGATGGGGTCTTTAAAAAGGGAACCGAGGTTAAATGAGGTGATAAGGATGTGTCCCTCATCCAATTGGACTGTTATAAGAAGAAGAAAAGGCACCAGGGATGCACATGCACAGAGGAAAGGCTGTGTGATGACACGGCAAGAAGGCAGCAATCTGCAAGCCAAAGAGAGAGGCCTCAGGAGCAACAATCGTTGCTGGCACCTTGGTCTTGGATTCCCAGCCTCCAGAGCTGTGAGAACACACATTTCTGTTGTTGGAGCCGCCCAGTCTGTGGTGTTCTGTTGTGGCAGCCCAAGCCGATGAACACACCATTCTCCAGCGACAGAACACTGGGCAGGCAAAGCTGTAGTGTGTAGAAGAAGAAAACAGACGTCCACAACATGGGAAGAGATTCAAGGATGTGTCACCCGTGGTGTCGTGGTGTGAATAAAGTGTTGACAAAGCTGCCCATTTAAAACACTAGTATGGTTGAAATGAAACAACCAAAAATATCAAGCGTGTAGTCAATGAGCCTATTTTGCAGCAGGAGAGGAGAAAATGTGAACTATAGTTGAAAAATCTAAGGACTACTGGTCTAAGGAAGAGAAGAAAGGAACTTACTAAAATTTATCTCTATAGAAGAATTAAATATTTAATGAAATGGGAGTTAAAAAAAATAAAATGATGGAAGAGTTTTAAAGATACTTGCTGAGCTAAGGAAACAGACTGACACATGTACAACGTTTTAAAACGAACAAATTAAAAATACCAAAATAGAATAAAAAATTAAAAAACAAATTACCCTCCTTAATGGAACAGTCACATTCAATGAAAGGAGAGACACAAGTCAAAGAAACAGACACAGAGGGCAAGAATGACCCATCAGAAGTCATCACAGGAGTACAGAATGAATGCAAGGAACAGAAATAATTTTGATGATAAAACAGAACTTTTTTCTGAATCAGAGTGAGACCATAATCTGATCAAAATGTTCGCTGAATTTCAGAAAACATCAATCTGAATAGTAAGTCCTTCAGAATGATCCGTATAGAGACAAACTGATTCAGTTATTAGATTTTAAGGAAAAATAAAAAACACTGGGAGGATACATCTGGTTGCCTCATATTTTCCTACAGCAACTCAGAAGACAATAAAAGCAGTGTTTATAGGTCTTGAGTATCTATTTTTGGTCACAAAGAAAAATCCCAAATTTCAAAAGGCAGAAATAACACAGACCATCTTTTTTTCCCCCCTGATCGGTAATATTCTAAATCTAGAAATTAGAAGCCAAAAAAAAAAAAAAAAAAAAAAGAGTCCTTGGTCATCTGGAAGTTTAAAGACTTTCATGATTCATGGGTGAAAGTGGAAATAAAAAAGTTGTAGAATGCCTAGAAAAATATTATGAAAACAAGCTTATCAAAACTTAAAGGATAGTGCAAAAATTATGTTCTAAGGGAAATGTATAGACTTAAATAACTGCATATCCAAGCCAGAAAGAATGAAATAAGTTAAATTTCCACCCACTTACATCCCCAGAAATTTGAAGAAAATATGAAAGTTGAAATTAATTAGGAAAGAAAAAAGTGGTTTTTATAAAACCTCTTGCATTTTTGGTAGATTGGGGAGCATAAAATAAAACAGATTTTCTTGGCTAAGCTAGTCAAGAAAAACAGGGGTGGGAGAGAAGGCTCACATACATAAAAAGAAACAAATGTGAAAATAACCATAGATACACAGTGCACAGAATTTTGAAAATCTGAATAAAATTAGTGTACTAATAAACAGAAAACGTTCAAAGAACTGTCGTCCCCTGCCCCCCCCCCCCCCCAAAAAAAAGCACCAGGCAGAGATATTTTCACAGGTGAATTTTAAAGTTGGAAGAAACCATTTAATAGGTTAATCAGTTAGTATTTAAACTGGTCCACACTATAGCAGAGGAAAGTTTCAACTTCTTTTTATGATGCTGGTGGGGCACTAATGCCAAAGTCTGTCAGAGATAAAGTTGTAGATCAATTTTACTTATGCATATTGTGCAGAGACCTTAAATAATACATCAAAAGTAACAGCAGTATTTTAACGGGATAATATTTCAGTCTAGGTTGAATTCACCCCTGAAATACAAGGGTGGTTCAATATTAGGAAACACATTAATATAATAATATGCCATATTAATAAGTCTAAGGAGAAAATCTTACAGCAGATGCCTAAAAGCTGTAGGCTTTTACATTATTCCTAACGTAATACTTTAGTAAAGCAGAAATTGTGGATGCTTCCTTAAAATGATTTAAAATGTATATTTTAACCCTTAAGTTCATATTCTATTTAATTATTGAGATGCTTAAAAGATTGATGAAATCATGACATGGCTCACTGTTACTATTGTCCTAGAATTATGATATAAGAAAAGCAAGAAACAAAACAGAGCTAGTTTGAAAACTAGAAGGGGGAGAGTTTGCATTATTTACAGATGCTTGTACACGTGGATAGCCCCAGAGAGCAGATTGAAGAGCTCTTAGGTACCCTAAAATGATTCATTGGGATGAAGGATTAAAAGTAATTACCAAATCGATAGCTTCCTTATATACCGCAGGGCATCAGAAAATACAGCGGGAGAACAGGCGTGATTATCAGTGTTATCTGAGAAGATGAATTACCTGAACGTAAGCCTAAATCAAGAAAAGATAAATCACTGGCGTGTGAGCCTAAATGAAGAGATGAAGAGCACCTATGTGAAGAAAGTTATAAAGTTCCACCCATGGGACTTTCCCAGATGAGGGAAGTCTCTAGGAGGAGGAAACAAGTGTGTGTGAACTGGAACAGACTTTGTGTGACTGTTTGCAGTGTCCCGCAAGGTGTAGAATGCACCCCTGTCCTGAAGGCCATCTCTCTAGTACAAAGTACTCTGCAGATACTGTCAAAATTTTGCAAAAATGTAGAGCGTGTTTGCTGCCATTGACGTCTACTGTATCTCTCAGTGCAAAAACCAGACAGCCTTGCGGCGCCTGGGTGGCTCAGTTGGTTAAGCGTCCGAGTTCAGCTCAGGTTATGATCTCATGGTTCATGGGTTCAAACCCCACGTGTGGCTCTGTGCTGACAGTGTAGAGCCTGGAGCTTGCTTCAGATTCTGTGTCTCCCTCTCTCTGTCTCTGCCCCTCCTCTCCTTGTGCTCTCTCTCTCTCTCTTTCTCAAAAATAAATAAATACACAATAAAAAAAAATCACAAACAGCCTTCAGTGGCAGGTGAGAGGGTTAACCCTCTCACACAAATTATGTGATGACTATAAGAAGAAACGTTCAGCAGCTTGTTAAAAAGAATGAAGTAGACTCACAAACATGGACACCTATCTTGGTGGACACATCCTAAGGTGGCCCAGTCATCTAGGCCCTTGGGTGCCTGTGGGACCCATGGCTTGATTCTAACCAGTAGAATCTAAGGTGATGGATGTTTTCCCCATGATTGTTTTGTTATGTAAAACTCCCCGGGACCAGACTGGAAGCAGAGGTTCTCACTGGCCTGGAAGAAGCAAATAGGCATGTTATGAACTGCTTTTGGAGAGGAAACTGCGGGGGCCTCCATCTCATATTCACCAGAAAGTCAGAACGTTCGGTTGTACAGCTGCAAGGAAATGACTTCTGCTAACAACCCAAATGAGGTCGGAAGCAGATTTATCCCCAGTCCAGCCTCCATAATACAGGCTGGCTGATCCTTTGATTACAACCCTGTGAGCTGAAGACCGGGGCAGAGGACCCAGTGAAGATGTGCCTAGACTCCTGACACACGGAAAGTAGGAGATAAACGATAGCTTTCTTATGCCCATCAAGAATCAGAAAACACAGTAATGGTAAACGTGTTGTTTTTAGGCTTTGGGTTTATGGGAATTTGTTACACAGCAATAGTAAATGAGCACACAAAACTGAATGAGAGCTAAAACACTGGCATACTGGCTCACTCTGAATTAAATTTAAAAAATCTCCTACTACTTACCCAACTTTTCTTTCATACCTTCATATCTTAAACTCTAGTCATCCTGGCCTCCTTGGCATTCCTGGAATACGCAAGGTACATTTCTCCCCCAGGGCCTTTGCACTTAATTGTTTCCAATGTCCGGAACATTGCAGGTCTCGTAAAAAGCATTCAGTTAACAGTTGAATAATTCAAAAAAATTGAGACATGGAACTGTATCTCTATTATGATCCTTTGTGTATTAAAATACGTACCTAGAAATTGTGTGTGTGTATGCACATGCATAGGCATAGGCAACTTTTAAAATTTCCTTAGAAGAAATCAAAGAAACTATTGACAATGATTAATTACCTTGGAAGGGACTCAGTATTTTTCCAGTATTCTGTGTGTCAGTATCCTCATCAACAGTGTTATTAGGATAAGGCTCATTTATAGTTTTCTTCTTTGACTTAAAAAAAACCAACTATCACATACTTAAATTTACATTACAGAATAAACACTCTAGTTCTCTATCTCAGAGTGTAAAAATATCTGTCAGTTTGACTAATTTTTTGGATGAAAATGGAAATTGCTGAAGAAATCAGGCTTCAGTTTGAAGAAACTTAACAATGAGTCTGATTCTTTTTTGAGTTTGAGCCCCTTACATTCTTTGATGTCTTTCCTTTCTGATGAATGAAGCCCTTGTATGGCTGTCTTGTCCTTAGATGACAAAAACTTGAAGCAGTAGTGAGAGAAATATTTATATATATGATCTGTTGAGCACATTTACTACGAAGTGGTTATATTTTGAAGTCACTTTGGGAACGGTTATTTTGCTCATATCCAGACTATCATCTGCTTGTACATGATATCAGATGAAGAAATGAAATAAATGTGTCTCTTTGTGACAGAGTAAATAAAGATGGCCACAAACTCTTCTATACTCCTTCCATAGAGATAAGAGAATCTGTCTCCTTAAATCTTGGTGGACCCTGTGTTGCTTTGGTCATTAGACTGTGACAGGAGTCACTCTTGACTATAGTTTGACGAGCTGACCGCTTCCATTTCCTTCCTCTTGGGATGCTCTTTTTGGGGGAAGGCAGCTGCTGTAGAGAAGTCCAGCTACCCTGAGAGTGCCAAGCTGGGAGGAAGCCCATGCTTATCATGTAGGGAGGCTGTGTAGGAGGGAGGAAGAGATATGCACAGCCAGACTTAGTTCTTCCAGTCTTCTCATCCCAGGCATAGGATGTGTGGAAAAACAGCGTGGTCATCCCAGACTCTAGCGGACAAAAGTGAGGAACCCAAATGACAACCAAAACTAGGGTTTCAGACATGTGTCCCCAGTCACTGTCCCAGCCACGCCCATTTGACTGACCTTGGCTTAGGCTGATCATTCCTGCTGTGCCATGCCCAAATACCTGAGCCAGAAAATTGTGAGCGTAATAAAATGGTGGTGGTTTGAGACCAGTAAGTTTTGGAGAGGTCTGTTACATAGCAGTGAATGGGAGGAATATCCCATTATTTCACTGAACATGAATTTTGGTTTAGTGAATTCTGTGTCCCTATTGACTTCCAGAGGGGGGGTGTTTTAGGTAGAAAAGGAAATATTTTTAAAGGTTATATATTTAATGTTTGTTTGTTTGTTTGTTTGTTTGTTTAGAGGGAGGTGGAGAATCCCAAGCAGGCTCCATGCTCCACACAGAGCCCTATGTGGGGCTTAAACCCATGACCATGAGACTATGACCTAAGCCGAAATCAAGAGTCAGATGCTTAACCTACTGAGCCACCAAAGTGCCCCTAAAGGTTATATATTTAAAGAGCAACACGTTATCTGCATCTTTTCATACGATAAAAATTCTAAAAATGAAAATACAGAGCACAATCAGGTAATTAGTTCTCATATTATTTTCCCCAGTTTCAGAGCTTTAGCCAGTTGGCTGAGGTTTCTGCCTCCCTGCGCTCCCCTTGCTCATTCTTCCCCAACACAGACTTTACTTATCCCTGGGACTCTGGCCTCTTTTGGAGCAGTATTCAGTATTACTGCTATAGTACCTATCTAGTTTTTTCGTTCTGTTTTGTTGACATACTTTTGCATACTAGGAAGTAGGAAAATAAGGTTAAAATACCTATTGGTGTGCTGTGGTTCTTAGGAAACTTCAAGGGGGCCAATCATCATGCTCTTCAGCAAACATCTCTATCCATGTCCATGGAACTGTAAGATCACCGTTTCAGGGGTCAAATAAGAATGACATTATTTGCAATGAGTGTATTTATGAAATAGTAACAGTTCACAAATCCTTGCCACGTATTTATTAACATTTGACACATTCTTCCTTTGGAAAGGGAAAACCAGAATAGAGGGGATGGTAAAACGAGATTACTCCCTAAATAGTCAGGGCCACCCCTTTGTCATGTTAACCGTGCATCTTGGGTATAATCAGAACCCACAGTATGCCTGACTTGAAGCAGAAACTAAGGGAGCTCATGTCTCAGCATGGTACACTGTGTATTTATCAGGGGTTGGGGAGAGGTTACTCTGTCCTGCAGGGAAGGGTGACAGGTCAGTTTGACAGAGCTTGTTTCTGTATTGCGGAGTCAGTCACTTGGCTCGCATAGCTTGGTGAGTGAGACAGGCTTTGGGGGATGGGCATGTATTTTCTTATTCATAGATTCATGGATCAACTATTCAAGCCCTGCATGTAGTGTCGGAGCCTCTTTTGGAATGCTCCTAGTCTTACCTTGTAAAACTTTGGTGACATGGAACTCATTCTCTCCCAAATTAACTGCCCAAGAGTTGTGTAACTTCACACAGTTCAGAAGGTTTTCCCCCTTATATTCGGTTGACATATGCCTTCTTACATTCTTAACCCATTAGCCCTGGTTTTAATCTCTGGGCCCAGTACAAGGTGAATATCTCTTTCACATGATGGTTTTTTAGAATCGGTTTTTTAGAATTGTCAAGTTGCATGACTTTGCTTTGAATTTCCCACTTTCCTGGTCACATTGTGCTGTGGTTTATACTAAGAAATACATATTTAGTCTTCATCCACAGTTCCTGGCTCCCAGTTCCCAGAACCCTTGGAATTTCCTGAGCCATAAGAGCAGTGGGAGCATCTTTGTTATATTTGATCTCTTGTCTTCAGTTCCTGAATTGCTTCAGGTGAAATGGATGTCTTGTTATTCATGAAAAGCTTTCTCTACTAGGACTGGATTTATGTAACCAAGGTGCCTTTTGAAAAGTACGTAAGGATGGGGGGCTGGTTGCCAGAGAACCAACAGTGAATAGAGGATTGAAACTTTCAGTCCTACCCCTGATTTGGCTGGGAGAAGAGAGGCTAGAGGTCAAATCAGTTGCTGGTGGCTGGTGATTTAATCAGTGGTGCCTATGTAATGAAGTCTTCATAATGAACCCCAAAGCAGAGGGTTTCCAAGCGCTTCCAGTTTGGGGAACCAGAAGGGTTCCCACATTCCATGGTGCTGGATCCCAGACTCTATGAGGACAGAAACTCTCTTCATGTGGCACCTCACCCTATGTGTCTCTTCATCTGGATGTTGATTTATATCCTTTAATATCCTTTGTAATAAACCAGTTATCTAGTGATTAAACCGGTTTACTGAGTTCTGTGAACTGCTCTAGCAAATAAATTGAATCCAAGGAGTGGGTCATGAGAACCTCTGATTTATAGCCAGTCAGAAGCCCATGTAACAATCTGGTCTTACAGTTGGTATCTGAAGCAGAGTGGGGTGGGGATGAGAGGGTTGAGGGACAGTCTTGTGGGACTAAGCCCTTAACCTGTGCGATCTGATGCCATCTCTGGCTGGATATTGTCAGAATTGAGTTGAGTTGCCCTAATGTGGTCTGGTCAGTAAGGTGTGCAGTTGGGATCAACATCTTCCTCGTTCTAGGTGTAGGATGTTTTAATTCTACTTGAGATGTTCTCAGTTTGCCAGTCATGACGTGTGTGTCCTCACTCTGGCCTTCCTGTACACATTGACTTTACTCACCACTGTGGCTGAGGCATATGTTCTCATACTATACTTGTGTGGCTGCTTTTTATACAGGTTCAAGAACTTCCCAGATAGTTTTTTCTTTGGAATCTTGTATTGCTGGTCTGTTTGTTTCCAACCTGCTGAAAAATGCTTGGGCATACTTCTTGCACAGGACATTGTTCAGTATCTCTCCAGTTTTGTGTCCTGTATGAAGACAACAAATACTGAGCTAGAGCTCTGAGGCATAACACTAGAAGTATTTCTCTAGATTTATAGTGGTGGATCTCAACTCCCAGGGGACATTTGGCGATGTGTGGAAACATTTTTGATTGTTAGAACTGAGTGGGGTTGGTATGGGTATCTACCGGGTAGAGGCCAGAGGTACTGCTAACCATGCATAGGATGGTGCCTCCAACAAGAATCAGACCCAAAATGTCAAGGGTGCTGAGGTTGAGAAGTCCTTGTCCAGATTAATGTGGTTGTCGGAAACAGTGTCTGGTGAGTATGATATTTTTAATTTTGCTAATCAGACTTACTACATTAGCACATAAGACAGTGATTCTCAAAGGGTCAACCGGGGGTCCTTGAGGCCCTTTTTGGGGTCTCTGAGGTCAGAGCTCTTTTTATGATGATTGCCTTTTCCACTCATTCTTTTACAGAGTGGAATGGAGTAGAGTGGAGTTTTCCAGAGGTGACGTGACATCTAATACGGAAACAGATTGAATGCAATAGCAGATATGAGAATCTAGCTGCCTTTTTTTTACATCTGACATTAAAGAGAGTTTTGGGGCATGTGGGTGGCTCAGTCAGTTAAGCATCTGACTCTTGATTTTGGCTCAGGTCATGATGTCACGGTTCGTGAGTTCACAGTTTGTCTGGCTCTGTGCTGACAGCATGGAGACTGCTTAGGATTCTCTCTCCCTCTCTCTCTCTCTAAATAAAGAAATAAACTTTAAAAAAGAGATTTTCCAAATGGAAAACAATACAGTTTCTCTTACTAAATTATTTTCTATTAGAAAAGTTATTTTTTCATAAAACATGTTAATATGTAATTGGCATATTATTTTAATCAACTAATAATGCATGTAAAAATCAAAAGAATTTTTTTAATGTTTAGTTTTGAGAGACAGAGAAAAAATGAGAATGAGTGGGGGAGGGGCAGCGAGAGAGGGAGACAACAGAATCTGAAGCAGGCTCCAGGCTCTGAGCTGTTAGCACAGATTCCGACGTGGAATCCATGAACTGTGAGCTCATGACCTGAGCTGAGGTTGGACACTTAACCAACTGAGCCACCCAGGCGCCCCTAAAATTTCTCATAAATTTTATTTTTTATTTCTAATACTAAGAATGTCAATAGACATAAAAGTTCTTTGGAATCCTAGTAATTTTTGTAGTATAAAGAGATCCTGAGATGATGAATTTTAAGAACTTCTGACTAGGCGACATTTCTTCATTGTATATGCAAGGATATTGTATCGAGTGACAGTTTTAAAGACCTCGTTAGAATCTAAATATACAGAGTGTTTATGTTTCCCAACCTGAATAGAAATTAATTGGCAGGTTCCTAGTTAACCTGTGGTAATTTCTAGTTATCCCTTGTCTGCTTCTCCAAGTGATCACCATTCCTTTAGTAGTAAATCTGAGTGCACTTTGGGATCTCCATTTGTCAGAAGGATTTCCTCTGCTTCAGTTCCTTTGCTTCATTCATGGATACTATGTTTTTGTTTTGTGGTGGAGTTAAGATTAAATTTTGAAAATATCTTTGGCCTTGTGAGAAGGCTTTCCTTTCAGGACCTCAAATGATGGAAGCATACATTACTTTATGTGGAATATTTTGAAGTCTCCTTTCATGAAACCTAAGTCTGGTATTCAGATAAGGGACAGTGCTATTCCTTGGAGAGAATGTGTGGCTCACCTCCTGAACTTTTTAAAATTTTTGAAATTCTATTTCATATGGCTAACCAATTCAAAATGTCATAGATGTCTGCGATTTGGTGTTGGTCATATGGATATGTTTTTTAGATACATTGCCCTTTGCTCTTTCATTCTACCATGAAGGTAGAGGGAGATAAAGACCTGCCCAGATGAAGTGTAGGAGGATATTAGTGATTGAAGGGTGCATTGACTTATGGGAGTGATGGTGTTTGAGATGCTAGACATCATGTGGTCTGGTGCAACCAGACCGCATTTAGCTGGATCAGGAAACAGGCCTATAATGGTGTTGCTTTCCCAAGGTCATGTTATATTTAATAGCAAGGAACGTTATCACTTAACTTTATGACCTTGCAGCCCTTTACTAGTAATATGATTGTACATAAGTTATTTAATCTCTTTAGGCATCTCTGTTTCCTCATCTATATCATTGAAATAAAAATAGCAACTTTGTAGGGTTATTGATATTAATTTACACAATAGCCTTTCTTTTGAAAAATTTCAGATCCACAGAAAGGTTGCAACATGATGCAATAAACATTTGTATTTCCTGTCCCCATACAGTGTAATTACATTATTATTATTATTATTATTATTGCTGTTGAACCATTTGAGATGAAGTTTGATTTCTTTTTTTTTTTTTTTTTTTTCAACGTTTATTTATTTTTGGGACAGAGAGAGACAGAGCATGAACGGGGGAGGGGCAGAGAGAGAGGGAGACACAGAATCGGAAACAGGCTCCAGGCTCTGAGCCATCAGCCCAGAGCCCGACGCGGGGCTCGAACTCACGGACCGTGAGATCGTGACCTGGCTGAAGTTGGACGCTTAACCGACTGCGCCACCCAGGCGCCCCTGAAGTTTGATTTCTTTATGACCCCTTTCATTTCTAAAAACTTCAGTATGTGTCTTCCAAAAACAAGGAAAAATTCAGGAAGTTTGAAACTGACACTATATTGTTATTTAATGTATTGTGACACTAAGGGTGACCCACAGTCCAACACATTGACACTAACTGGGAATTTGTTAGAAATGAGAATTTGGGGCCCTATTCCAGGCCTACTGAATCAGAATATGCACTTATTTATTTAATGTTTTATTTATTTAGAAGCACACTATGAAAATTAATTTTATTTGCTCAAGGATTCATATTGCAAGCACCAAACAAAGCATGGGCTTCGATTCTGTGAGCCCAGATTCACATATTTAGGAGGATAAAAGCAAACTGTGATCCCTATATATGGATGAAAAAACTAAAGGCTAACCGTACATCATGTTGTAGTTTATTTATTTATTTATTTTTTTTTAAATTTTTTTTTTTAACGTTTATTTTATTTTTGGGACAGAGAGAGACAGAGCATGAATGGGGGAGGGGCAGAGAGAGAGGGAGACACAGAATCGGAAACAGGCTCCAGGCTCCGAGCCATCAGCCCAGAGCCTGACGCGGGGCTCGAACTCACGGACCGCGAGATCGTGACCTGGCTGAAGTCGGACGCTTAACCGACTGCGCCACCCAGGCGCCCCTTTCATGTTGTAGTTTAAAATTTTTAGAATCCAGAAGTCACAGGTCTTTTAGGTCTTTCTGGATGTCCCACAAAGTATCTGCACTTTTCTTGAGCTGAGCAACCTCATCATCCTTCACCTTCTGGTTGATAACACTGGTTAATCCCTGAGTGTTCAGGATGCATGGAAGGCTCAGGAAGACTTCATTCTCAATGCCATACAGTCCCTTCCCCATTGACACTGGATGAATCCTGGATAGATTTTTCAACATGGATTCAATAAGATCAGCCACACTTAGTCCTGCAGCCCAGTTGGTATATCCTTTTAGCTTGATGACTTTGTAGGCACTTTCAGCCACCATCTTATGCACTTCCTTCCAGTTTTCACTGTCATTGGCTATTCCCATTTCTGGATTCAGTTCCTGGAGAGAAACATCTGCCACATTCACTCCCTCCACACAGCCACACTTGAGTCACCATGTTCTCCCAAAATCCATCCATGGCAGTTGCTGGGATGAGCGCCAAGTTTTTCAGCCATAAGATAGTGAAATCTGGCAGAGTCCAGATTACACCCACTTCCAATCACACAGCACTTGGGCAGTCCACTTAACTTCCAGGTAACGTGTAAGAATATTCACTGGGTTGGAGACCACAATTATGATACAATCAGGACTGTACTTGACTATCTGAGGAATAATGAATTTGAAGACATTAACATTCCTCTGCACCAGGTTGAGCTGGCTCTCCCCCTCCTCCTGGTGGACTCCTGCAGTTACCACCACAATCTTAGAATTGGCTGTCACAGAGTAATCTTTATCTGCCACAATTTTAGGTGTCTCAAGAAATCAGCTCCCATGTTGCAGACCCTTCGTTTGTCCTTTGCATTTATCTTCCAAAACATCCAAGGGCAAGTTCACCAGCCAGAGACTGTCCTAGAATGCTGATGACACATGCCATACCAACTTGTCCAACACCCACTTGAGTGATCTTACTGTTTGGGATGGTTGCCTCTTCTTCTGCGACTGGTGCAATCAGTTTTTCCTTATGAATTGCCATTGTGCCCACAGAGAAATGGCTGTTAAGAGCCATGCGAAGAAGACAGTGTCAGCCGCCCAGAATCTGTATTTAAGAAGACCCCTGATTTGTATGTGTATGAATATTTGAGAAGCACTGGACTGAGCAATCCATATTCATACTTAATTAGTTGTTACATGATAGCTTTTTTTTTTTCTTTTTAAGTAATCTCTGGGTCCAACATGGGGCTTGAACTCATGATCCTGAGATCAAAAGTCACATGCTCTACCAACCGAGCCAGCTAGGTGCCCCCAGGATACCTTTTGTGGAAATATTTTCATCCATGCAGGATCCAGTCCAGTGTATTGAATTGTGTTTAAGAATTGGCATGTCTCCTTAGTTTCCTTTAATTTAGAATATTTCCTCAGTCTCTGTCTTTCATGATACTAGTACTTTTGAAGAGTATAGACCAGTTGTTTTGTTTTGATTTTTAAATTTTAATTCTATATAGTTAACATACAGTGTTCTCTTAGTTTTGGTGTACAATATAGCGATACAACATTTCTACGTATTAGTCAGAATTCATCACGGTAAGTGTATTCTTTAATCCCTGTCACCTATTTTACTTATCCGCCAACCACCTGCCCTCTGGTAACCATTAGTTAGTTCTGTCTATAGTTCAGAGTCTGTTTTTTGGTTTGTCTCTATTTTTTGTTGTTGTTGTTGTTGTTGTTCATTTGTTGCTTAAATTCCACATACGAGTGAAATCCTATAGTATTTGTCTTTCTCTGACTTATTTCACTTAGCATTGTACCCTCTAGATCCATTCATGTTCTTTTTTATGGCTGAATAATACTCCATTTTGCATTTATATACCACCTCTTTATTCATTCATCTACCGATGGACACTTGGGCTGCTGCTGTAATTTGGCTACTATATATAATGCTGCAGTCAACATAGGGGTGCATAAACTTTTTCAAATTAGTGTTTTTGTATTCTTTGGGCAAATACCCCCAGTAATGGGATTACTGGATCATATGGTAGCTCTATTTTTAGCTTTTTTATAAACCTTCTTACTGTTTTCCACAGTGGCTGCATCAGTTTGCATTCCTACCAGGATACATATTTAGAAAAATAATGCTATTGCCAGTGTCAGAGAAATTACTGCCTGTGCTCCCTTCTAGGATTTTTATGTTTTCATGTCTCACATTTAGATCTTTATTTTGAGTTTGTTTCTGTGTATGGTATAAGAAAGTGGTCCAGTTTCATTCTTTTGCATGTAATTGTCCAGTTTTCCCAACACTATGTGTTGAAGAGCCTTTTTCCCATTGCATATTGCCTCTTTTGTTGAAGATTAATTGTCGGGCGCCTGGGTGGCGCAGTCGGTTAAGCGTCCGACTTCAGCCAGGTCACGATCTCGCGGTCCGTGAGTTCGAGCCCCGCGTCAGGCTCTGGGCTGACGGCTCAGAGCCTGGAGCCTGTTTCCGATTCTGTGTCTCCCTCTCTCTCTGCCCCTCCCCCGTTCATGCTCTGTCTCTCTCTGTCCCAAAAATAAATAAACGTTGAAGATTAATTGTCTGTATAATCATGTGAGTATTTCTGGGCTATCTGTTCCATTGATCTATGTGCCTAGGTTTGTGGCAGTACCATAATGTTTTGATCACTACAGCTCTGTAGTATATCTTGATATCTGGGATTGCCACACCTCCAGTTTTGTTCTCCCTTTTCAAGATTGCTTTGGCTGTTTGGAGTCTTTTTTGGGTTCCATACAAATTTTAGGATTATTCTAGTTCTGTGAAAAATGCTGTTGATATTTTGATACAGATTGCATTAAATGTGTAAATTGCTTTGGATAATACGTTTAAAAAATATTTGTTCTTCCAATCCACAAACATGGATATTTTTTCCATTTGTGTTGTCTTCAATTTCTTTCATCAATGTTTTGTAGTTTTCAGAGTGCAGGTCTTTCACCTCCTTGGTTGGGTTTTATCCCTAAGTATTTTATAATTTTTGGTGTAATTCTAAATGAGATTGTTTTCCTAATTTCTCCTTTTGCTGCTTCATTATTAGTGTATAAAAATGCAGTGGATGGATTTCTGTGTATTGATTTTGTATCCTGTGACTTTACTGAATTCATTTATCAGTTATAGTAGTTTTTTGGTGGAGTCTTTTGGGTTTTCTATATATAGTATATCATTTGCAAGTAGTGAAAATTTTCATCCTTTCTTACTAATTTGGATGCCTGTTACTTCTTTTTGTTGTCTGGTTGGTGTGGCTAGAATTTCCAGTACTATCTTAAATAAAAATAGTAGGGGTGGACATCCTTGTCTTGTTCCCAATCTTAGGGGAAAAGGTCTCAGTTTTTCACCATTGAGGATGATGTTAGCGGTGGGTTTTTCATATGTGGCCTTTATTCTGAGATATGTTCCCTCTAAACCAATTTTTTTTGTAAAGGATTTTATCATGAATGGATGTTGTCCTTTGCCAAATGCTTTTTCTGCATTTATGGAAATGATACTATGGTTTTTATCCTTTATCTTGTTGATGTATTATGTGGATTGATATGTGAATATTGAAGTACACTTACATCCTAGATATAAATCCCACTTGATAGTGGTGATTGATTGTGTGTATGTGTGTGTGTGTGTGAATGATTTTTTAAAATGTATTGTTGGATTTGGTATACTAATATTTTGTTGAGGATTTTTGCATCTGTGTTCATCAGAGATATTGGTCTGTAGTTCTCTTTTTTTGGTAGTATCTTTATCTTGTTTTAGTATCATGGTAATGCTGGCCTCATAGAAAGAATTTGGAAGATTTCCTCCTTCTATTTTTTGGAATAATTTGAGAACAATAGGCATTAACTTTTATTTAAATGTTTGATGGCATTCACCTGTGAAGGTATCTGGTTCTGGACTTTTATTTGTTGGAAGTTTTTCTTTTTCTTTTTCTTTTTTTTTTTACTGTTTATTTACTTATTTTTGAGAGAATGCTCACAAACAGGGGAGGGGCAGAGAGAGAGAGAATCCACGCAGGCTATGTGCTGTCAGTACAGAGCCTGATGTGGGGCTTGAACTCATGAACTGTGAGGTCATGACCTGAGCTAAAATCAAGAGCCAGACCCTTAGCTGACTGAGCCACCTAGGTGCCCCTTGTTGGAAGTTTTTTGATTACTGATTCAGTTTCATTTCTGGTAATTAGTATTCAGTCTGTTCAAATTTTCTTCTTCCTGATTTAGTTTTGGGATGCTATATGTTTCTAGGAATTTGTCCACTCCTTCTAGGTTGTTCAATTTGTTGGCATATAATTTTTCATAATATTCTTTTATAATCCTTTGTATTTCTGAGTGTCAGGTTTTTATTTCTCCTCTTTCATTTCTGATTTTGTTTATTTGAATCCTCTCTCTCTGTTTCTTTTTATGAATCTAGCGAAAGGTTTATCAGTTGTGTTGATCTTTTCAAAGAACCAGCTTCTGGTTTCATTGATCTGTTCTATTTTTTTTTTTTTTTTTTTAGTTTTTATTTTGTTTATTTTTGCTCTAGTCTTTATTACTTCCTTCCTACTGTTGGTTTGTGGTTTTGTTTGTTCTTTTTCTAGTTCCTTTAAGTGTAAGATTAGGTTGTTTGAGATTTTTCTTGCTTCTTGACGTAGGCCTGTATTGCTACAAACCTCCCTCTTTAACAGCTTTTGCTGTATTCCAAAGATGTTGGAGTGTTGTGTTTTCATTTTCATTTGTCTCCATGTATTATTTGATTTCCTCTTTGATTTCTTGGTTGACTTACTCATTGTTTAGTAGCATGTTATTTAACCTCCATGTGTTTTTTTTTTTTTCTAAATTTTTTCTTGTGGTTTATTTCTAGTTTCATAGCATTGTGATCAGAAAAGATGCACAGTCTAAGTTCAGTCTTTGTGACTTTGTTGAGATTTGTTTTGTGGCCTAATTTGTGATCTGATCTGTAGAATGGTCCATGTGCATTTGAAAAGAATGTGTATTCTGCTACTTTAGGACTGAATATTCTGAATATATCTGTTAGATACATGGGGTCCAATGTGTTGTTCAAAGATACTGTTTCCTTGTTGATTTTCTGTCTGGTCTATCTATCCATTCATGTAAATGAGGTGTTAAAGTCCCTACTACTATTGTATTACTATTTATTATTTCCTTTATGTTTGTTATTAGCTGCCTTATAAACTTGGGTGCTCCCATTTTGAGTGCATAAATATTTACAATTGTTACATCTTGTTGGATTGTTCCCTTTATGTTATATAGTGTCCTTTTTTGTCCCTTGTTACAGTATTTGTTTTAAAGGCTCTTTTGTCCAATATAAGTATTGCTATCTCAGCATTCTTTTCCACCTCCATTTGCATGATAAATGCTTTTCCATCCCTTCACTTTCAATCTGCCTGTGTTGTTAGGTCTGAAATGAGTCTGTTGTAGGCAGTATATAGATGGGTCTTGCTTTTTTGTTTATTCTATCACTCTGTCTTTTGATTAGAACATTTAGTCCATTTACATTCAAAGTAATTATTGATAGGTATTTGTAGCCATTTTGTCACTTGCTCAATGGTTGTTTTTATTGTTCTTTTCTGTTACTTTGTTCTCTTGCACTCTTTCATGGTTTGTTGATTTTCTTTAGTGATATATTTGGATTCCTTTGTCTTTAGTGTTTGCGTATCTATTACTGGTTTTTTATTTGTGGTTTTGATTAGGTTTGCATATAACATCTTGTGCATATAGCATTCTATATTAAGCATTCTATATTCTATATTAAGCATTCTATCTTGTGCATATAAGCATTCATGGTTGCTTAAGTTTGAACCCATTCTTCACTCTTCTTTCCCCCCCATGTTTTAGGTATATGGTGTCATACTTTACATCCTTTTATTCTGTGAATCCCTTGACTGAATTTTTGTGGATATATTTATTTTTACTGCTTTGTGCATCCTACTTTTCACACTCCTACTTAGGGTGTTTCCTTTCTACTCAAAGAGTCTCCTTGAACATTTCTTTTAGGGCTTGTTTAGTGGTCATAAATTCCTTTAAATTTTTTTGCCTGGGATACTCTCTATCCTTCTATTCTGAATGATAGCCTTTCTGGATACAGAATTCTTGGTTGCAAGTTTTTTCCTTTTAGCACTTTGAATATATTATGGTACTCCCTTCTGACCTGAAGAGTTCCTGCTGAAAAATCAGCTGATAGCCTTATTGGCTTTCCCTTGTATGTAACTGTTTCTTTTCTCTTGCTGCCTTAAAAATTCTCTCTTTATCAGCACTTTTTGCCATTTTAATTACTGTGTGTCTTGGTGTCAACCTCCTTGGGTTGATTTTGTTGGGGGGCTCTCTGTGCCTCCTGGATCTGGATTTCTGTTTCCTTCACCAGATTTGGGATTTTTCAACTATTATTTCTTCAAATAAGTTTTCTGTCCCCCTTTACTTTCTTCTCTTTCCAGGGTCCCTATTATATGAATGCTATTAACCTTGATGTTGTCACTGAGTTCCCTTAGTCTGTTTTCGTTTTTTATTATTATTTTTCCTCTCTCCTGTTAGGTGGATTGCTTTCCATCACTCTGTCCTCCAGGTCGCTGATCTGTTCTTCTGCTTCCTCTAGTCTACTATTTATTCCCTATACTGTATTTTTTAATTTCAGTTATTGAGTTCTTCATCTCTGATTGGTTGTTTTATGTTTGTCTCTTTGTTGAGGGTTTCACTGAAGTCTTCTACTCTTTTCTCAAGTCCAGTGAGTATCTTTATTGCTATTACTTTAAATTCTCTATTGGATATTTTCCTTAGGTCTCCATTTTCCTTAGATCTCTTGCTGTGATTTTCCTGTTCTTTCACTTGGAACATATTCCTTTGTGTCCTCATTTTGTCTAATTCTCTGTGTGTATTTAGTCAAGTCAGTTATGTCTACTATTGTTGAAAGTAATGGCCTATGAATGAGAGGTCCTGTAGTGCCCTGAAATGCAATGTCTGCTATTCACCAGGACCTGGCGCTTCATGAGTGCATCCTATGTGTGTTGTTTGTGACCTACTATTGTGGCTGATTTGCCTTTGTTCAATACAGTCATCCCCGTTGTGGACAGGGTTTTGTACCTGTGTTGTTAGTGGGCCAGTCTGAGGCTGCCTTGGGCTTGAGTTGAGTCAGCCCATGCACTTTCCAGAGATACAGTACCACCAAACTACAGGGCACCTTCCCTGAGTTGTCCCCTGTGAAGCTGTTGTTGGTGGACGTATCCTGCAGTTAGATGTAATGTCTGCCCCTAGCCCACTACTCAGGCCACAGTTAGAGTAGTGTATGTAGTAATCTTCCCCTCTCCCTGGGCAGGGGTCGCTTTGGAGTGGTGTTGGCCACTGTCAGGGCTGATTGCCCAGTGCCAGGCTTATATGGCACCACTTTGGATGGGCTCTGGCCCAGGGTTTATTGGAGGGGGCAGGGCTGCAGGATGATATGGGGGCAGGGTGCACAATGGCAGCAAGGTCCACATTGGTGCACAGTGGGAGAAGGCCTGTAGCAGCTTGGGAAAATTCCTGCTGAGGCCAGCCGGGTTGTGGGGGAGTATATCCACAGAAGTGCACTGGGCAGAGGTGCTTTTAGCAAGCTAGGTGGAGAATGTTGGCCCTGTGCTGGTTCCAGCAAGTGTCTGTATACCTGGACTGGGAAGCAGGGAGGGTATGCCAGTAGCTCTTTTGTTCTTGGAGATGTCTCCCAAAGATCTCTTCCCTTTGCAGCACTTGCTCTGAGATTAGTAAATACATTTCTTTCATGTATACGCCTGGTGTTCTTCAAAATGCTGCTTCTATGCTGTATCGCAGCAGGGCTGTTTGTTGTGCTAAGGCTGGGAACTCAGTTTCCTCACCCTCCACCTCCCAGAGCTGAGCCCACCAAGTTTTAAAGTTCCAGATGCTAAGCCCCACCAATTGTAAGAACTTGTGAAGCCAGGCCCTTTCAAAGCCAAATGTTACAGGGATTCCTTTTCCCAGTGTGTGTTCCCCATGCCTGGGGTACCTGGTGTGGTGGGGTCTAGTCCTCTAACCTCTCCATGCCCATCATGTCTCTTCCTCTTGTGGACAGTCCTGTGGGTCCATTTGATTCCCGACCATGTCTCTGCCTTTCCTACCCTTTTCAATGTGGCTTCTTCTCTACATTTAGCTGTGAAGTCTGTTCTGCCAGTCTTTGGGTCATTTTCTGGTTTATTTGCCCTCATGTGGGTCTTTTTGAGTTGAGTTGTCTGTGAGATGGGGTGGACTTAGGATCCTACTACTCCACCATCTTCCCTGGAAGTCTAGACCAGTTGTTTTATAAAATGATCTTTAATTTTAATCTTTCTTCATGGTTATATTCAGGTTATGTATTTTGGGGAGGTAAATGATCTTGATTATTCTAAGCAAACCAGCTGGGACATTTGAATGGCTACGGGCTGGGATCATCTGGAGGCTTTGTACTTACATCTGGTGCCTGGGTTAGGGTGACTCAGAGGCAAGGCTCTTCTGAGACGAGTGAGCAGAATCTCCTACACAAGCTTCTTCACATAGCTTGGGCTTCCTTACACAGCATGACAGCCTAAGGGAGTGTTCTATCCATGAGGGCAGACATGGTAGGACCTTTTATAATCTAGTATCCACATTCCTCTAGCATCACTAATGCATATGCTGTTGGTTGGCAAGGTCAGGAGCCTGCCCAGATTCAAGGGGAAGAGACATAGATGGAAGAGTGTCCATGAATTTGTGGTTGTATTTTAAAACTGCCAGAAGTGATGATTGCCAGATTTCTTAATTGTAAAAATAGCTTTTTTTTCCTCTTTGTCATTAATGGTGATCCATTAGGAGATAGCCTGAGAATATTTAAGAATCCTGTTCCACAGTAGACTTTTATCCTTTAGTGATAGTATTCATTGATGACTCCTCTACATTTATGATTTGGAATTTAAATTACATAAAAATCATAAACATAATACACTCATCTCCGAGTAAATAAACATATAATGATGACAGACAGTGTTGGATTCTTTTTTTTTTTTTTTTTAAATTTTTTTAATGTTTACTTATTTTTGAGACAGAGAGAGACAGAGCATGAATGGGGGAGGGGCAGAGAGAGAGGGAGACACAGAATCGGAAGCAGGCTCCAGGCTCTGAGCCATCAGCCCAGAGTCTGATGCGGGGCTCGAACTCACGAACCGTGAGATCGTGACCTGAGCTGAAGTCGGACACTCAACCGACTGAGCCACCCAGGCGCCCCCTTGAATAATCTTGTGACAAAGGTAAGCTTGCATGACCCGATTTGACAAGTAGTAAACATTTTATGCGGATATAAGTAACAAGCACTTGATTATTAGAATGTCAACAGAAATACACATGAAGAGGTTCTGTTCTCTGTATGTGTTTCTGTTGCTGTTTTATCCTATTCCTTCTTTCCAATCAAAGGAATGCACTTAAGGCATTTGTGTCAAAACTGGTGGTAAGAGAAGTGAGATCAATTGAGGCAGATCTTCTCCTTTGCACTTCAAACGTAGCTATAATAACTGAGAGTTAGCAAGTTCCAAACGGATGTGTAATTCAGAAATATAAGAATTAACCTTTTGAGCCTCACCTTTGAAGGTGCAAGAACTAGGTAAAGATTATGCTTTTATCGTATTTAAGTCTTATTCAAATGAATTGTGCAGTGCATATTGAAGGAGATGGTGTTTGTAGCCAGCATGTGTGACTTCCACAGAGATTTGAATTGGCAGGTGAAGGTCTAAACATTGAGCTGCTTGGAATATTCCTAAAGTTATACATGAATAATTTCTAAATTGCTAATTAGAAACGTTTAATTAGGAGGTGAAATCTAGCTGTATCCCAGTGTGTTTAGAAATCGAATCTTGCCCAAAACTTATTCCTAACAGATGTCTGTGCCAGAGGTCACCACCTCTCATGTGTAACTATGGACTGAATACTGGCAAGTTATAGGAGACTGTGGTCTATATATTTTTACAATCTTATATTAACTTCTTTAAAATGAGATAAATGTGGAGCGCCTGGGTGGTTCAGTCAGTTGAGCATCCGACTCTTGATTGCTGCTCAGATCACTATCCCAGGGTCGTGGGATTGGCCTTGCATCTGGCTCCACGCTGGGCATGGAGTCTACCTGGGATTCTTTCTCTCTCCCTCCCTCCCTCCCTCTCTCTCTCCCTCTCCCTCTCCCTCTCCCTCTCCCTCTCCCTCTCCCTCTCCCTCTCCCTCTCCCTCTCCCTCTCCCTCTCCCTCTCCCTCTCCCTCTCCCTCTCCCTCTCCCTCTCCCTCTCCCTCTCCCTCTCCCTCTCCCTCTCCCTCTCCCTCCCTCTCCCTCTCCCTCTCCCTCTCCCTCTCCCTCTCCCTCTCCCTCTCCCTCTCCCTCTCCCTCTCCCTCCCCCTCTCCCTCCCTCTCTCCCTCTCTCCCTCTCCCTCCTTCTCTCCCCCATTTGTACGCTCTTTCTCTCTCCAAAATAATAAAATAAAATAAAATGAGACAAATGTTACATGGAAAGAAAAAAAAAACTCTGAAGGATAGTCATTAAAATTTTAACAGAAATGTTCCTGTGTGTGGGATGATGGATGGTTTTTATCTTCTTTAAAGAGGTTTTTTTTCCCTTGAGTTTACCGGAACTTCTACAAGGACTGTAATGTGTTAGTTATCACTTTTGTAACATGAATAAATTATACAATTGACCTTTGCACAATATGAGTTTCAACTGTGCAGTTCCACTTACACATGGTTTTGTTTTTTTTAAGATACAGTATGGTATTTCCCTTATGATTTTCTTAGTAACATTTACTTTAGCTCACTTTATTCTAAGAATACAATGTATAATACATATGACACACAAAATATTTGTTGATCAACTGTTATCAGTAAGACTTCTGGTCAATACTAGGCTATTAGTAGTTAAAGGTTTTGGAAAGTCAAAAGTTCTATGTGGATTTTTGATTGCATGGGAGAAGGGAGATCAGTACCCTGACCCCTACATTATTACCAAACTATTCCTATAAAATTTAAAGCTGTTGATTAACAAAAAAAATTTTTTTGATATTTATTTATTTTTTGAGAGAGAGAGAGAGAGAGAGAGAGCGCGCGCGCGCGCGAGCGGGGGAGGGGCAGAGAGGGAGACACAGAATCCGAAGCAGGCTCCAGGCTCTGAGCTGTCAGCACAGAGCCCCACATGGGTTGTGAAACCCACAAGCTGTGAGATCATGACCTGAGCCGAAGTCTATGCTTAACTGACTGAGCCACCCAGGCACCCCTAAAGCTATTGATTTAATGTGAAGGCTGGTAAATATCCCCTGCTGCCCCACCATGGAGCTTCTCATAAAGAATTACCATTGACCACCTTCAAAGCATGGTTTTGCTTAGACAATTTTTTTTACTTTTTTTTTTTTTTTTTTGAGAGAGAGCAAGTAAGCAGAGGGAGGGGCAGAGAGAGAGAGAGGGAGAGAGACTCCCAAGCAGGCTCCACACTGTCAGTGCAGAGCCCCACATGGGCCTCAACCTCATGATTGTGAGATTATTACCTGAGCCGAAATCAAGAGTTAGATGTTGGATGCTTAACCCACTGAGCCACCCAGGTGCCCCTAGGCATTTCATTTTTATGAGCATTAAAATGGAGGAAAAAAAGTGTGTTGCACTATTTCTTAAATATGTAGGCCATACCTGGGGCCTCTTAGAGAATTTCCTCTTAGAGAATAAATAGATCCATGGCTTATTCTTTCTTTCTAGGGAAATGGTCATTGTGGCCTACTAAACGAGGAGGGGTCATAGCTTGTATTCCAAAAGAAAAATGTCATTCACCTTGAAATGTTCATAAAATGATGAGTCAGTGAGTTCTGAATATGTTTACTTATATTGGGTATAAAGTTTCACAGGTAACATTCGGGGAGGGTCCTGCTTTTTGTCATGGCTAGAGCTAGTCCTGTGTTGGGGAGGTCTCTCCTTGTGGATCCCCAGGCCTTTGGGGACTGCAAATGGTAGGCTTCTTGTGTTCTGATCCTCTGTACTACTGTCAGGACAAAGTGATTTTTTTTTAAAATTTTTGTTTTAATGTTTGTTTATTTTTGAGAGGAAGAGAGAGCATAAGTGGGGGGAGGGGCAGAGAGAGAGGGAGACACAAAATCTGAAGCAGGCTCCAAGGCTCTGAGCTGTCAGCACAGAGCCCGACCCGGGGCTTGAACCCACGAACCGTGGGATCACGACCTGAGCTAAAGTTGGACACTTAAGCAACTGAGCCATCCATGCACCCCAGGACCAAGTGATTTCTAAGGGAATGAAAAGTTTTGGAAAAAAAAAGGGTGAAAAAGAACAAAAAAATTGGAAGAAGTTCTACACCGAAATTGGAGGAGGAGTTAATTTTATTCTGGGCTTTTATACTGTAATGTAACTTTTTGTATGTGAGCAAAAGACAAATTGAAAAAAAAAAATTCTAGGTAGGCATTGGGTTTTTATTAAGAATATTTGTAGACATTTGGGTTTTGAAAGTCAAAGTTACAGCTGTGTTTGGGAAAATGTATTCTTCTGACTTCAGAAGGTTGTATGCTTGTGTTTCCCAAATGTTTGCAGGTGCAAACTGATACAACTGCACCTGGAGTGTTTTTAAGGGTTTGCAAACCAGAAAACACAGCATTTTATAACTGGGAATGTATGTTCACACCGTGACTGTAAGAGCAATGTAGTTTCAGCTTAATCAGGAGTTTACCTTATGAATTGGTTAGAGAGAAAGCTATTTAGTGAGCCTGTGAACCTTTACTTAATGCCATTTGCTTACTGATGTATCAGAGTTGTTAATTATTATTATTACCTCTGTCAGTTTTTGTTGAACACTGGAAATACCAGGGCACTGATGTTGCATACACAGTTAATGCCACTGAAAATACACATGGTTTAGGGTAGGTAGTTCTGGGGTGTGTTTCATTATATACTGTTTGGTAGATAAAAGTTGTCATTTACTAAAATCTTGAAGTAATAAAAACCAAAGTTAATTATGTATTACTCTATGTATGTTTTACAGCACATGGAGTGCTGAAGAAATTAATGCGGTATACGCCGTTAGGAGTTGGGAAGATGTCTGAAAATGTCTCTAGAAATTAAAGCTAAAAGCTTGGAAAGGAAGAAAAACATGAACCCTAGCAGTCTGATAAATTCCAAAAAGTATACTTTTTGCTTTGCTTTATTTTTTTTGGGGGGGGAGGGGTGGGTTATGGCAGGGAGGGAGTTTGTAAAGCAACATTAAAGTTTTTCAAAAAGCTCATGGTAAGTCAGGGCCATAGTGAAAGCCTGAGCCTGTAGGATGAATAGGCTGGGACTGAGAACGTCTCCTGCCTTCCTTTTCCCATCCCGTTTTTCCTGGCTGCCCTTCTCAGTGTCTGCTGTGACATAATGGAAGGAGCCTCATGCTGATGGGTAGCAGGAGGACTCTGAACAAAACCTTGTAGCAGGGTCCAATGTCAGCCTCACAGATCTAAGTGTTGAGGTTTGCATCAGATAATGCATATGAAAGCACTTAGAGGAGTTGCAGCTATTAAGCAAAATCTCCCCTGATGAGGAGGCACATGCATAAAGAATAGTGTTTGGAAAGAAAGGTTCAGAGCCAGCCAGATGGGAAATAGCAGTTGGCGTTGAGGCCTTGGTCTGGGAATAAAGCTTGAGTTTACCACTAACTAGTGGTATAAATATGAGCAAATCTTTAACCACAGGGGCCTTGGTTTGTTCAACTGTGAGAAAAGGGCTTGGCCTAAGTGATAGGTAGGATACTTTTCGCTCTGAGAGTCTGAGTTTTAATGAACCAGAACAAACATGAAGCTTTAGAATATTTCCAGCGTCTAGACTGAACCTAACTGGTATTTCACTGTCAGTCCCTATTATCGATTCTAGTTAAATTTTCTGTAATAGACCCATATTTAGTCATGGGGTAGAGCTGATTCGAAGACAGACAGCTGGAAAGTTTTCAGAGTTCTTTTGTACTGTTCACACAGTAGCTGAATTCTAAAGTTATGTTACAGATGGAAGGTTCATGCTACCTTGGTGCCAACTTAGAGTCATATAACCTTAAGGTGATGAGTGTTTGTCTAAGCACACTATAGACTCTGGAGCTGAAAGGAATATTTGGCTATTTCGTAGCTAAATATTGTGGAAAGAAGATTGGAAATTTTATTTTTGTCCCTCCTTGTATGTTAAATGTTCACTAAGGGGAGTAGGCATTGGTTTCCAACCATCTTCTGGCTAAATCTCTTTGTGTTTATGGATAGTATAGTTATGTGAGCTAGGCGACCATCAAAGAGGACAGAGTATGAATGGGGCTTAATGTGATTGGGTAACATTGGAGACAGGGCAACACACTGACACATCCACACTAGAATCAGGAAATCTGGGTTTATTTTTTTTTTATTTTTTTATTTTTTTAAATTTTTTTTTTCTTTTTCAACGTTTATTTATTTTTGGGACAGAGAGAGACAGAGCATGAACGGGGGAGGGGCAGAAGGAAATCTGGGTTTAAATCTTCGTAGGTCAACCAGTTGGTCATAGGAATATGTCAGGTATATTTCAACTACCCAATAGTTGCAACTATTATTATTCAAGATGATGGGAGTATGCACACATATTAGTAATCTCCCTATCACAGTAAAGACCAGTGGATTCTCCTGTAGAAACATGTAAAAAAAATTATCTCATCCCCCTTAATTTCCTTTAACCATATTATTTGTTTACTTAGTTGAATCAAATGCTGAAGGTTTGAGTTGGGTATTAAAGCAAAATTTTCAGAGACCATTTTTATTTCCTGTTATCTACAAAGCATTTCTGGCAGAAGTGGCCCAATCATTTCCGTATGTGGCCCCTGGTAGCAGAGCACGAAGGACTCTGGGAGGTATTTATATGTATGGCTGAGTCCCACGGGCATAAATGTGAGTCTGGTGAGTCTGTTGAGTCTGCAGAATCTGTGACTTAACAGTGGTGCCAGACTTGTGTTTGTGCTAACACTTAGTAGATCTGAATAAGCACTTATCTACCTGACATATCTATGTGTGGAGTTTTGTGTTTTGTCTTTGTCTTGTCTGGTTTGAGTTTTTCTTTGTTGTAAAATACGTAGGTGCAGTGAAGACACTTTCTACCCTGAAACAAATGTTTTGAGTAGACTTGATCTTTTAGTATTGTTGAAGATGAGTTCATCTGCCCTACAACAAAGGTAATAAGATGCTAGGGAAGTTAGGAGAGTCAAGAGACTTTGGAAAGAGACCTGGGCAGCAAAGGAATTTGCATCCATGCAGTGGTTCTAGAATTGGAAAGTCAGTATTATAGTCAAAGATGACACACATCTTGGCCATAATAGAACAAGATAAGTAAATTTGTAACTTCTAGAATCAGATGGCCAGGAAACAGGACAAAATTGTAAAGTAAACAGTTTATTGTTTCCTCCTCTCCTAAACTTAAAAAGAATATTAAAAAAAAAAAGTTATTTCTGGTGTTTCAGAGAGAACCATAAGAACATAGCTTTGTAGCTTAAAAAACAAACAAAAGTAATTGGGAACTTGAGTCTTGTGCATTGGCAAATAAGGTAGATGCATATACAAAGTGATGTGTTCGTGAAACATCTAGGAAGTCATGGCACAATGATGGTGAGTCTTACATAGAGAATCTCTTATAAAGATAATCTGAAATTATACAGATAATCTCCAGTTTTACTCTTTTTAAACAGATATAGAACATTATAGTTGGTGATTTTTTCCCCCTAACGATTCTATTTTGTTTGTTTTTTAAACTAGCAGTAGGGGCTCTGGAATCAGAACTGAGAGCAAAGATACCAACTCTGCCATTTTCAAACTGGACATTTGGATTAATTGTTTAATCTTTGAGCTTTTATCATTTGAGCTTATATCACATGTTCATGTGGGGAACAATGCTTCCCTCAAAAGTTGTGAGAATATTAAACAGAAAGAAAGCCTACTACCTAGTACGTGCCTTTAAATGTTAAATGTATTTAATGAAAGACGAAGTAATTTAAATCTCAGATTTCAGTGCTGAAGTGCAGAAATGAATACACAAAATAATTTTGTGATTCTAGCTGACTTGGGAATTTGATAAGGGGCTCTATTTGTTTCTTCCCTTTCACCCCCACTGCTTGATGAGCTTCTTCCATAAAACATTTTAGAATCATGTGTTTAGAATAACTAAACAGTGGATTTGAGGAATATTCAAGACTTTAAAGAATTAGTGCCCTCTCAAAACAGTGGTTGAGCAGAGTAATGAAGGTCTAAATCCATTTTTATTATCACATGTGATCATATTACAAATACCAGTAGCTCCCATTTATTTCTAGTTATGATGTGTCAAGTGCTGTACTAAACAGTTTATAAACATTTTCTCATTTAATGTCTGTAATAACATGAGATCTAGGTGTTATGGCCCTCATTACACATGTTTTAAGGAGTAGTCTATACATTTATAGCTGGGAAGACTTAAAAGCCAGGATAGTGCCTTCTCAAGTGAGCAAAGGTGCCTTGGTACCACCAAATTCAGATGACAGGATAACTCTTCGAAATGTTAATACAATGTGGAGTTTGTTGAGGAAGTGGTCAGTATTTAGCATCTTTGAAATATTTTGCTCTAATTATGACTTGAGCGGGTCCAAGGAATCGATTGTGTGTGTTCAGTGCCAGTTTTTCTGAGGTAATATTTCTGGTGTTTTGATTTTGACTGGTCCGTCCAACACAAGTATAAAATGCTGTGGAATGTTTGTCTGAATAGGTATTTCTCAGCCTTGGCTCCAGAGAAGAATCACCTGGAAGCTTTAAAATGCAGATCAAAGAAAAGCAAATAAACCTGAAGCCCAGTCCCCATTCCCAGATAGAATTTTTCCCGAGTTTCATTCAGATATAATGGACATAGAAAATTTGTATTAGTTTGAGGTGTACAGTATAATGGTTTGATACATGTATGTATTGTGAAATGATTACCACACAATCAGTTTGCTTAATGCCCGTCACCTCACATACATTTAGCTGGAAGAAGTTTGTACCTTTTGACTGCTTTCATCCATTTGCCCCCTACTCCCATCCCCCTGCCTCTGGCAGCCACCAATCTGTTCTAACCTATTAGTTAGGTTTTTTAAAATTCCTCATGTAAGTTAGATCGTGAAGCATTGGTGTTTCTCTGTCTGATTTCACTTAGCATAATGCCCTCCATGTCCATCATGTTGTCACATGTGGCAAGATTTCCTTGTGTTTTTTTTATGGCTAAATAATATTCTCTCAGATATTCTGATATAAACCATGTCATAAGTATTCTGGAGGCTTGCAGAATTCCATACTTAGCCCTGGGATGTCTCAGATCTTTCCCCTGAGAGCATTGGAGTTGCACTCTCAGGTCCTGCCTTGCTTGGTGGCTTGCAGTATGGCTCTGAATGCTTGAGCCGCTCCCCACAACTCCCCCCTACCCCCCACGCTCCTACCCATCTTGTTATCCTGAGGTGTGTGTGGAGGGAACAATAGTCATCGGGGTGGGTCTTAGAGGAAGGTCTGTTCAGAAGATTATCAGCTATGCAGAATCAGTTCTGGGATGTAACTTTCCCATTGTTTATTTAGGCTTTGGGTGTATTGGCTCTGTGTATTGTTTGGTTTCCTATTCCAGTACTGTCCCAGAGGCATTTCCCATATTTGTAAAGATCAAACATAGGTAAGAAGCTATTCCAACAGTTGGCCACACACGGGCTGTTTTCTTTCAATGGAAGTAAGTTTTCCCAACTTCTCTCCTTCACATTGTCATATGCTTCTCAACCTAACTTCTCTCCTGTTCCCACCACTCCACAACCTTTCTTAATTTGAGTAGTGACAGATGGTAATAAATCCAGCTGTGAACAGTAGTTTAGACAGCAGAGGATTTTTTAAGGCAGATAAGTAGTTTGCTATTTGCTGGAGTGCCCTATTGGAACACAGAGTCTGTGGAAATATGGTGTTAGCAGGTTGCCAGTTGGAGCACTAAATTAAATTTTCACTAGCAAATATTTGTCCACAGTAATTTAAATCATTTTGTATCCCATTTACGCATGAGGGGGCAGTATGGTACTATATAAAGCAAATGCTCTGTTGAAATTGTCTATTTTTATTGGTATATAATAGTTTTTAGGTGAGAACTTTTAGACTCTGCGATCGTAACTCTGACATGGTAGTTAGTTGTTAAATGTGATATGCATATGTGATCCCCTCACTCGTATACACGGGTCACATGCCTTTTTTATTTAAATGCATAAATAATCATTTCCTTGCAGCAGTGGGGCTTTCCCACAGTGCCTTTTTTATTGTGAGTTTTATATTTATGTTTTGTTTAATGGTAGCAAGCTTTCTTCCTGTTTCCTGCTTTCACTTGGGGAGCATCAGGCCTCTTGGAGATGCAGTGTCTATTAGGTTGGTGTGTCTAAATATTTTATTTTATGACTTCATTGAAGGCTGAAGGGTCTCCAGTGTTGTTGGGGACAGGAAACCTCTGAACTCAGGTCTTGGCAGCTGTGGAAGGTCTATTATAAATTACCTCTGCATGATATGCTTCCCTTTATGGGACAGATTGCTTTTCTCAAAAGAAAAAAAAAATCGTTAAGCAAAGAAGCAGCACATTTTAATTAATGTTATTATTGCTGATATATGAGTGACATTGTAGATTATCAAGGTGCTAATATTCTAGGTTTCATAAATGGAAGGGAAATTATTAAGGGAAGTTGGAGGGCAGTAATTGATAAAATCTATAAAGTATTTTATGAAAAATGTACATGGGAATCTGAAAGGTAATTTCATAAGCATAAGCTATTTTTAAATGTGTAAAAAATATTTACAGTCATATGTTTCTGTTTATGTAGCTGAAAAAAAATTGAGACCAGCATTTGGCATAAACATAACCCTGTATGAAACTAAATGGGATATTTACTTTTAATGTTTTATCCTGGCTACTTTCTTTGTGGGTGAATAGCTGTGGTATTGTCTATACCTGGTAAAGTTAATTATACATATTTAGTTTTGGAACGAATTTATTTTGAAATATAATGATTGGACATTGCTTTTACTTAATTTTTACTAGAAATTGTATTTTGAAATCTTCTGTTAAGAAAATAAATGAAAGACTTACGACCTGTACCCACGATTTGAAGGAATGGATTTTTGGCTCCAGCCTGTTTTGGATGAGCTCCAAATCAAATGTTGCTTGATACTGGTTTACTATTGCAACACACAGGTTTCTGTTCATGGGAAACAATTAATGTCCTTTATGCTTCGATGGCAGATTTTTAGGACCCCGCCCGATGCGACATTCCTGGAGCCAGTCTCCCTGTCAACATCACCCCCAAATGCTCCACCAAGGCAATCGAAGAGACAAGGCCAGAGGACGAAGAGACCCGTGGCCGTGTATAATCTTTGTCTGGAGCTGGAAGATGGTAAGATGTTGATTCTATTTTTCTGCTTGACAGCATGTTGAGAGTATGGCATATCATATGTCCTCAGGGAAGGCCATTCTTTTCCTTCCTTTGTGTTTTAATTTCTTTTCACCTTAAGATAATTTTTTGAGATTAACAAGGAGGGTAAAGCCTTCTTGTCAGAGAGAAAATGCGAGTTTCAGGTTTGTGTTTGTTATTTGTTATGCATGTTTCTTTTTTTATTTTTAAAAGACAGCTTAAATTTCTTTTTTTGGGAAACTTGTGTGACCTCCTGTGAGGTTACATAACTCTGAGACAAATGGAAGAGGAACTAAAATTAAAGCAGATCTTTTGAGAGGAGCTGATAGTCTAATGTTAAATACATCTAGATTAAAGGCATAGTTTTCTATTGCACTGAAGCTTAGGGCTTCTGCATCTTATTTGGCCCACGTTTTCTTGCAAGGCTGGTGCCTCATCGTACAGTAGGCGTGGCGAAGTGACCTGCCTTCAGGGGTCAGGCCCAGTGAACTAAGGTGCAGTGGGACTCTGGCAGATGGAAGTTCTACTGTCCTGTCCTGTCCTGGCTAACATGTTCCAGTTACTTGTCACGTGGCCACATTGTCTCAGTATCGTCAGATTGCCTAGTTTTTTAAAGAAAGCTTGGAAATTTGAATTTTATGCACTGATCTCTACAAAACAAGACCGTGTGCCATGTAGAAATTACTGACTGCCGATTTGTAATCATGTGGTTATTGGCATGGAGGGGTAAGGTGATTCTGACTAAGAACCTCTAGTTCAGCAGGCATGTCTGAAACTGTGACTCTTTGGTTGTGGGACCTTTTGAGGACATTTCCTGAATTCGTAATTAATCTTCGTTCTTCTTTTTGTTATAACCTTTTTTTCTTTTTTGTTTCTTTCATTTATTATCCTTGCAAGCTACTGAAGTTATATTGGTTTGGAAGTATGAGGTGATTGTCAGAAGGAGGAAGGGAATGAAGACAGAAATAAATGCAGTACCTTTCATCGTAAGGAGCTATATAGTCAAATGTCCAGGTAGCTAATATGGAAAGATCTATGCAAGCAAGTGACAACTGATTAGGGAGTCTCTGCAGGAAGCCTCAGAATGCTTCCTGTAATAACACGGTGGGGGGGCTAACGTGTGCCGGTATTCTTTCACATCGTTTAAGATGGGCATCATATGATACAACTATTAGTTTTACAATCAGATCCTTATTTTCCAGAGGAAGGGCATGAATCCTTAAAATCAACCTATAATTTCGGAGCTTCCTTTTAAGACCTTAGTTTCAACTTCTGATCCTACCTAACTTTTTTTTGTTCTCTTTTTTTCTCACTCTCACTCTTTCTCAACGGAGTTGCTAATAAGGAGTAAAACTGACTGGTTTGAATTGAACCTTTTCTTGTATCTCACTTGTCCTCTGGTGGAAGTGTTAATAAATAGTGAAGGAGGCAAATGTTGGGAAGTAGGAAGAGAAAAAGAAGTCATGGAGATGTAGAATAAAATCTGCATTGGCTCACTGGCCCTTGAGCAAAACCAAATTGGCTGTATTTCATAAAGGAAATGACCAGAGTGTCTGTTTGTCTTAGAATCACATCTACTTTTTTGGTATTTTAAGGAATTGAATCATAATATCCAATCAGTATACATGGTGACTGATCTTTTGACCATTGTGTTGGAAAGTGATTATTAATGGGTAAGAAGTTGCTGAAGTGGTGCTTGGTACATCTTTTATGGGAATGCTCACGATGGCATATAATCATAGCTTTCCTAGATTTTAGGTCATATAATAATTCTTAATTATTTGATTATAAGGGAAAAAAGATTGTGAAATATTCAATTCCTTTAGTCTGTTTTTATGTTCATTATTTATATGGTGTTTTATTCTACGTTTTGTATTTTATAACTTTACATTAATCTGTCTTGATTGTAGCCTTGGAATTTGTTGGTGTTGCAAATTGTCAGAATCAGGAAAGTCCATGATTTTGTCACAGAGTAATTTTATTTTATCTAGAGGTCATAAGATAAAGCAATTAAAAACTATAAGTTATTTCCTTCCCCCCCCCCCCACCAATTATTTGTAGGTAAGCTTTAGTGAAACTCAGGTTGTGTGAAAAAGAATTATTTCAGAGAGAACAGAGTAGGGTCTACATATTATGTTTTCCAAAAAAGGCAGGGTGGTGGGGATAAATGAAGAGAAGAGCTTCTGAAAGGAAGCATACAGGGGAAGCATACTAAAAAACTGTGTTATTGACTATACTTAGCATATTGAAAAACTCTGCCCCCTCCCGCCCAAAAAAAATCTGTTGTCCCTAGTACTTAAATGTTTTTTTTTTTTTTCAGTAGCCTGAGTACTATAATTGTCAACTTGAAGGTTTCAAAAAGTTTAATCTTCTTAATATTTTTTCTTATTGGTGGTAGTAGAGTCAATTTCCTATGTTTCACTAGGTCTGGTGAAGATATGCATTACAGTCAACTTTGATGGATTATTCCCAATTTTGTAGCTTAGATGAATGTGATAGAGATTTTTAAATGTAGATGTGTCCTTCTCCCATTGATGCAGTGTAGTATAAATTAATCTTGACTTAATGAAATATAGGACAAACAGTTATTGTTTAAATTTAGGTGGATTATCTGTCAAGATCCAAGGTGCTAGATTAGATGATCGGAGATTTTCTTCAGCCTTATGATTTGGTCACAGACTTGGTATTTGAGTTAAGTGTTTGTAATATGTTATTTTTTCTTCTACATTGAGTAGGGTATGAAACTAAGTGATGTACCAAATAGCCAACCCTGGAAAACAGTCAGAATTGGCTTCAATTTAACATCAGGCAGATCAAAAAGTCATTATTAACAAAGAGTCAGCAAGCCTATTACATGAGCTGAAGCAGGATAGGCCTGGAAGCAGAGAATCCAAGCTGGCGTAAAATGAGAGAGAAACCCTCTGCTGTTAGACATGAATTTTATTATGATATATTCAACCCCACTCCCATCCCAATTGAGAGGTGACCAGTTTAATTAAAGACGCCTAGTGTCTTTACTTTGTTAAAGACTTTAATTGGCTTTGGCACATTTATCCATATTATATACACAGTGCTCGTTATTTTTCTTTGTAATATATGATTAAATGATATTAAACTTATCATTTGCGAAAGACTTTAAAATTCTAGTTAGTTGCTTAAGGATCTTTGTTGATGATTAATACGAACTGAAATGGATATACTATCTGGCTAGATTTCTTTAAATAGAGCAGCTATTAAATCTTTACAAAGTCCTTATCTTTATTTGGTAGAAGCCATATTGTTCATTTTTATATAGCATTTAATAATCTCGTGAACTTCAAAGTTGAGAAGTTTGGCTGGGTCTGTTGTGAAATAGAAAAATATGAGGTATGCTGGAAAGTGCTAAAAAGATAACTAAAAATCAGAGGTTTGCTTTCATTCTCAAATGATCTTTCTGTGTTTTTATTTTCTTAGAATTCATAATAAAGTAACTCCAGACAAATTTATAATGTATGTTCATTTTCTCCTGCTCATTCCATATTTATGTCCTTTACTACCTCTTATGTAAAGAGACACCTTTTTTGTTGTTGTAATTCTCCCAAGTACAGGGGAAGTTCATGAGGCTATATGAGATACATTCTTTGTTATTCTCATTCAAGGCCAAAGAAAAATTTTAAAAGAGATTTGGGGAGTGGGAGACAAGATGGTGGTCATCTAAATTTTGACCAAGCTCTTTCTTTATGCTAGTTCTAATTTTAAACAGAATGAGGCATTCATAGGACTAGTTTTTATTTGTATCTTCTTGAGTAGTTAGGTATTCTGTTGCCCATCTTCTTTTGTACATGATCTAGCAGTTTATTTGTTTAGGCAACTTAAAAAATATGATTTATAGCAAGTTGAAAACAGAATCATCTTGCAAGCCAGTTGGCAAGATTTAATATTATTATAGAGTAGGTCTTACTTGGGTATCGTTGGGTTGGCACTCTCACACTTGGATCCCGGATGTGCTAACTGCAGCACATTTTGTTGAACATGTGTTATTGTAGTCCTACAGTGTGACAAGGATGGAGAGCCTTATAAGCATAAAGTGAAAATGTAACTGTTAAAAGGGAGATAGATAAACAACGAAGCATGATCGTTTCCCTTCTGTTCTAAGGAGGAACATACTGTGATACGGATCAGTCTCTAAAATCAGAGTAGCATAAATAAGTTGTATGTAGATGTCCTTTCAGCCGAAATGACACCCAGGTAGATTTTTAAATGATTACCTAACATTTAAATGTCCCATATCAATGAGAGTGATGCTGAGAGCCACCTTTGGTATTTGGAAAGAATCTTGTTGAATAATGAATGAGGCATAAGCAAGAGAATAGAAAGCTAAAAAGGAGGCTCTTGGAAGGTCTTTTGAAATGTAGATTTTTAATCCTAAAGTATGGAATGCCCCTGGCAGTTTGGAGATTTTCTGCCTCTATCATTAATTAGTGATTTTTCTCATACTAGAGACTAAAATCAGAATTCTGTGTATCTATTGAAGAGTTTTTATAAACTCTGCATCATGTTTACACATGGTTTCTATTTCAAGGCATCGATATTCTACTCTCCTTCTGTCACTATACAGCAAAATAATGAGACAGCATGGTAGCAAGTGCCCAGTGCTGGGCTGTCGGCCTTATGGGCCCTGAGGAAGGCAACCCCAGGGCTGCGGTAGGTGGGAAAGGTGTCATGGTTTCCTTGAGCGGAGCCATTTTGGCAGTTGGTTGGGGCATGATTTCAGGTGAGGAAACTAGCTTGAATGAAGGCCTGGCAGCAATGGTGAGTAAGAATAAGGCAGGAGGGTAAAGAAGAGGCCAGCTTGATCAGACGGGGGCAGGGTTGAAGAGTAGTGACCAGTGAACCCAATGAGATGTTGCCAAACCAGGGGAGGTCAGCCTAAGGAATGATGGTTAGAAGTCTGGTTTTGAGGACTTTGTATTCTGATTCTACTCAGATAGCTTACCCTCTGTAAATCTATCGTATTAACTACAAAATAGTAGTTATAATGTGTGCTACTGAGGATGGTTGAGAAGGTTTAGGTGGTTAATATGCTTAATATAGTGTCTGGTATATAGTAAACAGTCAAATCCTAGCTTCTGCTATTCAATATTATTATTAAAGACAGAGAAACGTGCCTTATATATAGAATGATAAGAGAAGTTACTGTTTTTCAGCAAGGGAGAGTTGTCACATGGAAAATAATATTAAAGGAAGTTTAATCTGACTTAAATCTGTCTGTAAGAATCAGAAAGGCCATGGTAAAGGCTGGTTAAGTAGTTTAGGTTTAGGTTGGTATGGTGTTGAACCAGCACTAGAAATAGAAGATAAATCTGGGACAGGTGTTAAAGCAAACTGTTGGGACTTCTTAACTGACTCGATGTGGAGAATGAAAGCAGATAATCAAAACGATGTCTTCAGCCACATTTTAATATTTAGACCACCTTTTCATCAAAAGGAAGGAAATACCTCATTTTGTTAGCATCTTCAATACGTAGTGCAATATGTAACCGCTTTGGAAAATAGGTTTAATAAAAATAGTGTACAGTGTATTAGTGTAAATAGTATATATGGAAAGTCAGTGGAAAGAGGAAAATATTAAATAGTACTAAATGGTATGTCTTCTTAGAGAAAGAATAGTCCGTCTCATAACCGTGAGCAGTGGAGAGCTCATTTCTTTTCCCCTATTTACCGCACAGACCTATATCCACATTCACTCACGTGCTGGGAAGGTAAAGGTTGCGAGGCAACCACCAAACTAAAAGACGATCATTTCAGTAGAAGTCAAGGGTGGGTAGCAGACAGTCATGGCAGCTCTGTACTCTCAAATCTCAGTTCCCAAGAGAGCGTCTTTAGAAATTGCCTTCATGAAAACATGCTTTTATCAGTGAGTTGTAACTGCCCTGTCATCCCCACAATGTAAGAAGAACCACTGTAAAACCATTGTTGATGGGAATTTTCAGTGACATTCTACAGCTATTGACATTTTCTTGTAGACATAAGCTGATCAGCTTGACACAGAATTATAACCAACCCTAAGTAACTGGGCACAAACAGATCTTTGGCTCAAGCTTGGCGATCTTCCCTTGATTCTTATCATTTTTTTGGCATGACACTTCATGGGTGGATGCTGGATAATAACTTCCTGAGTGCCAAGGCCCCTTGCCATTTCTTCGGGGCAATGTTATGATTCCCTGACATGGAATTACTGTATTGTGAAGTTAAATCTAAGACCAGGCTTGAATCAGTGACAGTATATGTAGACAGATTATTTCTTAACTCACTGTTACAATGATGAGATCAATGGGATGGAAAAGGCAGCCAGAAATTTCAGGGCTGTAATTGAGTTGTGGCGTACCCATAAATCATGCAAGCTGCCTCCCCTGCATTGGCGTCTCCCCAGAAGCCTCCCAGAAGCTCAGCCCCCCTAATGTCAGCGACAAAGCACACGGCAACTTCTTATATGACTTCCTATATAATCTTAACTATGCTTCTGTGTGGGATGAACATTTCCCCCTTTCTCTGGAGGGAAAAGGCTTATTTAACGCCTTCAAAAAAATACATAGCTGCTTCTGTGGTGAAAATAAGTTCATGGCAGGTAACTAGAATTTATAGAAGAGAGAAAAATTCTTTAAAGCTTGTCTCCCTGTGGTGTGGGTTTTTTCTTCACTTCTAATAGCTTTTATTTTAATTTCTAGTTCTGAATTCAAGCAGCTGTCATTCTCTTTATAGCCCTTTTTGAAACTCCTACAGCGTAGGAGGTAGCTGGGCTGTCTAAGAAACATCTTTTCAAACCAACCAAAGTATTGTTTATCCTGAATGAAATAGAATTTTTAAGGCTGTCAAGAGTGAGTGATTTGAAGCGTTTTCTTTGATAGCCAGGAAGATGAGCAGAAATCTTAAAGAGGGGAAGGTATTATCTCAATGTGGCCAATTCCAGGTAACTTCTCTTACCCAGAAAAAACTCTTTTGAACCATGATAAAAATTACCACTAAGTGAGGGTGTTGTCTACAATTAATATAACAAAACAAACCTGTGGCAGCTCATTTTTACTTACTGAATTCTTACCAGCTGTTGATGAAAAAGAATGAGATTGAGTCAATAATGGAGAATACTCCTGTAACTAGTCCCCTCTAGTTGCCCTCTGTGAACTCTGGGTAGCAACTTTGCAGCTTGGTTCCCTCTGAGGGCTCATTCCGCTTTCCATGGCATTGCTGTGTACCCTCCGAGCAGTATCTGGAAGTTGAATGTTACTCTTGGATGAAAAGAATTCTTCAAACCTATTAAAATGAATTATCAGGCTGACGTTTTGCAGATACTAGTATTCTCTAAAGTCAGCAGCATGGGGTGCCTGGGTGACTCGGTTGAGCGTCTGACTCTTGATTTTTGCTCAGGTCATGATCCCAGGGTCGTGGGATCGAGCCCCACGTCAGGCTCTGTGCCAAGTGTGGAGTCTGCTTGAGATTGACTCTCTCCCTCTGCCTCTCTCTCTCCCCAACTTGCATGTATATTGTCTCCCTCTCTCTCTCTCTCTCTCTCTCTCTCTCTCTCTCTCTCTCTCAAAAAAAAAAAAATAAAATCAGCAGCATGATTTTTTGGGCTTCAAATGTGATTATGGTCATGATTTTATTTTTCTCTTTGGGTCAGAATAGAATAATATTAAGTCTTTACTCAGTTATTTGACAGGTATATTCTTTTTCTTAAAAATTTTAATAGTTAATTTGGGGCGCCTGGGTGGCGCAGTTGGTTAAGCGTCCGACTTCAGCCAGGTCACGATCTCACGGTCTGTGAGTTCGAGCCCTGCGTCAGGCTCTGGGCTGATGGCTCGGAGCCTGGAGCCTGTTTCCGATTCTGTGTCTCCCTCTCTCTCTGCCCCTCCCCCGTTCATGCTCTGTCTCTGTCTGTCCCAAAAATAAATAAAAACGTTGAAAAAAAAATTAAAAAAAATTTTAATAGTTAATGCAATAACAGGATACAGAATTTGGAGGGTTGATAATGGTGATCAGTGATATATACCATACTATATGCCAGACACTGTTTTTAGCAATGTTCGTTAGATATAGATAATCCTCATAACCATCTGAGCGGTAGTATTATGATCATCCCTATTTTATGGTTCAGGAAACTGAGGCCCAGAGATCAGTAAGTCACCTGTCTCACAGCTGGCCAGTGACAATGCCAGGATTGAACCCAGGCAGTGCAATCCCACAGCCTGGCCCCTTTTCCACGCTGCTAGTGTGCTGAACACAAGTGCTGCAGTGACATCTTCTCTTCCCTGGAGTCTGTAGACATGGCCTGTTTGCCTCTGAGTCTTTCAGAGATGCTCTGCATTTCAAACAGTATGTCAGTTTATTCTTTTTTAATGTTAGGAATGATTCTTAGTTTTTTCATTGTAAGAAAGTACTGGAATCAGAATAATGGTCTTACTGAAGGAGATGCAGGTGAAGAGAGAGCCAGAGATGTGTACGGTTGTAAACCTGGAGCACAATGCACGGTGACAGAAATGGACCCTCCAAGAGAAAAGGGGGTGCTCATTTTTCTGGGAGGGGGAGAGGGAGGAACAGTCATTTTATTTCAGTGACATGTTTGTTTTCATGTGGTTTATGCAACCATTTACCAAAATGGACAATTGCCTGCTCTTGTGTTAGCTGTAATGCAGATCTCTCAGGTACCTGGTGCTTCAGCAGGTTGTTAGAGATGTGTAAAGGGAATGCAATCAGCAATTTGATGCTGCCTGAATATTATTGGATTTTGCTGGTATTTTTTTTCCCTCTTTGTTCTTCCTTTTATTAAAAAAATTACAACAATAGGTAATAGGTTCCTTGGTTTGAAACCAAAAAAAGTATACAATGATGTAGTGACAAGTGTCCGCTCCACCCTGTCAGCTCGTTCCCCTCACCAGGCTGCACCTGCACAGGGCATCTGCAATCACTGACGATACTGGCTTGAGCCATATGGAAGTGCCATCTTTGGGTTCCAAAGTTATCTAATATCAGCAATTTCAAAAAAATTTTTTTTCATTAAGTCAAAAGTACTAAAGCATCAGGAATTTCATGTAGTTCAACCTACAGTTTCTTAAATCATTTCAGAGTTGAGATCCAAATTGGATTGCTGACCACCGTTAGTAGGATCACGCCATGTGAAATTGCTGTTTGTGTGCATCAGAAATGATTGCAGAGCAGTGGTTTCACATGGTTAACCTGTCGTTTCTCGCCCATCCTTCCAGAATCCGTTATGTATTTAGAAGCAGATATGAATATATTCTTACCTTCTTCACCCAACAGCTAGTTGTACCGAATTAAAAAAAAAATTATAATGTACTCATTGTTGGTTTTCATGTTTCTACAGGGAGCTTTCCTTCCCCCTTTTCACTGCTGTATAGTATTCTATGTGTTCTGTTGTACAGATGTATTCCTAAGAGGGCCCTGTGTTCTATAGCCCAACTCAAGTATATGGTGGAAGCCCCTTACTAACCACACACACTTCCAGCCTTCAGATGATAGTAAAAATGTTTTCCCAGAAATCATACACATGGGGCGGTGCCTGGGTGGCTCAGTTGGTTAGGTGGCTGACTGTGGCTCGGGTCGTGAGCTCATGGTTCATGAGTTCAAGCCCCACGTTGGGTTCTATGCTGATAGCTCAGAACTTGGAGCCTGCTCTGGATTCTGTGTCTTCCCTGCTCGTGCGCTCGCTCTCTCTCTCTCTCTCTCTCTCAAAAATAAACATTAAAAAAATTTATTAAAAAAGATAATACACATGGTATGCTTTCAAGTGAATAAAAGCAAGCTGTAAACAGAAATTTCAGAATAATCTCACTTCTAGAGGAAAAATTGTGTAAGTACATGTATAAGCATAGAAATAAATCTGGAAGCATATTAATCAGTTATGACAGTGGTTATACTTACAGGATGAGAGTCATGGTTTTCTTCTTTATACATACCTGTAATTCTTTTTCCTATATTACTGGTTACTTGTCATACACACATACATATTACTTGTCATACACAAATATTGTTATACATATTTGTACATATTACTTTTATGCACCATATTGTTATACACACATATGCATATAAACACATGAATATACATATATATCACATAAGTGTATACCACATAAATATATAAATATCTATGTGTTGAAGTCACAGAAGTTTCAGCTTAACACTGATGCAAGCTGTGCTCGGTATTTAGTGTGCTAAGTGTAAGTTTAAGATTTGAAGTGGAAAGAATGAAGCAGATTCCCTAGCAAGAAGCGTATGCTGTTGTTCCTATGCCATTGTTCCGGCAAGAGCTGACTTGGACAGACTTCACTGGTGCCACTGTGAGAATGGAGGGCTCTTGCTGCTTAGTGGTTTCCCATTTGATTTAATATATTTCACCTTCTACCTGGGCTGCTGTCTCAGAGCCACATTGTCCTAGCATCTTGGGGATCGCTATCACTGGAAAGACTTAGGTAGCAAAGAGTTGTATTGACTGATAGAATTGTTTGTGGTGAAGTTTGGATTTAAAGTAACCTGGATTTAGGGACGCCTCGGTGGCTCAATTTGTTAAGCCACCTACTTCAGCTCAGGTCATGATCTCAACGGTTTGTGAGTTCGAGCCCTGCATCGGGCTCTGTGCTGACAGCTCGGAGCCTGAGCCTGTTTCATATTCTGTGTCTCCCTCTCTCTTTGCCCCTCCCCTACTTGCATCTGTCTCACTCAAAAAAAAAAAAAAAAACAACATTAAAAAAAATTAAGTAAGCTGGATTTAAATCCGTGTGCTTTCTCTCTTTTATGATCATGGCAAATTCGCCCCCAAGCCTCACAAGTTTGGGGCAATAAAATTTCACGTGATTTTTTTTTTTTTTTTTGCCAAGAATATATGAGTTAAGAGTTGTAAACCACCCACTGTTTTGTAAATACTCAAGAATTTGAGCTTATTTGTTGAGGGCTTCATGTATGAAGTAGAGGGCTTCAAATATATTTTCATATACAGTATACTTTGAAAGAAAATGTAACTCAGTCTTTTATTTTTGTCAAGCATAATGCCTAGGCATATTGGTTTCTAGTGTCTTAATTTGGCCTTTGATGATAATTAACATTCCTTAGGTGAGGCAGCTGGCAGGGGAGGAAGACAGGTAAATAGCCAGGAGTCCAGCAGCCCTCATTGTCTCAGCTGGACTGGAGTTTGTGTTCTGAGCAGTGATGTAAATTTCCTGAGCTGTCAAAGTGTCAGCCTTCCTCAGAAGTTTATGGAAGACAGTTTGATTCAGTATCTGATTACTTTTTGGTTCCTAAGGATAATAGTACATGGTTGTTATATTTTTTGTTTGTTTATGTAGGCAGAAATCTGAGTCTGTAAATAATACCTCAGGACTGTGATGATGTTGTAAAAATGCTCTCTGCTTTACAGAGTAAAGCAATTTGCTTTGACTTCTATTGACATTGCAACTGAACCGGTCTTATTCACTTTATAATTGAATTGCTACAGACTTCCATCGACCTTTGCAAGTGGTAGAGGTGGTTCCTGGAGTTGTAACCTAATGCCTATTAGCTGCTGCTATAACGTTATAATGGGGTCTTATGTTTTATGTCATGTGATATTAACACAGCTGATTCCCTCATGAGCTTCTCCTGGCATACACATTTGGTGTATCTTAGCTGTGTGGTAGATTTGGGGGGCAATCATCATACTTCATTTTTTAAATCTTTGGGCAACAGAAAATAAAATTTGCTGTATAATTTTATGGCTACTTCATTACATCTTTTTATGCCTTAATGTGATGCATTAATTTAGAGTTCAGGAGTTGCCTTTTCCCTCTTATGTAATCTTTTTGGGAGATGCATATCTGTATATAGTTTTGTTTTGTTTTGCTTTTGGGATTGAGAGTAGGAGGTTATTCTGTTGAGATAACCTTTCCTAGACACAGTTTCAGATAAAGAAATTGTATTACCCAAGTGATTTCTTCTCATTTAGCCACTGACTGTCATTAATCTGCATGTTATTTAGCTTCATTAAGGTTCCCATTATCGTTTGTTTTGTTGGACGAGGGCAAAATGAAATGAGAGGAATTGGGACATCTTGCCCCCTACCCAGCATGACATTGCTTTAACTTGTAGCAGAACTGAGAATTTGGGTAAGTGGGACTTGAGGAACCTTTCCTTCCACTTGGCACTTATAACCTGTCTCAGTGCACCTCCCACTGCTGAGAAACACAATTAGCTTTCTTTCCTTAATGGGCATTTGGCACGGTTAATTTCTTAGGCCTCCTCCCCCTTTTTCCCTAATGTAAGACTTAGGGCAGATTTTCTGATCAAAGAACCTAAACTTTACCAACAGTAATCATTTACCACTTTCCACTCTATGGATGGTTAAGAAGAATTGCCTTTGAAAGGTAGGGGTGGATTTGCTCTTTTTAAAAAGAATATCCAATTACATTAGCATTTTGAAAAGTTCAATTTTAAAGTCAAACTTTGAGTTTCCTAACCTATCTCTATTATTCTAATTAGTTTAAGAAAGGAGCTGTGTGTGTGTGTGTCTATTTTTCCAGTTAAGGAAAGCTAATGTATAAGATAATATGATGTAATTATTCTGGGTATCTTGCCACCCTGATGTCTGCAGATCAATAATTCTGGGAATGCTAGTGCTAAGGACAAGGTGCAAAAACAAAAAAAACACTGGATGAAACTGAAAATCCTGCCTTTGGAGCAGTAATGTAAGAGTGAACCACTCTGGAAGTCACACTCCTTACTCAGAGCTGGAACTGTTGGATTTTTCACTGTCTGCAGTGATTTCACCCAGTGGTCTGAGAGCAAGTAGACATAATGATGTACTTCTAAGACTTGGATAGAAAATGTGAGGCCGTGGACAACTAGATTGTCTTTGGCTGTCTTTATTAAAAGTAGAATTCTATCCTAGATGGGTCATTATCCTGATCCAGTATACAATTCTAGGACGTCTTATTTCTCATGAGTCAAGTAGTATAGTTTGAACCTGTGTTTAACACTTTTCAGAGAACAGCTCTGCTTAATGCATGCTAACTGTTCCCCTGCACTGAATCATTAATGAATTCTTTGATGGCTCTTGGCCTTAAAATTCCATTGTTGGTCCCCCTTCCATCTATTATGTTGGTTTTATGAAAATCGGTGGAAAATGTTTTCCTTCTACTGTTTCTTATATCTGAAGCTTCTCACCAGCTCCTGGACTTATTTAGCTTTATTTATACAAGTCACTTCCATATTTTTTGTTCAGCGTTAGGTTTTATTTACAATGCCAAGTCTAACAGCATACTGACCTGAGGGGAGGGAAAACAAATTTAGGCTTATTCTAATTTACACCAGTCAGGGCAGCATTAGAATCTGTTTTTTGACATGGTGAAATATAGCAACTCAGACTATTTTAATGAAGTAGGAATTATGTCAGAAAATACTGGAAATAGATTTGGGAGTACTGTATTTGATACAGGGCATCCCTCTCCTTTTCAGTACACTTTACGTCCTGTGTAACATTAGGAGGAAAGATGTCTGTGGCTCGAAAGGGATTTTATTGATGTCATAATATCTGCCACATGTTGGAAACTAGGGCGGCGTGACCATGTCCCTGCTTCGTTCAAAGGTTGTGTTTTGAACAGGCTTATATAAGTTAGCAAAACAAACAAACGAAACTTCCTACTGCAGCATTTGTAATTCCCTTCCACTTTCAGCCTTGTCCCAACAGCTTAGTTCCCAAAGCTGTTGTCTGTCTGCGTCTGTGACAGATGTTTATTCTTGAGGATATCTTTTCTCTCTTTGCCACCTGCTCAGCCCTCCTCAGCATCGGTCATAAAGCCTGAGTGTTTGGTTCTTAAGTCTTCCTTGGGTACAGTGTCATTAGAGAAGAGACACCAATTGGGAAAAGATGTCAAAATACTCTAAGCAAGACCATACTGGTTATTTATTACTGGGCAGCCCTATTTTAAAAGATAGAAAATAAAGAATGACAAGAAAATGGATCCAGGCCCAAGAGAAGGATATTAACTACAGCAGCTTTGTTCACCCCCTTCCTCTGAAAGAGTCCACCTAATTTTGATTAAAGTCACCCTCAAAAGTGTAATAGATCATGTTTAGTCATGAGTCTTATTTCTCTGTACTTAGGATGAGTTTTTATTTGTCTAGTCACATTTTCTCATTGATTTCCACTGTGACTTTGGAGATTTTTTTTTCCCCCAGAAAGTCTTAATGCCAATAACTAATGACAATAATAGTTAAGAATATTAGCTTTTTACTTTTTGGTATACCTTGTTTACATTAATTATAATATATAAGTGAGCCTTGTTGAATCAGTGCAGTATAATAAAGAAAATACAACAAATATATTTCGGTAAATTTTAGTTTTATTGAGAGTTTACCCGAACTAAATTTAGTTTGACCGTTTAAACAGTCATGACTGTTGACTATCACTATTTTGGAAAAACGTCTATTTAAAATCGGCATAAAAGTATTGTGAACCTTTTTTGTTTCCCAGTAAAGATTTTAGAGCTATAAAGTTCTCATTGATATTATTTTGCCATGTTTCACAAATTTTGATACGAAATGTTTTTATTATCATTGAATTCTAAATTTTCCAAAATTTCAATTAGGATTTTCTTTTTTAACCATATTTAGTTTTCCCACATGTGGAAATTTTAAAATCTGTCCTTTTGTCTATGAAGTTATAAATAGTTTGCAATTTTGATCTGAGAAGACAGTATATATAATATTCAATCTTTGGTATTTAAGACTTTAATCTTCCTTCAAAAATATTCTATGTGTTTTTTTTTTATTGAAGTATCATTGATACACGATGTTACGTTAGTTTATGTATAGAACTTAGTAATTCCACAGGTCTACATATTATGCTGTGTTCATCAGTAGTGTTGCTACCATCTGTCCCATTACATCACTATTGTAATACCACTGATTGTATTTCTTATGCTGTGTACCTTTCATCCCCATGACTTACTCATTCTGTAACCAGAAGCCAGAACCTCCTATTCCCTTTCACCCGTTTTGCCCATCCTCTTACCTCATTCCCCTGGCAACCATCAGTTGTATTTATGGGTCTGTTCCTGCTTTGTTGTTGTTATTCTATGTGTTCTTAAAGAATATGTATCCTCTGCTTATTGCGAAGTGTGTGTGTGTGTGTGTGTGTGTGTGTGTGTGTGTGTGTGTGTGTAACAGATCACCTTTGTAATGTTGACTCTGTTTTGTTTTTGTTGTTGGCCTGCCTGATGATAGTAGACCTGAGAGGAGTGTGTTAACGTCTCCAATAACAATTGTTGCTTTTTCTGTTTTTCCTTACAGTTCTACTTGTTGCTTAAGGCTTATATCATTAGGTGCTTATTTTCTTGTTGGATCATCTTGTCTCTTTACCATGACTGTCTCTCATGTAATTTAAGATCATTGTCTTAATATTTGCCTAGCACATATTAATGCTTTTTACTTTCAACCTTTTGTTTTAAGCATGTTTTTTTGGTAGTCAACATATTGTTGGATAAAAAAATATATTTGGAAAGTCACTGTCTTTTTCTTTTTTTTAAAGTTTGTTTATTTGAGAGAGAGAGAGCTCTCTCGCGCGTGCACACACACACACATGGGGGAGGGGGAGGGACAGAATTGCAAGCAGGCTCTGCACTGTCAGCGGAGGGCCTCGGACTCAAAAACCGCGAGATCCTGACCTGAGCCAAAATCAAGAGTTGGGTGCTTAACCAACTGAGCCACCCAGGTGCCCCTGAAAGTCACTGTCTTTTAACTGTTAATTTTAATCCAGTTCTGTTACTGTATTTACCATTGTGTTAGGATTTCTATTATTTTATAATTTTTATTTAATAAACTTTGATATGCTTTTCTTTCTTTTTCCTCCAAAAAACACACAAATGTTCTTCTGTTTCCAATATTCTGTTTTTGTTGCTAAGGTGATTGCTCTTATTTTGGGACTTATCTCATTTATCTCTTGGTTTCTTATACTTAATTATATGTGTTTCTCTCTCTACCCCTTATAAGACAAGTAATTTAATGCACTCTCTTCTGCTCTGGGCTACATTCCCCCCACCACGTGGTATTTTCCAGAATTTTTGTTCTGGATCATTTTCATTATGTTTTTAACTTTTCTTTTGTCCTAGAGTTTTAAAAAGTTAACAATAGCATTATCAAGTTTGTTGAACATTTCACATTACTTCTTTGATTTAAACACTTTAATATTTTCTTTAAAATGTTATCAGTGTAGTTCTTTGTGTGATAAACCTTGGGTGTTTTTATGTATAATAATATGTTTATTGTGGCCTCACATTTGAATGGCTGTTTGGCATTTTGAATATATAATTACTTGCTCAAAATTCTTTAATGGTTTAAAAATATTACTTCATGGGGTTCCTGGGTGGCTCACTTGGTTAAGGGTCCAGCTCTTAGTTTCGGCTGAGGTCATGATCTCATGGTTTGTGGGTGTGAGTCCCATGTCAGCCTCTTCGCTGGCAGCATAGAGCCTGATTGAGACACTCTCTGTCCTTCCCCTGCTCATTCTTTCTCTGTCTCTCTCTCCTTCTCTAAATAAATAAATAAACATGAAAAAATATATTACTTCATTATTGTGCATTCAGAGTTGCTGTTGAGAACTCTGATGTCAATCTGGTTTGTTTTTTGTATAATCTCCATCAGGATGCTTTTTTTGTTTTTTCTTTGTATTTGATACTCTTAAATTTTGCAAAAATGTATCTTATGTGAAATGTTTTATTATTTAAGTTTTAATTTTAATTCCAGTTAACATACAGTGTTATATTAGTTTCACGTGTACAATATAGTGGTTCAACACTTCAATACGACACCCTATGCTCATCACCTATTTAATCCACCCCCCAACCCCCTCTCCAACTTCAGTTTGTTTGCTAAGGCTAAGAGTGTTTTCTTGGTTTGTCTCTCTCCCCCTTTTTTATCTCTTTGCTCATTTGTTTTGTTTGTTAAATTCCACATAAAAGTGAAATCATATGGTATTTGTCTTTCCCTGACTTATTTACTTTGCTTAGCATTATATTCTCTAGCTGTGTCCATGTTGTTGGAAATGACAAGATTTTACTCTTTTTTGGGCTAAATAATATTCCATTTTATGTGTGTGTGTGTATATATATATATATATATATTCAGATATATATAAATATATATATATAACATATATAAATATATATAAAAATATACCTATATAAATATATAGGTATCTATAGTTATAGATATATGTCTTCTTTATCCATTCCTGAATCAATGAACACTTGGACTGCTTCCATATCTTGGTTATTATAAATAATACTGCTATAAACATAGGAGTGCATGTCTCCCTTTGAATTAGTGTTTTTGTATTCATAGGGTAAATACCCAGTAGTGATTGCTAGATTGTAGGGTAGTTCCATTTTCACTTTTTGTGGAACCTCTATACTGTTTTCCACAGTAGCTACACCAGTTTGCATTCCTACCAACAGTGCAACAATGTTCCCCTTTCTCCACATTCTTGCCAACACATGTTGTTTTATTGTGTTGTTGATTTTAGCCTTTCTGACAGGTGTGAGGTATTTCATCGTGGTTTTGATTTTCATTTTCTTAATGGTAAGTGATGATGAGCATCTTTTCATGTGTCTCTTGGCTATCTGGATGTCTTCTTTGGAGAAATGTTTCATGTTTTCTCATATTTTAATTGGATTATTTGTTTTTTTTGGGTATTGAGTTTTATAAATTCTTTATATATTCTATATATATTAGATATATGATTTGCAAATAATCTCCCATTCTGTAGGTTGCCTTTTAGTTTTCTTGATTGTTTCCTTTGCTGTGCAGAAGTTTTATATTTTGGTGTACTCCCAATAGTTTATCTTTGCTTTTGTTTCCCTTCCCTCAGGAGACCTATCTAGAAAAAAGTTGCTTTGGCCAATGTCACAGAAGTTATTGCCTATGGTTTCTTCCAGGATTTTTATGTTTTATGTTTTATGTTTAGGCCTTTAATGAATTTTGAATTTATTTTTGTGTATGATGTAAGAAAGTGGTCCATTTTCTTTCTTTTGCATGTTATTGTCTAGTTTTCCCTGCACCATTTGCTGAAAAGACTGTCTTTTGCATATTGGCTATTCTTGACTGCTTTGTCAAAGATTAATTGACCGGGGCACCTGGGTGGCTCAGTCAGTTAAGCGTCTGACTTCGGCTCAGGTCATGATCTCTCGGTTCGTGGGTTCAAGCCCACATCAGTTTCTGTGCTGACAGCTCAGAGTCTGGAGCCTGCTTTGGAATCTGTGTCTCTTTCTTCTCTCTGCCCCTTACCTACTCGCGTGCGCACACTCTCTCTCTTTCTCTCTCTCTCTCTCTCTCACAAAAATTAATGTTAAAAAAAAGATTAATTGAGTGCATAATTGTGGGTTTATTTCTGGGTTTTCTATATTGTTCCATTGGTCTATGTACCTGTTTCTGTGCCAGTACCATATTTTTTTATTATCACAGCTTTGTAATATAACTTGAAGTCTGGAATAGTGATGCCTCCAGCTTTGCTTTGCTTTTTCAATATTGCTTTAGCTATTTGGGGTCTTTTGTGGTTCCATACAAATTTTAGGATTGTTTTTTCTAGCTCTGTGAAAAATGCTGTTGGTATTTTGATAGGAATTGCATTGAATGTGTAGATCGCTTTTAGACATTTTAACAGTATTTGTTCTTCCAATCCATGAGCATGGCATGTCTTTCCATTGTGCAATATTTTCTTTATTCCCCTGTTTGGCACTCTGAATTTTTTGAATTGAGGTCTCTGAAGATCCTTTAATTTTGAGGAGTTAGTGGTTATTTCTTTAAATCTCGATTTATTTCTTCTTTTGCGACCAGGGTGTTGGCAATTTCACTTCTTTTCTATATTACAGATCTCTAAATATCTGAATTTTTTTATTTGTTGAGTTTGCTATCTTAGTTTTCTTTGCATTCTAGAAATTGTATAAGTCCATTGTGAATGAGGATTTTGTGTGTGTACTCGTGGCTGTGATGAGTTGGAACCTCCTTCTTTCTGCTCCTTTTTTTCCTACTGCCTTTCTGGCTCTTGCCTCAACCTAAGTGCTTTGGTTCAGAACCAGGTCTTATTATCCCTGCTCATAAATCACATCCTGGAGATGGGAGGGGTAGGCATGTCAAATCTAGTTTCCCTGCTGAGTGGGGAACTTGGTCATAGATTGTTTCCGTATAGTTTGGAGAACATCTCCTAACCCCCAGTTCCACATGGAGAACCTGGTTCCAGCCCCCTGCCCCATGCCTGGTGTATCGTAGGTGTGTTGTACTTAGGACACCACAGGATTTAAATGTCTGTCTGGTTCTGCTGGTGTCAGTAGGTCCTGGAGTCAGTAATCCTTTGGCTTATGCTCCCACTGACCTCTGAAGCTCTGTTTCCATTCTGTTCCATAGATAGGTTTAACATATTTTTGAATGCAGTTATATCTTTTTATTTAGATATTTTTAAAATGTTATTTTATCATTTTGGTGGTGGTGGTAGCAGTGTATGTGGGAGGGAGGGGTGGGTTCTACTTAAAATTTCATTGCCTTCTTGCCTGGAAATTTCCTGACTGACCTTCATTGTAGAAGCATTACTGTGGTGTTAAAAGTATAGTTACTTTATTCTCAGTAAATGTTTCTTTGATCCTAGTGATGAACTGTTTGAGACTTAGAAGCACCTGTGACTATCCTGACTGACAGGTGGCATATTTGTGTACCTGTGTAGCTGTGGTGGTGGCAGGTAACCCAGAAGCACAACTGTGAGGCTTGCTGGAGTTAAGTTCAAGTTCGGTTAGGATACTGGATCTTTTCTTTCTATGCTTTTTTCTTTCCTCTTTTCGGTCCCCCTTTCCTTTTCTTTCTTATCTGCGAATACATAAACCAGGATGTTTAAGCAAGAAAAATGTGGAATATTCTTGCTACTAGGGAGACAATCCATTTCTGAGGAATAACAAAGTTTCTGTGGTTTCATAATGTATGCAAACATTTTAGGCTAAGTGGAAAACAGCAGGTAAGAGATTCAAAGGGAACTATCCCTGACTTCTTAACAGTTACAAAATCCGTTTGAGAGGAAGACAAAAAAGAAATGAAAGGGAAATGAAATGGAAGGGAAAACTCAAAGCCTTTTTCCCTCCAACAATACAGATGCAGTTCTAATTAAGTGAAATGGCCAGAGATGAATGGAGAGAATCATTTGTCATCGTCAGAACAAGGAAGTTCAACCACTAAAGTAAAAGCTTACCTATCTATTAAAATTAAGGAGATGAGCGTCCTCTTATGTTGTTAGATATGGTAGAACTATCAAGTTCTTGTTTCCTCCTCTAGCTCTAATTTTCTGCCAGTCTTTGAAGTTTTAGTCTATCATGAAAGTAAAACCCTTGTTTATGTACTCAGGGTCATTAAAAAAAATCAGACTAATAGTGAAATGCAGTAGCTATCATGAAAGGTATGTGCTCTTACATGCTATTTTGCCCAATTTTAATGAAAACATATGTCTGTGAGGGAATCCTAAATATTTGCAAAGTAACACTTCTCTGTATTTATCTTAATAATCACAGCAACAGTCATGACCACCACCACCACCACCACCACCAATAATCTTGCTTTAAGGAGAAGCCTGATCGTTACAGCTGAGGTTCCTCCAAGGTTCTCTTACTTTTCTGCAGCTTTCCTTTGTCTTCTTCCAATACCATGACTTCAGTTCTACCTCCATGACACTCAGAACACACGCGCGTGCGCGTGCGCGCACACACACACGCACATACCCCAACAGTAACTGTCGCAGACCTCTTTTCTGAGCTCTGGAGTGTATAACCAACTCTTCTCTGGCTATTTTCACCTGGATTTTTTTATTGACACCTCCAGCCCAGCCCAAGATGTCTGCAACTAGTTTTATGATCTCTCACACCCAATTCCCTCCTTGCTTTTTATTCCCTATTTCAGGTAATAATTCTACCATTCATCTAGTTGCCTAAGTCAAGAACTTGAGAGTCATCTTAGGCTCCTCTCTCACCCTTCACCTTTATTCACAGAGTTCTAGTGACTGTACTACTGAATATCTCTCTTTAATATTTATACTGAGAGAGGGAGAGACAGAGAGCATGTGCATGTGCACTTGTGTGTGAGTGGGGGAGGAGTAGAGAGAGAGGAAGAGAGAGAATCCCAAGCAGGCTCCATGCTGTCACTGCAGAGCTGACATGGGGCTCAGTCGTATGAACCATGAGATCATGACATAAGCTGAAATCAAGGGTTGGAGGCTTAACTGACTGAGCCACCCAAGTGCCCCAGTACTGAATATCTCTTGAGTCCATTCTCTGGATCATGTCACTTCCCTGCTTCATTCCTGCAGTAACTTCCCAATGACTATGGAACAAAGTCAGATACCCTAAGGTTTTATATAACACCCCACTTCGTACTCTCATTTTCTGCCTTTGATCTTATTCTCCAGCCAAATCCAGCTACCTGTGGCTCTGGAAACTGCCACATTCTCTCTTGTTTCTATGCTTTCAACCTTGATATTTTCTCTGTCGGGTTCTTTCCATGCAAGTTTGGCAATAATTTCTTCCTTTTCCTGTTGCCTTTCTCCCTCTACCATTGGCAGGTTTGGAAACTTCTTTTTCTGGGTCTCAAAGCTCCTTGATACAATCATAATACGACCAACACCACCTCCTGTTGTGTTTGTCTTTACCTGACTGTCTTCTGCACTGTACTGTGAGCACCTTTGGTTTAAGGACTAATTCTTCACATTTTATTTTATTTATTTTATTTTATTTTATTTATTTTATTTTATTTTATTTTATTATTTTTAAAATATAATTTATTGTCAAATTGGCTAACATACAATGTGTAAAGTGTGCTCTTGGATTTTGGGGTAGATTCCTGGGGTTCATTGCTTACCTACAACACCCAGTGCTCATCCTCAATGCCTATCACTCATTTTCCCTTCTTCCTCACCCCCCCATTCACCCTCAGTTTGTTCTCTGTATTTGAGACTCTCTTATGTTTGCCTCCCTCCCTCTCTGCTTGTAACTGTTTTTTCCCCTTCCCTTCCCCCATGGTCTTCTGTTAAGTTTCTCAAGATCCACATATGAGTGAAAACATATGATATCTGTCCTTCTCTGACTGACATATTTCACTCAGCATAATACCCTCCAGTTCCATCCGCGTTGCTGCAAATCAGGCATCCCTGATTCTTCACCTTTATAACTAAGCATCTGTGGTGTGCCTTGTATGTAAGTAGAAGCCTAGTAAATGCTTGTTGATTGAATAAAGAGGGTGAAAGATATCTGTGGCTTGAAAGGGAAGAAGATAATTGGAAGCTTTGTGCTGATTTTTAAAAAAATTTTTTTTTCAACGTTTATTTATTTTTGGGACAGAGAGAGACAGAGCATGAACGGGGGAGGGGCAGAGAGAGAGGGAGACACAGAATCGGAAACAGGCTCCAGGCTCTGAGCCATCAGCCCAGAGCCTGACGCGGGGCTCGAACTCACGGACCGCGAGATCGTGACCTGGCTGAAGTCGGATGCTTAACCGACTGCGCCATTCAGGCGCCCCATGTGCTGATTTTTTTAACAATACTTTGAGGTTTGCAGATTTGGTTTTCTCCTCTTCAATTCCTAGAGGCACTGGCTTTCCGTATTCATAATATTCCACATGACAGTGAGTCCATAGTATTTCCTGAAGATTTCTGGTTTGCCTGGCCCTGCATTATGTTCTCTAAGGATTACCAAGACTGAGGCCTAGTCTCCACCCTCAAAACATGCATAATGGAAATGGGGAATTAAAATCAGGTCGTGGCATTAGTGAATGCCAACTTGGTTGCTGCTGATAGTTGTGAGAGAGGAGAGAAGAGGCAGAAAAGGCAGTTGGCAAGTGCTTTGTGGAGAAGGTGGCAATTAAGCTGGATGCTGTGAAGAAGTCATTTTCTCTTCTAGGTGGTGGTAGTTCTATTTCTGGTGAGTTTCTTATCTCGGAGTCTGTTCATAACACAAGCCCTTCAGCACCATTTCTGCTCACTTACTGGAACAGTCTTGTTACTCACAGGTGATTTGTCTGCCTGTAGGTGCCTGTTAAAGGGTAACACCTAAGGGAACAGGTGTGTGACACTCCAAAGAAATGGAAGGTGAGAAACAATGAGAGTATCCAACCTTAATTCTCAAGTACAAATTAGTTTCATAGGATTCAAAACCTTTATTCCAGAAATCATTGAACGGAGAGTTTTTGTTTTGTTTTGTTTTTGGAATAAGTTTTATTATATTCATACTAGTTAAAAAGTCATAGTTTGATTTGGGGGAACTAAGGCTTCAGAAATGGTTGTAAGTATTTAATGCTTATATGCCTTTTTCCTCAAATGCAGTGATTCTCCAGTAGATAAGCTCATTCCGGAACAGTGGAGGAGAAAGGAATTCTGTGTGCACAGAAAGTAGGGTGAGGTATCTCTTCATTTGATCAGTTTGTGTAAACATATTCCCTTCTACCAATATTCTTTTCACTTGAGGGTTCAGATTGCTACTGTTTGGCAGGAAGGGAGAAAGAAATTCTCTTAATAGAATGTGATTTAATATGTTGAATGACCGTTGGTGCTGTGTCAGTCTGCTTGGGAAAAGAATTTGAAGCAATGTAGATGAGTTAGTGTATCTGGTTGTAAAAACATTTCAGGCATCTTTTGAAAGTAACACTAGACCCTTGCTTTCCATTTCCCCAAAGTTGCTTCTCATTGAAATGTTTCTCCTTGTAGGAATGAATCAGGGAATAACTGGCCCCAGACTCTCATTTGCTGCTGCTTTTGCTATGTCATGCGGTGCCCTAGAGACAGGGCAGGAGGCCCAGAGAGCAGAGGGCCAGGATCCAGCCTCCTGAAGCCAGGAAGCTGCTTGTGCCTGACTCACTGCTGAGGTTATCCTGTTCTGCTTCAGAACTGATCCTATTTTGCTACTTCTAGCCAAGCCTTGAATTGGCAGCTGTCGTACAGGTACATGTTCAGGAGTTCCCAGGGAAGCTGGAGCTCCAGCCCCTTATTCTTGGGCATATTTGCAGAACAGAACTGGATGGATCTGAACTATGCAGACATAGAAAGAGAAGTAGCTTTAGTTTCAAAGTGGACTGTGTCCCAGAATGAAAATAAATCAGAAGGAAATCCTGGTGGTCTATCAGCGGGTTATGGTTTATTTGCCTGAAAACTGGCCCACGTATGTGGGCCTGAGTTACTCCAATTAGCTAGACACTTTTGTGGTGAAGGGCTGTGGAAAAAGTGACTTCACTGAAAGAGGAATCCTCCAGCCTTCTACGCTCCGCGTTTGTGAATGGGCACTGAGCACGGCTTCACAGGGACACTTAGACCAGGGAGGAGACCTGCCGCCAGAGCTTGCATTCATCTCTTGTTTCAACGCACCTTTCTCGACGACACACTTAGGAAAGAAAAAGCTCAGAAAACTCTCCTCTACCAGAATCTTCTGCCCATGATTATCCTGGCATTCCCTCCTAACTGCCCCCATAAAGAATTCCTTTTTCCAGCCATCACTGCCATCTGTAACTCCTACTTTCCTGAATTCAACTTTTCTAGATCTCCATTTCTAAGATTCTCTCTCTTCGCCTGAGTTGAAGCTGGGTCAGAGTTAAATAAGAATTATCTCTTACAATCAATTTTCAAGGTTAGCATCTTGGGATCTAGCTTAATCAGAGGCCAGAATTTCTCTTGTACTTCATTATGAGTAGGATTGAAATCTAAGATGGTTTTCTGAGAGCAAGATCCTTGCTGTTCCTGGCATTCACGCAGGCTTTCCTTCTAGGACCGTGGCTGGGTTTTGGCCCTCCAGGTTGTATATCATCTGCTTGATAGTTGTTGATCAACTATTGTGACCCATCATCTGTAAAATCAAGGCAAAATCAGTGCCTCTTAGTAGAATATTTCTGCCTCTGCAAGGCAGCCTGGAGCAGTTAATATTTAATGGGGACTGTGAATGTGGCCGACGGGTCCAGGCTCTGATAGGTGCTGTTCAGGTACGTTATGGTAGCTGGGAGTGCCGTGAAAGTAAGAAGACCAGTTGAGGAAAACAGCTGCTCATGTGAGCTCTTTTTCATCTTCTCCATTTTTCCACCCCAGCCTATAATATGTGCAAACGATACTAAATGTATTTCATAAAATGGTCCTCTGTGAATGAATAAATCATGCAATCCATTTAAAAAATGCTTTTTAGTTTTGGTTTAAAGTCATCCCTGCAGTCACTGCAGAGGCCTGATTCTTATATAACATCCTCCCTAATCTTCACAGGGAGATGGAAGTTTCTCTATGTCTGGGATTTTAATAAATTGAACTATTAAGTTGTAATCTAAGACACCAGCTCAGAAGACAAGGTCCCTTTAGAGTTGTTTAATTTATTACGCACTAAGTGGTGACTAGCAGTGTCTTAAAGAGGCTTCAGGTGACTGGAAAGTGAGAGGTTGGCCACTTTGGGGCTGGTGTACTGCTCTGAATTGTTCCTGAGGTTATCCTTGATTTACAACTGTGTTCCTTAGACATTAGGAAGTCATTGTGGCCACGACTGAGGCTTTCATCTTTCATTGGAACTGATTTTATTGTATTTTCTTGTGGGGGAAACACCCCTTTTTATGTATTATCTATGATTTAGTTTAAGCATTTTTGGTTAAAAGCAAAAACAAAAAATTTAAAGACAGGACCCCTGAATAATCTCAGGGTAAATTATAAATATAATTTTGGATTTAATTTGATTGTATAATCAAATGACGCCATATAATTATTGGAGTGGTTTTTTTTTTTTTTTCAATCTTCTGTGTATTTGTTTGGAAGTTCATGTTATTTTTTTTTTTCTTCCCTAGGTGACAGTCCTAACCTTCCTAAGGAGGACACTCCTACCAGTAATCTAGATTCACTTTCCTCCCCATCTCCCACGGCTGCAGCTGTCCACGGGCCTCCTGGACCAGACAAAAACCACCTTCTCACAGATGGGGGCAGCTTTGGGGACTGGGCATCCCCTGTGTAAGTAGCTGTGTGTCTCTTTGGTGCTGAGGGAAGGAGGACTGGGACCTTCATTTTGAAGTTTATGTGCTGCATCGGTACTGAAGTGTTGGGTCTGAGGACCTCTGTTCTCTAATCAGTGGGACCACCTGAGGAAGCAGGACACATGAAAAAAGCCTTTCTTGACAGCATCTCTGAGTTCCCCATGTGGAAAAGTGGATAGGAGCTGTTTCAAATCTGTTTTGAGTTTAATTTGTGGCAGTTTTGGCTTGCACAGAGGAAATTTGTTATTGTCCTGCTCAGATACTCGGGATGTCCTCTCACCAGCAGCGTAAACTTTTAGACCTAGGATAGTGTGTGCATTGTGATCAATAGACTCTTGAAACTGTCAGTAGAATGATATTTTAGTTGTTTGAATTTTCAAGAGCTTTATGCCAGTGTTCTCTGTTTTCTCCATAACATGCTGCATACTTGACAACTGGTGAATGAAATATCTGATTTTGTCATCTCAGTTTGGCTTAGTGCCAGGCGTGTGCAGATCAGCTCAGGTATATTAGGACAAATATACCAGAACAAACAATACCATGGTCCTGGTTTGACTACATGGTTTGTCTTTCTGCGTTGACCAAGCTGTGGAATAAATGCGGATTGGTGGTGGGGTGGGACATCAAAAGAGTGTCAAATTACAAACAAATGCTCAGAGAACAAAAACAAAAAAAGAATCCCACTAATAATTACATGCCATTACTTGATTAGTCAGTCACATTACATACGAAAATACATTTTACAGTTCAGCCTTGAGAGTACTTGGGCGTCTTGTCTTCAGTTAAAAAACATTTTTTTTTTTTTAAATCAAAGTTGCCTAAAATAAGTCAGAGATAATGATGTCATCTGACCCTAGCTAGGCATTCTTGGGACTTTAAATGGAATCGGAAAGTGTTCCTCACATTACTCGGCTTTTTATAGTTACTGCTGGATTCACATGAAATCATTATGAACTTATTAAGTATTAAAAGGCTGGGAGACATTTGGTATGCTAAAATTTTGGGGTGACCTAAAGACTTTGAAAATGTAACTGAAAGTCCATGTGGAACTCAAAATATGGAAGCATTCTCCAGATGAGATTTATCCCCCCCCCACAAGATTGTAACACATATATATTTAAATGCCGAAGACTGTGTATTGTGGACTTAAATTGCAAAGTACTCGAACATGCTTGTCATTTTTACTATTTTTTTTTTCCAGAATAAAAATACTCTTTTCACTTTAGTGCTCCAAGCACCAGTGAAAGTGGTTACATAGGAACCTAGAATCTAATCCTGGGCACTCTGGGGGTAGAATTTGCATGGGTGCGTGTGGGTGCATGTGCATGTGTTTAAGCAAAAACCAGATTTCTAGTTATTTCTTTCAGTAAGTGTGTATCATAGTGGAGAATAGTTTAGTTAGTCCTACTTCTTCCGGAGTGGTTCTGTGGGAAAGTGACATTATAAGCCATGATATAGCCAATGCTCAATTCATAGCACGTTCATGCCTGAAACATGAAGAGCTTGATATTTTTGGTCATAAATCAAACGAGGAGTGAATTCCCCAGCTTCCTATTCATACAAATTTTAAAATGTCATGGAAAGCACTCCGACACTGAGAGGCCAAAAAAGCAGGGGAGAAAATAAGTAGCTGAAACAAGTCTGGAAAGATTTGTGTTATAATTTGGACTTCCTCCTACTTCAAGAATTTGGTTCTTTCTGTGTAGTGGATAAAATGTATGTATATTTCTCTTAATTATATAGAGTGTTCCTTGTGTGTCTTTTGAGGGATTTTCTTCTAAGCATATTTCAGTCCAGATTGATCATGAAGCGAGGAATGCATCTCAAGCTTGAGCACACATCAGGATCACCTGGGGGGCTTGTGAAGCCCCCACTGCCGGCCCCTTCCCAGAGTGACCCTGAGGTTTGAGGGCCAATCTCTGAGCATGCATTTCTAGCAGAATGCCAGGTGATACAGACAAATGTCCCGCCCTCCCCCTGGTTCCAGGCATGTGTGGTTGTAAACAGCTTCCCTGAGGAGTGCAATCAGGATAAGTGATACCTCTTCTTCACTTTATTTTCTTTTACGTCGTCTGGGATGGTGTGTTCCTGTCTTCAGGCCCCCTTCTGTGGCTCCCCCATACTTTGATTCTCTTTGCCTGAAATATCTCCCCGCTTCTTTGCTCAAGGCAATCTGACTTATCTTTAGGGTCTAATTTAGTTTCCACTCTAAAGAAGCTTTCTCTAGCTCTGTAGTCTACAGGAAGATTCTAAATATCTTTCTCTGTCTATACTTAATAATGGACATTGGGAAAATACTGCCTTCTAGTATTAGGTAATATTTACCTTTTAGTGTTAGTTGATATTTAAGTGGTATATGTGTATGTGTATGCGTATCTATATACTCACAACAGTGTCTCTGCCTGCCTGCCTGCCCATTTATGTATTTTAGTTGGTGCACGCTATAATAACAAAAATACTGTGAGAGCTTATTTATTTATTTCTGCTTAATGACAGAAATTTATTTCCCACAGTTCTAAAAGTTAGATTTCCAAGATCAAGGTGTCTGCATGGCCAGGTTCTGGTGAGAGCCTGCTTCCAGTTTGTGGAGTGCTTGCTGGCTTTGTGACTCTTCTTATAAGGACACTAATTCCATTCATGAGGATTCTACTCTCAGTACATCACTGGATTCTACTTACTTTCCAAAGACCCCACTTCCTAATAGCATCACATGTGAGGAGGTAGGATTTTAACATATGAATTTTGGAAAGACACAAACATTCGGTCCACAGTACTATCTTTCCCTCATTCCAAGATAGATTATAAAAATTATTGATGATAGAAATTGAGTTTTATACTCTTCGAACTTTTTAGTGATCTTAACGTAGTTATTAAAGTAAGAAATAGAACATTATGCATTTATAAAAATGGTCTCCTTTTGGAAATCTCCTTTCTTTCTGTATATCACTGAATGTCTGTTAAGTAACTGTGTTTCATTTCTGCTCCATCTTCCTTCTTCCTTGTAGAGATTAACAGCTCTTCCTCCAGGAATTTCACAGAATTAATCTCACCATTTTCTCTTTAGAGCATTTTTCTTTGTTTCCTTACCATTTGTAAATTTGTTTCTCATTGTGTGGTGTTTTTGTTTCTTTTTTTTTTTTCCAATCCATGATCTCTGCACACAAACTATACAGTATTGAATAGAATAGGCTCTGAGTAAATACTGATTAAGACTCCTTTTAATGAAACTAAAATTGCTGTGGGGTCATTAAACCTCTACTGAGGGCTTTAAAGAAGGAGGCAATGCCTGGACTGCCTGGTTTTAATCCAGGGTAGTGATTCTGTATTACAAAACATACACTTGCCTAATCTCATGTCCTGAAAAATCGACAACTGTATATGGATCACATAGGACCCCGGTAGCTCGGCTGGAAAGAAATGCCATGACCCTAGCCGCCGGAAAGCACATTTGCAGAGGGAAAGCTACAGCAGCAGAGATTCTGATCGGGGCAGTGTGTAAATACAGCAGTAGCCTCTGACAGGTAGAAAACAATACAGCAGAATTGGATTTCTTGGGTTTCTGCTGATGTTTATGACTTGTGGGTATTATTCATTGCAGTCAATCAATCTGGAGCTATTACTTACCTGTACACTCAGTAAGGTGATGGGTGACTTCATTGCCAGTGAAGAATTGCTAGCTCAGTCTCCTTGGGGGACATTACATCATAGGTCAAGGTATTTCAGATTTTCCGAAGTCATTTTTTTTTTTTTTCCAATAAAGTAGTTTTCTCTAAACAGATTTTCTTCCATTGTAAATGATGGAACAGGTTCTTGACAAGTAATCCTTTTAGGTTCCCAGCCCCAAAAGAAATTCTCTTGTAAGAAATAGCAGCCATTGCTATCTGCTTCCCCCAAGATTTCAAATGAAAAGGAACAAACTCCTTTTGTGCCCGCACTTTCCCACCTTCAAGATGGCGGCATCATAGAATAGTTTTTTGTAGCTGGGAATGTTGGTATCCCAAGGTATGGTTCACTGTGTGCTCTGGCAGGCCAGGCGGGCAGTAGATCCTTCTGTCCCATCTGATTAGAGGCTTGGCTTAGTTTATGCTGAATATTAAGAAAGTCCTAACCCATCTTTCCCAGTTGCTGCCCAGAGCTCCTCTTGTGCAACAGATTCATGCCTACCCAGACTTGATGCTGGTTGCTTGAAATCATCTGACAGTAGATTCCCACTCTCATTTACAGCCTTGGGCTGCATGTCATCTGTAGGCTTAGTGTTGCACTCACTGGTAACCATTTGTATTCTTATCAATGAAATCACTTGCGTTTGAGTTGTGCAAATAGAGGTCCCATAGACAACTACTTGGCATTTTAAATTACTTGACTGTTGGTTCCATGATTGCTTTTTGGAAGTTGATGAAAACATTTGGTGGGCGATCTCACAGTACCTTTGAAGTTTGATTTGTGCCTTGGTGTACCATGACAAACCATGAGTTATTTGTCTGAAGTTTGGAAAACTAATCACCTTAAAACAACTTTTAACAGATGTCTGTGAAATTTGGCATACACCTAGAAACTCTAAGATCGCGGTCATAGGTAAGCTTTGTCTCCACCTCCTCTTCCTCTCATTTTCTTCCCATTTACTGTCTTTTCCACCCCTTTAGGGAGGGCTACTTCAACCCCATCACTTCTTGATTTTACAGCTCCCAACCCTTCTTGGGCCAGGGGCAGTCAGTTCACCCTAGAAATTGGTATCTCATGTTTTTCCCTCTCTTGAAATGATCATTGTTTAAAAAGAAAATCAGGAATTTATCTTTTAAAACTTTTTTTTCCCCCACATCTGTTTTTTTTTTTTTTTTCCCCTGACTTGACTAAAATGAACACAGAGTACTTTTGTAGCAAAGGGAAGAAAGCTCTGTAAATTTAAAAAGATCTGGCGAAGGACAAATCGCCCATCATAGGAATTTCCAGCATTGTTAGTGGTTAATGGGGAGATTGTATCATAATAAGTGCATTGCTTTCCTCTGCTTACCTGTAGGCTGGCCCTGGTTATAGAACATGGTAGGTTACATTGACTGAGATCTCTAGGATAGCTAGTGCCTTCATATGGAAGGGTGTCCTTTTTGGTGCCACGTAGTATGAGGAGTGAACTGGAAGCCAGGCCCCCTCCCACTCCCCCCTCTCCCCTCTCCTTACCAAAGTGACTAGCAAAGTCCCCGGGTGGATTCAGAAAGATAGAAGCCTAAGATAAGATGGCTCAAGTGAAGGCAGAATGGAGCCAAATGAGCAGGGGGAGCATGTGGCCTTGCCTTGAGCCCACAGCAGCCTTTTAAATTATGCTCAGGGGCACCTGGGTGGCTCAGTCGGTTGAGCGTCCGGCTTCGGCTCAGGTCATGATCTCACAGTTTGTGAGTTTGAGCCCCAAGTCGGGCTCTGTGCTGACAGCTCGGAGACTGGAGCCTGCTTTGGATTCTGTGTCTCCCTCTCTCTCTGCCCCTCCCCTCCTTGTGTTCTCTCTCTCTCTCTCTCTCTCTCTCTCAAAAATAAACATTTAAAACAATTAAAAAAAAATAAAGGCCCTTTTCTCAGAGGCTTCTACAGAAGAGGTTCCTACACTGAGAGGAAGAGGAGGTCCAAGCTGAGTCCCCTTGGAATAAACACAGTAACCAGGAGTAATAAGACAACTTCAGGCCAACCCCTAAGGCTTCCCCAGGACTACAGAGGCTATTTCCCTGAGCTATTTAGTAAGGAGCTTATGTAACTGATGAACCAGGAAGTCAGGTCAACTTAAACTAAGATATCAAATTAGGTTCTCAGAGGGAAGGAAAATCCAAATAGGCGGCCACCTGGAGCTCCAAGGGGAACGGGAACTGGGTTTTAGTATATGTGATACCTTGAAACCTCGAAGCAACCCAGAGGGGCAGATGCTGTTATTCCCTTTCAACAGATAATCCTGCTAGGCCTTGATTTGTTTAAATAATTTATATAAAGTCTCCAAGGTTCTAAGAGCAGAATGAGGATATGAAAGCCCATCCTAACTCTAAAATCAATGCTTTACCAGCCTAAACTCTCTTCCAATTTACAGAGAACTCAGGACGTCCCTGACTACACTTTGATATTAAGGCACAGGCAACCAATCCATGCACAGAAAATGATAAAGTATAACAACAAAAACCAATGAAACAAATAATAATGAGAGGAATTCATTGTTTTCTCTGAGTGTTAAGCAGGACAAAAGCTATAACAAAATTCAGACGTGTGTCTTCATTTTGGAAAGTCAACTTTTCATTATGGGGCTTTAAAGTTAATGTGAGCAATCAACATTATCAACTGAAAATGAAACCTTTGGATTTCAGTACCTATAGTGACAGCACAAAGGAAGACGTGAATTAGGCCACATGCAAATCCGAGTACACAATACAAATACCAAAAATATCCTAGGAAGACACACGGATACGTATGGAAGGATGTGAGCACGTTAGGCAGTTGGTATGGCATCATTTCTGTACAGACTTGGAGAGAAGATTCAAGGAAATATCTGGGACAAAAATTGTACCCCCAAAAATGAATGTGAGCAGACATTTATGGCTGGAGGTCGAGTATGTGGGTCCTGTGATTAGCTTCAAGACCTTTACTGAAGTTAAAGAGACAACTGGATATCACATTACTCATTAAAAAATTATGAATGCTGGGGCGCCTGGGTGGCGCAGTCGGTTAAGCGTCCGACTTCAGCCAGGTCACGATCTCGCGGTCCGGGAGTTCGAGCCCCGCGTCAGGCTCTGGGCTGACGGCTCGGAGCCTGGAGCCTGTTTCCGATTCTGTGTCTCCCTCTCTCTCTGCCCCTCCCCCGTTCATGCTCTGTCTCTCTCTGTCCCAAAAATAAATAAACGTTGAAAAAAAAAAATTAAAAAAAAAAAAAATTATGAATGCTGCTCCATTGCAGACTTTCAGATTTCCAAGCCTCTCAGTTCTGTTGGTGGGGAGGGATGCCCTCCTCCCCAAATCTCGGTCAAAGGTGTGGCATGATGAACATGCAGCAATCAGATTCAAGTGTTTATTCCCCACAGATAATCCTAAACCAAAGCCACCTGACCTAATGTGGGATCAGTGCTCCCTCTTCAAAACAAGGGCACAGCCACTGTTATCTCACTGGGTTTCAGATCCAGGGGAAACCCACACTTCAAACAATGCTTGCATATGCAACGAGGTCATTTCAATCCTTACAGTAGAGTAAGTCTAAGGGCACCATGATCACTGGGGCAGACAGCTCAGGGACAAACTCTATCTCTGTCCCTTATTAGTCTTGTGGCTTGGGGCAATTTTCCTACTTCGGTGTGCTTTGGTTTCACTATCTTTAAAAATGAAGATATATCTACCTGACTTGGTTAATGTAAGGATTAAGATGAAATACCATTTTATAAAGCGGCTGAAACAAAGTCTGGTGGTCCCCAGTAATTAATGCTCCTTTGTCCTCCTGGGAAATGCAAGAGAATAAGTATCCAATCAAGCCTTCTCTACAGCCTCTAACCACCAGCCACTGATGAAAAAAAAGCTTCTACTCCCTCTAAGTCCCCAATCCCCCAAAAGAGAGTCCAGAAAGGAGCCAACTTCTGAGCATAATTAAATTTTTTTTTGTAGTGTTTTTATTTATTTTTGAAGGAGAGAGAGAGCATGAGCGGGGGAGGAGCCCTAACACGGGGCTCAAACTCGTGATCTGAGCTGAAGTCAGACACCCAACCCACTGAGGCACCCAGGCGCTCTGTAAAGGGCCTTTGCGTATTGCATGACCAAGGCATGGGGCACCTGCTGGGACCCAGTCATTCTGTAGATTATTTTGAGCACTATGGGTAGCTCTCCCATTACAACATATTACTCATAAAAACAGCTTGTAAGTAACTGAAGGATTTTTCTTAACAGAGTCATGTTGTACCCCTTTGGAGCTGCGCTTGGTAGCTCCCGTTTTATATGTTCAGGCTTCACATTGGGTGGCAGCTGTTTTCCACGTAAGAATTGAGCTGGCAGAAACATTTTTGTCAGTTATCCTGAAGGACCTCAGTGCCGAGACCTCTAATGCCCCATGATTTTCTGAAATGAAGCTTCAGTTCCTTTTCTGTTCAGCTAGCAAGCTAAAGTTCAACCTTCTTACCTGATTCCAGTGATCATCCGGAAGAAAGAAAAATGGGATTCAAGGAACACTATTCGAGCAAAAGAATAGTTAGAGATGTAATTCTAAGACAGTTCTTTTATAGTAAATCCCAAGAAAATGATCGCCCTTGGAGTGACCTTTGTAAGCTGTATGATGACCAGGTGGTGGTGTTCTTTCTCCTTAAGGAGGGAACTCTCCAGAAGTCTTAGTATCCCACAGTGGGGAGGACTGAGTGTTCAGTGTGGCCGTGTCTAACTTCAAAAGGCTTTGTCTTATCTATGCTCCAGTGATTTCCTGTGGTGCTCTTTCTCCTCTCCCTGCCCACACCCCTCCTGCAAAAAACTTTCTACTCAAGGCTGATCAAGCTAATTGCTTTTATGTGCTGGCTTGATGTGTTGTTGTCTCCCCCGTGCATGGGAGGCGATCATGAGCAGTTCGTCAGGAGAGCTGCTACTGCGGGCAAGCCCTGGGCCTTTGCAGAGCGGCTTCTGGTGCACACCTGGGAGCCCCATGCCACACAGCCAGTGGAGATGGAGGGGGCAGGGAGAAGGGGCTTCTCAAGCCTGGGGAGTTTGCCATCATTGTTTTCATCTCCCCTAGCTCTCCACTCCAAAGTGGATTCTCATGTGGCTCATCTAATGCAGGGGTTAGCACACTATGGCCCACTTCTACCGGTTTTCATACATAAAGTTTTATTGGAACACAGCCACCCCGGCACTTACGTTTTGTCTGTCACTGCTTTTGCACAGCAGTGATGGCAGAGTTGAGAGACCCAACTGTATGGCCTGCAAACACTAAAGTGTTTACTCTCTGGCTCTTTACAGAAAAAGTTTGTTGACTTTTATCTAATCTATAAATAAAACAAATCATTTTGGGGAAAAAAAAACAGAACAACTTTCCTTAAAACCCAGTTTCTGGCACCTGGGTGGCTCAGTTGTTAAGCATCTGACTTTGGCTTAGGTCATGATCTCATGGTTAATGAGTTCGAGTCCCACATCACGTGAGCATGAGCCCCTTCCAGGTAAGCCCTGCCTCTGTCTCTCTCTCAAAAAAAAAAAAAAAAAAAAAAGAAAAGAAAAGAAAAGAAAAAGAAAAAAACACCCCAGTTGTATCAAGTGAGATTAACTGCCTTAAGATGGGCAGTGCAGGTGATTTTTAAATGTAACCCTTACTAATTTTTGTCTTGTCACTTAACCAAGCAAAAGGTTTCCTTATGGTTTTTGGATGTCTTCAAAGTGTGATCCTAATTTCAAAAGGTCTTTAGTGTTTGACTGAATCAAGAGTTTATTTGGGGTTCTTTTTTATTTTTTACAACCTATTGTTAAAAATAAAAATTTTAGGGGCACGTGTGTGGCTCAGTCGGTTAAGCATCCTACTTCGGCTCAGGTCACGATCTCACAGTTCATGAGTCTGAGCCCTACATTGTGCTTTGTGTTGACAATGTGGAGCCCGCTTCAGATCCTCTGTCTCCCCCTCTCTGTCTACACCTCTCCTGCTTGTGCTGTCTCTCAAAAATAAATAAACCTTTAAAATAAAATAAAAATTTTATTTTGAAATAATTTTAGATTTACAGAAAAGCTACAAAGAGTTCCTCTAGACCCTTCACCCAGCTTCCCTTACTGTTAACATCTTACGCAGAGCCACGGTAGTTTTATTAAGAATAAGAAATTCACATTGGTACAATTCTGTTGACTGTAGACTTTCTTTGGATTTCACTAGTTTTTCCACTCATGCCCTTTTCTTCCAGGGTCTGTTCCAGGATACCATATTGCATTCAGCAACTTCTTTTTTTAAATGATGACATCCACTTAATATCTGTGGGTTTTTTCTCTTTGATATAGTTTATACGTTGTCTTCAGGCAAAGAAAATGATTTGTTAGTGAAGATGGAACCCTGAAAAGCACAGGTGAGATCTGCCTGCAAACTACCTGATGCTGGTAATACAGGCTTCACTTCCTGAGTGTTCATTTGCTCCTGGCCCTGCGCAGTACTTCCCACCTAGCATCCCACTCAAGTCTTTTGGCCACTTCACCTGTTAATGATTCCTTTCTTTTCAGTGAAGGAAGCTGAGACCAGGGAGTGTGACACTCATGCAAGCTTTAGTTTTGGGTGACCCTCAGCCAAGGCTAACAGTGCCACCGTGCAGCAGCCTCCAACAGGCATTCTGAAGTCATTCTCTTGCTCCTGGCCACGGCCTCTAGCGAGTGAGAAGTGTCGTCTGTGTTTACAGAAAAAGGAGAAAGCATAAGGAGATTAGCCACAGCTGGCTTTGGAACCCAGGTCCCTCTTTGGAATGGTGGCACTCACTGCACTTGCAGTTGGTGTAATCACAGTCCTTCAGCACACGGTCCTGTCCCCTGAGTAGGTCTGACTGCCATCCTTCTCCATTCTTCTCCTTGTATTCTGTTCCAGCCACCCAGAAGAATGTGAGGGTGTGAGCTCCATGCAGTCTAGTCAAAACGGAGTTTAGCAGCAACATGACCTCTTTTAAAAATTTTTTTAAAATGAATTTATTTAATTAGAGAAAGAGAGCGCATGCACAGGGGAGAAGGGCAGAGAGAGAGAGAGAATCTTAATCACACTCCGTGCTCAGCGTGGAGCCTGACATGTGGCTCAGTCCCACTACCCTGGGATCATGAGCTGAGCCAAAATTAAGAGTTGGATGCTCAACTGACTGAGCCACCCAGGTGACCGAACCTTTTTTTTTTTTTTTTTTAAATGTTTATTTAGTTAGAGTGCACGAGCAGGGGAGGGGTAGCAGGAGAGAGAGAGAGAGAGAAGACAAAGAATCCCAAGCAGGCTCTAACTTGGGCCCTGATCCCACAAACCATGAGGTCCTGGCCTGAGCTGAAATTAAGAGTTGGACCTCCAACCGACTGAGCCACCCAGGTGCCCAGAGCACCAGCATGACCTTGAGTGAATCCCTTTTAGCCTTCTGAGATGGTCTTCTCATACGTCTCATGTGGAATGGAAGCATACCTTGCAGTAAGTGAATCAGCATATGCAGATTGTGCCTAGCAGGAGCCTGGGTGTGGACAGGTGATGATATTGACACTGGCAGCATCAGCTCAGGGCAGACGCCACCTCGTCCAGAAAGCCTTCCCAGTGCCCACGTGATGGTTAGATGCTTCCTCCTCCGTTCTCCCAAAGGACCCTGGGCAACTCTCTGCATGGCATTCGTCACACTGTGTTATGATTATCAGCTTGTCATTCTCTACTCACTTGACTGGGCACTCATGGAGAGCAGATGTCACAGTCCCCTGGGTGTCCCCAGGGCCTAGCATGGGGCCTGACAGGTAGTTCTCAGACCATGAATGATGAGTGAACAAGGTCCATGTCCAGCTCTCCTAATGGGCAGTGAAGGCCTCCTTGCCCAGCACTGGATAATGGTGACTCTCTTGTCATAGGCGCTTGCATTTCTCACTGCTGTCCCCCTCAGTATGCTCATTTGGAACCAAAAACGTACTGGCTGTGGAATTCTCCCTCTCTGGCACTTAAGGAATAATGATGGCATTTATTTGAACAGAGATTTCCCGTAATATACCGATCTACAATATTTCCTTCTGTCTTTATTAACATTTTCAAACACTTTTGCCCAGGACAGCTGTTCTAGACTTATGCTGTACGTTTCCCAGGCTGGAATGAAAGATCATTTCACTAATGTGTTAGCTTCTGCTCGGAGACCTTGCAAATGAGGTTTTAAAATCTTTCATTCTGACACAAACTTCTGATGTGATTCTGACATCATATAATCATAGTCAAATATCTTGGTACTTGGGGGATTTAATCACTTCACACAAGCAATCGTTTCTTGATATGTGTTCTCCCTTTTCTATGGCCTCTGTCACTGCTCCAAGAGCCTGGAATCAGGCACTTGTATCTCCCACGCTGCCCAAAGCCTGACCTGTCTATGTTATGCAAGAAATGTTCATTAGATACAGACGTTCTCTGGTGACTGGTGCAGCTGTTGTCGAATTTTAACAGTTAAGGTCCTGACTCCCCTCCCCCATTTCTGAAATGCTTGTGTTCTGCTGCTGCCAAAAAGTTTTTAATATGCATGGAGCGTAGAGTCTGGTATTGGAAAAGATCGGGTCACAGTTTGAATCAGAAGCGGCACATACTGCTGATTTGTTGCAGTTTATAAATATAAACTGTAAAGTGGATACATACACAGCTACTGTCATAATGTTATGTTTTTGAGGGTTTATTCCTCCTCACTGTGAAAGCTGCAGGGCCTTTCCCTGCAATACAGACTCCAAAGCAACAGTGTGGCTTTTTCTTTCTTTCTTTCTTTCTTTCTTTCTTTCTTTCTTTCTTTTCTTTCTTTTCTTTCTTTTCTTTCTTTTCTTTCTTTTCTTTCTTTTCTTTCTTTTCTTTCTTTTCTTTCTTTTCTTTCTTTTCTTCTTTTCTTTCTTTCTTTCTTTTCTTTCTTTCTTTCTTTTCTTTCTTTTCTTTCTTTCTAATGGAAAGAAAGCTCTCGTCCCTTTCACAGATGCACATTCTACTCTCTGCTATGTCTTCCAGCCCTCCACCCGCCCCACCAGGGCACAGACTTCTCTGTTGCCTTAGGGATAGCCAGATAGACTTTCAGCCTAAGTAGTTTCAGAAATGAGGTTCTGAGTGAGCAGTATGAAACCTTTATGTGTCTTTAGTGAAACTCTTGTTGCCATTTGTTCCTTTTCTTTGAGAAGGAAACATTCCTCCTCAGAGGAAGGTGGGGATATTGGCTCCTGTGCACTGAAAATGGAGAGGAGTTTTACTTTTGGAAGAAGGTTCTTTCAGTTTAGTGCATGAAATTGGGAAGATAGCAAACAGACAGATATTAGTACTTCTCTTTAATTTATTTCTGTTTTGGTAAGTGTGGTTTCTGAGCTTTTCAGGAAGAGTTGACTTCGGCCTCCATTTCTGCAAACCACAAGTTGGCTCTCAGGAAATATGTGGCATTTAGGTACTTTTTTGAAATTGGTAGCAGCTCATCATTAAATAAAATTGGTGGTTTGTGATCATGCCAGTCTTACTCATCAAAAATTTGTAAAGGGGCAGCAGGAAAAAGAATATAATTTTTTTTAATGCTTAACTCAAAATATTTCGTTATGTTTTAGCAGGTACTAAGCTTTTTGTTCTTAGATTACCCATCATTTTTGGTTTAACCCAAAAGACTTTTTTTTTTTTTTTTAACTAGGATTCTCCTCTGAACCACAGACCTAAAAAAAAAAAAAAAAAAAAAAAAAAGGGAGGGGATGAGTGTTTTCTCAACTCTCCCAAGGATGATAATGTCAAGAACTTTAAAGTCTGAAATCGTACTCTGCTTACAAGCTACCAAATTTGTCTGCTATGATTTCCTGGATTTTGGCAGAAGACACGGGACTCGTGGTGAAAAGACTACTAATTACAGCGGTAGCAATGCTCACAGTATCAGCTCTTTGACCCTCAGTTAACAAAGGGTGGTGCCCCACGGGTGGAGGATACCTGCATAGAGTGTTCTAAGAGAGGATGAGGGGTCAGTTGGTTAAGTGTCTGCCTCTTCATTTTGCCACAGGTCACGATCTTAGGGTACTGAGATTGAGCCCTGTGTGGCACTCTGTGCTGAGTGTGGAGCCTACTTGGGATTCTCTCTCTTCCCCTGCCCCTTCCCCATGCATGCGTGCTCGCTCTCTCTCTCTCTCAAAACGAAAACAAAAAAACAAAAACAAAAACAAAAACAAACAAAAAAAAAAAACAACAAAAAAACAAGAGGAACCCAGAGCTTAGGAAACCCAGATCTTTCATGGTGGTTATTAAAGCCTGCTTTTTTCTCTAGGAGGAGACCCAGTCTCTGTCTTCCCAGGCTGTTTGCCCAATAGACATCCTTGTAAAGATAGTCTAGGACAAAGGCAGAAGTGTAGAACAGTCGTAAGAAGTGCAGAACACGAGAAACCCATCAAGAATTGTCTCCTACCACATAGGTAGCTGGAACTATTCTAAATATATAGGAGAGATGTGACTGATATACATGAATGCCCTAGGGCTTAATTCTCTTCTAGGGCTCAGGCTAAGAAAAACGGAGTCCTTTGTCTAGGCGAAGGGGGGTGGGGGCTGCCATTTCCCAAATGCCCAGTGTTTCTGTCAAATGTATTAAATCAAAGAAGAGAAAGAGAATATCAGAAATTTTATTTAAAAGCTAATATTTTCCTTCATTGCTTTTTTGGGAAAATATAAGTAGTATATTTTAACCATTAAATACAGCTGACCCTTGAACAGGTGTGTTTGAACTGTTCGGGTCCACTTAGGTGTGGATTTTTCTCAATAGAGTACAGTGGTGTAACTGTCTTTTCTCTTCATTACAATTTTCTTAAAAACATCTTTCCTCTAGCTTACTTTATTGTAAGGATACAGCATATAATACATGTAACATACAAAACGTGTGAATTAACTGTTATTGGTAAGGTTTCCAAAGGTCAACAGTAGGCAACTAATGAGGGTTAAGTTTTTGGAGAATCAAGAGTTATATGTGGATTTTGGACGGCATGGGGGTCAGTACCCCTAACCATCACATTGTTCAAGGGTCAACTGTAGTTAAAGAAAAGTTTTTGATCCCCATTACAAAAACAAGCAAACAAAAAACCCCCAAACAAACAAGAAACCCCACACCAAATTCTGAAAAGTAGGAGGTGATTTAGGTAAAGCAGCTTATGCTGATCATTTCTTGCTTTCAAAAAGATACGGACAGTGTGCTTTTGGGAGACACCTATGAAACATATTGTTATCTGACCTTTGTTGGCTGAAGTAAGAACTTGTTTTAGGACTTTATATTTATTTAATCACTTTATGCCTTATCCTCACTCCTTCTTAGCGGAAGAAGCCTGTGAAAAGTTTCTTGTATCCAGCCAAGCATCTACTCTGTTTGTTTTCCAAACTTTGTTTTACTACATAGGTCTCTTATTTCATAGGACTTCCCATTCTCCAGGTAACTTCTTATGCCTCCTCTCCATAGAGATTGTTTCCAGACTTGGGTTTTGCTGCCTGTTAGGAATATTCCACCTCGCAAAGTTTGTGCCATTTGGGATTCTGAAATCCAAAGGAGAAGTAACTGGGTCAGGCTTCTGAGCTATTGTGGGGAAAACCCAGGAAATTGAATACAGAAATGTAAGTCTGAATGGGAAGTCTGAACGGTTATCTTGGTGGCCTGTTGAGTGCTGGATCACATAGCACATCTATACGTTGAAGGACAACAAAAGGGTCACAGAAAACAAAGGAACAAAAAGGTTAATGTTGAGAACTTGACCCTGAGCCAGGATTGCTGATTCTGAGTCCCTGTTTTGGGACAGGATGGAGAAAGCTGAGCAAAGGGATAGGCCCATACTTTCTGCACCTGCCGTTCCAACGGTTCTTTCACTTTCCAAAAGGAGTGTTTTTCCTTTACCAAAAAAACAAAGCCATGTTAAAAAAAAAATAATATGTAAAGATTAAGTAGATAATAGCTATAAAATTTATGGTCTTTATTTTTTAAGAGCCTTGTAAATATAGTCACATTGTTACTTTATCTTCATCCTGTAGCTGTCCTCCCTCTCAGCAGATGGATGGCCATCATTTAATCACTAGGCTATTTATGACCTGAACGAGTTGATGGGGGTGTGGTAAAACATCTCATCTTCCACCACCACCACCCCAGAAGCACCTTGAATAATTGCTGGGAGATGAAATGGGAATTGTTTGGCTAAGTGTGGTCTTAAATTCTCTGTCAGACCTTCCCTCATCCTCTCCCTTTTGATTAGTAAGACACCATTTAAGGTTCATTTTCTGATAAAGAATTGAGTGACTTTTTTGCTGCTGGTAGTACAGATCATTTGAGATTTATAGGTTTCTTTGCTTGGTATGAAATAGGTTTTATGACTTCCAAATGAATTGGCTGAATAGGGGGATTGTAAATAAATTGTTCGAAAAATAATGTTTTTTAAATGTGAGCCCCTGTCCCCTTTTCTGGGCAAAGGGTAGGAAACCTTCTAGCATACTAAATACCTATCAGGTCAGTAATGCAATATTTCATGTACTTGATTTATAAAATCCAGTTTTAGTTGTAGAATGTCTGAATTGGTTGTTAAGATGTCCGTGGAAGACTTCATGTGCCCAGCACTCTGCCTGGATCTGTAAGGTCTACCGAAAGAGTTAAAGACCTGATTATAACCCAAAGGCAAGAGAAATATCTGAAACAGTCACAGAACAATGATGGGCCTTCAGAGAAGATCTGTAATTTAGTCCAGAGGAGAAGCATTTGGGCAGGCAGGTCTGGAGCTGAGCCAGGGAAGGGACAGATCAGGGCTGGCAGAGGGGTTGGGGAGCCTGATTGGTGAGGAGAGACCTGAGGCACAGGGTGGGGGGACCATTGGGGGAGCAGACATGGAGGGGGTACATTGGGGAGCACACTAGTTCTTGGGTAGGCGGATGGGGCAGACTGGGTCTCAGGTGGCTGAGGGTGGCTGGCTGAGCCAGCTAAGTGGGAGGAATTAGACTGGGGGCTTAGTCAGGAGACCACAGAGGTGACACAGGCAGGAAGCGATGAGAAAGGGAGTCTCCTGACACTGAGGAGGAGGTAGAGAAGAGAATAGCGTGGGAGCTCTTGGAAGTAAAAATGGATAGAACTCGATGTTAGCTGTGCTACAGAAGAAAGAACCATAGGTAATGCTCAGGAATGTGGAAGGATAAGGAAGCTGCTCATGGAAACTGGTTTTAGCTGAAGAGGGTGAATTTGAGGTGAAGAGCATTTGGGTGTAGCAGCCATTGAATACATGTGTGTTGAGAGTGTAATTGAAATGAGAAACTTCCATCGCTGTGCTTTTAAAGTAAGCTTCATATACTAAGTCACAAGCCTCCAGTGTGAGATAATTGAAACATAATTTAATTCCAATCAACCCATATTTATAGAACTCTCTTTTACATTTAGGCCCCTCCATGAGTCTGTTCACTGACCTTTATACGTTAGCTTTTTTTTTTTTTTTTTTGAATTTGCAAATGAGAGTTAAATGGAAACGTTAAGGTCATCAAAGATTTTTGCTGCTCATGGGTTTCTGTCTCAAATGCTGTCTGTGGTCTGCTCTAGAGGAATCTTGGTTCCTGGCTGCAGTTTTTTTCTGAGTTGTTCCATGTACACAACCAGATGAAAAGGCTTTAAACATTAATAGACCATGTCTTGAATTTTTGGAGCTACAGGTAATGAGTTTGACTGTAGATTCTGGCACTTTCCTTAAAAGCAGAAAACACAAGTATCTCAAAAGTCCAAGCAGCTAGTCTTGGCAATTGGATTCTGGTGTCCTAATTAGTGAACTGATTTGGTGCTAGGATGGGCAAGACTCGATCTCCACAAACCTGGAGAAGGACTAGGCATCTCTACTTTTGGGTTGTGGCTTTCGGGGCTACAAGACCAGGAAGGATACAATGAGAACTCTGTCTCTTCTGGTCATCAGGAGAGATGAGGAAGCTATCATCTTAGCCAATTAGGAATGCAGTTTCATGTATTTGGTGTTCTATTGCCTTTATTACTATTAATCCTGTTCTTCCAACTTCCACCTGTAGCCCCTGCCAGACGCGATCACCCATGGTCCAGTGGCTTAACACGCAGTCCCCGACCACCCCAAGCTGCAGCCCAGCGATTACACCGCCTTCACCCAAGCCACCGCCTTCCCCCGTTTCTCTTCCCACCACCATAGTGGACAAGCCGCCTGAAAGGTACGGGGTTTGGAAAACAATGTGGAAGACAGGCAGCATGCAGAAAGGGCTTGACCAACCTGAGCAGGTTCTTGTGTTCCTCGCGTGGGGCTTGCTCAGGTTCTCCCGGCCTCCTGGACCTCGTGGACAACATCGACAACCTTGTCTCTGACTGTGTGTTGGTTCAAGAGCAAGTAGCTTGTTAGGAGAAATTGGCTCTATGTGAGTGCTGCTCGAACCTGCTGTCCTACTCTGTCTTTTTGGTGCCTGTTGTGCATTTATGAAACTGCTTATTTTGGAAGAATTTCTCATCCATGAATATAAAACACACGCTGTTTTTTAAAGGAAAGTAAACTGGGCATTGGGAACAGGAATTAACGTGGCCGTTTAATGGGCCAGTTGTGCAGGAGCCAGAGGTGCTGGCCCAGCAAGCTCTTCTTCCTGGGGGGTAGGCTGAAGTTCTTATATCATCAGCGGCTCCCCCCACTCCAGTGAGGTGGGACGCTTCCTTTGCTGCAGTTTGCATCTGGCTAACAGCATGTTTTCCATCCTCGCCTGTGTGCTCTTTCCCCAGAAGGGCACAGAGGGTGTTTTGACGAGCGGTGAGAAGCTGAGCCTGAAATGCCTTTTTCAGGCAGAAGGGAGGGGGTCAAACAGGGGAGACCCAACTCAGAACGACAGGCTCCCTCCAGGGTGACGTGGGAAGCAGACTGTCAGTCTTGCCAGATTGATGTCGGCAGCGTACTGCTGAAGTCACTTGGTGTGTGTGCGCCTCTGCCCTTCACCGCCTGGCCTTCTGTCTCAAGATAGTAGTGCCTCCCCTAATAGGTAAACTAAGGGCTTAGGAATAAACACACCCTGTGGCTCTGACAATGCTGAACGAGAGGAAAGGGCATCCCACCAGGCAGAGAGGACAATTAGGTGAAGAGGTTCATCGAAAGCTTCTCAGAGAAGCTCCCCGAAGAAAGATTTGAATTTGAAACCCATCATTTACTTGAAAATCAAGTGCTGGAGTTCCGCCTGCTGTTCACTTCCCTGCTATTTTTTTTTTTTTTCTTTTTCTTTTTTGGAAGGAGTTGTCCCACTGGTGCTATATAAATGAGATTTGGGAAGGGAGGATTGGGGTAAGGTGAGGTTTCCCCCTCCCGGTTTCTCATATTTTAATTTGTGTCTTGCACGTTCCCTTTTCAGCGTTGTCAACCGGAAGGCTCGAGCAGTATATCCGTGTGAAGCAGAACACAGCTCAGAATTATCTTTTGAAATAGGAGCAATTTTTGAGGATGGTGAGTGTTAGCGGGAGCTTGGTAGTAGCATGTATTCTGTCCTCCCCAGAATGTCTGTAATCCAGCCACGGGTTGTGGGTTTGTCAGGAGCACACATCTATCCCTTGACACTTTGGACAGGAGAGAGCTGGCCCCTTTGGCTGCCAGGAACTGAACTCTGGCGGGGGGCTATGGAGTTCAACTTCTGGTTTCATCTTGTTTATTCTCCAACCCTTTTAACTCTTGCGTATCTTCGTTCAGGACATCTTTTTCCTGATGTAAAGAAGCTAGTGCCACTGGGAGTTGGATACTTCTGATTTGCATCCTTTGTTTGCTTCTCCCAGAGTCCCCCGCCAAGCCTCCTAAGTGCTTCAGGTTCGCCAAGTCTGAGTTACAGAAGAGTATACTCTTGTCGAAAAATTTGGTTTGTAGTTTCTCTTAACCATTCTTAGGCTTTACATGATTTTTTTCATTTGAATAGTGTGTGAATCTCTAGATTTGGGTATTGCCTCTGCATATTGAAACAAGGGTATGGATTTTATCCGAGTCTTTAATATTCATACACATGCATGGAGTATCTGTGCCCAGCTTAATATTTCACAGATTTCTCCTATGGTTCATTGTTTATCTCTTTTCCCCCAGTCTCTTGATATCTTCCTTAACAGCCCTGCTCATCATGAAATTCATTGGTTGCTGTGGAAACAGTGATGCGTGGGGGTGGGACTGCCCAAAAGAGTTCTGTGGAGACAGTGAGGGTCTTAGATGCCTGGAATGCAATGGTCGATTAGCCAGAATGTGTGGAATATATGGAATATAGGAATACAACGCCTAGTGGTATATTGTCAGTAATGTAGCATTTGCTCGTGGTGGTTTTTTAGAAAGGAAGTTAACTGCCTCCTGTAGAGGCATATATATGAAGGACATGTACTCTTGAGAGCCAGGGACTCTAGATAGTGTCAGAAAACAAACACCACCACCAAAACCCTACATATGAAAGAATTATACTCTATGGAGAACTTTTGTTCTTGGAGTTGAAGCAAGATCATTCCTCTATCACCATAACATGCATACCTGTGATTTTGCCAGGATGGCGTGGTACAATAGCCACCTACTCTAGCCCTGTCACATACTGGCATACCATATGGCATGAGGGAATGCTGAGACAGTAGTGTTGAAACCCACTCATCTGAGAAATGATGGTGAATTTGTCCATCGTGTGATTAGATTTGACTGGGAGCCTCTGAAATCCTTTAGACTGTATCATTTGAGAGATATTTACCTTTGTAGAAGGCGTTATCTATTAGGATGCCTTTGGCTGCAAGTAATGGAAACTGACACAAATGGCTAAATTGTCATTAAGATGGATTAGTTCATATAATGATAAGTCTGGAAGGGTTGGTTAATTCACATTCTCAAAGATATCATCAAGACCACAGTGGATCCATCTCTGCTGAACCGCTTGTGGTTACAGTTTGTGGGCAGGGGCCTCTGGCCAGCATCCCCAGTGGGGATGAGATGGCTGCCACAGCCCAGTCATCGACCCTAATAGAAGGAGGTGGCTCAGTTGAGCATCCAACTTTCAATTAGTCATGATTCTAGGGGTTTGGGATTGGGCCCTGTATTGGGTTCCACACTGAGCATGGAGCCTGCTTGAGATTCTCTCTCCCTCTCCACCCCCCACTCGCTCTTGTTCTCTCTACCTCCATCCCGCCCTCAAAGAAAGAAAGAGAGAGAGAGAGAGAGAGAGAGAGAGAGAGAAAGAAAGAAAAACTTTTCTAGAACTTCTTTCCTAATTTACCTGCTCTGATGTTTCAGTAGCCAGAACAAGGTCATGTGCCCACCTTAAACCCATCACTGGCAAGGACTTAGGGCAGTCTGAACCACACTGGGTGCAGGGACACCTCCTGCGCGCACACACACACACACACGTATGTATATACACGTATACATGTGTGTACACACATACCAGTATCTCATTGTGTTTAGAAAGAGGAGAGTTAGCAGAGATCTATGCATTGCCAACTCTGCAGTTATTTTGCCTGAGAGCAGATTGGCCTTTCTACTTTCTCTGTGCTTTTGGGCAAGTTCTTTGAGTTCTCTGTGTATCAGATTCTCCATCCGAATCTTCGAGGATGTCTACAAGAGTGATGCGGTGTAGGACAGCATTTGGGGCCATGGGTAGGTAGGGCTTTGAGAACAGCACAGACCTCTGTGGAGGACATTGCCGACCAGAGAGCCACTCTTGGCACACCTCGGTGTGCCGTGGTCGGGCTCCTCTTTGAGCCAAGGCCTGTCTCCCTCACATTCAGTGCTCTGTAGTCCTGGTGTCCAGCCCTGTCTGGACCACTGGCTGGGGCACCCAGGGTGTCTCAGTTGTTCCTCTGTCTCTTCCTGAAGGCCAGCTGCTCCGCAGATGGGTCGACACCGTCTCCCTACACGAGCGTGTGAGCATCTTATTTTATGTGAGCTGCTTGTGTTGCACGTGCCTCCCTGTGACCTTCTCGTTGTGGTACAAATAGGCACAGTGGAATGCATTCAGAGCCTCCACCATCAGACTTGCTGTGTCTTAGAGCTGGTTCTTAAAGGGTACAGAAAATCAAAGGCCCTTGAACAGGATTTATTCTTTTTTATGTGTTTGCACCTTCATCGCTGTGCATGATCTCTTTGCAGAGAATTTATAATTAGTTAAAACTGTGTGCTTGCTCAGAAACTGTCTAAGGAAGCACTTCCTTGACTGGTTTGGGGTCTTCCCTTCTGATGACTGACACAAAATAGGACAGATAGGCAACTCATCCAGCCTCAGCTTCTGTGGAGCAAGGCTGAGCTCCAGGTGGCCACCATTATAGCACAGCCCACAGGAATGTGGCCGGGAACACACCCTTTCTGCACACCAGCAATACTTAGGCCCCTAAAATGCCCAAGACGCTTTTGCTGTGTCCACTTGTCCACTGGAGTCTTGCAGCTGTCATTAAATGCTCTTGCAGAATAATCCCCTTTTGTCCCTCATATGGGCAACAAAGGAAATTGGTTTATGGCATTCAGTGGCCTTCGGTAAAGACAAAATCCAGGTCAAAATGGCCCCTGAGCCACGTTGTCAGTAGTTATGTGGTTTGTAATATATACAACAGTAAGAAACCCTAAACCAGAGTGTGGAAGAGAAAGGGATCTGTAGTAATTAAGTAGCTTGATAGCTGTTCCTTGCTCTTTGCTCTTACTGTGTGGACCTGGACTTAAGTTATGGGTTTAAACTGTAGGCTAAAGATTGATCTGTATGGTAGACACATGAGTGCTTAGCCATTGTTCAGGGGAAATGCCTCCTGTATCCCCCAGGGAAGGCAGTGTTCGCAAAGTCTCAGAGCAGCCTATATTCCTGTGACTGTCATATGGACCTTCCCTTTTCTTTTGGCCTGGGAACTCCAGAAACACTTTAGCCTGGTGACCAGTTAGTCTTGCTCTCTTTTCAGGTAGGCGGCCCTTCAGCTGGTAGACCCTCCAGGTCAGTGGGAAGTGGCATCCCTCCACAGGCTGCCGGGCAGGACCGGAGGGGCCCCTGGTGGGAGGATTTCTAGGACCTGGCCATCTCTCAGACACGCTTCCTAGACTTTGTTCATTTACACTTGGATATGTGATTGATCCGATGCTTTGGAGAGCAGGTGTGGCCCAGGTTGATCTTGTGAAGCTTCTGGTGGTTCCTTTTAAAGGTCTCAAATATATAAAGAGTAATCCTTGCAAAACAATTTAGCATTATCTTGGCAGGTTGAATCTGTACAGAACCCACAACCCAACAGTTGTACTCCTAGATCTATTCCTAACCTCGAGGAATCTTTACATATTAAGTAAAAAAAAGGGAGTGCCAGAAGAGTATATAATGTGGTTCTGGCTAAGCTTGGAAATAAGCAAAATAAATAGTCTATTATTCAGAGATATGAACAGATGTGATGAGATTGTGTTTTAACCAGAGCCAGGGTAAGAGAATGAGAAATAGAACATTCAAGCTCCTGATCACCTCAGGGTAGGAAGGGGCTTTGGTGAGGGGATGGCATAGGGACAAGCCTAGGATGAGGCCTCTGTATCAGTCACACATCACCTGGGTTCTGGGTATTCACTATATTATGATGATGCTTCAGTGACTTGAATATTTGTCTTACATCTTGTTTTTATAATGCTAAAAAAAATCCCACCGTATTCTCTTCTGGAGAAAGCTTCTTACAAATTATTGTTGTCTCTAGCTCTAGTGCCCCTGTTGTTATGGGATGGTAATTCACGAAGACATGGAAAACCCACAGTGAAATTTCACCTCATATCCATTAGGATGGCTGCTAATCAAAAAAACATCTAAAGTCACAAACAAAAAAACTAACCCTCTGGGGGCACCTGAGTGGCTCAGTCGGTAAAGCATCTGACTCTTGATTTCAGCTCAGGTCATGATCTCACAGTTCTTGAGTTCGAACCCCACATCAGGCTCTGTGCTGACAGTGTGGAACCTGCTTGGGTCTGTCTCTCTCTCTCTCTCTCTCTCTCTCTCTCTCTCTCTCTCTCTCGGTCTCTCTCTCTCTCTCTCTCTCTTTCCCACTGCCCTTCCCCTGCTTGAGTGCACACTCTCTCCCAAAATAAGTAAACATTAAGAAATCTTTAAAAAAAAACCTCAGAAAGTAACAAGTGTCGGGGACAATATGGAGAAATTGGAACCCTTGTGCATTGCTGGTAGGAATGTAAAATGTTACATGTAGCTGTTGGAAGGCAGTATGGAAAAAAATTAAGTACAGGATTACCATGGAATCCAGCAATTCCACTTCTGGATAGATACAGAGAAGAAGTGAAAGCAGGGACTCAAACAGGTATTTGTACACCCATGTTCACAGCTGCCTTTTCACAATAGCCAAAAGGTGGAAACACCCACGTGTTCATTGGGTAAACAGAATGTGGCATATATATGTATAATGGAATATTCATCCATAAGAGGAATGAAAATCTGATACATGCCCCAGCATGGGTGAACCTTAAGGATATTATGTTAAGTGAAATAAGCTTGTCACAAAAGGACAAATAGTGCAGAATTCCACTTATATGAAATCCCTATAATAGGCAAATTCCTAGAGACAGAAAGTAGAATAGAGGCTCCCAGGAGCTCAGGGTGGGGAGTGAGGAGTTAGTGTTTAATGGACACAGAACTTCAGTTTGGGAAGATGTAAAAATTTTGGAAATGGATATGGATAGTGGCGATGGTTATATAACATTGCAAATATTCTTAATTCCCCTGAATTGCACGCTTCAAAATTATTAAAATAGTAAATTTTAAGTGCTACATATTTTACAACAGTTAAAAAAAAACCACACATGTTAGGGAGCATTGGTATAATTGTCATCACGTAACGATTGGGTTCTTAAGGGTGTGTGACTCGCCCAGGACCACACAGCTCTATGTGGCAGGACAGGGTGTGGCCGAGGCCCTTCCACGGCACCGGGCACATAGTTAGTGCTCTCCAGTGCTTGCTGAGTGACTGCCATACTGTCTCCCTCTGTGTCCTGGGGGTCTTCAGTGAGCAGCTACCTCTCCACGGCCTCTTGGTTGAGTGCTGGAGCTGCCGACCTGGCCCCGACAGGGAATTGTGGCCGGTGGCAGCCCAACGTCAGGAATTTGGTGGAACTATCTTTAGTTCACTCCCCCCATTCCATTCCCATGCCTAGTGGCTTTGGGAGCATTTGAGGAAGGTATTTACTACTCTTCAATGCTAGTTGGGGTCCCTGGCCCCATACCCTTCATCTTAGTTGGGGCTTCTGTAACAAATACCACAGACTGGGTGGCTTAAGCAGCAGAAATGTATGTCCCACCATTCTGGAGGCTGGGAATTCTCATCAGCATGGTCGGGTTCTGGTGGGAGCTCTCTTCCCGGTTTCCTCACATGGTTTGTGTGTGTATGGGCAGGGGGCGGGGGGGTAGTGGTAGGGAGATTGGAAGGAGAGGAAGTGATCCTCTCCTGTCTTTTCTTACAAGAATACTTCCATCATGGAATGCCACCTTCATGAGCTCAGCTAACACATATCCCTCCCAAAGACCCTACCTCCTAATATCGTCCTGCTGGCAGTTAAGGTTTCAATGCATGAATCCTGGGCAGACACAAGCATGCAGCTCATAACACCTGTCTCGCCCTGTACCCATGGCCTTCTCCCAGCATGAGGCTGACAGGGGCTCCACAGTTGAAGGAGAGCCAAGCTCTCGGACTGAGACAGGCAGGGAGTGTACAGCCCTCAGGGACGGGCACCAGGGGCATGACAAAAACTGAGACCCACACACATTTACTTGCCTGCATTGGGCAGGGGCATGGACATGGTGTGTGCCTGGCATCACATCTCATGTAAAGTGTCTCATTTTAATCTCAGCAGCAACTTCAGATCGCTTCTTGTCTTTTAGAAACGAGGAGCATGGAGGTCATGAGAGATGGAGGTAAATCATCCAGGGTCTCCCAGTCATTAGGGAGCCAGAGTTCCAGCCAGCATCTCATTTCTCTTAGATTCACTGCCTCTAGGCAAACCACCTGTATCAGGGTTCTCCAGAGAAACAGAACACATAGGATGTGAGTGTGTATGTGAATGAGTGAATCGCTTTTGATAGATAGGTATTGGCTCATGCAGTTGTGGAGATGCAAAATCCGCAGGATAGGCCAGCAGGCTGGAGACCCAGGGAGTAGTTGCTGTCTGTGTCCAAGGGCAGGGTTCCCTCTTCTTTGAGGGATGTCAGGCTTTGTTCTGTTAAGGCCTTCAACTTCTTGAATGAGGCCCACCCATATTATGCAAGGTAATCTGCTTTACTCAGAGTCTGTTGATTTCCCTGTTTGTCACATTTAAACATCTAGAATAACGTGTGAGTCTCATGGCCTAGCCAGGTTGACACGTGAAACTATCACATTGCCACTGGAGGAAATGGTTTGACCAGTGAAGTACAGCAAGGAGTCTAGGATGGGCATTTTGGGATTTGACGCTCCCAGGAGCGTGGTGAGACCCTCACCGGCCTCATCTGAAACCTCCGAGGCACTTTCCTGTGCCTGGGGAGGCCCAGCTACGGGTGCTCTGCACTCCTCCACCTGTTCCTGCCCTCCTGTCAGCCCTTGCCACTTCCAAGCTCTCGGATACTGTAAGAAGTCCTCTCAGTCCCCTAAGTTGGTGACATTTCTTTCCTACACTTTGGGGAATTAAGAGCTGCAGAGGAAGCAGATGAGGTATGGATAAACCCCCTGGTCTAGCGGTAGGATGGGTACAGGATTCCCGACCTAGCCTGGTTTCCTGTGTGCAGGCCTCCTTCACCCCTAGCTTTATGGGAAATTTCTTTTCTTTCTCTTCTGTTCAGCCCATGTCTGTTAATACCTACTCCGTGTGAGAGTGGGCGTTGGTGTGTGTGTATCAGAGAAGAAACGATGAGCACATCCAAGGTGTTCTTCCGTAAACTATTTGACGGCCTCCTTGTAGTAGTCCTACAGGCCAAGTGCTGTAACCCCATCTTGTAGGTGAGGAGGCTGAGCGGGGCCCTGAGGGTTAAGTAGTTCCCCAGGTGCACCTGGTTAGCACCTGTCAGCCGGGAGTCCCCTCCAGGCCCTTTGTCCTGAGCCTGGGGCCCCTTTCCATTGAGGTCCCCATATTGCACAACCCCTGGGGGTCTTTCCCACGGCATCCAGTCCCCTCCCCTGCTGGTGGCTGCTCTGATAGTATTGCCAGCTTGGGTGGTTTGGAATAAGTGGGAGCCTTTAAAAATGCTGCTCTGAGGCACAGCGTCAGGCCGGAAATCAGTGAGGGAGCAAAGAGGCAAAGGGGGACTTGCTGCCAGACTGCCTGGAGAGCACGTACCTAGTTCCTTCGCTGTTCATCCTTCAAACAAATCCTCACGCGCTGGGCATGGTGCTCGGGGTGCGGTGTCCCTATCTCATGTTAGAACCTAGACTAGAAGGGAGACAGGCCATCTCCCTCTCCCTCCCTTCCCCTCCCTCCCTCTGTCTCTCTGACACACACACACACACACACACACACACACACACACAGAACATGTATGGTGTATAACTGGGTACTCTGACCTAGTCTGGAGCACTAGGAGTGATCTCAGAGGGACGGACACCCAAGCTGATATCTGAAGGGTGAGGAGGTGTTGTCCAGGCATATATAGGCCGGGAGGAGAGCGTCAGAGCTGAATGAACAGCTATGCGGAGGTCATACTGTGGGCTGCCACACGTTAGTGGCTTATGAACTGCATTTCCTGAGTTGCAGTCAGCATTTCAGAATAATAGAATAAAGAGAGTGCATTGCACATAGGGAGGTGTTGTTTGATGAAGCTTTTGTGTGTTGTGTACATGTCTGTGTATGCCGGCTTCTGATGCCCAGTAGTTCTTCTTATGGGTCGCCATCACAGCTGCATTGCTCAGCCAGCTCTTGGGCTGGTGTGCTGGCCTAGGCCACACCTCCCCTCGCCTCTCCGCACACGGCCGGCTGTGGTCAAGGCCTGAGTGGAGGCTTGCCCACACTCGGGGGTTATTAGATGCGTCTGTATTTTACTTCTAAACCCTGCTGATGCCCTTTGCTGTCCAGCCGGTGGTTATTTTCTACTGTATCCGTCATGGATATTTATGGATACCTGCAGTTTGCTAGGCACCGTGCCCAGGGTATGTTAGGCCTAGGCCCTGCCCTCAGGAGCACCCCATCCAGTGTGGCAGACACACAAGTGCCCAGATGACGCTGTGAGGCCTGATGAGTGCTGGGAATGGTCGAGGGAGTCTCCCCAGAGGACGGGGCATTTCAAGGTCTCTGAAGAGGAAGAATCACCTGGTGAAGAGGTGGGAGAAAGGCATTTCAGGTGGAAGGCATGGCACTGGTGGGGAGAGTGAGGGGAGACTGGAGATTCGGGTGGGCTGGGTGTCTGTGCATCAGACCAGTAGAAGCTTGGGTTTGTTCCCGGACACAGCGGACTTTAAGTGGGGGGACGTGATCAGCTCTGTGTTCTAGAGAGTTTGCTGAGCTCCTTTATGCACAGCGGATCAGAATGAGCCAGGCAGGCTGGAAGCTCGGGGACCGGTTAGGAGGCTGCCGAGAGGGGCTGCATGAGGTCTGTAGTGGCCAAGGGGCAGGTCCTATAAATAGCCCTTGTGCAGATTTGTAACCAGACATCCCAGACATGGGCCCCATTCTCTTCTGGTTGATCCTTTAAGACACCCAGCAGTACAGTGAATTCCACAGGGAGCAAGTACTTGGGGACATTTTGGTAAAAAGCGATTTCTCTTCCTTTTCAGTGCAAACCTCGAGGGAACCTGGCTGGCTAGAAGGGACTCTGAATGGCAAGAGGGGGCTGATTCCACAGAATTATGTCAAGCTGCTGTAGTGTCCGGCCTGCGAGGCCCCACATGGACCTTTGGCTCCTGGGAACCTGCCTTCTTCCTCCAGGGCGGGACCCACAGCCCCCTGGACACGGGAACTTCAGACCATGGATTGGCACCTGAGGGGAGGGGAGGGAGACATCCCGCCAGCCGTGGGGGGAGCGGGCACACCGCACAGAACCGCGTAGATCTGTGGAGTGGGAGAAGAGTAGCAGGATTCACAGAATGGACTTTTCATTGTCAAGCCTGGGGACTTTGGACTGTGATTTTTAATTATCCAGTCTTCTGCCTGCCCAGCCTCCCCTGTTGGTGATCATCCCACCAGGCACTTCTCTGCACACGTGCTGCTGAGATGTAAAAGGGAACTGCACTTGTGGTGTTTGCAGGCTGTGCTCTTGGCTTTGGTTGATGTGGTGTGGAGGGGGCTTGCCGCTGGCAGGCGGGGAATTGGTCCAAACCCACAGGGCAGCAGAAAGACGCTCCTTCCTAGATGGCCACCGCTGGGACCCACATTCACTCTACTTAGAGCACACTGGCGTATTTATAACAGGCTTCTCCTTGGTGCTTCTCACCTGTGTGCTGTTTCCCAAACACCACCTTTTTGCCCCAAGGTCTCTGTAAATGAAATAAAATGTAATTTACTATTTGATTTGTGTCATAATGTGGGGAAGAGATGGTGGAATTCATTCCCTCTGCAACGTTTTATGATTTGGCATCCAGCGGATAGAAACTCATTTTCCTCGGACGTTGGCACACGCAGGTAGAATTTATTAACAAGGAGCCTTGCTTATTCATAGCAGGGCGTGTTCCTGAGGGCAGCAGACTTCCCTGACGTGTGAAATCCTGGAGGGGCTCCTCCAGCCACCGGAACAGGCCTTTCCCCCATGGCCCATGTGACTCCCGAGCAGGAGTGGGGCTGAGGCTGCGCCCCTCCCCCTGGCCCCCCGCTGACTAGCTTCACCGTGCAAGTCTGTCCCCACCCTGCCCTGTGTTCCCTCTGTCTTCCAGGCCTCAGCACTAGTCTCTCCATCTGCCTGAAGCCTGGCTGCAGGGTGGCTGTCAGGCCTCAGCCACGACCCTACATGTTATGGTGCCCCACCTGTGGGTGGGCCGCACTGTGATGCTTCCTCATTCTTTCCAGGCACAGATTCAGCCGAATTCCTCTCTGTCCTCTGATCTGGAGTCCTGCGGAGTGTGGGACTCATTTTTAGGAGCCTCATCATTCTGAAGCCAGCCCCACCACAGAGCCTGCTGTGGGGGCGTGGCATGTCTCTCTTCCCCACGGGAGGTTCCTCAGCCTGTCAAACTTTTACTCCTAATAATTTGTCACAAGAAAGATGTGTCCGCATCGTCCCCAGATGAATTGATACAAGGCTTGCTGGGTCTCAGGTTTGAATTCACCTACACGGACCATGTAGAGTGTTCAGTTTGGGGTGACAGGTGTACAGGGGAATGGGCCTGTTGAAAAGTATCCATGTTTTACATCAAGACAGTCTCAGTGCAGCGTAATTTACAGTACTGAACTGTCCGTTGGGAAAGTCCTGGGACTGCCGAGGAGCCCAGGGGCGCCCGACAGTGGCCAGCCCCGGTGTCCTGTTTTCTGAGTTATCACTTCCTGTGCATGCCCACTGCTAAGGGATGCGGAAGGGAAACTTGGCTTATGAGAAGGAGTTACTGACGTGTCCCACTTTACAAAAGGCCTCTGCGGGAAAATGCAAACGTATGGGCAGTTGGAGTGGGCTCAGTATAGCACTGGGAGTGATTTCCTGGCAGTTTTCCTAATTGGTATATCCCTGTAGGGCATTGACAATAAGACCCACTGCACGAGGACTTGATTTATTTGCTTGCTTGGAGAAGATTTCCATCTTTCACGATGAGGTGCACCCCCACCCACGGTTATCCGTCAGACTACCAACTCCCAAAGTGTGTTTACCACCACACGCTTGATCAAGGAAATTGCTACGAAGTGTGACTGCCTGTGTGATTTTGGGTAGATTAAATTGATTCTGTGATTCTTCCTCCTAAAAAGAAAATGATGCCCAGAGGTTTGGGTTGAAATGATCTAATGCAAGTAGGATGCCCGGTATGTAGTACGTGTTCAGTGAATGGGAGCTGCTATTCCTTGTATTGTTCCCACCATGACCGTCACTTGCACCTCTGTTGTCAGGGCCATCTGTGTTCTGTAGGATGCCAGTGTGGTGGTCACGAAGCCTCAGAACATGCTGGATCCAAGGGCTCCGACAGCACCACGCCCTGCAGTCCCCTCCTGTGGCTGTCGAGGGAGGAACGCCAGAGGGGACCTGGGGTGCTTTCCTCTGCAAACAGGACCGGTGTGGCCAGGCTTGCCAAGGCCTTCAGGTAGGGAGCTTCCCTCTGGGTCTGGCCCAGGGTATGCCTAGTAACGGGATCAGGAGGTGTGCTCTTACGTTGGCAGATCATCTTCGTTTCCCCAGAAGAGAAATAGGGTGTATTTGTTTCTCCGTTTCTGCTGCATGGATGTGGCCAATCCCTTGAGCGTCCGCAGGGCTCTGGCTCCTCAGCCCACCTCATCCAGCAGCCGCTCAGAACGGGTCTCCAGCTTGTATTCATTGACAATCACCAAGGGGATTGGGGGCGAAAACAGACACTCAGGTGCTGCGTTTCTGCTTGCCATGGGGCTGGCTGTGGGGCTTGCATCTGATTTCATCACCCAGGGCCTGTTCTGCAGACCATATAAGAAGATGCCATGTGAGATTAGAGCCAAAGACCTTGTACTGGTTTTCCCCCTTCCTTTATGTAGCAAAAATATCTGCACTTGCAGGTATGGGCAGGGAAAGCAGTGGACTCTGCCAGTGAAGGATGGTTAACTCATTCTTGCCATACAGTGATCGAATGAGCCAGGAGAATTTATCCCGTTTTATGGATGGGAAGATGGAGGCTCTCAAGGACAAAGAGCCTTGCTCAGGTTCAGTCAGCTGACTACATGTTCTTTCTGCTGTGCCATTTTGCCTCTGGGGGCCAATAAGGGACAATGGCTGTTTGGGGTTGATTTGCACTCCCCTCCAAAATGCGTATGTTGAGATCCTAACCCCTAGCACCTCAGAACATGACCTCATTTGGAAGTAGGATGGTTGCAGGTGTAATTAGTTAAGATGAGGTTAGTAGGGTGGGGCCCTAGTCCAATATGACTGGTGTCCTTATAAAAGGGAAATTTGGACACTGAGACAGACACACATATAGGGAAGACAATGTGAAAAGACACACAGGGAGAAGACAGTCGTCCACAAGCCAAGCAAGAGAAGTCTGGAACGGATCCCTCCCTCATGGCCCTCAGAAGGAACCAGCCCTGCCAACACCTTGCTCCTGGACTTGCAGCCGATGGTTTGTGGCACCTTGTTACAGCAGTTCCAGGGACCTAAGACAGTGGCTAAAAAAAGTGTGAGCTTTGAGTTACAAACAACCAATTTTGAATCCTTTTTTTTTTTTTTTCCTTTTTTTTTACTATTTTATACTTTGGTGACCTTGGGCAAGTGAACTTGCCTCTTTATGCTTCAGTCCCCTTCTGTGCAATAGAGAACAGCACCAACCTCATTGAGATGTGACAAAAGATAAGTGCCTGAAGGGTGCCCAGCGGGAAAGAGTTTGGTAAATGGAGATGGGAGAAGGCAGACAGCAGGGTACCCTGGTGGTGGGAATAGTCTCTGTCCCCCTTCTTGTCTCCTGGCCACTCACTGCTTTCGTCCAGGTACTTTTCCAAAGGCCATTCCTCGGCTTTCCCTCTACATGGTCTGCCCTTTCCTCTCCTTCCCAAGGGCATACTTTGCCTCTGTAATCTTGCCCTTGTCTTTGTTCCCTATTCACCTCGGTTCTGGCCCCCTTCTCACCTTCTGACTGTTCTCCCCTCCAATCTCTCAATGCTGGTCTTGATGACTCCTTTCTCAGCCAGATATTTTCCATGCCTTTTTTTAATCTTCCTGAGCCACATAACTTTCCTTCCTTCCTCCTATCCAAAGATGTCATTCCAGGAGCCTGTCCTCAAACGGCTTTCCTGCCCCAAGCTCTGCAAATGTCTTCCTTGACTGTGCCTGTCAGCACTCTTTTTCCTTGACTGGCCGGGGCAGTAATTTATTGCCACCCTCCTTGGGTAACCTGGCATAGTCTCCTAATGCTCATGTCTGCAAACAAAAAGTTTCTCAATCTACTGGTTGGAGGAATATCTCCGAGAACTCTTTCCTATCAGAAAAGATCAACTTGATTGGAAAGTGGACTTCTGCTTTTTGTCCAGCAAGAGACCTGCACTTTGAACTTGGGCAGTAAATGCACAATATTGATTTAGACAGCTCAGTGTCATGTGCTGGTGTCTAAATTTCTTCTTCCATGGAGGATTTCAGCAGCGAGGAAACCCTGCAGGAGAAACACGCTCCAACACGGCTTCGTAGTAGCTGTGACCCTTTCTGTAGCTGTGACCATGGATAACTTGGAAACTGCTATCCTGGCAATGTAAATTCTATGAAAAAGTATCAGGGTAATTGCCAGTGTAGATTGATTTAATGATCCCAATTTCACCCCTCTTTGAATCCATGTCCCTTTTTGTGGAGCCCTCCACGATGACTCTAGACTTGACCTTGTAACCTGTTTTGGCCAATGGCATAGGAGCAAACTTGATGCAATCGGAGGCTGAAAAGTGTTATACCTTCCCCCTCCTTCCTTAGTAGAGCCTTGCCTTTACCATGAAAATTCGCCTAGGCTGGTCCGCTGGAGGAAGAGAGGCCACGTGGAGCAGAACTATCCCAGACCAGTCGGACTGCTGCTTAACTGCAGATGCCCCATGAGGCCAGATTCCACCGAGCCTGGTCCAGGTTGGCAGAACCCTCCCAGCTGAATTGTAAACTCACTAGAAATAACAAACGGTGGTTGATTCAAACCCCGCTACGTTTGGGGTGGTTTGCAGCTACCCACCTGCTACTCTGCTCCGTGGTTTGCTTTGCTTTGGATATAGTCTTGGTCCATGCTGACCGTTAAGATCATATTCTAATCTTCTCTTATCCAGTGTTGTTGGGAAAGCCACAGTGTTACTTCCAAGAAAACTGCTGCACTGACAATTGGAGGGCTTGAAATTAAAGTGCCAGGGAGACTTGTAATCAAGTCATTTTAGTCTGTGTACACTCACAGTTTATAAAAAGTATGTTAGAGCTGACTTTAACATAGAGGGACAATGTTTTCTATTTGATTGAGGGGCATTCAACACACAGAAGCAAACAAACCCCTAATTATAGATGCATCACTGCGCATAATCTTCACTGCTCTGGTGTGCAGTGGCTGGCTGTCTCAGGGGAAGAGTCTTCGTTCTCAGCTAAGGATTCCTAAACGTGCAGCTGGATTCTTTGGGTCTGAGAACACTTTTAGAAAATCTCAGAGTGACACTTGTCCCAAGAATGAGTCCGCTCCATTCAGAAAGGACACCCACTCTAATTAAAAGGGAGCATGCTGGGGTGGCCGTTATTTAAAGTTAGGGGCTCTTGGTGAAAAGCCTTGCTCCCTAGTAGGTCAAATTCTGTTAGCTTTAAGATATAAAATTAACTGCATGTACAGATGTTTTAGAAACAAATTTGTGCTTACAACTCTAAAACTGTTTCTCTCCCGTTCTGTGTTTAATGGCCATGTTGTGTTCCAGAAATCTATCATGTTAGAACAAAGTTGAATTTGTCTAATGCTCAACTAGTCTTCTCTTTCTGGAAGCAAATAGTTTTATCACCAGTTAAATGACATGTTAAAAATGAACTTGAAATTATATGGTGGGAAATATATGTTTTCTAATTTTAAGATGAGCTGATAATTGTTTGCTGCTCTTCTGTGGTCCATATTATATGCGTGAAATTAAGGGGAGCAGCCTGTAAGGAGTGTGAGAAGCATTATGGCCAGTGGAGAGCCAAGTCTCTTGGCCCAAGAGGATCTAATGAGAAGGAGCAAAGCAGAACTGCATGGAGGAAGAACTCTGGAGTCAGGTGGGGCATCTGGTCTACTCAGGTCAGTCTCAAAGTCTGAAAAATGAATGATCGAGCTTTCCTACGGCTGTGAAGATAAAGGAGGCAATGTACACAGAGTGTTTAGTAGCAGTTATTGTTATCAAACTGTTACAGGTTGTTTTAGTGACCCCAAATATTAGCACTGAAAAATAAGCATCTAATTAGTCCCAAAAGAATATAATGGACATGTGGCTAATGGGGGGGGGGGGGGCTTTAACACAGGGGGGCAGAAATGTTACGCTATCTTGGATGTAGGCAGAAGTGCAAGTTATCAGATTGAGAGGGACACAAAAATCCAGGTGTTCCTACGGACATTCAAATGAAATGTTTCCAAAACAACAGGTGATTAAAGTAAAGGATTTATTGTAATCTGCTTACAGTCCTTTGCAAAGACAGACATATGTTTTTGCATAAAGATATAAATTGCTTCAAACTAATTTAGTGTTTTTTAATTATATGAAGAAGTTTTGGTGAAATATGAATTGTACCAAACCAAGATTTTTAAGAGCAATATGGTACAAAAATAAGAGCAGACACACAATTTGGACTGGGACAGGCATTCAACAGTGAATTTAGAATATGGCTTTGCTGTTTAATCAAGCAAAGTTACCTGGAGACACATAAAGAGCCAGTAACTTTGTTAATACAAAAAGCTGATGCAGACTGTCTCCATCCCAAACCTGGTTACAGTGAAATTCCAATTTCATAAAACGTAAGTCTTGAGCTAAAAGCTGCTCTTGTAAGCCATTTCTTTTCTAGAAACTCCCAGTCTGCATGCTGAGTACTTATCACCTTCCAAGTGTGGCTTTCATATTGCTGTGCATGTAAGTTGACTATATTTAAAGATCTGCCTATAAATTAAATTACTGAAATTGCAAATTATGTAAGAAAAAGTCCTCCCTCTGAATGCAGCTTTCACAGGCTTCCCCTTGCATAAGGCAGGTGTCTTCTGAAAGACAAGGTAATGTTGCCTGCATGGTGAACCCTGGAGAAAAGTGGTGACCCCAATGCTGCCTTCTCCTGGCTTCTCCAGCTACAGCTTTTAGGTTTTGGAAAATAATGTGATTTCACTGAGTACCTGATGATTATCGTCACTTTTAAAAGACTAATTTGGCCTCTGTTCAAAGTAGTTTATTTAGTGCAATCATATTGTTAAGTTTCCCCAAAGATATATAGGTTTGTGATCTGGGGCAAGAGAAAAGCGATAAATTGCATCAGTGCCAAACAGATTAATGAATTAAAAATTTTAGTGCCACTGTCTTGCTTATATGATCTGTAGTTATTTTTTTTTTCCAAAACTGTTTATGTATAAAATTTATTTTTAAAACCTACCTTTTAAAAATCTAAAAACCCTCTAATTATCATGCGGTCTCCACGCCACTCTGACCGAACCGTGCCAAAATGCATCTTCCCAGTGCGTCCTGCAATGGCCTATGTGTTCCCGTGACCAGTTCCGGGAGTGCAAAACCCCTTTCCAAGACCAGAAGTGAACGTGTCACCTCCGCCGATGTAGAGAGTGCATGGAATTTCTTTCCCAAAGGAGAAAATCCAATTTTCTACAATGGGATGAGACTCAGCTCTCTGGGCCATGGCATTTCCGGTCTCACTCTCCTGGAGCCGATTCTGATTCTGCTTCGTGAGGAAGAAAGGAAAAGAGGCAACTCTCCTAAAGCTGCGGCACTCCCGGACACCCTCTCGCATGTGTGTTGTCAGGTGACCCCTTGGAGGAGCTGCGGGCACCACAGCCTGTCGCTCCCGGACGGAAGCAGGATGGAGAAGAAGCCAGAAACCGTGCTCAAGTCCCAAGAACACCCCAAGCGGGAGACCAGAGACAAAACAAAAGTACAGAAAAGGTAGAAAGGCTTAGAGACAACCAAAGAGGTTTAAGTGTGGTTATTTACAACAGAGACTGTAAAATGGTAAATTAGATATGAAGCTAAAAAAGGCACAGCTTTCCCTTTCTTAAATACACTGTAAACGGTTCATTATGCATGCAGAACATTTCACTTTACAAAAAAAATTTTTACCTTGTTTAGACAAAGATAGTACTTAAATAGTCTCCAGCAAAATAGAATTCTTTCAAAAATACTTTCCCCTTCATCCTATCAACCATTAAAGTTTTTTTTTTGTTTTGTTTTTTTTTTTTTTTTTTTGTATGTGTCTCATTTACAAAAGTTCCTTATACCTTATTTCAGGTCCTTCACAATTGATACATACAGTAATGTACAGCACAGCAAAAGACTGCAAAAAATTATTTGTAAAGCCAACACAATAGATACTAGAAATTGAAACCAAGGCATTTGTTTAACATCTTATCCATTCTAATTAAATAAATGGACGCTAAAGGGTGTGTATACCAGTGATGCAGAGGAACGCCGGCGAATAAGCCCCCCCCCCCGCCACCAAGGGGGCCGCTCTTCACCCCACGTGCTCTGTTATTACACAACAGGAATCTGTATATATTTTTTTCTTTTTTTGTGTTTTTTAAATAACAAAAGAATATTAATGCCCCATATTGACTATACGTTTTATGTGCAACCAAGGGTAAGCTCTAAAAAGTTCGTTAGTCCTTGAACCCTTTTAAAACAAGCGATACCGGAAACTACATGGCATAGTTAAAACTTCCATCTGTTAAAATATCAAAATCAGAGAGTTATTGACTAGATATGGCTTTTCATCCAGAGGAACAGGAACATGTTTCTAAGCGCTGGGGATTGGACAGGGAAGAATCCTTCAGACCGCTCAGGTCTTGCCAAATCCGTGTCAAACTGCTTTCCCGGCTCCGAACCCTTGACGTGATTTTCAACTTGAGAAACTGCTGAACAAGTATGAATCAACCATCACATGTCAAAAATATGATTCCTTGGGTCCTTCGTGGGTGTAGAATAACATGGGGAAACTTAAGGCAAAGCTCTCCTGGTAAGACGTCTTCCGTCACTTCCTGTGAAAGTAAAGGGGCTTGGCGTTCCCGGACTCCACCTTAGGCAGCTGGTCGCTGATGATCTCCACCAGCATCGCGGGGAACTCGACCTTCAGGGCCTGGGATTCTCGGAAGGTGTAGAAGCAGAATTCCAGCAAGTCATTGACCAGCTGCAACACAGACAGGGAACAGGACAGTGAGGCCTCATCTCCGTCCCCACGCCCCTCTGTGTCCTAACCCTGCTGTAAGCTCAAGAGACTTGCAGAAATCTGACCAGGAAACCGTGGCCGTGAAGCTGCCTAATTTGGCTAAGGCATCTGTTTTGGGGGAGGATGGGGTGCTCATGTCTCCTGTCACCATGCCTTTCGTGCAGAACTGATCCCAGCTGAGAAATGAGTGTGCAATACTGAATATACCAGTGGGAACAGGGTCAGTTACAGAGGTCCTAGTGGTGGGGACACGGAATCGCTCTCCCCAAGTTCTCGTTCGTAAACGTGTGAATTCGGTGGAGCAAGCGTGTACGTGTATAAGGTGGTGATGGGCCTTCCCAGGTTATAAGGTGGGCTGGGGTGGAGGGGCAGGTGGTGCCCAGGCCTTTGCTCGCATGAGTCATGCTTCCTCTAGTCCCGGGTGGGCCCTGTCAGTTGGGGCTGTGGCCACCACATGCAGGCCTTCATCTTGCCACCTTCTTCTCTCCTTTGGCTTCTCACCCTGAGCCGGGGGGGGCAGGGTTGAGACTTCTCAGTACCCACCGCTAGCTTTATTAAGGTGTCACTGATGCACTACACTATGTAAGATTAAGGTGCCCAATGGGCTGATCTGATACTTCTATATTGCAAGATGATTAACCCCTTCATTGTGTCATATAATTACCATTTTTTTTTTTGTGGTAAGGAAATTTAAGCTCTATCTACCCAGCAACTTTCAAGTAACAAATACAGTATTAGCTATAATTATCATGCTATATTTCACATTCCCAGAACTTATTTTCTTAGAACTGAAGTCTGTGCCCTTCGACCACCGTCTCTCCATTTCCCCTTTCCTTACTTACCACCACTCTATTCTCTGTTTCTGAGTTTGGGGTTTTTTTTTTTAGGTTTCATATATAAGTAATGTCATACAGTAGGATGTATAATCTTTCTTTGTGTGACTTCACTTAGCATAATAGCCTCAAGATCCATCCATGTTACTGCAAACAGCAGGACTTCCAACTTTCTCACAGCTGTGTGTTTGTGTATTTCTTCTCCATTCTCAGCCACTTTCTATTTCAGGCTGATTGTGGAGAGCAAACAGCAAGGGCCACCTCCATGCCTACTTGCCTGTCCAGCTATTTTTCCTACTTGGTGACCCAAGGACTTTTTCCATCCTCCAGGACCTGAACCACTCCCAATTCTGTAAGTTAAAAAACCCAATTATCCACAAATGCGATATACCATTATTTCCATACCTCACTGTAGGAAATTTTTGGCCATTTCCCACTGTATTAAAGCAGACAATATTACAGGTCATAAAAGAACTCTGTAGTCTTAATAAAATGATGGTAGTGAAAATACCATCTATAACTTTCCCTCAGGGTTTTTTTTTTTTAAACTCAATTTACAATCTTAAGAATAGTAAATAACTGTATGGCAAAGGCCTTTAATACAAAAAAAAAAAATGTCATCAGGAAAAATATCTGGTGCTTCTGTTTGTGCCTGTCTATGCCCTCTGTCTGCAGAGGGACATTACCCTAATGAGGTTCCAAGGACTGTGAGAGCTTTAATAAGTCTCATTCACTCACAGAAGGTTGGGGTCAAATAAACTGGAAAACAGCACAAGCCACTGTCCAGTCTGGGCACTTTCACATCTCTGCGCTTGCTTTGTGAATGCTCTCAGTTTCTGTATCTGTAAAATGGGGTATCCGCCTCCCAGGGTTGTTTAAGAGGATGGAATGAGTGAACTGCCATAAAGCAAGTACAATATGGATGCCAGTTCTCAGTCAAGATGTTGACAGGTAGTGCTGGTAAAACCCCTCTGATTCCATCCTCCCAAGTGGTCCCAAACTCTTTAAGCCATAAAACATCCTTTTTCTCTATGGGACACAGTTTGCAAGATCTGCTCTGGGTCTTCTCTGTATAATTTTGTATCCTCGGGTCCCCCCTTCTATAAATTGAGGGGCAGGAGAATTTTGTGTTTTACCTTTCCAGGAGAGAGATTTTTAGAATTAGGATCCCAGATTTCTTACTAATTTTTTTAAGGCAGTGGGCTAGTGGCCGTGAAAGCTAAAAGCTGGGTGCCACTCTCCAGGTGTGGTGCCACGAATGAGTTAGTTTCGACTGCAGAGAACACCTTTCAGTGGGTGACAGCAGAGCTCTGTGCACCAGCTGCCAGTACAAAGAACCAAGTTCATCCTGATCCCTCCCCCCATCCTGCCCCCAAGGTCTCTCTGTGTGGTGCCTGCAGGGCTATAAAGGAGGATGATTTTTCCTTTTAAAGAATGTTAACCTCCATTTAAAATTGTACCAAAAGGGAGTGTCTGGGTGGCTCAGTCATTGAGCGTCCGACTTGGGCTCAGGTCATGATCTCATGTTTCGTGGGTTCGAGCCCTGCATTGGACTCTGTGCTGACAGCTTGGAGCCTGCTTCGGATTCTGTGTCTCCCTCTCATCTCTGCCCCTCCCCCGTTTGTGCTCTGTCTCTCAAAAATAAAGAATTAAAAAAATTTTTTTTAATAAAATTGTACCAAAAAGAATAAAGTACCTAGGGATCAGCTTAATGAAGGAGGTGAAAGACCTGTACTCTGAAGACTATAAAACACTGATAAAAGAAACTGAAGATAACACAAACAAATGGAAAGATATTCCGTGCTCATGGATTGGAAAAATACTGTTCAAATGTCTATACTACCCAAAGCAATCTGCAGAATTAATGCAATCCCTATCAAAATACCAACAGCATTTTTCACGGTACTAGAACAAACTATCCTACAATTTGTATGGAACCACGAAAGACCTCAAGTAGCCAAAGCAGTCTTGAAAAAGAAGAACAAAGCTGGAGGTATCGCAATTCTGGATTTCAAGATACACTACAAAGCTACAGTAATCAAAACAATACAGTACTGGCACAAAAACAGATCATAGTTCAATGGAACAGAGTAAAGGGCCCAGAAATAAACTCATGCTTATATAGTCAATTAACCTATAACAAAGGAGACAAGAATATACAACGAGAAATACAGTCTGTTCAATAAGTGGTGTTGGGAAAACTGGACTACTTTCTTATACCATACACAAAAAATGAACTCAAATGGATTTAAGGACTGAATTGGAGACCTGAAACCATAAAACTCCTAGAAGAAAACATAGGCAGTACTCTTGGACAATAGCCTTCACAACATGGTGGAGAGACAGGCAAAATGAAGAGGGGCGGGAGACACAGGCTTCCAGCTATGGAATGAGTAAGACATGGGGATGAAATGTACAGAATGGAGAATACAGTCATTGGTATCGTCAATACAACGCTGCACGGTGACAGGTGGTTGCTATCCTTGTGGCGAGCACAGCATAACATACAGACTTGTCCAGTCACTACGTTGTACACCCAAAACTAATGTAACATCGTGTACCAACTATACTTCAATAAAAAAAAAAAAAGGGAGACTGCTCACTTTCTAGGCAACATCAACCCCCCCTTAGGCTGGCTCTGCTGCCCTTTTCACTTCTCTGGGGTTGGCCCTAGTTCATGTCCAGAGATGAAGGCTCCCTGTCCCTGGGCCACAGGGCGTTCAGGGAGGTGGAGGTCCTTTTCCATAAGTCATCCTCCGTGTGTGTCCATCCAGGTTACGGAGTACCTGCTCTGGGCCGGGCACAGAGAAACCATGACAAACACAACAAAGCCTTGGTCTCAGGGTGTCTATGTTCTGCTCTGCCTGAGAGGAAATGATAAATGCGGTCAGGTGCCGGCAGTGCAAGATGGGACAGAGGAGGTGCTAGTTTTGGAAGGGTGAAGTGCCAAGGGGGCGGTGGCTGATGACCTGAAGGAGGTGGAGCGGAGCCGTACAGCCATCAGGGTGGGTATGGGGTCGCTCAGAGGGTTCAGAGCAGTGCGAAGCTTGTGAAGCGGCACCTGTTAAGTGACCAGCTGACATCTGAAACAAGTTACCTGGCAGGGCCAGGGCCACTTAAGGTTTATATCTGTAAACATGCCAAGTTGCGTATGCGACAGGAGATGAGAAGCAGAGTAAATCAGGTCTTGAGCACCAGGCAGCACACACGGGAGCACCTCTGGGACCCTGTTAATGGGGACACACCTACCTTTAACACCTCATGAGCATCACCTAGGAGATGCTGAGGGGAGAGACCAGAGCCCAGGGCTCAGCTGTCATCCCTGACAGGTTGGCTGAGGACAGGTGTCCCTAACCAACCATGCATATTAACCTGGGGCTGGCATTTCACAACCGCCTCTGTTCCACAGACTGAGACAGCAGTTCCTTTCCTGTCATGAGCGGACACCAAGGGCTTCTGTTTACAGTGAACGCCTCAGCCAGCTGCAGAGGGATGAGGGCTTTCCTGGGGCACGGGGGGTAGGCCTGGCAGCCTGGGATTGGGTATCTTGCCCTGTTGAACACCTGGGAGTCAGGGGACTCCCATCACTCTCTCAGGAAAGGGCTCACCCCTCGCTGCTGAGGCGGCCAAGATGCCCATGGGGCCGGGAGCTCCCAGAAAGCGCTGCCTGGCCCACCCCCCCTGAGGCAAAGCTGAAGACCTCTGCAGGCCTCAACCCAGCAGGACCCGAGCCAACAACTAACCGTGGCTGGTGAGGTGAAGGGTTCTTTGGGAGAATCGAAGCCAGGCGCTCCTGGTCGCCGGGCGAGGAGAACATGGGCCAGTCTGATCCAGGTTGCAGGTTCTGCCTGCCAAGTGTTCGCTGGCCCACAAAGCCCTCCCACCGCCCTCCCCAACCTTGGCCTGCTGCACCCTGTGGGTCAGGGGCTTTTAGGACAGGACCCATGCGTACCCGGCCCTTAACAGGTGTCTGAGGTGGGCTGCTGCAGTACAAGGGCAGCGCACGTACTGGAGCACACAGGGCACAGGAAGGGCGAAGCTGCACGCGGCCAGAGTGCGAGGAAGCGGGGACTGGGCCCTGGCAGCTAAGCAGGAATTACATAGCAAACAGCTAGGTGGGCAGGGATGCTGACCAGTCAGAATGAACACAGGTGCATGAGCCAAACTTCTGTGTCACAGCCACGTGTCTAGCAGTCCTGCTGTTCACATGCACAGGTGTCTCCCAAGTGTCATCCTGGTACAACGCACACACAATAGGGCAGGGCCCCCGCCTGAGCCCAGAGCAGCCAGGGAACATGGGTGCAGACAAGCACCACGCACATGCCATCCTCAGACACCATCCGCTGTCCCAGGTACAGAGCTGGTGGGGGAGGCCGTAGTCACACCTGGCAGCTGGCCCTGCGTGGAGGTTGTGTATCACTAAATGTACATAGCTTCCGTCTGAACCTCGAACCACCATTTCCACTATGAAGGCAGAAGCCACCAGGGAAGAGCTCTGTTTGTCATGACCTGCTCCCATTCTGGTGCACCATGTGGGGAGAGCCAGACCGTCTCAAGAGCGGCCTTTAACATGAGATTACTTCAAGACAACTGTGGACAGCCCTTCAAGAGATAATCCAGCAGTTCCCTTGGATATTCACTTGGTAAGGAATCATTTCTCAAAAGTGTCACTCTCTCTCTTTTCTAGTGAGGTGAGTACTGGCTTCTTCTGCTTGTTTTCTGGGTTCTTTCTTTCCACACCCCTCGCTCCCTGCAGTCACCCCTGGCCCAGGCCCACCTGGAGCCCCAGCCTGAAGGAGCCTTCCTCTCCTCCGAACTCACAGATGCCACCTGTTGTCCTTCTAAGTTGATAATTAGCCATGGAGCCGGGTGGCACAACCTTCTCTTTTTTCTGGTGGATCACATCTCCTATCGATGTAACTTTTCACATTTCCAGGTCCCGAGGCAGCCTGCAAGCTCCCTGAAGGCAGGGACCGCCTACCTTCTCAGCCCCACGGCATCCCGGAGAGGCCCCCTTCTCATTCCTTCCGTGCAGCCCCGGTGAGGGGCTGCAGGGACCAGAGCTACTGTTGCTGTGGCCTTGCTCCTGTGTTTCTTGTGATTTCTTCCAAACTCTGAAGTGCTCAGAGTTAATGAATTTCAACAGTGTTTTCTTAGGGCAACGTGTCGCTGGTTTTAATCAATGAACCAAAACACCAACTGGGCACTTTAAATAGGCATCCTCACTTTAGTGCCACTAAGTAAATAATGCAGGACTCAAGACATAAAGCTAACCTTTTTCATCTTTCTCTCTGAGTCTGATTTCCTTCAACTCATTTATTGCTGGGTTTTAATGTGACTTCATATGTAGGCTATGCCACAGGTGCCAGGAGCCCCAGTCACTGCTCACTGTGATTAGAGGGACAGGCATAGGGAAGGGGGTGGTCACAGCTAGAGAGATAAAAGCTCTATTACCCTGTTGGCCTGTCAGCATGAATGCCCTAACTGCAATGAGAAGAAAGGCCTGATGCCTTGATACTGGTTCCCACCAGCCGTTCCTGGTAAATACCAGGCTAGAGGGAGAGGCAAGAACCCTAATTATAATCAGAAATGAGTCTCACATTATTAGGAATCAGAGAAAAGTCCTGTGCACTGACTTTTCATTCTACACAAAATGTATCTGTGGGGATCACAGAAGTTTAGCTAGATGCCAGGCATAATTTATCCAGCCTGAAGGGCCACAGCTATCAGGGCAGTGGAGGAGCCTGACAAGGTCTCAAGGTAATGGTGGTATTTTACTCACACTGAAGATGAAGCCATTAAGTTCCATCTCATCACCAGGGGCACGGCCACTCCCACCACAAGCAATGGCCTCTCAGCCCTGTTCTAAGGTTATAGAGTCACTAAGTGATGACAGAACACTTGAATGATAACAGCCTCTCTGAAATAGGGTCCCACATATTTTCAACAGCATGCTCATTTCTCATGAGATATCTGATGACTCCAGAACTTTCCCCCAATTAGGATCAAGCTTTTAGCCTGTAATAAGCACTGGGGCGGGGGTAGGTTAAAAGGTTTATTTTCAAGATCAGAATTGTAGCCAGCTACGTTAATAGGGTCAGAGGCAAAAGATACAGAGCTTCACCTCTAAATGCCGTGACACTCATAGAAATGGCTAGCACCTATTTACTCCAGGTGTTCCTGCAATAATTCTGTGAATACTGGAAAATGTTGCTCAGTAATTGTATAAGGAGTGTGGCCTTCCCACAACTATATGGTCAAGTCATATTTGACAAAGCAGGAAAGACCATCCAATGAAAAAAGTCTCTTCAACAAATGGTGCTGGCAAAACTGGATGGCAACATGCAGAAATATGAAACTGGACAACTTTCTTACACCATGCCTAAAAATAAATTCAAAATGGATGAAAGACCTGAATGTGAGATAGGAAAACCATCATAATCCTAGAGGAGAACATAGTCAGCAATCTCTTTGACCTCAGCCACAGCAACTTATCAGACATGTCATCAGAGGCAAGGGAAACAAAAGCAAACATGAACTACTGGGACTTTATCAAGATAAAAAGCTTCTGCAGAGTGAAGGAAACTATCAACAAAACTTAGGCAACCTACAGAATGGGAGAAGATACTTGCAAATGACATATCTGACAGAGGGTTAGTATCCAAAATCTATAAAGGACCTATCAAACACCCCAAAAATAAACAACCCAGTGAAGAAATGGGCAAAAGATATGAATAGACGTTTTTCCAAAGAACGCATGGCCAACAGACACATGAAAAGATGCTCAACATCACTCATCATTAGGGAAATACAAATCAACCCATGATGAGATACTACCTCATACCTGTCAGAATAGCTAAAATTAACAACACAAGAAACAATAGGTGTTGGCGAGGATGCGGAGAAAGGGGAACCGTCTTGTACTGTTGGTGGGAATGAAAACTGGTATGGCTACTCTGGAGAACAGTATGGAGGTTCCTCAGAAAACTGAAAATAGAACTACCCTATAATTCAGCAATTTCACTCTTAGGTAGTTACCCAAAGGATACAGACATATAGATTTGAAGGGGGTACATAACATGCATCCCAGTGTTCTTAGCAGTATTATCAACAATAGCAAAACTATGGAGAGAGCCCAAATGTCTGTCGATTGATAAATGGATAAAGGAGATATGGTGTGTGTGTGTGTGTGTGTGTGTGTGTAGGAATATTAGCCATCAAAAGGAATGAAATCTTACCATTTCAATGACATGGATGGAGCTATAATGTATTATGCTAAGTGAAATAAATCCGAGAAAGACAAATACCATATGATTTCACTCATATGTGGAACTTAAGAAACAAAACAGATGAACACATGAAAAGGGGGAAAAAGAGAAAGGAGGGAAACAAATCACAAGAGTCAAGTCTTAATGACAGAACACAAACTGAGGTTTGATGGAGGGAAGGGGGGTGGGAGATGGGCACTGAAAAGGGCACCTGTGATGAGCCCTATATATAAGTGATGCATCACTGAATTCTCCTGAAACCAATATTGTACTATATGGTAACTTACTAAAATTTAAATTAAAAAAAAAAAAAAGAGTCTGGCCTTCATTCAAAACCCCACTCTCCACCCAGTGCAAGCAGTGTGAAAGATGCCTGCATGTGCACAGGTGGGTGCCTGTGGCCATGTAGGGCTGACTGTTTTTCTCTGGTTGGCGATGCCTCGGTGAAACCTGATGGTAACATGGTACAAGAGTAACAATAGCACCTCAAATTTAGTAGCATTAGCTTCTATACCCAGAAGACAATATAACCTTTTACAACACAGTTTACACTACCATTTCCTTGTGGATTCCTCTTAGAAATCCAGGCCCCACAGTGCCAATACTCTGCTGAGTGCTCTTGGAGGGCTCACCTACAGGATGCGTTTGGGAGCAGTCCTGAAGGCCTCTTAGATGTGACCGAGAGAGAAGATTGAGAAGATATCAGGGAGTGACATTAGCACCACAGTGACAGAAGGCACCTTTCTGTCCCTCTTTTTCAATGAAGAATGAGTCATCCATCCATGAACAAAAGTGCCTTTGTGGGAGCTGCAGGATCTGGCACCATAGGCCAGGGAACTCAGGAGGAGTCTACATACCTGTGCATCCAGTTATGGGCACAGGTGGAACCCATGGAGCAGTGAGCCTGCCCCAACTCCTCTTGACATAGTCATGAAAAAACCTAGAGAGTGCTGATCTAAGCTGATACCCACGGACAACAGAGAAGGTGCCTAAGCCTAGCTTTTATGAAGGGAGATTCCAGCACGCCAACGGAGCAAAAAACAAGTTTGGACACGGCAGAGATGGTAAAAAGCACTTTACCAACGCTGTCCTCACCCCCACCAAAGCAACATTGCACTGGGCTAAACTATCAGGTGGTAGTGACCTCTCTCACAGAGAAAAAGAAGAGCAGTGAATAAGTGTCCAGTTACCCACAGTGGTATGGAATGCAGCTGGAGGAACCCATTCCTCTCCAGGAGCACTCAGAGTACCTAGGTGGGATCTCCACGATGGAGGAAAGAAAGATAAGAATATCAAAGGACACTAAAGGGACTCAGGGCCTGCTGCCTGCACACAGCGGGAAGTCCAATCATGAGCTTCTCAGAGTACTACACCTGAGGATCTCCCTACCAGGCCTGTGGCCAACCCTAATGCCCCAAGGACTAAATCTATACCTTCCTCCACTCTGCAGGTGGCTCCTTGTACATACTTCTGAGTGTGGTGGCAAGAGCAAGCTCCTTGGGAGTGTGCTTGAAAAACAGGCCAGGGTCTGTGGACTAGGGAGAAACCACAAACTTGAGCTATAGCACCGTCTTCTGCAAAATAAAACAAAGGTTTCCAATAGCCAGCCTGGTGAGTTGTAAGAACCAAAGATGTAAAAGCTTAAGAATTTTGCCACAAGAGGGAGCAAGAAGAGTGGAACAGGTGTACCCATACAAAGGCCAATAAAACCCTAGATGGCAATAGCACTAATGAGCTGAATACCCAATGTGAAAGCAACAAGCAAAGATTTAAAGAGGTGGCTGCTACTTCAAATGTGAAAGCAGCAATGCAAAACTACAAAGAACATGAAAAATCAAGGAAATGTGTCATCACCAAAAAATAATAATTCTCAAATAACAGAGCTCAGAGGCATAGGATTTTGGATAAAGAATTCAGCATCAGTATTGAAGAAACTCAATGAGGTACCAAAAAAACTCTAAGGACAGTTGAAATCACACACACACACACACACACACACACACACACACACACACACACGTGAGCATGCGCATTCAAGATGAGATATTACCAAAGAGCTATAAATCATAAAGGGAACCAAGCAGAAATTCTGGAGCTGAAGAATTCAATAAATGAAATGACAAATGCAGCAGAGTAGAACAAATGGAAGACAGAATAAGTGAATTAGAGAAAAGAAATTTTGAAATAACCAAGTTAGAAGAGAACAAAGAAAAAAAAGAGGAAAAACTGTGAAGAAAGCCTAGATGATCTAATGGGGTTTCATCAAAAGAACATAGAATCAGGATTACACAAAGAAAATAGAGAAGGGGACAGAAAGTTTATTTAAAGAAATAAGAGCTGATAGGATGCTTGGGTAGCTTAGTTGGTTGAACGTCCAACTTTGGCTCAGGTCATGATCTCATAGTGGATGAGTTTGAGCCCCACATCAGCCTCTGTGCCGACAGCTCAGAGCTTGAAGCCTGCTTTGAGTTTTGTGTCTCTCTCTCTCTCTGCCCCTCCCCTGCTCACGTTTTGTCTCTCTCTCTCAAATATAAACATTAAAAATTTTTAAAATACTATTAAAGAAGTAAGAGCTGAGAAGTTCCTAAATGCGCAAGGGAACTGGACATCCAAGTTTACAGAGCTATAGAAAATCACCCAATTATCTCAATGCAAAAACACCTTCTGCAAGGCACATTATAATGAAACTGTCAAAAAATTGGAAATAAAGAATGCTAAAAGTATCGAGGGGAAAAATATTGTAACCTACAAAGGAACCACCATTAAACTGTCAGCAGATTTCTCAATAGAAACACTACAGGTCAGGTGAGAGTGGAAGGTCATATTCAAAGAATATGAATTGAAAGAAAAAGAAATTGCCAGCCAACAATGCTATATCTGACAAAGTTATCCTTCAGATATGAAGGAGAAACAGACTTTCCTAGACAAAAAAAAAGCTGAAGGAGTTCCTTCAGCACTAAATCTGCTTTGTAATAAATGCTGAAAGTTCTTCAGGCTGAAATAAACTGACACTAATCAGCAACATGAAAATACATGAAAGTATACACCACACTAGTAAAGGTAAAAAATCAGACTTTGGATGGATGTTAGCCACTTAACTGCAGTATAAATGTCAAAGGAAAAAAGTATTAAAAATAATTATAGCTACTATAATTTAATAAATATACAACATAAAAAGAGGTAAACGATACCAGAAATATACAAGGGGGAGTAAAGGGCGAAGTGTTTATAGACAATTGAAGTTAAGTTGCTACCAGTTTAAAATGGCCTGTTTTATTTATGAGATGTCTTATGTAAGCCTCATGGTAACCACAAAACAAAAACAAAAACCTAGAGTAGATGCACTAAAGATAGAAAAGGGGGAAGCAGAGCATACCGCCATAGAAAATTATGCATTTACAAAGGCAGTGAAAGGAAACAATGGAAAAACAAAATATCAGAAAACAGTAAGATGGCATTATAAGATCTTACACAGCAATAATTTTAAATGTAAATGGACTGAATTAACCAATCAGAAGGCAGAGTGGCTGGATGAATAAAAAATGACTCAACTATATGATGCCTACAAGAGATTTGCTTCAGCTTTAAGGACATACATAGCTCTGAGTGAAGAGAGAGAAAAAGACATTCCATGCCAGTAAAAAAACAAAAGAAAGTAAGGTAGCTATACCTACATTAGACAAAACAGACTTTAAGCCAAAATGGTAACAAGAGACAAAGGTCAATATATAATGAGAAAAGGGTCAATTCATCAAGAAGATATAACAATCAGACACACACACACACACAATATTGGAACACCTAACTGTATTAAGCAATAGATCTGAAGGAAGAAACAGACAACAATACAATAATAGTGGGGGACTTCCAATACTCCACTTTCAGTAATAGATCATCTAGACAGAAAACCAACATTTACATTGGGCCTGAACCACACATTAAGCCAAATGGACCGGACAAAGATTTGTGGAACATTCCATCCAACAGAAGAATACACATTCTTCTCATGTGCACGTGGAACATTTTCCAGAATAGACCACATGACAGAACACAAATCAAGTCTTGCGAATTTAAGATGACTGAAATCATACCAAGTCATCCTTTCTGACCAAAGCGGTATGAAACCAGAAATCAAAACAAGAGGAAAGCTGAAATATGTGAAAAGCTACAAATACGTGAAAATTAAATACTCTTGAACAACCAATGGGTCAAAGAAGAAATCAAAAGGAAATAAAATATCTCAAAACAAATGAAAATGGAAACACACTATTCCGAAACCTATGGGATGCTGCAAAAGCAGTTCTGAGAGGGAAGTTTATAGTTATAAATGCATATATTAAGAAACTAAAGGGATCTGAAAAAAACCTAACTTTATATCTCAAGGAACTAGAAAAAGAAGAACTAAGCCCCAAGTTAGCAAATGAAATTAATAACAAAGATTAGAGTGGAAATAAATGAAACAGAGACCAGAAGAATAATAGAAAAAAAAATCAGTGAAACTAAGAGCCGGTTTTCAAAAAAAAGTAAAATTGAGAAACTCTAGCTACACTAAAAAAAATAGGATTCAAATAAATAAAATCAGAAATGGAAGAGTGACATTTCAAATGATACTACAGAAATACAAAGGATATGAGAAACTACTATGAACAAATTAAATGCTAGCAAATTGGATAATCTGGAATAAATGATAAATTCTTGGGAACAGTCTGCCAAGAGTGAATTGGGAATAAAGAGAAAAGATGAACAGACTGACAATACATGAGGTGATTTAATTAGTGATTAAAAAGTTCCCAACACAGAAAACTCCAGGACCAAATGTCTTCATGAGTGAATTCTACCAAACATTTGAAGAAGAACTGATGTCAATTCTTCTCAAACTCTTCCCAAATTGAAGAAGGAACACTTCTAAACTCATTTTATGAGAGCAGAATTACCCAGATACCAAAGGCAGATAAGGACACTATAAGAGAACTATAGACTAATGTCCCTGATGAATACAGATACAAAAATTCTCAACAAAATAAAATCAAGCCAAATTCAGCAATGCATTAAAAGGATCACACATCTGGGAACGCAAGATGGTGCAGCCACTCTGAAAAACAGTATGGAGGTTCCTCAAAAAACTAAAAATATAACTACCCTACAACCCAGCAATTGCACTACTAGGCATTTATCCAAGGGATACAGGTATGCTGTTTTGAAGGGGCACATGCACCCCCATGTTTATAGAAGCACTATCAACAATAGCCAAAGTATGGAAAGAGCCCAAATGTCCATCGATGGATGAATGGATAAAGAAGAGGTGGCATATATATATAAAATGGAGTATTACTCAGCATCAAATAGAATGAAATCTTGCCATTTGCAACTATGTGGATGGAACTGGTGGGTACTATGCTAAGTGAAATTAGAGAAAGACAAAAATCATATGACTTCACTCATACAAGGACCTTAAAAGACAAAACAGATGAACATAAGGGAAGGGAAACAAAAATAATATAAAAGCAGGGAGGGGGACAAAACAGAAGAGACTCATAAATATGGAGACCAAACTGAGGTTTACAGGAGGGGTTGTGGGAGGGGGGATAGGCTAAATGGGTAAGGGGCACTAAGGAATCTACTCTTGAAATCATTGTTGCACTATATGCTAACTAATTTGGATGTAAATTAATAAAAAATAAAACAAGTTAAAATAAAAAATAAAAGGATCACACATCATGACCAAGTGGGATTTATTCTAGGAATGCAAGGATGGTTCAACATACATAAATCAATAAATGTGTTACACTACATTAATAGAATGAAATATAAAAATCATGACCATTTAAATAGATGCAGAATAAACATTTGAAAAAATGAAACATATTTTCATGATAAAAGCCCTCAACAAATTAGTTCTGTAAGGGACATGCCTTAACATAATAAAAGCCACATATGACAAACCCATAGCTAACATACTCAATTGTGAAAAATTGACAGCTTTTCCTTTATGATGAGGAAAAAGACAAGGGTGTCCTCTTTTATTCAACATAGTAATGGAAGTCCTAACTATATCAATTAGGAAAGGCAAAGAAATAAAAGGCATTCAAATCAGAGAGGAAGAAGTAAAATTGTTATTTGCAGATAATATGACCTTATGTATAGAAAACCCTAAAGACTCAACCTCAAACTGAATCAATGAATTCAGTAAATTTGCAGGAGATAAAATCAATGTATAGAAATGAGTTGCATTTCTATAAAATAACAACAAAACATTGGAAAAAGAAATAAAACTATTCCATTTGCAATAGCATTCAAGCAATAATATTATGACTAAATTTAACAAAGGAAATGAAAGACCTGTACAATGAAAATTACAAGAATTTGATAAAAGAAATCGAAGATACACGTGCAAAGATATCCTGTGTTCATAGATCAGAAGACTTGTTATTAAAATGTCCTTACTACTCAAAGACATTTCCAGATTCAACACAACTGCAATTAAAAATTTAATGGCATTTCTCATAGAAATTTTTCAAAATCCTAAAATTTATACAAAACCATAAAAGACTCTGAATAGCTAAAGCTATCATGAGAAAGAAGAAGAAATCTGGAGGCACTGTACTTCCTGATTTCAAATTATACCACAGAGCTATGCAGTAATTTCAATATGTGGCTATTATAAATAGAGCGATGGAATAGTGAGCCTAGAAGTAAACCCCTACATTTATAGTCTACTAATATTTGATAAGGGAGCCAAGGACACTCAACAGGGAAAGGATGGTCTCTATAACAAATGGTATTGAGAAAACTGGATCACTATCTTACACCATACACAAACATGGGTTGAAGACTTAAACATACAACCTGATACCATTAAACCCCTAGGAAAAAAAGGGCACCTAGGCGGCTCAATTGGTTAAGTGTCTGACTCTGATTTTGGCACAGGTCATGATCTCACTGTTCCTGAGATCGAGCCCTGCCTCGGGCCCTGTGCTGACAGCACAGAGCCTGCTTGGGATTCTCTCTCTCTTTCTCTCTCTCTCTCTCTGCTCCTCCCTTGCTTGTGCTTTCTCTCTCTCTCAAACAAATTAATAAACATAAAAAAAAAACTCCTAGGAAAAAATATAGAAAAGAAGCTCCCTAACATTGGTCTTGGCAATTTAGATATGACACCAAAATCACAAATAACAAAAACAGAGTTCAACAAGTGGGACTACATAAAACTGAAAAGTTTCTGCACAGCAAAGGAAACAATAAAAAGAGAGAGAGAAAAGGCAAATTGTTGAATGGGAGAAAAATATTTGCAAAATCATACACCAGAGAAGGGGTTACTATCAAAAATATATAAAGAACTCATCCATCTCAATAACAAAAAAACAATCCAATTAAAAATAAAAACTAAAAATGAACAAACAAAAAAACCACATACACAAAAACATGGCAGACGAACTAAACAGATATTTTTCCAAAGAAGGCATCCACATGGTCAACAAGTATGTGAAAAGATGCTCAGCATCACTAAATATCAGGAATGCAAATCAAAACCACAATGAGATAATACCTCTCACACTTGTTAGAATGGTTGTCATCAAGAAGACAAGAGATACCAAGTGTCGGTGAGGATGTGGAGAAAAGGGAACACTTGGTGCACTGTTGGTGGGAATGCAAAGTGGTTCAGCCACTATGGAAAACAGTATGGAGATGCCTCGTAACATTAAAAACAGAACTACCATGTGATCCAGCAACCCCACTCTTGGATATATAATCCAAAGGAAAGGAAAACAGGATATGGAAGAGATCTCTGCACTCCCATGTGCACTGCAGCATTATTCACAATAGCCAAGGTATGGAAACAACAATAGATGTATAGATAAAGAAGATGGGGTAAATATACACATACACACAAAGGGATATTACTATTCAGCCATGAGAAAGAAGGAAATCTTGCCATTGGTAATAGCATGGATGGCCCATAAGGGCCATTATACCAAGTGAAACAAGGCATATAGGGAAAGACAAATATATATATATATATGTAGAATCTAAAAAAGCTGAACTTGATGGCAACTTAGGAAGATCCTGAATTCATCTCCTCTCATGGACACACCAAATCTATACCTACATATACAGGAATTCCTCCTAAGGAAGAACTGAAGGCTGACTGAACAGCTTCTGCACAATAAAGCACTGAGGTGCCACACAGAGAACAGCAGGAGAGAGGGAGACACAGTAATGATGGGAACCCCACCCCTAATGTGGCAACCTACAGCAGGGAAGGGATATCACAGATGTGCCACGTACAGATTCATCTGACCCGAGGCACTGCAAAAAACAAAACAAAACAAAACCATCAGTTTAAAAGGCAAGTAGACTGTAAGTGAAGGAAACCCATGTACTAATCCTGAGTGTCTCCCATATGGTGGGGGAATTGCTGTAACTCTCTCCGGGGTCCATGGTGCCGGCAAGAGCCACTGTTTACACTCTCCATCTTGACAGCACAGACAGGGAACAGGGACCCAGTACTCTAGCCAGCCTGCTGCCTCAGCAAGCTCTGAGCCCCTAGCTCACACCAGCTCCAGCCATTCCATCAAGGCTGCCCCAGCATGGCCCACACCTGCTTCAGCTCCAGCCATCCCACCAGGGCAGCTCTGGTATCCTGCCAGGGTTCCTGCTATGCAAAATGCCCCGGTCCACGCCTGCCCCAGCTCAAGCCATCCACCAGGGTGACCCTGGTACGAAGCAGCCTGAGACCCGCTGGTCTGTGGCCACTTCAGCCCCAGGTGTCCAGTGCCAGCCCGGCATGAAGCACCCACTTCAGCTCCAGCCATCCCTCCAGGGTGCCCCCTGTGCAGAACACCCTGGGACCCTCCGGCCTGTGCCAGCTCCAGCTCCAGCCAGCCAACCTCAGCTGCCAGGCATACAGAGTCCACATAGGGGACGTTCTTATATAAGGTCACTCCATCAAGACTGGGAGAGGTAGTGGTTTCACCTAATAAACAGAAAGTCAAACGAAATGAGGAGACGGAGGAAGATGCTCTGAACTAAAGAATAAGACACGGGGCACCTGGGTGGCTCAGTCAGTTAAACATCTGACTTTGGCTCAGGTCATGATCTCATGGTTTGTGAGTTCGAGCCCTGTGTTGGGCTCTGTGCTGACAGCTCAGAGCCTGGAGCCTGTTTCAGATTCTGTGTCTCCCTCTCTCTCTGACCCTCCCCTGCTCACACTCTGTCTCTCTCTTTCTCAAATAAAGATTAAAAAAAATAAAAAAAAAGAGTAAGACAAAACTTCAGAAAAAGAAGTAAATGAAACAGAGGTAAGCAACTTACCAGGTGAACAGTTCAAAGTAATAGTCATAAAGATGCTCACCGGATTTGAGGAAAGAGAGGATGAGCTTTGCGAGAATGTCAACACAGACAGAAAATGTAAACAACAACAACAATCAGAGTTGAAGAATAATGTAAATGAAAAATACAGTAGGGGGGGGGATCAACAAATTAGAGGATGTGGAAGAGCAGATCAGCATCTGGAAGGCCGGGTGATGGAGAGTTCTCAAGTTGAACAGGAAAAAAAAAATAAAGGTGAGGCTATTTTAAGGGCCCTGTGGGGCAATATCAAGAATACTAACACTTGCATTATAGGGATCCCAGAAGGAAGAAAGAGAAAGGGGCAGAAAATTTATCTGAAGAAATAACAGCTGAGAACTTCCCTAATCTGGAGAAGGAAACAGATACTCAGGTCTAGGAAGCACAGAGAGGCACCAAACAAGATAAACCCAAAGATGTCCACACTGAGATACATAACTAAAATGGCAAAAATTAAAGAAGGAATGTTACATACCAGGGAAACCCCATAAAGGCCATCAGCTAAGCTTTCTCAGCAGAAACTCTGCAGGTCAAAAGGGAGTGGCACGATACAGTTGAAAGGCTGAAGGGAAAAGACCAAAAATACTCTACCCGAGAAATGACCATTCAGAGACAAAGGAGAGTTTCCCAGACAAACAAAGTTAAAGGAGCTCTTCACTAAACTGATGTTAAAGGGACTTCTTAAAGCAGAAAAGGAAAGGCTGCTAAGTAAAAGAAAATTATGAAAGGCAAAAAAATTTCATTGGTAAAAGCAAACATACAATAAAAGTAGTAGGTCAATCACTTATAAAGCTAGAATGAAGATTAAAAGAAAAAAGTAGTAAATCAATTACATCTAAAAATTCAGTTAAGGAATTCACAAAATAAAAGGATATCAAATATGATTATCTGGTTCATAAAACATGGAGGGGAGGAGTAAAAATTTAGTGCTTAGTAAAAATTTAGTGAACACATTTTAGAATGTGTTTAAACTAAATCAACCATCAACAACATAGACTGCTATATAATTGGGATGTTATATGTGAACCTCATGGTAACCACAAACCTGTAACAGACACACAAAAATAAAGAGAAAGGAATTTAAGCTGAAAACTAAAGAAAGTCATCAATCATAAGGGAAAAGAGCAAAAGAAGAAAAAAGGAACAGAGAACTACAAATAAAAACGCTACCAAAAACAAACAAACAAAAAAAACCAAACTCATAAAAACAGAGAATAGAATGGTGGTTTCAAAGGGTGGGAGAATTGAGGAGGCATCCTCCGGAGGGTACAAAATCACATCCAGTAAGCCAGTCCTACAGATCTAATGCATTGGGTTCAAGTGTGTCCCTGAAGCAGGGGACAAGGCTCCATGGGGCTGCTGCTCTCACAGGAGATCTGCCTGCAAATTCTAGGTAAGGGGAGCCCCTGCAAGGGTGGCTGAAGCCAGGGCTCCAGGCCAGGATGGGCACCTCTAGCTCTGCTTCCAGAGAGGCCCGGCTGCCTGGAGAAGTGAAAGAGGCAGGGTTGTTCTGTGTAGCCTCACAGGGTATAGTTCCAGAGCCTAGGCTGGTGCAGGCTTGGGCATTTTGGGCCAGACCAGGTGCCCAAGAGGAAAACAGGCTGGCTTCTGGGATGGGAAGTAGAGCTGCTCCACATCTTACGAAAAACCAAGGGCCTTTCTAGAAACTCTGTTACCTCAGGCTACTTTTTAATTTGTCTTCATTATCATTTTTATATTGAATTCAGTAGAGTCACTGATCTCTGGTCAGTGATGAATATTGTATCTTCAAAATATGTTGTTTGGATGCTATGCTAAGCAAGATGGGTTCAATTTCCTTCCAATTTTTTTGGACTTAAATTTATTTAATTTCCACCCTGTTTAAGTTTCCTTGTGTTACAAGCCTCATTCTGGGTCGCAGCTCCGCCTTCTTGTGCATAAGGTCTATTGTACATGTGAGAAACACAAAGAAAAATGACACAATGGAAACAGAGAAAGGAGAGCTTAAAGATAAAGGGATAATTAGAACACTGCTGAACAAAGGGAATCTGAGGAAAGGGCTGTGTTTTGAAATGCATTGGCATGTTACTGTATATAGAAGTATGAACTTTTCTTAATTTTGTTTTCAGTATTTCCTAGGATCCTTTTGCCAGTATACACTGTACTAAGCCACGTAAAAATCTAAACCAGCTTGTATTGGTAAGTTACCAACTTTAATATCAGGTTAACTCAAGAGTTAAATCCATTAAAATCCTTACTTCAGTTTCTGAAGGAAAAGGAACACTAAGGAACAAGGGGCAGACCCCCACTGGGCAGGGGCAACCTCTTTTGATCCAACTAAGAACACTTGAGACCAAGGGGTCTCATTCATTCCCTTGTTTCTATTATGCCACCGAATAAATCAGGGGTTAGCCAACTGTAGCCTGCAGGCCAAATCTGGCCTAAGGACTGTTTTTTTTTTTTTTTTTTTAATGTGTTTTTTCATTTGGTTTTTCATACTTTTATTTATTTTTATTTTTTTTAATGTTTATTTTTGAGAGAGAGAGAGGTATAGCATGAGTGGGGGAGTGACAGAGAGGGAGACACAGAATCTGAAGCAGGCTGCAGGCTCTGAGCTGTCAACACAGAGCCCGACGGGGGGCTTGATCCCATGAACTGTGAGGTCATGACCTGAGCCGAAGTCAGACGCTTAACCGACTGAGCCACCCAGGCGCCCCTGTTTTTTATACTTTTAAAAGATTGAAGGATAATCAAAAGAAGAGTATTCTGTGACATACAGAAATGATAGAAATAGCAATTTTACTATTTTTACTTGAACACCACCAGGCTTATTCATTTATGGCTGCTCTCTGCTACAATGGCAGAGCCAGGCAGTTGCAGCAAGATTGTGGGGCCCAGAAAGCCTACAGTGTTGACCATCTGGCCCTTTACAGAAAAAGCTTGTGGCCCTGGACTGGAAGGCATGCCAAGGATTCTGTAAGTTTATGGGAGAACAGGTTTGGTGGGTTGTTAAAATATATAAATCAAGTATAAGATGTCTCCTGATTTCAGAAATATTGAAATGTGAAAGAAAAAAAAAGTGAACCAAGCAATATGGTTGGTAGCTAGAGCTGAGTTTCCAAATGCTCTCCAGATTCTCTGAGCCTTTAGGAAAGGGTTTACAAAGAATCCCTATAACATCATTGTCTAGCTTAAAGGCTCCAGAATTTGTCATTTGAATGGAGAACCACTGTCACCCTTGTCTTCCATTTCTGGCTGTTCTTTCAGGAGTCATTTCCCTTTGAGTCTATAGTCCCTGTAGGTACATACATTTCCATTTGTCATTATTCACGGTAGTTACATTCTGTTATGTCATGGAGAACAAAATTAGCAGATCCTGAACCCTTGTTCCTCGGGAGAATACAGGGTTAGGTTTCCATGAACTGCTGGTCACACTGTCAACAATCAATACACAACCTTGTTTTATGGGTTTCTGTTTAAAGACCTTATTTAATGTATATTGCTGATTCTTTAACGTTGAACTCATGGCCAACAGCACTATAACTCATGCCTGAATGGAGTTTTACTAAACACAATTATTTTCTCCATTAGGCACATCACAGCTTTCTTTCTGCTTGGGAACATGAGACAGTGCATGAGCACTACATTTGGGGACCATTTTAAACATCAAAATCATCAAAACAATGCAAAACCTGTGCCACTAAACAGATCATGAAAAGGACACTTCTTTGCTATAGGAGAGATGAAACAAGAAGGCAGAATATCACCTTGTTTGACCTCAGCTGGGAACGTGCACATTTTTACTACTTGTTGCATGTCTGTGAATGACTGCAAAAGTTCCGTATGGATTTTGGGTTTACAGATACACTTTAACCAGTAGGAAAATTTGTAAATAAAGAATCTGCAAATAATGAGAGTCAACTGTGTGTGAAACCACATACACTTTCCAGGTCCTTTAACCATGACCTTGGTAAACAAAATTGATCAACTGGCATCTTCCGGGTCCCTGCAAGCTCAGTCATTTAAAATGATCCACCCTCATCTAAAACAGCACATGATAATAACATTCCCCCTTTCTATTGCTTCACGATGTCTCTCTCCCTTATGAAATTTCTCCACTATTTCTTTTTGTGTCATGTTGGGCCTTAGCTGTTTAAGGCTCCTTTCCAGTGTATCGACAAGTCTCTTACTTCCCTCAGTTCTCATACCCTGCTTCCTTTAAGCTTTCTGCCTTTCATAACCTCTGCTGCCTCCTTTCAAAGACATGTGCACCGTGCACCACAGGCTGCAAAGTGCTCTTCATACTCGGCATCTCTTCTAATCAACATGATCTTAGATGGACAATATTATGCCCAGGACAGGCTGCATTATTTGGGGAGCCCCTTGTGCAAAGTTTGCTACAGATTTCAAGATGGTGAGAGCAAAATATTAAGCCAAGAGTGGGACCCTCCTATGTGCGGGGCTCTGAAGTGATCCCTAACCTACCAGGGCTAACAGAGCTACCCAGGTACAGGGCTGGCCCTACACTGACGTCTCTCACACATGTTCTCTTCCCTCCTGCACCCCTGCCTTCTGGTCCTGCCTCATTTATGAACCTGGGAAAGGGCACTTAATCACTCCCTGTTTTAATATTTTTTTCTCTATAAAACATTTAAAAATGAGTAAATATTACTTTTATAGAGAAAAGTACAGAGAAAGGAATTTTTATAGAGAAAGGAATTAGGATGAGGTGATTAAGTGTAAATAGTAGTATTTACTCATCCTTGCCTCATGGAGGGAGTAGAAGGATTTAATGACAGGACTTACGAAAGAAAGGCACTAGGTAAACCCCAGGTATTATATAGTTATTTTATATTTTAAGAAGAGGGATTTAGGCTGCATAAGAGGTGGGGATTTATTGACACAGGTGTTAGACAATGAGATAGTTTTCCCAAATCTTCCCTAGATATATTTTAGATTAAGAAAAGATGCCTATGTGTCTGGTTAGATTTCAATGTGATTGTCTATGAGCATGGCTTCTAGGACCCTCAGTGGTTCTTTTTACCAGATATTTATATCTATATCTATATATCTACATCTATCTATATCTATATTAATCTAATCTAATCTAATCTAATCTAATCTAATCTAATCTAATCTCTTCCCAGAAAGCTCACCCTCTAGCATCATAAGTCTTATAGAATCAGGTAGGAATGGAATGCACTATTCTTTCATATGTCCTCAAACAAGGCAAGATCCTGGTCCCCCCCCCCCCCGCCCCCCCAGCATTCTTTCAAAAATGTGAGCAATGGCACATGTTCTATGGCTTTGCAACTTTTAAAATGTTAATTAATGAAGCCAAAGGAGTAGTTATTACTGCAAGAAAATACACCTTTCCCCCTTTCTTTAAGTAAATTAGGATCAGACACAACTTTTAATTTTTCCAGTTAAGGATTAAAAGACACAAACTGCTGTCTGTTATCATTATAAGTTCATAGGGGAAAGATTCTGACACCAAAATAAATAAACAACAAAGCCCATGGAATGAGAGAAAATACTCACAAGTCATGTATCTGATGGGGGATTAATATCCAGAATAAAGAACTTGTACAACTCAACAACTACAACAACTGATTTAAAAAACGGGCAGAGGAGTTGAGCAGACAATTCTCTGAAGTAGAAATACAAATGACTAATAAACACCTGAAAGATGCTCAACATCACTGATCATTAGAGAAATGCGAATCAAACCACAAGATACCACCTCACACTAATTAGAGTGGCCACTATCCAAACAAACAAACAAACAAACAAACAAACAAACAAACACAAAACCAAACCAAAACAGTAACCAAAAAACAGCAAATAACAAGTGTGGGTAACGATGTAGAAAAACTGGAATCCTTGTGCCCTGTGGGTGGGAATGTAAAAAACTATGAAAACCAGCTTGGTGGTTCCTCAATAAATTAACATAGAATTACCATATGATCTGGCAATTCTACTTCTAGGAATATACCCAAAGAATTGAAAGTAAGGTCCTGAAGAGGTAGCTACACACCCATGTTCACAGCAGCGTTATTTATCATAGCCAAGAGGTGGAGGCAACTCAAGTGTCCACCAACAGATGAACAGATACATAAAACATGGCACATACTTAAAACAAATATTACTCAGCCTTAAAATGGAAGGAAATTTGGACACAACATGGATGGACGTGGAGGATAACCTAAGTGAAATACATCAGTCACAAAAAGACAAATACTGTATGATTCTATACATCTGAGGTACCTAGAGTAGTCGAATTCAGAGATAAAAAGTAGAGGTTGCTAGGGCTGGGGGAGGGGGATGAGGAGTTGTTTAATAGCACAGAGTTTTGGTTTTACAAGCTGAAGAGTTCTGGAGATTGGTTGTATAACAATGTGAGTGTGCCCAGCACTAGTAAATTGTACAGCGAAAAATGGTGGAAGTGGTAACTTCGATGCTTATGTATTTTACCACAATTAAAATAAAAGCAATGACAAAACCCTGTATGGAATGTTTTTACTCACTTCTCTATAACTGAAAGCAACTGCATCTCAGAATGTTGCCTGGCTATAGACCAGCAGTTGGTAAATATTGCCACAGTCTAAACATTAGCCACTGAAAATATTCAATGTTTTAAATCAACCTTTTCCAAAGAGGTAAGGAAGTAACACAGATTTGACATTAAGTCAGTCACAGGAAACCACGGCCAACCATGAAACACCAAAGGAGATAAAGTTCTGTGGCTGCATGTGGAAATTAACTGTCACTGTAACTAAGGTTTCATATGAACGTGATGGGTGAGAAAGGACTCAAGAGCAGTATCACTGATAAAATCGACTTGAAATGCAAAATCAGCCTTGAAGCACCATGGCTGCCTTCAATCCCCGCCTTCCATCTCTGTCTCTGTCTAGATCCATATACTGTGCAGTATGTCTATTTAGTGTACAGAATACATGTAGATGTATATACTATCTAGTAAAGCTTTCACTAATGCACAATTAACTCCTACATGGCTGGATTGAGGTCTGTAATAGTTTGTTTTGGGGTTACTCACAAAGATAGAGTTTGCAAAGCCATTGTGATTTCTTTGCTGTACTCAAACACAAAAACTGCAGGTTCCTTCATCCACATATACTCATTTACACACATGTTCTCACATGACAGAAAGATTCATACTTCCTATTTATAACAGCAATTTTTTCTAAGGAGCTTTACTGGAAAATACCTTGAATTTTCTTCTTTTTACAAAAATATTTTCCCAGTTTGCTTTGTGGATTCTGACTGGTTACTAGAAACTACAGAACATTAACACAAGTTGAATCAATCAGTAGTTTTTCACAATAATCTCCTCGTTGCTATGGCTATTGAAGTTTTCAGACTGTTTGCTGACTGACCTTTCTGCAGCTTCTGACCCCTCATTTGCACAGTGGGAGATACATTGTTTTCTGGTTTGTCCCCTTTGTACCTCTTTTTGCCTCCTTTTTTTTTTTTTTTTTTTTTTTTTAGCTCAGCAGCAGCTCCTTTGTAGCCTCTCAGTAAACTTCCTTCTTGGGATCCACTGGCCGTTTCTCCCTCTGGGTTTGGTGCCAGGCCCTGTGTTCTCCACACCAATGCCTGGGCAGTGCCATCTGCCCTCAGGCTTCATGACTGCCATGTGCTGCCACCTCCCCAGTCTGTATCAGCACTGTCACGCCTCATCTTCTTCTGTATGGAGCCCAAAGTCTACCTGACATTTCTCCCTGGATATGCTAATAAGGGCACCTCAAATCAGTACACCCAAAACCTGCTTATCATATCCCCTCCCAAAGCTCCTCCTGCTCAGGCCCCTGGTCAGTTCTGGTTCCACCCCATCCAGCCACCTATGTCCAATTCCCAAGGGGCATCTTCTTTTCTCAATCTCCGTGTCCATTCCACCACATGAGTATCTCCTCAGTCCCTTTTCCCTAGCTCTGACTCAGTCCCCCATCTCTTCCCCGGATCACTGCACCAGCACCCCAACTGGCCCTTTGTTTCTCTTGCCCTCCACTAATAGATTCTCTAGATCAGCACTGTCGAATAATGGATAGTTGTCAGACTTCCTACGTTGCCCCAAATGGTGGCCACTGAACATCTGAAATGTCGCTGGTGCAACTGAGGAACTCAGCTTAAAATTTTACTTAATTTTAATTAACTTCCATGTAAACAGTCGCATGTGACTAATGGTCATTGCACTGCAAAGGGGCAGGTCTAGATTCTCCACAGATGTGCTCAAAATCCCTCAATAGCTCCCTTGAGGTGATTCACAGTTTCTTTCATCGTCTCCATCCTCATTTCTCTCAGTTCTTCCCCGATGCTCTTGGATACAATGAAATTCTCCATGTCTCAAAATCACCATGTTGTCTCTCTCTTGGGATATTAACTCCTTTGGCTACGAGCAGCTTCCTTCCATCTGTCTGGCAAACTCCTACTTTGCCTTTGGGGCTCAGCTCAGCAATCGCTTCCCCTCACCTCATGCCTTGGGCCTTCTCCACTGTGCCTCTTCCTCTTCCAGATACTCCAACTATGGGCCTTACAGCCCATATTGAGCACCTGTCATGCTGGATTTTAATCCCCAGTTTGATTGTTATACTCCCCATCATACTGCACTCTGAGGTCAAGGACCAAGTCTCCTTTGCTGCTGTTGTATCCTCAGTACCAGTACGGTACCTGGCCTGGTGGAGGCCGCTGTACACGTGCCTATTCTACTGGGACCTCGGGTCCCTGCAGCAGAGCCCCTAAGCAGCACTTCCTTTGCATACCTCTGTGGAGATGATAAACAGGAAGTGTAACTGACATAGGGATGTCTCATTCCACAGGGCCTAAAACAACGAGACACCGGAAGATATCTTTTCTTATGCAGTGTCCTGGTTATTCAAATCCTCTTTCCAACAGGTTTAGGAAGACAGTAATTCAGCTATTCTTTTGCCTCTCACAATATGAACTGATCAGAAACCCTAGGGGAGCTTGGAGAGTCACAGTCATGACCACTGCTGCCCTTAATTCATGTGTGAACAAAAAAGGAACAGGTAAAGACATCCTTCATATCTGTGGGGAGTTGTATCTTCTATCTGGGCTTCATGGCCAATCCTTGAACCGCCCAGACCTTTCTATACCACACCCAAAGTCAAATTCCTATTTATCCACAACATTGAAATACTAGAATATTCTGACCTATTTTTTTCCATTTCCCCCCATTCTTATTTTTTCTTACATCCGTTGGATTTTGTTTCAACTCTACGAACATAAAACATGTTCTAAATGAACATTTAAAATAAGCACTCACTGGCACAACTCACCCAGGACAAAGCATTCTGAATCATGCGATACTCTTTAAATTAAATTGAAATTAAAAATTTGTAAAGGCAAATGACAGTCCTTACATACTATATAGAAGTGCAGAAACAGATGCTGTAAACCATTAATAACTGTTCCACTGGTTTCACCAACTAGACAAAGAGTAAGATTTGCCATGTCAATTATTCATTTAATTTGAAACCTTTACTTATGAAGACTTCTTTTTCAAAAGGGGAGGGTCTTTGCATAATTTGTATCCTCCCTCCACTGGTGCACAAGGCTTTGCTCCCTTCTCTGACTCTGGAATAAACAATTCTTCCTTTATTTAGAAACTTTCTTAGTCATGGTCTTGTCAAAGGAGAAGGCAGTGTAACACTGCTAACAATTATATTAAATAATTAAGTTTTGCTCAGTGAAATAGAACTGTGGCTTTGAATTTGAACTCTCTTACACACATACACGTGCACACACCCAGGTGTGCTATTGCCAGTACTGTACAAATAGAGAATCAGGAGCGCCTGAGTGGCTCAGCTGGTTAATTGTCTGACTCTTGATTTCAGCTCTGGTCATGATCTCATGGTTCGTGAGTTCAAGCCCCATGTCAGGCTCTGTGCTGACAGCCAGAAGCCTGCTTGGGATCTTTTTCTCCCCCTCTCTCTGTCCCACCCTGTGATCTTTCTCTCTCAAAATAAATAACCATTAAAAAAAAATAGAGAATCAAATAGTGTCATTTCCTTGTCACCTGAGCAACAGGAAGAGAGGGAAATCTCTCTCCTCGTGCTGCAGCAGCATGGTCAGCCTTTTTTCATTGCTAGCAGCATTCTGGTAACACCTGAGGCAAGGGTTTATGGTTCGCCAGGATCAATCATCCTCATGGTCACCTCACAGCAATCATTCCATCATCAAATACCTTTAATCCTTTTAGCGAATCAGAAAGTGGTTCAAACACATCCCAACACGTTTGTAACATTACCAATCTCCCCCGGTAAATGTGTAGCTGATGTGTGCACCAGGACCTGAAGTACCGTGGAAATGCTTTAGGACTGACTTAATTTTATTAACTCACTACCAGATAACTTTTGTGCTTCCTGCCCCATTCTGTGGAATGATCTTTACTGCCTATTTCCCTGCTTGATCTGGCCAACTTTTAGACTGTCATTTCCTTGAAGGTACATGCTATGTCTCAAAGGTTTGGGTGTCTCTGTATTTAAAAGTAAATTAGGGGCGCCTGGGTGGCGCAGTCGGTTAAGCGTCCGACTTCAGCCAGGTCACGATCTCGCGGTCCAGGAGTTCGAGCCCCGCGTCAGGCTCTGGGCTGATGGCTCGGAGCCTGGAGCCTGTTTCCGATTCTGTGTCTCCCTCTCTCTCTGCCCCTCCCCCGTTCATGCTCTGTCTCTCTCTGTCCCAAAAATAAATAAACGTTGAAAAAAAAAAAATTTAAAAGTAAATTAAGGGGAACCTGGGTGGCTCAGTCAGTTAAGGGACCAACTTCCGCTCAGGTCGTGATCTCATGGTTCGTGGGTTTGAGCCCCGCATTGGGCTCTCTGCTGTCAGCACAGAGTCTGCTTCGGGTACTCTGTCTCCCTCTCTCTATGCCCCTCCTCTGCTCTCTCTCTCTCTCTCAAAAATAAACAAACATAAAAAAAAAAGTAACAAGTAAATTAAAACTGCCTGATGGAAGGATTTTGGTGGTACAGAGACATGTTTCTGAGGAAATTCTAACAAAGTATGGGAAAAGGGGATGCAAAGGGGTGAATGTTTGGTGCTTGCTATGTGGCAAATGCCTTATGCAGTACCTGTGTTATTGCATTCAGTCCTAAAAATTCCCTATAAGGTGGATACTATTCCTGTTTTATAGTTGAAGAAACTGAGGGTGGAAAATTTAAGTGCCCAAGTTTACTGAGTGAAATGGTGGTGCCGCACCACAGGCCATCCCCAGGGGTTCCATTTCTGTGGTGGGCTCCTATTTTGGTCTCAGAACACTTCCCGAGGAGAAGCTGATTGGGAAGATGTAAACCAGAATCAAATGTGAAAGAAAGCGGCTGCCCAAATGGTGGACCGAGCCAAACTTGTGGCTGGCATTCTTCAGCGTGCGGTAAGAAATGCTGAAAATAGGTTTGCGTCGATCTCAAAACCACCTATAGTGTAATCACGATGGAAATTACCACTACCACAGCCCGGATGCAAAAGCACCCACTAATTAAATGAGCAATGAGAATCTCAAAATAATTTGCTAATAGTCTCGACTGCTTGCAGCAATATCTCTTTTGTTGGTGACTGTGTCACTGAAACTTAACGCCCTCTTCATGTAGAGCATGAAGTCTCCCCAATGTGCACGTGTAGCATTTACTGTATCACCAGATGTTCTGCTCCTCACCCCCCCTCGTCCCCCCACCTCGCAGAAGGAAAACCTTGGCTCCGAGAGAAAAGCCACTTCAGTTGTTGAGCATTCTCTCTGGAACCACAGAAGGCAATTATTCAACAACATGGCCCTCAGAGTGTTTCCTTTTGTCACACAGAGAACAGCCTCTAAGTGATACGCCAGTGCCTGCCCAGGTTCTTACCTGGATTTAACGATCGTCCGCAGAGACAAAAGCCTCCACACTTAAGTCTGCTCAGCTTACACTGAGGCAGACCCAACATTATGTTTTGGGAACTGCTAAACATGCGTGCCACTTTAATACAGCTCCAGGTTTCACTGCCTTCAAGATGCAACCGCGTGCCTCACGAAAACAACGCATTCCACAAGATGCCAGGGAAGATCCAAACGAGTCTGGGGAGCTGGAGCACGGTGCAGCTGTTTTTAATGTTCCTCGTTGCTAGTTTTCTGATCTGCAAAGACGCAGACCGGCCTAAAACTGAGCAGCTGCTCTGAGCTTGAAGCTTTCCTTCACCATGACGGTGGTGTGAAAAGTACTAGACAGTGAGTCAAGAGGGCTCAGGTGCACTGGCTACCTATGGACCCTCCAAAATCACTCTTGGGTCTCTGTCTCTTATGAAATAAAGATTCTCTGAAATCCCCCTCTCCCCCCCACAAGCCTTCCAGGACGCCTGCCTGGCACAGCTGACTCCTGTAACTTTTCAATTAGACTTATTATCAACTCAGAATAAACAGCAGTGAGTCCACATCCACAACTAATGGCACGCTCACCTCAGCGGAGCTCCCAAACACAATGCCTGTGTAGTGCCGTCTGGGTGCCCTGGGCAGACTACAAGCTCCTGGAGGTCAGGCTTTGGGTTTCTTCCCCTGAGTACGCTGCCTTGCACTTTCAAATATGAAAACATTTGTTGAGTAAGCGGAACATCTTCCCCCATCAAACAAATGGGATTCCTAAGGACAGGTATTCTATTCACACTTGCACCTGCGGTTCCAGAACAGGGTGGGGACTCACTGGCACAGGAAAGAATGCAACTCATGTGCTCTCCAAGGTTCTACTGCCCAGATGGCCAGTTCTGGTACCTGATTACTTTCTGCTGCATGCATATTGTGCTCCAGCCACCTGCCTAGAATCTCAGCTATCTGAGGGTTGGGTTGGTGTCATGTATTTATTTTGTATCCCCTGTAGCCCTGTCAATATTGCTAGGCACCAGGCCCCTTTTTTTCTAGTATATATGTTGAAATAAAGTTATCACAATAGTATGACCTTGAAACTAATAGAAAAAGGCCTCTAAAAAGTACTATTAATATCATTTAACATTTACTAACAGTTCTACACAAAGATCATAATATAATCCTTGACCTCTATGAATGAACAGAAGTTACCAATAAATTTATCAGAAATGTGCTTCTTTCACATAGAAAATTAGTCACCAGTCTTAGCAATAGCTAGAGAATGACTATTAATGATCAATTCTCTTTAGAAGAATAAGAAATCGGTATGCTTTACAAATACCACCCAAACATTTACAATGCAAAAATACATCTATTCCTAGCCGCCTGCCCACAGCTGCTTTCTTTGAAACATTCTTTGGGGAAAGATTGATGTTCAGGAGGATTATGATTCATTAAAGTTGCTGACCGATTCAAATAGCTGCCAACCTATTTTTTCAGAGAATGTTCCTTTCACTCACCTTGGCACCATTCTGCCAACACACGTGTGCACCATGTGGGAGAAATCCACATGTCCTGAGATCTATGGACATGTGTCCTGAGGGGTGGCATGCTATGCACGCTATTTAAGCAGAACTTTGATTTGATTCATAGGGTTCTTATTTGTGCGAACCTCAGGAACAAATGCTCTTTTTCCACAAGGTGACCAAAACTAGGCTTGAGCACAGAGCCAGTCATTGTGTAGCTCTTTGTTCCCTGGAAGAAAATTCCACAAATGTTGATTCACTAATTTACTCTAATGAAAAAGCTGTAGGCAGTCTCAAGTCTGAGTAAGCGTGAATGTTAGAAAGGTCCCTCTAGACTTACAATGCATTTTTCAATGTTCTGTCTAGAACAGGAATATAAATAGAGCGTTCAAGATGCTTCTGTTGGGCTACTTCTAAGAGCAGATATTTTTGATAATTTAAAACGAGGGTCTCAGAATTAAAATGACAGCAGTGATTCCCCAAAGAAAGTTCTCCTTCCAGCTATGGTGGAATAAGGAGGATTGGATTCACCCTTCCACAAGAAAAAAAAATGCTCTGAGAAATACATTAAAAAAATGGTTTTTAAGACACTCCATATCTGTCAATGAAGGAGAGTGATCTCTAGAAGACATCAGGAGAAAAGCTTTGTGACACTGGCCTGGGCCAAGACTTCTAAAAACAAGATTCATGAAAGAAAGAAACAATCACTTGGACTCTATAAAAAAAAATGGGAAACTGCTCTTCAAGAGACATTGTTAAGAAAACGAAGATAAGCCACAGACTGGGAGGAAATACTTGCAAATCATAAATCTGATAAAGGACCCGTATCTAGAACTTTTAAAACTCAACAATCAGAAAGCAATCCAACTTTTAAGAATGAGTGAAACAGCTGAATAGACAACTCACAGAAGATGACATAAAGATGGCAAATAAGCACACGAAAAGATCACTAATCATGAGGGAGATGCAAATTAAAACCACAGTGAGATACCACCACGTAGCTATTAGAATGGTTAAAATTAGAAGGACTAGCCATAACTGCCAGCAAGGAAGTGGAGTAGTCTGAACTCACACGTCTTAAGCGGATGTACAACTGGACAAGCACTTTGGAAGACAGTTTGTCAGTCTCATAAAAAATGAAAACACACATACCATATGACCCAGGCATTCTACTACTAGCTAGCTCTTCACCCAAGAAAAAGAAAGCAATGTCCATACAAGACTTGTACACAAATTTCAGTGCAGCTTTCTACGTTACAGTCCCTAATCTGGAAACAACCTAATGTCCATCAACAGGTGACCGGACTAGCAAACTGTGCAATATCTGTATGGTGGGATGAACTAGTGATACGTGCATTAGCATGGATGAATCTCAAAATAATTATGCTAAGTGAAGAAAGGCAGACAAAAAGAAAAAAAAGCACAGTACATACTGCATGATTCCATGTACGTGAGACTCGGGAATATAGAAGTCCAACTTGCCAGAAAGCAATACAGAAAGCAACTGGGGAGCAGGAGGTGGAAGTAAAGGTTAAAAAAGGGGCACAAGGAAATTTTTCGGGTAATAAATATGTTTGTTATCTTGATGGTGATGACAATTTCATGGGTGTATACTGTGTCACATTTCCCAAAGGCACGCTTTAAGAATGTTCAGTTTAGGGGCGCCTAGGGTGGCTCAGTCAGTTATGCGTCCGACTTTGGCTCAGGTCATGATCTCGCAGTTTGTAAGTCTGAGCCCCACGTTGGGTTCTGTGCTGACAGCTCAGAGCCTGGAGCCTGCTTCAGATTCTGTGTCTGCCTCTCAAAAATAAACATTTAAAAAAATGTTCACTTTACTGCGTATCAATTATACCTTGATTAAAAAAAATACTAAAAGGACCCTTTTTCCCTCGGGGAATTTTGCAGAAATTCATCAAGAAGGAACCACAAAAACCCATTCAGAGTCCACTAGAAAGGACTTTCAACAAAACTGACAGAAGAAAGAAACCAGGTACTACTGGTTCTTGTGCAGATGACCTGTCCTCCAGGCACTGTTTTTCTCTGTTCCCCATGTGAGTTGTGTTCTCTAGAGCTGTGTTTGCCATCATTTTCTCATCCTAAGATTTTCCATTAGGCCACGCTCTTTAGGCCACTGACAATTAGCAAAATTATCACTGAATTCACCTTGTGGGAATGTGACCCATCACATGAAAAGTTGAGAGAAAGCAAAATCAATGTGATATGTATGGAGTCTTTGGTGTAAAACACCGGAAAATGACATTCTTTATCAATCAAACCACAGAGACGCCACATTCCACTGGCATAAACAAAATTTTAAAGGATGACTCATTATTTCAATAGTAGTATTGTTATAATACCAGCCATGGAGCCTGGCAACATTTTTCTGAACGGAGAAATATCTGAATTCTTATACAAATCATATGGGCTGAACTTGGGCAATAACTTTTCCAGAAGAAAGTATGAAAACCTCACAAATATCAAAAACTAAATCAGCATGACTGTGTACAACTTTTTTTTTTGAGCCAGAACTAGAGAAAACTGCTCACAAAGTGAAACAAGAAGCATATTTCAAGTGACATAACAAAGCAAGTTATCCAAATCGATATTTTGTAGAAACTGCTAACAAACACCTCGACTACATCTATAATTGATTGATTTAGAAACAAGCTCAGAATTTACTTTCTGTATTTACGTAAGACAAGAAAGGTGACTCCTGTGAGGAATGAATATAGGATTCAAAATTTGGCAAAGATTGAGATGATCCCAGTTGGCCCTAGACCACTAATAATGTTTTGGGAAGATTGGGTTATTAGATTAACAGTTGTAGAAGATGGACGCTATTTGTGCAATGTTAAAGCAAACATTTTTATTAACCAAACATTTCCTAAATTGTAAGCAGAAATGTGAAACTTGATCTGACACCTGTAGCAAATCTGAGGGCTTTCCCTGGCCCAGGACACAGAGGTTTTGCCATTATGGTCCATAGTACTCTTACCCTGCTCAGAATGGAAAAGAGCCACACCCTTTACTTTAAATGAGGTTTGTTTCAAAGGTTATCTGAAGGAAATTTCCTTTCTAATCAGTTCTCACCTCTTGCTGCCTCCCACTGGATAATTTACCTCTATTCTTCCCAAAGCCCTAAGAACTCTTTCTCCCCTCTCCACTGTTTGGTCAACAGTGTGTGTGATTGTTGATCCTTCATTTAACAGGCACCAAGAGGCTCTACTTACGTCATGCATGGAGTCCAAAAGCTTGGTCAACTGGTAGAACCTTTGCCAGCTCTGCCCAGAGTTGTTGGGACACTTAGTTACCATCTTCCTCAGTTCTTTGATGTAATTTGTCCTCATTTCTTCAAATGCAGCCTGGCTTTTGAGGCCATCCTTTGGAACTGTGTTTAAGGAATACAGACATGTAAATTCCCAGGATGGGAAACAGCTCTAACAATGGTGTAGAATATTTTGGGGTTTTTAGGCTCATACTTTTAGATTGATACTGAATCGTAATTAATTGCACTTATAAATAAATATGGCAGTTGTCTATTGGTGAATTCTTGTCCACATCCATATATGAAAGAATAGTAGCTGCTATTTATTGGATGTATATTAATATACACCTTGCATATGTTAACTTGATCTTGACATCAATTTTATGACATAACCATTATTCTCATTTTACAGATGAGGAAATTGAAGACTGGAGGTTTAATCCTGCCCAAGAAACACAATAAATAAATGGCTAAGAAGGAAAAGAAACCTAGGTCAATTTCCAAAGCCTGCCTCATCGCCACAATGCTACACTGCCTTGTGCCCTGTCATCAAAGTTTCTTATGAACCCTAACTTGCAAGTACTTCATAGGTAAGAAAATACACTTTGATTTTCCAGGACAACTGGAAGAGCCACCAACAGTCTAAGCCGGGGCTAGAATTAGAAAGCAACATCTCCATATCCATATTCAAATATCAAAGACACTTGGGGATACTGGCCATCTACCAAGGGGGAGGCCAGGCATGCTGAGAAGTGCTTTCTATCTTCTTTTCAGGATCCTATGAGCAGTTGGGCATGGTCGCGTGGCCTTCCAGACAACCTGGTGGTGGTGCTGTGCACTGGTTTGCGTGTGCAAAGGAGTAACACAGCGGTGGCTCTGCGTGCAAGGCAGAATCGAAAACTTTTCGGAGAATAAGCCACGTTCACCTTATCTGTGATGATGTGGAAAATGAAGCATCACATTTTCTTTTGTGTGGTGGCTGGTGTTTACTTTTATTTGGGATTCAGGGCTTGGAAACATATCAAGTGTTTCTGTGACCTGCTGAAGGGAGATGCTTTGTCCCAGGACACACGTGAAAGCACTTTACAGAGGAAAGGCGCTCCTGTGCCTGGAAGGAGGTGTATGTAGGGCAGAGTGTAAACTAAAGTACTCCCTTTGAAAATCTACTTTCGTGTTTGCTTTCTTTCTACTATAGCCAATAGTGATATGCATGCTTTAACTTTGAAAAATGAAATCACTTAGGACTTTATTTTTAGGAGATGAAGATCTAAAGAAAATTCATCTTGTGAAATTAATGTTCTGAGTTTGAAACTGCTCTTATTTTCACTTCTTAATTATACAGCATGTTTGTTAATTTATCATAACTGGGATAAATAATAATTCACTTGGGTCATCAGCCCTTTAGAACAGCTAAGTACATTTTTGAGTATTATGAGGACCCTGGAAACCTGAAATACTGCTGCTTCCAAATTAAACCCTGGCTGTCCCGTACAAAAATATGGATTATCTTGCAAATTAAATTCACGTATTATGTTAACAGTCTTCTCGAGTTTAATTGTTGAGGCTTTGGTTTGTGGTTTATCTAAGTCTATTTTTGTGGGGAAAAAATAAATCCCTAATAGTAATTGCACAAATTCCCGAGACTGCCACAAGAGTGGCTGTGGGTTCAAATATTTGACATTCATGTCAAAAGTTAAATGCCATCCATTATATAACAAATAGTTTGTTTTCTTTAAAAATAAAGCCTTGTTTTAAAAGTATAAAAAATATGAAGGATGGTAATAACCAGGATGTTAATAGTCAAACTTTAGATCTACTTTCTACCAAACTTTTAATGTTAACTTAAAACTTTCTGAAAGAAACTGAATGTCTGCAAATACTTTGCAAACAGTGCCCACCCACAGGTTATCATTTATTTTTTTAAGTTATAAAATATTATGGAGTAAACCTTTTGCTTTTCAGTATAAATATTTATGGATAACATCCTATACATTAAAAAACTACCTAAAATTAGAATGGAGTGAATAAATTTCACTACTATATTTCACTACTATTTGGTATATCCACTAAAATCCACCAAGACCTTCATATGGATAGTCCTGTATCGGAAATTCTCAAGATTATAAACAACTTATGTCAAATATTACTTATATACTATCTGTAACTGAAATATATTGTACCAATTTCCCAGCCAGATTTTTTAGGAGTTGAAGCAAACCCACAAATAAGGAGAACTTAAGCAAAACCTCAAATTTTGGAGGTCGGCCCAGATTTTCTGAATTTACTTATTAAATACAGCAGGGCTGCTGGAAATCATCCAAAATCTATGGGCTGGAGAAGAGCAAAGAGACAATTGGGATAGAGGGTCGTCTGTTTTCCTCCATAAGCATTAAGAACACAAGATTCTCTCAATGTCATTGGTAAAGACATTCTTGATACACTGGACATTAGGTGTACAATTTAACATCCTAAATAAGAAGAACAATTTTCACACACTCTGTCATACATTAGCAAAATAAGCTTACTAAAGCCTGCAGCTCTATGATTCATACAATTCTTTACTTACGTTTTCTTGCCTTTTTATTTTGCTTTTCCAGCATCTACAAAACCCAGAATTGAAAGTATTGAGCTAGTTGGAAGCTAATAAATTAATTCGGGTAGCTACAAAATGGTATCAGAATTGATTAAAAACTGACTGATTAAATGGTATAAAAGGATAAGACACCAATTAAGATTGAGTAGTCAGGATTTGTAAAGAATTGGTATCATGAGCATTTTTTAGAAAAAAATACTTTATTTAAATTCTATCACCCATTTGATCTATCTATAGCTATATATTTATGTCTATATCTATATCTACATCTATATCAATCTAAAACATTTTTCAAGCCAGTAATGGTTAATGACCTTGCTTGGAAAGGGGAATAAAATCACGGTCACCGAACTTATAGATTCCAGTTATATTCCAAAAGGATAAATCAGGAACATCAGAAATCTCGAGGAAGGACAGAGCGGGGAGAAAGAGCCTGGTTCTACTGACCCTGCAGAGGAGGGTTGCAAACACAACCCTACAGGAGACTGCCTGAGTGTAATTAGTGAGGAATGGTAAGGCCTGCGGCAAACAGGAGAGAGCATGCCCTGCCCTGGGCGATCAAATTCAATGAAAATAAAACAAGACAAAAGGCCAAAAGCAACCTAAATTCCTGTGCAGGCCAAACAAAACACAGCTGTGAAGTGCTGGTCCCACCTCCCTACCAGGCTGCTGTTTTGCCCCCTTCCTGGGAGCCTGAGTCTGGCCCACTAACCGATCCACTCTTCCTGCCACGCTCCTATGCCACCAGCCTGCCTTTGCACCCTTTGCTCCCTGCTCTGGGGGCCAGCACGAACAACACTGGATGTGAAGTCCAAAGCCATGGGTTTGAGTTCTAATTCACAGAGGATACTGAACAAAAACACTTGTGTGCCTCCTTTTTGTTAACTTTAGAATGGGGCCATCAATCTCAGAGGGTTGTGTGAAGCATTAAACTAGATAATATACGAACACTTCAACAACTGCAAGGTGCTAACCATAGGGAAGCAGACGCTTATCCACAGTCGCTGTGGCATCCCCTCTTCCTGCTCGTCACTACTTGATTCAGGCTAACTCCTCCTCAGATCCAGTCCCTCTTTGCTGGAAACAACATCTCTTCTTACCCCGTCTGTCCTTGGCTAGTGATGCCACTTCCTCCCAAATGACTCTACTCAAAACTGCCCCTTCTCCCATGTCCCTGATTCATGGACCAAGGTGGCGGGGAGTGGTGCTGGGCAGGCACTGGATTCTCTTTTCTGCTTCCAGGTGGTCACTCAACAATCTCTCATCCCTTGAAGTCCATTCATTCGCCCTGGCATCCAGAACATTTCTGTTTCCCCAGCGGCCACAGCACTTGGCTTAGACATTTCTTCTCCATACTGTCTCCTGCCATCGCTCTCATCTGATGTAAACTTACTCAAGTTCTATCCCCTGAGTTTGAAAATGTCTGTGTCGCTGCCCAAGGAAGAAGTACTCAACATCTTTGCCAAGGCTAATCCTGTCCTGTGTTGTCTCTCTGGCACCTTATGTCATCAACCTCTCTTCTCTCATACTTGGTTCCAGAAGCCTAGAAAAGCTTCCCATCAATCTGCAAGTCCTTGGCCATCTGGCAGCTGCTCGATGTCTAATGGTCAACTCTAGTAGGCTTCTCTCTGAGCTCTCAAGTTTTCTCTTGGGGAAGCTTTGCTCTTAGTCATGCCCCTTTTGGAAACCAGTACTTGGATCCCAGTTTCTCTGCTTCTCTGACAGTCCCATCTCTGTCTTTTTGGTCCTGCCATCTTCCTTTCATGTAAGTCAACTGGATCATTCCTCTTCTTTCTGTGCCCCGGCAACCCCACTCCCCATTTTACTTTAGATGACAATTTTCTATGAGGATAATTCCACATTCATAGCTCAATCCCCAAATCTGTCTTCTGAGTTCCAGTCCCCAATTCTCCTTATCTTTTGACCTATTAGGATACATCTGAAAATTAACCCATTTGAAACAGAACTCAGTTTATAAAACTCCAGCAAATCTTCTCTGAGTCCCAACATAAACATGTTCCTCTTAATGGTATGACTGCCGTCTTAGTCATTTCTCCATGCTCAAAACCTGTGTCACTTCTGATCCATATCCTTTTTATTTCCTCTTCTAGTCGGCTGCCAGTTCTGCAGTGTTTCTTGAATCCATTTGCTCCTGTCCATCATACCATCATCATTTAGGTCATTATTTCAACAGCTCACAGCAGGTCTCTGTGCTTCTAAGCTGGCTAAATTCTCTTTGCTTCTCGGCCTCCCCTTAACTTTGCCCTTTAATCTAGTCTAGCGCCAGATACATCTTCATAAAAACACAAAACACAGCTTAAGTCACGTCATCCCACTGCTCAAAGTCTGTGGTGTTGCACTCCTCCGCCCACCCAATAAGGTCAGGTGGCTTCTACAGGCATTGAATATTCTGGTCCAACCTACACCCCAACCTTATTCCCCACTCCTCTCCAACCAAATATAGCCTGATACCCCTTGAAAAATTAATTAAATTAATACAGAAATAAGATAGAAATTTAGAACTTAATTGGCAAAACAACTTTTCCAAAACTAAGTTCTATTGCCTGGATATGCTTTCCCACATTTCCACAATCCCTCACATCATCCCCTCATGGGAATGCCATCTCAGACCTCATATCCAATTCATTATCCTTGCCAAGTTCTCCAAGATTCAGCTTCACCGTGACTCGCTCCTTGGTCCCCAGAACAAAACATGCTTCTCCCTTTTTTGAGCCATCACGACATTCTTTTATCTTCTATAATGATTGGAGTATCCCTTTCTGCAGTGTATTAAAATTATCTTTGAATCTATCTTCTAGTAAAACTCTCTTGAGGGCAGAAACTGCACCTTATTCACTCCTGTAGTTCCTGATCTGCCTAATCCTCCCATGCATATATAACAGAAACTTAATATATATTTAGTAGTTAGGTGGATGAAGGAATATGCTCCTTCTTTACCCAAAGCTTCATACTCTCCATGTAACTTAGTTCATTCACTAAAGACCAAAGCCCCTCTCCCACCTCCTCAGAAAATTTTTTATACCTACTACTTGACACTGTAAACAGGCTAATCTCCTAAAGGTAAGATTATTGAATAATATAGAAAAAGGGCCCAAGCGGACATCAGCTTACTTGTGCTTAGCAGCAGCAACACTTTCATTATGGTGTATTCTTCAAAGGTAAGCTGCAGTCGAACAAACTGAAGGCTGATTTGGTGCATCCCCTGGCACAATTCGTACATGGCGGACTGATGCATCTTCTCTCTGCAAAGGAAATGAAGAAAATGTCTGAGAATACAAGGTTCATGATCAAACCCAGACTGGTGGCCCAAGGCAGCTTAATAAGAGATCTGACTCAGAGTTTTCCTTTGGAAAGGCTTCAACATGGAGCAGATACGTATTTGAAAGACAAGTTAGATTTCACACCGATTGGCAAACTGCTTCTAGGCCAACACTGCCATCCCATTTACTAGTACCCTGCAACCATGTATCAGAAGCACTGAAACCAAACTTTTTCGAAGGGTGGCATTATATAATTTTATGTCAAGAGTAAGGATGACTGTGTTGTGTTATATAGCAGAGAGGCCATTGTGATGTGGGGTAAAGCCCACAAACTTCTGTTCCTTTTGAGATACCAAGTGCTTATTAGCATTTTGATAAACTGTATTAGAGGCTGTGAACACAGGACAGTGATGATCAGTCCTGTCTCCACATGGACCATCCTCATGGAGGTCATGAAACACGACGGTTAACTGTTTGCAGCAGTACATTCCAAAAGGAAACTGGACAAAATTTTTAAATGTGGGAACCTTGAGTAGAATCTTTCTGATAAAGGCAAAAAGCAAGATGGGGGTTTGGGGCAATATATGCACATTTTCATGGAAACAACCAATCTTCTCCCTCCACCAAATCCAAATGTTTCCCTAAACATCTACATTATGTAACAACAGAAGTCACCATTGTCCCTTTCCATGAGAAGTAAGCAAAGCATCAGTTCATTTTTAAGATTTTTCTTTCTCAAAGTCATAAATCTTTCGGGAGGGCCTGGGTAACTATTGCTTTATGATGACCAGAACTTAATAACTGAAAAAGAGACTATTAGTGAAAAATGCGAACAGACTTGACAAAGGCCAAAGAAACAGAAAAAAAAAGGTCAATGATGGCTGATAGATTTCCAAGGGTGACTGATGGCAGGTAGGAGTCTGTGGGACAGCAACATTGCGATACAGCTCCCAGGATGCATTCCTGGGTTCCCCTCACTGGCAGAAACCCTTTGATCTCAACTCTGAAAGCCACCTGCACAGAACCCAAAATGGAACACAGAACATTTTCTCTCCATTATTATTATATGTCTTTTGTCTCCCAGAAGCTGGAAGATATTCTTAATTAAATAGATGTTTCAAACACACACACACACACACACACACACACACACACACACACAAATAGCAGGAGCCTAGGCATCCACTATCCAGAACTAACAATGTAAATAAATGCTAATGTTTTTTTGTCATATTTACTTCAGATCTTTAAAAATTAAACATGGCGGAGTTACAGCCTGCTCTGTCTTCCTTCTGGTTCCCATTCATCTTCCTTCAAGAAGGGCACTCGCGCACGTTGGGGGATCTACTGTTTCCTCTCAGATGTGCATATTTTACTACCACATGTATGTATCTGTAAAAACAGCATACAGTACCTGATTTGTTTTATGTAAATTTGAGATTAGATATACACATTCTTCTGCAACTTATTTTCATTCAATGTTGTAATTCTGAGATGCATCTATTTTAATACAGGTAACTGTAATTTAATTCATTGACACTGGTGCAAGTTTTGTTTGTTTGAATATATTACAATTTACTTATCCATCCCACTGCCAATGGCCACTTGGGTTGTTTCCTCTTTATCACTATCACGGATGATGCCCAAGGTATACCTTGTGCATTAATCTAGGATACACAATGACAGCAGAATTGCTGAGTCATAGATCAGCACACATCTGCTGCTTCCATTCCAACCAGTAAGAGATAAGAATTTCCTTTTATTCCACATCCCTGGCAATACTTTTCATTATCTAATTTAAAATTTGTTGCCAACTGATGGGGGTTGAAAGGATAGCCCCATTGGTGCTTTTACTTGCATTCCCATTAACACCAGTCCGCTGAACATTTTTCAAATGCTTTTTGACCATTTGGGTTTCTTGTTTGGTGACGTGTCTCTCCATATCTTTATCCATGTTACTGTTAAGCTTTTTCCCTTTCTATCACTAAGCAACACTACCTTTATTCTTAGTATTTTTTTTTGCCTTAAATTTTTTTTCTGATATTAATTTTGTTTCTTCCTTTCTCCTTTCCTGTCTCTTATTTTCTTCTGCTCTCTCTTTAGAATTTCCCTGGTAGACCCTAATTATATTTCACATGTCTCTTACCAACACCAAAAAAAAAAAAAAAAAAAAAAAAAAGGATTTAAAAAATCTGAGAGGGGCGCCTGGGTGGCGCAGTCGGTTAAGCGTCCGACTTCAGCCAGGTCACGATCTCGCGGTCCGGGAGTTCGAGCCCCGCGTCAGGCTCTGGGCTGATGGCTCGGAGCCTGGAGCCTGTTTCTGATTCTGTGTCTCCCTCTCTCTCTGCCCCTCCCCCGTTCATGCTCTGTCTCTCTCTGTCCCAAAAATAAATAAACGTTGAAAAAAAAAAAAAATCTGAGAGTCTGTGTATTTTAACAACTTAATCTGTTTTCCTTTATCAAGGTTACTGATGTTTTACGATTTTTTTTTTTTTTATCACTCTAACTTTCCTCTTTTCTCTCTTTCTTGCCACTTTCCTTCCTTTTACTGAATTGATCCGGCTTAAAAAAAAAAAAAAAATCCCCCTTTGCAGGGTGCCTGGGTGGCTCAGTTGGTTAAGCGGTTATTCAGATTTCACCTCAGGTCATGATTTCACAGCTCGTGGGTTCAAGCCCTGGACGGGACAGGCTCTGTGCTGACAGCTCGGAGTGTGGGGCCTGCTTCGGATTCTGTGTCTCCCTCTCTCTCTGCCCTCCCCCCCACAACCTTGTGCTCTCTATCAAAAATAAACATTAAAAAAAAAAAAAATCCCCCTGTGCTCCAGGAATGGATTCAGAAGGTACACATTTTATTTTTACTCTTTAATTATCATGTTGTGAATTTGTATACTTAAAAATTGAAAGTTAATCCATAGCTTTTCCATGAGAAACACACAAACAAGTAGAATACCTTTGGTCTACTGCTTCTAGTCCTCCATGTTACTGCTCTTTAGAATTTACATTACACCGTTTTTCACATTTCCCCTGAAATCAGCCCATCTCTCTTCACACCCACATGCCCGTCTGTCTCATTTTGATGTGTTTCTTTGGTCCCCATTGTTCCCTGTACTTCACTCCATCCTTCTGGGTTCAATTTCTTACATATTAAAGAATATTTTCTCATAATTCTTTCAACAGCGGTCAATCACTGAAAGTTCAAGTCTTTCAGTCTTGATTTGTCTGAAAATGCCTTTATTTTACTTTCATTCTTTAAAAAGTTAGAGGAGCACCTGGGTGGCTCAGTCAGTTAAGCATCCGACTTCAGCTCAGGTCATGATCTCCCGGTTTGTGAGTTTGAGCCCCTTGTGGGGCTCTGTGCTGACAGCTCAGACCCTGGAGCCTGCTTCGGATTGTGTCTCCCTCTCTCTCTGCCCCTCCTCTGCTCAGGCTCTGTGTCTGTCTCTCAATAAGAAATAAATGTTAAAAAAAATTAAAAAATTAGAGATTTTCCAGCTTGATACTTTCCCTCAATACTCTGAAGATAGTATTCCACTGTAGCTGGGCCTTAATAGCAGCTGCTTTGGGGAGATTTCTTGTTAGGCTAGTTGTCATTCTAATGCAGGTAGCCTCCATTTTCTCTCTGGTAACTTACCAAAAACTCCATTTATTTGATGCCTGCAGTTTCATTATGAAGGATCTAAGTCCTGCTCAGGACTCAATATCCTTATTTGATTTGAAGATGTAGGTATTTCTTCAGTTCCAAAATGTCCTTCTACGTTGTTTCTTCAAGTATCACCCCTATCCCTTTCCTGTTACTTTTTCTCTTTGGACTCCTATTCACAGGGCCTTGGATCTTCTCACTATGTCTTCCATATCAACCTCCCTCTCATATTTCTATCTTTTTATCTCTCTGGACTGTAACTAGGCGGTTTTCTCAGATTCACTTTCTAACTATACATATTTTTTGTGTGTCTGATATGTTTAATGTCTACAGTTTTAAATGACAACATTTTTCATGTCTAGATGCCTAGAAATAACTACTTAGTTCTTCCTCAAACGTCTGTTATTTTCCATAAGGTACTTCTTACCTTGTGGTTATTATATATTCTTTCCCTAAATTACACCTTTACTTACTACATCCCTGAATACTTTTAACATGTGTGTTTCCTAGTTGCCTTCAGATTTTTTGGTGGTGGTGTTCAATTTTCTGGGATGCTAATATGCATGTCTGAGCACTGTTCTGGCCTGGGTGAATCCTCGGGGCATTGCCTTGTGGAAGGGACTCTGAGGGAAGTTTCAGCACTTATAACTGTTGGGGGTATAAACATTTCACTTGTTTTGGACCAGCTTTTATGCTAATGTCTTAGCTTACATGCTCTTTGCAAGACTTGTGTAGTTTAAATTTAGACTCCACATTTGATGTGATACAGGCTTGTGTTTCTTATGTCTTTCAGCTTCCCTGCCATGTCCCTGGGCTGGCTGGCTGGTGTGTTGAGTTTTACTGTCCTTATTTTTTTTTTTTTTTTTTTATAATTTTTTTTTTCCAACGTTTATTTATTTTTGGGACAGAGAGAGACAGAGCATGAACGGGGGAGGGGCAGAGAGAGAGGGAGACACAGAATCGGAAACAGGCTCCAGGCTCTGAGCCATCAGCCCAGAGCCCGACGCGGGGCTCGAACTCACGGACCGCGAGATCGTGACCTGGCTGAAGTCGGACGCTTAACCGACTGCGCCACCCAGGCGCCCCTTACTGTCCTTATTAGTAGACAGTGAAATCTCTGCAGAGCTGTGGCTTTATACAAGAGCTTCCACTTTAGGCTCCAGCCTTGCCAGAGTCTATGTTCTTGTCTCCTGTTCGTGTCCTAATATCCACCCCCCCTGTCGAAAGCATTCATCTACATCCACTAGTCTGTGCGCCAACTATAGCTTTGGGTCCAAGTTAAACCACTCGGACTGTGAATTCCCTCTTCTTGCACCTGTTTGTTCCCCCTTTTAAGCTTGCCTATATATCTAAGACTTTTTTTACTTAAAAATTTTTTTTGAATGTTTCTTCATTTTTGAAAGACAGAGAGAGACAGAGCACAAGCAGGGGTGGGGTGGAGAGAGAGGTGGGGGGGGGGGGACACAGAATCCAAAGCAGGCTCCAGGCTCCAGGCTCCGAGCTGTCAGCACGGAGCCCGACGCGGGGCTCGAACTCACAAACTGCGAGATCATGACCTGAGCTGAAGTGAGATGTTCAACTGACTGAGCTACCCAGGCGCCCCTCTAAGACTTTCTTTTTTAAATGCAGAATTTCTATGTGCTTAGAGAAAAAAAAAAGGCTCAATTCAGTTCCCCCATTATGATGATTATGATTCTTAAAGGCAGGATCCATGTCTGGCTAACCTTTCTGAATATTAAATAGAATATGAGAGCCAAGTGTCATGTGTCAATCTTTGCTCAATGTATGTTCTATGAATGAATGAGAGAGAGAAGGAAAGAAAAAAGTGAAGACAACCAAATGAAGATTTGCATATGATGATGCTATTAGAGCAAGATGATACTGAAAACTTACACAAAGGAAGATCAAATGTCTAGTAAGATAGATATGGCATTTGTGAAGTTCTTCAAAACTTTCTAAAAAAGAAAGAGGAGAGATTTAGGTTGTACAATGGGGTGGAGTGGATTACAAATCAGGATATCCATGGAATACAGCACAACATGCATTTGACACTATACAAGTTAAAAAGCAGACTCTATGCATTTGATTCCTCAGGCCACCTTGTGTTGGAGACAGCACAGCCATCCTTGGCTTCACCTCAGGAGGGTCAGGAGATGTGCAGCCCATGAGCCCTTCCGGGTGCTGGCTTTGTGAGTCTGCGATGGTTCTGTTTCTGAGACCCAGACTTACTGCATGTCAAACTGGGATACTAATAACAATTTCAACCTTGCAGAAATGTAGGAATCAATTATATGGGAATTCTTTTTTAACCTTTTAAAAATTTTTATTAATTTTTGAGAGAGAAAGAGAGAGAGAGAGCATGAGTGGGGAAGGGCAGAGAGAGGGAGGGAGACACAGAACCCGAAGCAGGCTCCAGGCTGTGAGCTGTCAGCACAGAGCCTGATGCAGGGCTCAAACCCACAAACTGTGCCGAGGTCAGACACTGAACCGACTGAGCCACCCTGGTGCCCCTGGAAATTCTTAAATTATAAAGTACTGTGCAACTCTTATATTCTTTTGTTTTTTTGGTATAAGAAAACAAAATGCTTTCTGAGAGACCCAAGATCATTTTGCCTAAAACAAACCAAGCAATAATCAAATTTTTAAAATGACTTTATAGGAAAATAATATTGTATTATCATGATTATTTCTACATGTAGGTTGATAATGCAGAAAAACCAGAGAGAGTGCCGATTTTCAGGAAGGTGAAAGGAACGTGCCTGGAGAAGAACATGAGGACTAAACACCTCCGTGTTCAAGTGCTTCTGTTCTCAGATGTGTTGACAAAACATCCATGCACAGATTTAAGGGTAAAGAGAGACCTCAGATTCTACCAGAAGACAGATTAGAAGATCAATGTGTGCACACCTAAAGAAAGCATTTATTTTTATTTTTATTTTTTTGCCCTTTCAGTCTGAACAGCATCTCCTTAACTCCTTCTTGAGGTATTATTATTACCTGAATAACCTCCGTGGTCTTCGTAGCTGTCATGCATGGGCTGCCTACTGTACACCAAGGCTAAACTTATTCTTGCCAATTCTCATGATGCCCTGTGAAGAATGATCCTCATGCTCATGATAAGGAAATGCAGGTACACGATGCAGCCCGGAGCCAACCCCAGGTTTTCCATCTCAAACTCAGGCCGTTTATCTCTCTCCGCACTTGCCAGTGGCCCAACAGTTTTTAGCTGTTTTCTCCAGAGCATCTCTTCACAACTATGAAGAGATATTTGGTACCTCATATGTTTTGTTATTATATACGCTCATTTGTTTACCCTTTGCCCTCCATTATGTGGGAAGATTTTGTGTTTACAAATGCCGCTGCTGTTTCCACTGCATGAAATTGAGTTCTCAAATGAAGAGTACCAGGTACTCAATATAGCTTGAAATCTCAAGAAAATAGGCCATCTTGAAAACACATTTTACAGCACATCATTTTTGCACAATTAGATTAAATGCACAGAAATGTACATCCACAGAAGCTGAAACAAGGACAATCTTTTTGGCACGATACTGGTATTAATTTTACAATATTACTTCACAGAAGTACTCTTTGCTACGTGCTTTTATTCATTTTATAATCTTACCTCATTTTCAGTAATGTAAAAATACATGAGCAACTTTGGGGAAAAGACAAAATTTGTATAATGCTCCTAAAACATAAAAGTAAATGCAAAAGTCACCCTTGAACACTGAACCAATACAAAGGCAGTAAGAGATTACTGAAGTCGGCAACATCCTTGTACTAAAGTGAATGTCAGGACTGAATAACTGACAGCCTTCTCCACAGTGGGCACATGTCATCCGTTTATAAACATCTCATTTGCAGAACAGAATGAACTCTATTTTTGGATAAATAAATACAATAACCAAAATGGGCATAGAGACCCTGTTCCGATTCCAAAGACCTTGGGATAAAATCTACAAGAATAATCGTTCTAAAATATTTTTTAAAAAACACTTCAAAAAGATAAAAGAAATATTTCAATAGTTTTGCAAACTTGTAATTTTCTCAAACTAAGAAACCAATTTTATTCAGAGCTATAACTTCATCTGGTTCTCTCTTAGAACGTCCATAAAATCATATGGTCATTTGGAAATAGTTTTAAAATATTAAAATAATCTAATGTCTCCAAACCTGATTAATAACTTGGAACAAAAGTGAATAATTCAAGAGTTAGAAAATATTTTTTTCCTGGCTTTTTGAGAGAATTTGAGGTTGAAAATGGAATTTACTTTCATGATAACAGTGGGAATTAGAAAAAGTCCCATTATAATCAGAGTATTAAAGACATTCACAATTTAAATGATTCATATGCCAGTTCCTGCTTTTAATTTAGTAAATAATCGGAACAACTTTTGTGTCTATAGGACCCATGCCTTCTTGCCATTATTATGTTAACAGTATTGCCTTATTTTACATTATGAGGATAGTCCTTTGAACCTATTGGCCACTGGCCATTAAGGAACACTCTTGTTTTGGTATTCAAGTATCGGTTTACCAAGACACTACTAAAAAAGTATATGAAAAGCTTAGTCATTCAGTTATCTGGAGGTCTATCTGGAGGCAGCTGATTTGGGAAATTATTGGCCCAAACTAAATGCAATCCTGGAATCATATTTATCTTCTGTTCTGTTACAGGTAAATATTTGATAAGCCCAAGCTACAAAACATTCCAAACTATGGGCATCTGCAGAATTCAGGAGCTCTAAGTATTAGCCCGAATGTCTCCTGTGACTTCTCATGCTGTGGCTATCTACAGACAGAACACAAGCTAACTTCTACTTAAAGAATCTTTGCAGAAATTTAAAGCAAGGTCTGAAAGAGACATTTGTACACCCGTGTTCACAGCAGCATTATTCATAATACCCAAAATGTGGAAGCAGTCCAAGTGTCCCTAGACAGATGAATGGGTGAACAGAATGTGCTATTTTCATATAATGGAATATTATTCGGCCTTAAAAAGGAAGGATATTCTGACAGATGCTACAACATGAATGAACCTCGATGATATTCTGTTAGGTAAATAAGCCAGTCACAGAAAGTCAAATACTGTGTGATTCCACTCATATAAGGTATGTGGAGCAGTCAAACTCATAGGAACAGAACGTAGAACGGCTATTCCCAGGGTCTGGAGGAAGGAAGGAACGAGGACTTATTTACCTAATGTGTGAATATACTTAACATTAGTGAACTATAGAGTTAAAAAGGGTTATGTTGGTAAATTTTATGAGTATTTTTATCACAATTGAAAATATTTCTATTAGAAACAAAAAGGCTTCTCTGCAGCCCATGATCCTATCTGCTGTACTTTGATTGAGATTAAGAAACTAGGATGTGCATTAATTATGTAGCTTCTCTTAGGGTTCGGGCTTTTCATTCATTCTTCTTTTATAATATATAAACTAATCTCTTTTCTTCTCGGTTTCTGCTACTTGCCTTTCACCTTTTTGTGTCTTGATGGATTTTTAATCTTACTGTATGTACTTTTACTGCAGGCTGTGCTAAATGTTTTTTAAAAGCAGTAAGAGTGAAAATTCTTTAATAAACCATAATTTCAGAAAGTCAGTCAGAAACACTTTCTCAAAGGTCTGTCTGTTGTAGTTCTGGTACCCTGAGGGAGAAGGGAAAATACAACTACCTTTATCACTCTTTTCTCTTTCCAAGAATTTACATTTCATAAACATAATCCCTTCACATTGGCTGATTTTATAAATGCCAAAGCATAAAAGGTCCCCAGCTCTTTCAACTACAGGAGTCTATGAAAGGTACAGTGACATTTTTTAACTTACAATTCTTTAGCAATATTGCACTAAAGTGTACCCTGGTCACCTAAATACCTTTCAGGGGTGTCAAACATCACTTTATTTAGTAAGGAGCTACAAAAAGAAACTTTTCACGTTAGCCCATGGATTAAGCAACAGGCAACTCTCATCACTTCGAAGGCGCGTGTTCTCCTGGATAATCATCTGTGGTTGATTTTTGTATGTGTGTAGATCCCCAATTACACCAGTGCTAAATAAATATCTGGTAGCCACTGAGAACAGGTAAATCCAATGGATTTCACACACTGTGAGTTGCTCGTAAAATATAGATACCAACAACACCCAGCAAGGCTCATTCAGGGCCAGGCTCCCTGGAGCCTCAAGACTTCACAAGCAAGTTTGCTAACATTGCTCTTACTTCTGTAAGTTGCCCCTAGGAATGTGTGTGTGTATTACATTGTAATACTGTCAGTCTTACACAGAGAGTGAAATTTCAGTGGTGTGGTGCACGCACAATCACAGCCGATCTGAAAGACCAGACCTTACATCTGATGCTGCAGACCACATTATTATGTCCAAATAAATGTAACATCGTGTTAAGCAGTCAGTGTTAACAGATGGTCCCTGTCTTAGGCTTGTTATTTCCCTAAAAAATAACATGCAGAAACAGGTTCCCCCCCCAACCTTAATTAAAATAAAAATGAACTCAATTTGAAGATCCAAATTATTCCAGTGTATGATATACATTTTTTTTTCATAGTCTTACCAGATTTTTCCTTAACCGATGAACAAGATGTATCCATAAAAGGACCATTAGGCTAGCTGCAGTTCTGATGTCTGTTATAGTATTTACGTCATTTATTTACAGCCAGGGCAGAACTTAGTCACTTTGGTCTAGGAATTGCTGGAGAATGTTGCTTTTCTGGACTAGTGAGCCAGAGAGTGGTATCCCAGTGGTCTTTATGACATTCATCAATTCTCTATTAATTGTACATGGCCAACTCTAGTAAGAGTTAAAAGCTAACTCAGTGTTTTGTTTGTCACCTTAAGTGACGTTCCAGAAGGGATGTGTTTTTCTAGAAGTACCCTTGAACCTAAGCATCACAAATGGCCACTGACTTCAACAGACGTTACACAGATCAAATCATATTTGACAATCTAAAAACTGAGAAAGGGCTTGGCTACATGACCATAATTTGCCACTGACAGTCCTAGAAATCATGAAAAAAATTCTTTTCACCATATATTTTAGGTACAGTTTTTTGTAAAACACTCTTTTGTACCTTAGGTTTTAAAATACTTACATAGCACAATTTCTTTTGGTACAAGGACACATATTTGTGGTACAGGAAAGAAAACAGGAAGCTATAACCCACTGTGAAAATTTCCTCTTACCTGCTATATTAAGGTTAAAATACCCAATAGCATGCTTAGAACCTCATGAGCACTTAATAAAATGCAAACCATGTTAAGAGTTAACACCTCAATTGCTCGACACATAGAGAGCATACAAAAAAACCAATATTCTCTGGTAAAGGATTTTTTTTTAAATTATCAAAGTCTCATTTTTGTAGGATGTAGACTTTAACACTAAATTTCTGCAGATTTAATGATATGCAGACCACAGATGTTCCAACAGAAGACAGAAAACCTTCAGTGAGCTATTACTGCCTCAAACCGGGACACTTCAGGTATAGACTTAAAGACATGGCTTACTTTCAATAAACAACCACAGTTTCCTCACTTGTGAAAAGGAGCCGTAAAAAGGCTAGATTCCTCCTTGATAACCACTGAATTTCAAGAATGTCAACAAAGTTCATTGCTGAATTCAGGAGTGTGGCTAGACTATTGTGTGGGTGAAGGGTGACAGCAAAGCACTTTTCCTAGTACAATAAAAGATTTGTATTAAATCGCAACGTATGGAGTCATGGTCTTCTTGAAGCCAAAGTCACATTATTCTAGCCACAGACCTGGCCCAGGTTATAAGGAAGGACATTTACTCCGATAAAGCCCAGGTATTCAGTTAGGCTTCCAAGGTAATGGCAGAGTGTGGCTCACACAGAGGTGCCCGCCAGTGCGCGCGTGGTGAGAGTGGGGCTGCAGAAGGCAGAAAGCAACTGTGCTCGCATGACAGGACCGCGGACTCCTCCTTCTACCTGCAAAGTCTTACTGTGCAAGAAGAAAACAGCCGAACCCCCAGAGACTGTTATCACAGACACTACTCAATTCATTAATCAAACTGGGTCCTAGAAAATGTTTTCGGGTGCCATGGTTTTGGAAGAAAGGTTTTTTTGTTTTTGAGTTTGAATCATTCTAAAAGCTGGTAAGTCATCTGCCTAAATACTAATAAAAAAAGATGATGTTCAACTCAATTAATTTATTAGACATTAGCCACGTGTCCTTTCTTATTATTCTGAACATCTGTCACAAAGCAGATTTTGTTCAGGACATTATGAACAACTGCATCATTCATGACTGGGTGAAGTGAGTATAACACGACCAGGCCACTATACCCGTAGTGACATCTGTTTCCTCTGTAAAACAGCAACACTGAAACCATACTACACATGTGCATGAAGTGACATGAACACAACGCTTATTCAAAGCACAGCCTAAATGTTTCTCATCTTCTTTACCCACTTGCAGAAAACTGCTAGTCAAGATAGCTGAGTACAGCTGATGTTCCTAACCTTCCCTTATACTCTGAAATTCTATGAACTTCCGAACATTCTCTAATCAGAACAAAATGGCCATGCAGTCTTTAATGACAAACAAATGATTTTGGGGGGAGTTTTTGGGTTCATCTACCAGAAGCATGGAGGGTAGAGGCCGATGCTTCAAAAGCAGGCAGGACCCCATTCCCAGCCAGACACTGGGCCTCACAACCTGGAAAGAGACTGTGATTCGAATCCCTCCCTCACTACTGCTCAGCATAAAGGGCTGGGGGTGGGGCCGCGCAGCCAGTTGACAGCAGTGTTTTTCTGTAACAAGTACAAAGGATAGTGGTCAGGAAGGATATAAAATATAATAAAAATCAGAAAAGCAAAGTCACTTCTTTGAGTAGCTTCTGGAACAATTTCAATGATTTTAAGACTAAGACCAAGACCAAGATGGGTGGAACGTGAGTGAAAAAGCTTCCCATTTTGGGTTACCACTCCAAAGAAGAGAGCAAGAAAGGTAATATTGAAGTGAAACAGCAACTTTGTTCTTTGTTTTTCTTCCCCCTGCAAAGGTGTATGAAAACCTGAACACATCTCGTTTCAGAACTTGAAAGTTGCTCAGAAGGTAGATCTTAAAAATTCTCATCACAAGATGGGGTGCCTGGATGGCTGGCTCAGTTGGTTAAGTGTCTGACTTCAGCTCAGATCATGATCTCAGGGTTTGTGGGTTCAAGCTCTACATCATGCTCTGTGCTGACAGCTCAGGGCCTGGAGCCTGCTTCACATTCTGTGTCTCCCTCTCTCTCTCTGCCCCACCCCCACTCATGCTCTCTCTCTCAAAAATAAATAAAACATTAAAGAAAATTAAAAAAAATTCTCATCACAAGAAAAAAACCTTCATTAACTATGGTGACAGATGTTAACTAGACTTACTGTGGTGATCGTTTGCAATATGTGCAAATATCAAATCACGTTGTACACTGAAACTAATACAATGTTACATGTCAATTATGTCTCAACTTAAAAACTAAGCTGACATTGGGATGTAATATTTTTATTTGATAGATGAGAGGCAGTGAAGGGCTGGAGAGCCACAGGGGGACGAACACAGAGGAGAAAAAGAGGAAGAGAAAAATTGGAAGAAGCAATGGTCACGCAGAAGTGGAGGGACGAGACAAGACACACAAAAACAAAAAACTGCGGAGGGAAGGAGATTTGGGAAATCAGAATTAACGAGAAGAAAAGGAGAGTGGGAAAGAGCCCCCTCCATTCTGAAGTGTGAGTCCACAGCTCTTCCTGACCTATGAGCAGTTGGAGACCTTCAGCTGTGAACGTCAGAGACTCACCCCCTTTCCTGCTCAGGTACAGTTCCTCACCTGTGGACTGTAAAGCATTGTCTTCACTGTGCCCATCCAAATTCTCACCCTCCTTTGGAGGCCGACTCAAGGTTTAAAATTATACAATCCCACTAGGCAGCTTTCTTTGATCACTTCAGCCCAAGAGAATCACCTTCACTTTAAACTCCTGGAGCACCCAGGAACACCCCTCTTAAATAAAACTCGTCACTTGTCATGTGGTCTTCGTTCTGTTGGGCCACTACACATATGTCTAGGTCTTAATTCACAAACCACACCATAAGATATTCCAGAGAATGGAAACTCTGTCCTTACAACAGCCATGGTGGTGCTTTGCATATTGTAGGTATTCTCCATATTTATTAATGACTCATGAAATCCAAGTCTTTGTTAATCATTTTTTTTTAGCTAAACAATTAAGGGATTTAAATTTCACTTTAGGGGAAGTGGTTAGGATATTCATTTATATTGTCCTTTTTTTAAATTTATTTTAAAAATGTTATTTATTTGTTTTGAGAGAGAGAGCGAGAGAAGGAGACGGGGGTGGGGGCAGTGAGCACAAGGTGGGGAGGGGCAGTGAGAGAGGGAGAGAGAGAATCCCAAGCAAGGCCCTATGCTAACAAGGTGGGGCTTGAACTCACAAACTCTGAGATCATGACCTGAGCTGAAACCAAGAGCTGGATACTTAATTGACTGAGCCACCCAGGTGCCCCTGTTTTAATTTCTAATATGGGTAAATACCAATAGCTATAACTTATATAAACAAAAGCTCTAAAAGCACCAGCTCATCATTCTTCAAATTTCCCCTCTAAACCACTTGACTATTAACTGCCTTTGTACCATACATAGTATGCATGTAAATGGAGATACTACAGACTGAATGTGTGTCCCCCCCACTCCCCAAATTCCTATGTTGAAGTCCTAAACCTTACCAAGGTGATGACAGTAGGAGTAAACAGGTTTAGATGAGCACATCCCCCAAGATGTGGTGGGAGGAGAGGAGAACGAGGAGGACGAGGAGGACCAGGAGGAGGAGGGGGAGAAGAAGAAAAAAGCAGCAGCAGAAGCAGCAACAGAGACCCCAGAGCTTTTTCTTTGCACCACATGAGGAGACAGTAAAAAGGCACCATCTGTGGGGCGCCTGGGTGGCTTGGTCAGTTAAGCGTCCGACTTTGGCTCAGGTCATGATCTCACGGTCCGTGAGTTTGAGCCCCGTGTCAGGCTCTGTGCTGATGGCTCAGAGCCTGGAGCCTGTTTCAGATTCTGTATCTCCCTCTCTCTCTGCCCCTCCCCTGTTCATGCTCTGTCTCTCTGTGTCTCAAAAATAAATAAACATTAAAAAAAAAAATTAGAAGGCACCATCTGCAAGCCAGGAAGAAGGCCTTCATAGAACATGACCATACAGGTACCCTGATCTCAGACTTTCAGCTTCCAGAACTGTGAGAAATGAATGCCTGCTGTTTAAGCCACCCAACCTGTGGCATTTTTGTTATAGCAGCCCAAGGTGACTGAGACAGAGAGTGACATTATACCTGTAGCAAAAAGGAAATTAGGAGTTTATATACTAATAATTCCTCTGATTCTATTGAGACAGTGGTCATTTCAAGGTGGGGGAAGCACAGATGATGGGCCTTTAAACGATGGTCGCCACATCTGTGAATGTGGACCCTGTCTGGGGCAGTACGCCTACTACAGAAACAAAGATGAGCTTTACTAAGAAGGCTGAAGGTCACCAACTATGGCCGTCTCTTTTTTCTTTTCCTTCCCTACTAGTTTTTTCAGAAAAGTATCAATCCCAGAACCACCCCTCAAAAATTAACCTCTTCAGAGCCCTCCAAGTACACAACTCTATTAATTTGCTTAGGGTTCAGAGGTGGAAGTGAGGGATTAAAACCAAATCATCTGTCATGTACGATACGATAAAAATGGATAATTATGTGGCTCGGTTTTGGTTCTAGAACTGTTTAGAGATGCAAGTTCAGTGAACACTTTGTATATCAAGACACATTCCAGTGTTCTCTTCCTACAACCTAGAGGAGCATGATCAAAGACACCATCTGTGTCTGAGGATGACACAGACGTCCTCTGTCACAGGATGACCTGTGTCAAGGGAGGAAGCCTAGTGCTCTCCTTTGTTTTGTAACTGACTAAGCCATTCCTCACCACCTGCCCCAATCCTGCAATAATAATCACTGCATTGAAATTAAATTTTTTAAAAAATAAATTCACTCTAGTGGTTTTATTTTCTATTGAAAGGAAGAATATTTTTAGCTGGAGAGACCAAAGTCCTTGGGCATGTTGATTGAAATAAAAAGCAACATGCTAGCATTAGCCACACTAACTAAGCCTTTTACAGATAACATGTCATATTAAACTGTTTCTGACTTTTATTCAAAATAAAAAACCGCTCCCTCTAGTTATTCAGATTGAATCTTAGACATGTTTCTTGCATCATTATTACTCTGTGCAGTCTCTGTATGATTCCATATGGCTTCAACAGTGCATTCTCTTTGCAGTTTCTTATGTTTTGTTTTAATTTCATACTAAACTGGAAATTTCCCAGTTTCATTAACTATCAGGAAATTTCTCAGGTACGCTACAAGAAGCAACATGTAAGAAATATTAATATATAACAATGTTCCTGAAGTAAAATTTGAGAGAACCCTACAAAAATGAATCCTTTTCATGAAGTTCACAAGCCAAGCCCTAAGAGCACTGCAGAGTAAACCTATATCAGGGATCTTGCATCTGACGCTTGTGCTAGAAAGAGTACTTATTAACAAACCAAAAATAGCCACCAAGTGCCAATTATGTAAAAAGCATTTTGCTAGACATTAAGGAAAATTTTTTCAAGTATACTTTCTGTGCTCTAGAAATTTCAGTGTATCTGGAGTGAAAATGTATATAAAACACAAAAAGCAGCAAACAACTGATACAGAAGAAAGTAATATAGATAAAAGGTTTTTAGGGTGCCTGGGTGGCTCAGTTGGCCAAAGACCAACTTTGGCTCAGGTCATGATCTTGTGGTTCATGAGTCTGAGCCCTGCATGGGGCTCTCTACTGTCAGCACAGAGCCCGCTTTGGATCCTCTGTCCTCTTCTCTTTCTCTGCCCTTCCCCTGCTTGTGCACACATGCTCTCTCTCAAAAAAATGAACTTTAAAAAAAGAAAAAGAAAAGAAAAAGAAAAGAAAAGAAAAAAAGGTTTTGGGGGAAAAAAGTCCCTTCTGATTTTGAAGGGAAGAGAAGTCATTAGAGAGGAGGCATCCTTTGGGTTGGGCTTGAGGGAGAGAAACGGAAAATGTTAGCAAAGGCACGGCAGTGGAAAGATAGGACTAAGAGAAGAGAAAGGTTAATTTGGTTCACATAGCATTTATGCAAAGAAGCAGCAGGAAATAATGCTGAAAATAGCATTTTAAAATTAATTAGTTTATCAAGCACTTACTAATGCCAGACAGTATTCTAGGTGCTGGGTATGCAAAGATAAACCAGACAGGCCTTCCCTCCCTGAGTCTATATCATGCAGGCAGGAGACCTACTACAAAGAAAATAAATGTGTGATATAATGGGGGAGGGACTGACTACAGGAGTCTCTCTAGATCTGGTGGTCGGACTTCTGAATAAGGAATATTTGAGCTAAGACAAGAAGGTGAGAAAGGACCATCCTCCTGCACAGAGCAAATAGCATGTATAAAGGGGGCCTGAGTCAAGAGTGGACTTAGATCCTTCAAAGCACCACCAGGAGGTCAATGTGGCTAATCAAGGGTGCTAGTACATCCTCTGAGAGAATCCAAACTGTACCTTATTGTTTTAAATGCCACTTTTTCGTGGTTGTTTACAAGGATGATGGTATGCTACCTGAGCCATGGGGACACAGCAGGTAGGACTTCTTCATGCTGCCTCCATGTTTTCCACCACCCCACCCACCTACCACTAGAGTGTGAATTCCATTTGTTCCCTGTTGTTCCAGTGCCCAGAACAGTGCTTGGTGTATTGAAGTCGCTCAGAAAATATTTGCTGAATGGACTGAATAAATATCACATATCTCCTTCACCCAAGAGCAGTCCAAAATGAAAGGCAGGGTTTGGGGAAAAAGAAGACGTGTCGAGGAGTGAGTTAGAAAGTCTACCTATGGTGCCAGTCCTTACAGGACTCTTCAGTGTTCTCACCCTTCTCAATTGAGGGTGGTCCCCAGCCCCTACGGGCTCACCTTGGGAACTTTCTTTGATGAGCAGGAACTCAGCAGAAGCATCCATAGCGGTTACCCATTTATTTAAGAACTTCTCTCCTCTAAACTCCTTTGCTGGAAATGTCTGCAAGTAACTCTTTGCTCCGACTCTACTTCCTATCATTGTGGTAGGTTGATTATGGGGAGGAAAAGCTGTTTTTAAAAGAATCAAAAAAAAAAAAAAAGAAGGGAAGAAATACCCCTTGTTTTGAGTTCTGTACCTACCTTTCCTCTGCTCCCATATAGGACTAGATGATTATCTCTCATTTGTAGCTTATAAGATCTCCTCAGGTTTCACTGTACCTTCCCCTAGATTTCCCTCTGCCTAGGCGCCTTCAGGTGGCACAGTGTCTTCCACACCTGAACTTTACACAAAAGAAAGGTAATTCCATTCTGTCATGTTTCTGCACCTTGTAGACAAGGATTCACCATTTGCTGACTTGTGACATTGTTTTTCTCTATTTAGGAGTGTCAGACTCCTGAGTGAAGAGGGCCAGATGCAAACGGCAGGGAGTGGTGGGAACCATGGGGGGAAGGGCAGTGCAAGCACCATGGAAAGGGGGAGCTTCAACTCCCGTCCAACACACAAAATGGCCACACCATTCTGCTGCAGACTCTGGCCCTCAAACTGGTAGGATAGGGCCTGGTTTCCACAGGGTCCGAGGGAAAGATAAGGCACACTTTTTCTTCTTTCAAAGTTTATTTCCTCATACTGACCAAATGGAGATTTCCAAATAGAGAAAATCTCAGAAGGCTGCTGGTTTTTCAGACAGGACGTAGGCGTGCCTGTGTGTGTGTGTGTGTGTGTGTGTGTGTGTGTGTGTGTGTGTAAGACAGGCACAGAAAGAGAAGGAGATGGAGAGGGAGGAAGGAAGGAGGGGGGAGCAGAAGGAGGAGGAGGGAAGGGAGAGGGAGTGGAAGGAAAAGGGAAAGGGTGGAGGTCAGATACTGGAAACTACACAGAACAGTGCCCCAGTGAGCACAGGGGAAGTAAGAAATCCTGTCTGAAAGCAGCAGAAAGGGAACAGAGGAGGAAGAGCCACTGGGGAGAGAGGAGGAAAAGCAAATGCAGCCAGTAAAGGGGAAGCTTATCCAGGCTCACCCCACTTCCCTGGCTCCTCTCACCAGAACTCCTGTCCCTCATCCATCGCTGGCTCTCAGCTGGAGCAAGGGTCCAGGCACAGAATCCACCTCGAGTGGCTCAGGAATACTGACCATGATGCCTTGGGAGGTGTGGGTGGGGCATGCCATGTTCTAACTCCATCTGTGCCTGCCTTCATGAAGACACCCCAACAATAATGACACGGCCTTGGAACACACGGCTGGGGTATGAGCCAGGCCTATTAGAGCTTTAGGACCTTAGGTGCAGGGGGTCCTTGAGAGCACTGGGGAGGGCCCCTCACTAAGGACAACTGGACTATGGCAGCACAGTGGTCCCCCCTGGGGATACAGCAGGGACAGGCAGCACTCCATGAAACAGACAATGACTGATAACTGAGTTTGTACTTCCCTCCTGGTGCTGCCATCACACAGCCGGGGTGTGGGAGTGGCGGGGGTTCATCTTCCATCACTAAGGAACTGAGGCTAATGCATCTGTCTGGCACACTCAGGGCACTCACTCGGAGGGGTCCAGAAAGTGGTACCCAGACTTAAACTCTTGCTCCTACCAACAGTCTCTGAACCAAAAATATATACATACATACGTACATACATACATATATACGTACACAAATGGTTCAGAACCACAAAGACAAAGATCATTCAAAAAACATTTCTTGTTGGGCTACCACTTGAGGGAATGCAAGCATCCTTTTAAATATATTTTTAATTCTAAAATGCTGGCCATGACTTAAAACACAGTGGTAACACTAAATCTGCCTTTCAGAAATTAAAAAAAAAAATTGGAAGAAATTTCATTACAGGCTTAAATGGGAGTTTTAATATGTGTACTGAATTGATAAGAAATTTGAATACTTGCAGCTATCTGTAGCAATATATGATAAGCTGTTTCAAGGTACAATTGAATAATTAATCATTTAATACATATTTGAAAAGTTTTGCATTTATAATAAGAAAAGTTCTATGCTAATTTAAAGTATTAACTCATATCTTCACCCCAATGTTTAATAAAAAAAATATTGGAAAGAATGTTTTCCTTAATTATTCCTTGCTCCCCACCTTTCTTCCAACTCCAATAAAGCCAGTACACAGCTGAAGATAAGATCTCTGGTAACTTTCAGATCTGTTTCACAGGCGAAGGCAAACACAAAGGATCAACCGTTAAAATTTTGTTCACCATTTTAAACAGCAAAGCCTCTGTTCATGAAAACTGCACCCCCATCATACTTCTTTATCATAAATGTCATCCTCATAATTAGCAATGATAACTTAGAAAGTGTCTTCCAGACTGATTAATAGATTGTTTGGTTCGTCTGTTCAATAATTCATTTATTCGGCAAATATTTATAGAGTTCCTCCTTTGCCTTGGACACTAGGCCTATGCCAGGTGCTGGAAATTAAAAACCAATTAAGACAAAGTTCGTGATTTCATTGAGGAGGTACCAGTGAAACAAAGTGGGGATACAGATACCTGAAAAAGAGCTGCCAGTGCAGGTGAGAGGTAGCCTAAAACAGTGAGTGGGAGAGCAAGGCGGGATCACATCACAGCATTCTAGCCTCAGCTGAATGGCGTATATTACTCCCTTACACAAAATGCCAGTTCCTTACTTCACTTGCTGGAAGGGTATGGAGTACAGGAACTGGCTGAGGGAAAGTATAGGGACACGTTCAGCAGACATGAATGTGCAAAGTGTTGGCAGGTGACCAGTGACACGTGCTTCCTATTTTGTGGTTCACTTCTCCAGTTCACTCAGATCACATGGCATTTAATGTTAGTAGCCATACTGTCTCTCTTGAAGCCCTCACTTTTCTTGGGATCTGTGATGTGTAGCACTTCCCTGTCTTGCTTCCTTTAACCACTGTGTCTAAAATGAATTCAAAATTTGTATCTTCAGCTGGCTCCTCTCTTTAGGCTTCAGATGTCTATAATAACTGCTTATTTGATATCTCTTCTTGAATAATTGGAAGGCAATTCAATCTTATGTTCAAAACTGGCCTCATACACTCCCTACCTCTTCCCCTCCAAAGTCTGGTCCTCTACCTTTGCTCCCGTATCCCAGGGAATGACACCAAATCCTACCTGGCACTGAAGGTGAAGGCCTGGAGGTCATCCCCGACACCCACCACTTCCTCCCTTCCATTCTCTACCTGAATGTGACCACCAGTGATTCCTGTTGATTCTGCCTTTCACATCCTTGCATTTCCCTCTATGTCCCATCATCACACTGTTCTGAATTGAGTTCCTTCCTGCCACTGGCTTTGCACATGCTGGTCCCTCAGTCTAGGTCAGCTTCCCTCCTCCTGGACTCCCTACACCTGGTTCACACTACTTTAATCAATCCCAGGGAAGTTTTTCCTGACTAGATCAATACCTCCCATTAACTGCCCTTAAAGTACTTTCCCTTTCAATACTTGGAATTGGAATTTGAGGATTCTCAGGTCAATATCTGTCTACCTGATTAGACTGTCTGTTCCACGAGACGAGGACTATATACATGTATTTTCCCTATTTGAGAACCACCACTCAGAACATGGGTGGCAGTTAGTAAGTATTCCCTGAATGAATGCAGGATGAAGCAGGAGTATGCATTCAGACTTTAGTTGCAGGCCATTCTTTCTAACCCTAGTAGTCTCCCGAAAAAAACACAGGTTCTGTGACAGAGTCACTCACCAAGCTCTTTTTGTTGGCGTGATCTGATCAAAAGGCTGTAGGTCATTTCCGAATGTTTTCTGAGAGGCACTTCTCCCCCTTCTCAACTTTGAGAAACACAGGCCTCCCCTGCTCTTTAGTTGAGAGAAAACTAGAGAACTCTAGGTTGGGGCTGAGGTCAAAGTTTGGAGAACAGGGACAAAATTTTCAGTCTAATAATTATATAATAACATGTAACTGTTTATAACATTGGAAAGCAATCTTTGTGTTTCCATTTTGTCTTGATTTTTTTTTTAGAACAAACAAATGCACACAAAGCATATATGGCCTTTTCTATTTTGGGTTTCTTATTTATTTCCCAAATGCTTTAATTACATTCATTTAGATTTAAAATATAAGCTGCTTTCTCCTAAATCTCATTTGTTAAAAAGGATTCTTACAATTCTGTACTTTTTTCAGAATCTGTACACTTGGATATGTGTGTACTATTACAAATCAACAGAATACACCATATGCATAGGCAATAAAAGAAAACAAAGATAAATTGCACTTCATTAAAATTAAAAACTCTAATTTTAAAGGGGTACTATGAAGAGTGAAAAGACAACCCACAGAATGGGAAAAATATACTAATTGTATCTCTGAGAAGAGTTTAATATCCAGAAAACATAAAGGCTTCTACAACTCAAGAACAAAAAGACAAACAACCCAATTAAAAATGACCAAGAGGACTTGAATAGACATTTCTCCAAAGAAGATCTACAAATGGCCAATAAGCTTATGAACCAAGGCCCAACATCATTAGTCATTAGGGAAATGCAAAGCAAAACCACAATGAGATACAACTTCACAACTACTAAGAAATAAGTCAGAGAAAGACAAATGCCGTATGATATCACTTATATGTGTAATCTAAAAAAGGCTCACTTGTAAAAACAGAGAGTACAATAGTGGTTACGGGGGCGGTGAGGGGGAGGGAAGAGGAGAGGTGCCGTTTTAAGGGTATAAACCCACAACTAGTAGATAACTAAGTTCTGCAGGTTTAGTATACAGTATAGTGAATGTATAAAATATTATATTATAATCCTCAACGTTGCAAATGGACTAGATCTTAATTACCCCTACCAAAAGAAAGAAAAGAATTATGTGCCTTGATAGAGGTACTAAGATGGCTACAAGGGCAATCATATTACAATATATAAATGTATCAAATCAACAGGTACACCTTACCTTTACTCAATGTTATATGTCAATATATTTCAAAAAAAAAAAAAAATCCCACCCCAAAACATTTTATACCTAATAGTATGGCTATTAAAAAAAAAAATAACCCAAAAACAGAAAATAAGTGTTAGCAAGGATGTGGTGAAATTGGAACTCTTGTTACATTGCTGGTGGGAATATAAACACTACAACCGCTGTGGAAAACAGTATGGTGTTTCCTCAAAAGGTTTTTTTTTTTTTTTTACTTTTTAATGTTTATTTATTTATTTTGTGACAGAGAGAGAGCTGGTGGGGGAGGGGCAGAGAAAGAGGAGAGAGATAATCCCAAGCAGGCTCCGCACCATCAGCGCAGAACCCAGTGAGGGATTCTGTCTCACAAACCATGAGATCATGACCTAAGATGAGATCAAGAGTCGGCCGCCCAACTGACGGAGCCACCTGGGTGCACCTCCTCAAAAGTTTAACACAGAATTACAATATGCTCCAGAGATTCCACTCCTAGGTATATACCCAAAAGAAATGAAAGCAGGGACTCAAACAGATACTTATATACAAATGTTTATAGTAGCAACATTCACAATAGCCAAAGGTATAAACAACCCATGTGTCCATCAACAGATGAATGGATAAATAAAATGTGGTCAATGTTCTCTATTTGGTAAAAATAAATAAGGTAGTTATATTCTATAAAGTTGCAGCAAATACTGAATGAGTAACTACTGAACTGCTCCTCCTAAGGGTAATAGGTTCTCGAGATCCACTGGTCACCTTTATCAACCAATTTATATATAATCCTGTTTTATGTGCATTTCTGTTTAAGCACACCTTTATATATATATATATTATTATATATATACACACATATATACACATATATATATGCACACATATATACACATATATATACACACACATATATATATACATATGATTCATAACACTGAACTTACAGCCAACAGCACTATAACTCATGCCTGAAAGAAGCTTATCTAAGACCTATATTTTTCTTCCCTAAGGCACATCATAGCCATCTTGCTTTAGGAACACTAGATAGCACTTTAGCACTATGCTTAGAGATCATTTTAAACAATGAAATCACCAAAAAACAGCACAAAAATGCAAAAAAACCCCACATGGTACTAAGTAGACCATGAAAAGGCCACTTGTTCACAGTAAGAGGGCTGAAACAAAAAGGCAGAGAGTCTCAGCTGAAATGTACACACTGGACAACTCTAATTTATTGCTGCTCTGGGCACATCTACGAAGGACTATGGGAGTGCTCTGAGTATGGACTTTGGGGTTACAAAGAAATGTAGTCAGAAGGTCAGTTCACAAATACAGAATCTACAATGAGGACTGATTCTATATATAATGGAATAGTCAGCCATAAAATGAAATTCTGGTACATGCTACAATAAGAGTGACCCCTGATAACATGAGTCTTAAGGGAAATAAGCTAGACACAAAAGGATACATACTGTATGACCCTACTTATAGGGAACACCTAGAAAAGGCAAATTCATAGGCTAGAGGTTATGAGGTGTTTGGGGGAGGGAAGACTGTGGAGTTACTGTTTAATGGGTTGAAAGTTTCTGTCTGGGATGATGACAATCCTGGAGACGGACAGTGGCGATGGTCGCACAACCCTGTGAATGTAATTAACGCCACTGAACTATATACTTAAAAATGATTAAAATGGAAAAATTTTAAGTTATATGTATTTTATGAGAAAAACTTCTAATAGATTTGCTAAATAGGACTGAACGGATCATTTAAAACTCCTGTTAAAGTCAAATGGAGACATGCTGGATGGCCCGAGTAGCAATTCTTGTTTACCCACACTTCCATTTAAAGCAAGGACCTTCTGGGATGCCTGGGTGGCTCAGTTGGTTAAGCCCATGATCTCACGGTTTATGAGTTCAAGTCCCATGTCAAGCTCTGTGATGACAGCTGAGAGCCTGAAGCCTGCTTTGGATTCTGTGTCTCCCCCTCTCTCCGCCCCTCCCCACTCACACTCTGTCTCTCTTTCTCAAAAATAAATAGACAGTAAAAAAAATTTAAAACAATGACCTCCCTTAATGTGTTTTTCTTTTGGTTTATAGACCATATTAAAAAAAAAAAGCCTTGCTATATAATATCAACTGATTAATGAGGAACACAAGTAAATGAAAATGTGCATGTTGGTTGTTTAGCCTTGCTTCACTCTTTTGGTGAAAAATTATGTTCAGTAGAAGTATTCTTTCTGACTAATCACCAAAAGGAGGGTCACCTTGGGAACCAACAGTGGATGTTCCCAATTTATACTGGGATGAAATGGTCTTGGTGACATGCCATACTTGAGTGAACTGGCCTTCCTAGGTCAACTGCTCTGGTACCATTTAGGTGTCTCGGCACTATGTGTCCACTATCAATCTTTTGCATTGCTCTTATCACCAACCTATTTCTTATGCACTTCCTTCCTTACCAGAACCCCCTATTTTCCTATCTCTAGACAGAGCCATCTGTTAGAATAGTGATGTGGTTACTATCATAATTCAAATGTTCCTTTTTATTTTAGGTATTTCTTGACCCAACAATTACAAAGAAGCACTGCTGGAAACAAACATATGAGAAATGTGCTAACGTGGAATAAGAACGGCGTTGAAATGTAAACGTAACATAGGAAGGAATTCATGGCCAAAGAAATATCTCTTACAGTTCTTTTGATCTTTTAAAATGCGTCATAAAACTAAAAACGTTTCACTACAGAACAACATTTCGGCTTCTTTTATGATTGCAAAGAAGGATAATTATGATTGTCATGAAAACACATTGAGCAGCTGTATACTCTTAACAAAAGAACCACTGTATGAATGCATGTAAAAACTGACACTTCATACATTCACATTTCCTAGAAATTAGATAGTCTTCTCAACTGGAGTAGATACCAAAAGAGACTGTTTTCTATTAATCGTGGCTTTGTACCAGTCAAGTTTTTAGAGCCAACTGGATCATCTTTCTTTTGGGACAATTCCCACATATTATATGAGATCTATATAAACTGATTTATATATACGCAGACACGTGCATTATAATTTTGCAAAAAGTAATTTTTAAATTCTTAAATGATAGATTTTCTACTCTTAAAAATGCTAGTGTCAGTGGATTCTTTCACAAATATACATATGATTTATGTTTAGAAATCATAAAAAAAGCATAACAAATAACTCTGCAGGTTATTTTATGAAGGCTAATTAATAGGTACTTACTCATTAAAGACTAGGTCTGGCGCAAAATAGAGAAATTGGCTGTTTGTATGTTTGTACGATCTCCAGCTCAAGGCAAATGATGATAGACACATCCAAGAATACTGGATTAGGGTAATTTGGTCCTCAAGAGGCAAGTTTTTGAATCCTGAAGAACAGAACAATTAATCACAGAAATACACTTAGCATTTAAGTACATTCCAGGAAGACGCTTCTTAAGGCAACCCCAAATAGTCACCTTTCTCTAACAGACTCAGATCAATTCAATAGCCATTTAAGGAGCACCCACCATGGGCATGGCCCTGTTTAACATCTTATTTTAAGTTTATTTATTGAGAGAGAGAGAGAGAGAGAGAGAGAGAGCGAGCATGCATGCATGTGTGTGCGAGCAGGGGAGGGGCAGAGAAAGACAGAATCACAAGTAGGTTCCTCCCTGTCAGTTCAGAGCCCCACTTGGGCTCAATCTCATGAACCGTGAGATCATGACCTGAGCCAAAATCAAGAGTTGGACGCTTAACCTACTGAGCCACCCAGACTCTCCAACGTTTCATTTTAAATTCACCCTAAACTTTCAATGAGGGTGAACTGCCAGAACAAACAAAACCAGGGAGTTCAGACAGCTTCACTGTGGGTAATGGTCTAAAACCTTTGGTTAGACTGAAAGAATTTGTGTTAACTTGTAAAACTTGCTTCATCCTATTCACATTAACATTCAAATAAAGACTTTTTATAACTGTCAACTCCTACATATCTACAGTTAACTTTTGTGAATTTGCAGTGGTTGAAAAAGTACTATTCCTTGTTTCCCCTCGTCTGGGAGAATACTGGACTTCAACAAAGGTATAAAGTAGAGTAAGTGTCTTTGGCATCTGTCCTCCTCTCTCTTACAGTCTTCATTTCTGGGCTTACATCAGCCCATCTTTTGTTCCTTTTCTCACCCCCTGTATTCCCAGGGACATCATGGTATTCTTCTGTTTGCAGAGTTTCACCAGGACATGTTCCTCTTCACAGACCCAATCATCAGAGCTTTCCCCAATCTTTTTTCTTATGCCTCTTGGCTGACCATAGGTAATCCAAGAAATTGCTTATAAGTTACATTATTATTATTATTATTATTATTATTATTATTATTATTGAGACAGAGAGAGTGCGAGTGGAAAAGAGGGGCAGAGAGAGAGGGAGAGAGAGAATCTTAACCAGGATCCATGCCCAGTGCGGAGTCTGACACAGGGTTTAATGTCATGACCGTGAGATCATGACCTGAGCCAAAATCCAGTCAAATGCTCAACAGAAAGAGCCCCCCAGGCGCCCCAAGAAACTGCTTTGATTAACGAACTGGGACAATGTGATAACAATTCTAAGTGATGTTTCTGTAGATTAAGAAGGACTTTATTAATAAAATTCTATAGCATAAAAAGTGACTACAGTAGGAATTTCAAGGACAATTTAAAGGGTGCCGGAGGCAAGATGATATTTTCAGAAAGAACAGTCTTTCAGGATCTCCTACAACTTACTTGATAGGTCATGGTTTACTGGTCTATGCTCAGATTAGCCCTGGTTATGAGCTGCTAATAATGGGCTCAACTTGCATTTTCACAAACAGATTGTATTTCACCTTATCGATAATTCGAGGTGGAAATGTCCTATTTCAATCACCAGCACAAGAAACGTAGATTAACAACAGAACCCTTAGCCCTAACAGCTCAGGAGAAATGAGCACATTGACAGATTTTCCCTACACACTTGATTAGTTTGGTAGCGATTACAAAATTTGGTTATGAGGAACTGACAGAAAGCTAACTCCAACTGCACTCTTGGGGAGATAGTGAAATGTGTTGCCCTGACTTCTCTTCTTCAGGATGCAGACCTTGAAAGGAGAGGCATGCCTACCTGGAAGTACCTTTGCCCACTTCACGACTTGGATCATCTGTTTGCCTGCTAAGCGGTTTAGAGTGGAGAGTAGGTTTTCGGCTGTGTCTGGTTTTGAGTTGTCGTAGCCTGCATACACGATCTCAGGCTCGATGTTTTCAAGGATCGCAACAGGGGTAGGCGTGAGCGCTCGTGAGATTGTGGACAGCTGAGGAACCAGCGCTGAGTTGACCGAGGGCTCTTTTGCAGGAGCTATGTACGTTGTCCCCTCCTCGGGGCTCTGGGGGGGTGGGGGAGGGGGCGGGGGCTGCTGCTGTGACTGCTCCTCGTGAATACCTTTTAACTTGCCCAACTTCTTTGACTTTCGAGCTGTAAAAGAAATTGTAAATAATAACGGAAAATTTAAATTAGGATTGGGATACCTTACATGAGGTAAGTTACAATTAAACATTGACTTAGTTGACTACTTTTCTTTTAAAGATGTCTTGTCACAGTAACAGAAATAGAGCCTTCTCAGTGATTTTCTAATATCGGGCACAGTCCTAAATGTTTTATATTAATTAACCAATTTAACAATTTTATGAGTAGGCACCATTAAGTTTCTTATTTTATAATGAGGAAACAGGCCAGAAGGGTTAAGAAATAGGTAGGTCTAAGATCACACAGCTAACACATGATAGAGATGAGCGTTCAGAGGAAGGTAAAATTACTTCATATGCTAATAAGTTACATATGTCTCCATTAAATCTTAGATAAACCAGTAACTCCCGCCTATTTTCCACCAGGTTGCCAACAAGTGCTAGAATGGGTCTTATTCTAATGCAGTCTCTACTCCCTCTAATTAGCTTTGCTGGCCCCTTTACTAGTTCCTGTACTTCTCTACCACTTACTCTTCCTGTTCTGGTCCATGTGTCATCGCTGGCTTATGCGGTTATTTGGCATAAATTCTGCTAGCCCTAATCCCCAGTTATACTGTGAACCACTGAAACACAAAGACTGGGTATTCCTCCTCGTTTACAGCCCCCGTGGCACGCTGGTGAATGGTATACCTGGAGAAAGTGATTTATAGATTTCCACTGGATTAATGGGAGAGCAATCAACCCCAAAGCAAGGCAACAAGATGGAATAAATTAAATATCTAGGTGATTTCAAATTGGAGAGCTAACTACTAAGCTAACTACATGTATAGGAATTAATGCTGCAAAAAACCATGTTTAAATTACACCAACGCACACATATACAATATTTAAAAATCTGACCCACTCTATATTTTGAATACAAATCAACAATTCACATATTATATAATCTAACTAAAAAATATCATACTACGATATTAGAATCTCACTTCAGATTTTTAGGAGAACTTATTATGTACGAGTGACATTATGTTCTGATTTACCCAGAACAGTCCTGGTTTATGCTGGTTTTCCCAGCATGATTACCAATAATGCCCTGTTTATTCTTACAAGTGCCATATTTTGGACAATAAATATAATGTGGTCATTTTAATTAAAACCAAAGGATCAGTAAGTATTAATTTTAACAGAAATTGCTTTTCTTTCTCATTTTTCTCAAGGGCACTTAAAATAGACGAGAAATGAAAGAATGGGGAGATGTAAGGGAGACTGTTAGGTAGATGGGAGGTTGGGTTTTGGATGGCAGGTGTGTGGGGTCAATGGGTAGACAGATAACTGTTTGTTTGTTTTTTGAGACAAAGAGAGATAGGGAGGGGCAGGGGAGCAGGGGAGGGGCAGAGAGAGAGGGAGACACAGAATCTGCAGCAGGCTCCAGGCTCTGAGCTGTCAGCACAGAGCCTGACGTGGGACTCGAACTCACAGACCGTGAGATCATGACCTGAGCCGAAGTCGGATGCTTAACCGACTGAGCTACCCAGGTGCCCCTTGATGTATGACTTAAAGGATAAAAAGAAAAGAAAGCTTAGAAATGCCAAATTGAGCTTAGAGCTACAGTAATAACTTATTTGCAATTGTAAGGTTTTATTTTATTTTTATTATTTTTGAGAGAGAGACAGAGTGCGAGAGGGGCAGGGGCAGAGAGAGAGAGAGGGAGACACATAATCCAAAGCGGGCTCCAGGCTCCATGCTTTCAGCACAGAGCCTGACGCAGGGCTCAAACCCAAACTGTGAGATCATGACCTGAGCCAAAGTATGATGCTCAATTGACTGAGCCATCCTGTAAGGCGTGCCTGTAAGGTTTTCAATTTCACTGAAGAATTTCAAAACTCTACTTAGTTCAAACACGTGAGGGACTTCTAGCATACATGTTTAATGTAGAGTACAAATATGCCACACTAATTAGCTTGATTTTAGAAATAACCATTCATGATTACAATCATGGCCATTAATCTTTACCACATTCATCCCAGAAACACTTACCAATTTAGATGAACGACAAGCCACTGGCCAACAATAGATCTACCTGCCACACATCTATTAAATACTGGAACTGGGCTTAAAAGATAGAATTCCTATATTTTAAGGAGTTTTAAAATTAGCAAAACAATTTTAAAGCAGTCATTTCAAATCGTTTCATTTCTTTACAGACTACCTCCATCAATAAAAGATTTCTGGCAGAAAAAATCTGATGTTTGGAATTGTTTTAATGAAAAGCAAACGTATCATATTCACATGTGCTAATGGGAAGCTGTCGACAAGTACTGCACAGTAGTGCTAAACTTACGGTATGTAACTAAGATGCTTCTGACAAACAAATGAGTGAGCTACCAACCAAGAAAAAAAATCAGCAAAGTGCCTCATCGATAGCATACTGATTATTTGGGGAATTAGATACTTGGGAACTGCCTGGGTCACATAAACTTTTCTCTAAGCCTCAAGGAGAAATGGAGACGATAAGGCTCCCCTCTCCTATGTCACAGAGGGCTAAATGGATAAGAAAAATAAAAACATGTTGAAAGTTACTGCTGACACCTGAAGTAATATTTCAGTGTTACTCCCATTCTTTCCATAATTCTTCAAATAGTAAAAATATTCCAGTTCATTAAAATGTCCTCCTTCTTGGGGCGCCTGGGTGGCGCAGTCGGTTAAGCGTCCGACTTCAGCCAGGTCACGATCTCGCGGTCCGTGAGTTCGAGCCCCGCGTCAGGCTCTGGGCTGATGGCTCGGAGCCTGGAGCCTGTTTCCAATTCTGTGTCTCCCTCTCTCTCTGCCCCTCCCCCGTTCATGCTTTGTCTCTCTCTGTCCCAAAAATAAATAAACGTTGAAAAAAAAATTAAAAAAATAAAATAAAATGTCCTCCTTCTTTATAAGACTATATCTGATGATAACTGTAATTTGATTGACTAGCAACAGCCAAGGGTTATAGTTTCAAATTTTATTAAAAGTGATATTTGCTTGCAAATTAATTGTAAAAATCATATTTCTTTTTGGCCTTAGGTCTATACTGCTGTGTTTATTCTCATGGCTGACTTAAGGTCAATGCTATAAAATATCATGAACATTTTCTCTAGCACTTATCCACAAGGCTATGGCTTGTAGCATAACCTATTGAAGAGATCATTAACATTATGTTTGGTATTTCAGTTACACTTAACTTTAGCCTATGATTTTGGGAATATATGTGGGACACGCTTGGAACTGAGTAATAATCTATATTTATTTAAACAGCTCAAGGTAATAAATATCTTCAGTGTGTAGATTTTGCAACCATGTGTATCCATCCAATATCTTTTCTAAAAGCACGGGAGATACATAATTAGTTATATTACTCGAAGTAGCCTTTCTAAAGTGTTTGGAAAGTTTATGCTGCTCTTCTAATACGTGTTATATTCTAAAATGAAAGTCCCTAAAAGTTGGTAATAGTGTCTTACACATTCCTAAAACATCCTTTCCATTATGCTTATGGGTACTTAATAAATGCTGAATTTAATTCAAATTCACATTTTGAGAAACTTTAATAAATTATTATACTCTATTAATGGAGTTATGCTATATGGTTTCCCTTCTAATCCTTCTTTCTTTATCTAATTTGCATTATTTTTATACTTTAAGATTAGCCACAGCTTCAAATCCAAGTGTATAATTAAGATGTTTGCTAATTACACAGGAAAATCTTTTGCCAAAGATCCTTAATAAGCATGTTTCCATTATCCAAAGCATCAGTGAACATAAATTGGTTGGGGGTCTTAGCACTGCCTACAAACCACCTTACTAAATTAACATGGAGTTAATGGGCATTGGGCTTGGGGACCCATGCTCCAAGGTGGCCACAGCCACACTTCATTTCTTAAGTGCCAGCAACAGCTGTGTGTGTGTGTGGGGGGGGGAAGGGTGCACGGAGGGGTACATTAATGTGAATTTAAACATGTCCCAGTCCCACTTGGACCTAAAGGAGTTTCACTCATTCTTAAACAGTTTTTTTTTTTTTTTTTTTTCAACGTTTATTTATTTTTGGGACAGAGAGAGACAGAGCATGAACGGGGGAGGGGCAGAGAGAGAGGGAGACACAGAATCGGAAACAGGCTCCAGGCTCCGAGCCATCAGCCCAGAGCCTGACGCGGGGCTCGAACTCACGGACCGCGAGATCGTGACCTGGCTGAAGTCGGACGCTTAACCGACTGCGCCACCCAGGCGCCCCCACTCATTCTATGTCGATGTTACAATAACTAGTATGTGCTTCCTGGCTGCCCTCAGCTGCCAAGTCCTTAATTACCAGCAACATCTGGGCAGCTACTTTTTCCCGGCACTGCTGGAGGCCAGAACTCTACAGGCTCTCCACGATTGTTCCCCACCCCCCCCACCACCACCCCAGGAGCTGTGCAGTGGGGAGGCCCTGCTTCCTATCTTGACCAATATGTAGAACAGCAAGCAGGGCGCATCTGGTGGAACCTTATGAAAAGTGTGAAGAATTCCCATTGAGATCTCACGATTCACAAAGGCCTTGAGACATGGCATGGCAGGTCTTCCTTTGTGGTTTACTCTATGTCCCAAGGTGGACAGGACCTGTAACATAGTTTTTGACAAACTACTGGTGTGGAAGAATGATGGCTGGATAGGAATGATTTCATTTTTGCATCTCACAGTAAGATGGTGGGATGGGACTCTCCCATGGTTCATGTTACTTTCATCGTGATCTTTCTCAAGTATGTTCAATTAGAGATATTTTAGTTCAAGAAATGGGTAATTAGGACAGCCTTCCCCCTGCCCCTTCTGGGGTAGAATAAAAGACTAGTATGAGATTTTTTCAATCATGACATTTCACTGGAGAAATTTAAAGTGAGAATTCTGTCATCTTAGAAATGTCTTGAAGTTTTAGGTCTTGGCAGTAAACATTAGAGAGAATAGACTGAGGTTATACAAAACCATGGATTTTCTGTTCACGGGCCAAATATAATTTCTGGTTTGAAGCCACAGGACAGTAACAGTACCCACCCATTCCTCTCTCTTCTCTCTTGCCACCCTCGCCTTGCTCCCGTTTGCCCTATCCTCCTCATCCTCTTTGTTTGCGTGGCTTCTCTTTGCTTTCCTACTGCCAGAGAAGACATGCTCAGAGAGTTAGGGGGACAGAGAGTATTTCTGTGTCATAGAACCAAAGGAAGGAATGTCACCATTCTATAGGTTTAATAGTTTTGCAGCAAAACCTCTCTAACTGGTACTAACAGGAAAAAGAACACATATTGTTCCCAAGGCAGTACATACTAATGGGAGTGGGGCGACCATCCAGGGGCAATGTGCCTACACTGCTTTAGGAATAAATGATTAGCTTCTCAATGGATAATAAAAAAGTGCATTTCAACTGTTTATAAATACTCCTTGAGTGGTTAAAGAACTTGAAGACAGTGTTTTAAAAAGTATCTCTGAATAGTCTCATGTTAATGTACAAAATTTAATAAATTAACAGGCATTATCAATGTTATTAGCATAGAAACACATGCTAAGACAAACTGAAACCTAACTTTGACCACATTAAAAGACTTTCCACATTACACAGGCCCGCAGATGATAACTATATGAGGTGATGTATTATGCGAATTAGCTTGTGGTAATCATTATACATGCACATTATATCACAATACCATGTAGTACACCTTAAATATATATAATCTTTTATTTGTTAATCATAACCTCAATAAACCTGAGGAAAAAAGACATTCTGAATGAGTGGATCTCCATATGTTTAATTTTAATATGTGCACAGGGTATCTATAGACATCTTTGTATCTTTAATAAATATAATTTTGTGGCTACTGTAGAATATATTTATTCACTACTTAGCAGGTAACCAATATCCACCCACTGTGTAGAGGTATGCTGTTTTTGTGAGCAGTGCAATGTTGAGTAACAAGATCTGAGCCTAGACAAGAGATAACAATCTTGGGGACGTTCTATCAATACCTAAGAAAGTAATTAGGTCTATGAAGCGGGCAACGATAAGTTTGGGGTCGGTGGTACTGACAATATATTTGGAGAGTCAGACAATGGCAGGGAGAAGTTGTTGTATCTTTCTACGGGAGGTCACAATTTACAATACCCCTCTGCCATTAATTCCCACCATGTCCTGGTTTGCTTCTAGTGTGATTCATGTTTTACGGAAGACCCATGTGGACCAGGCCACCTTCCTGTGTTGGGAATCCACCCAAATTTAAGCACAACTGACTTCCCCTCAAAGAGGGGAGTCCCTCAGACCAGAAGCCAAATCTCAGAAGAGAGACTCAGGGGAATCCGACCGAGGCAGTCAGAAGAGGGGTCCACTAATTGTGCAGAGAGGGTAACAAGGTTCTGAAGACAACCCCCCAATGACGTATTCTGACACTTTCCCTGCCAGAGGTACAAAGTCAGAAAGGTGCAAAGTCAGAAAGGTGCAAAGTACCTCCCTACGAGGTACTTCTGGGGGCTAGATAGACAGCCAGACTTATGAAGGTGAAGCAGCATGTCTTCGAGGTCTGGCCAGGTTGAGACTACTTTAAATCAAGCAAGAATCTTACAAGAGGAAACAATGTCAGAGAAATGGCCTCTTGGTGGTAGGTTTGTATTAAAGCAAGAGATTGCCATAGGATTGAGTGGCAGGGCTGAGCATAAATCGTAGGTCCAAAGCTCTCTGTGGCACGACTTCTTTTCTTTTTTAAGTTTATTTATTTATTTAGAGAGAGACAGAGACAGTATGAGAATGGGAAGGGCAGACAGACAGGGAGAGAGAGAATCCCAGGCAGGCTCTGCACTGTTAGCACAGAACCTGACATGGGGCTCGAACCTGCGAACTGTGAGATCATGACCTGAGCCGAAACGGACAGTCAGACGCTTAACCATGCCCGTGGCACCCCTGGGGCCCTACTCCCGCAGAACTGTAAGCAGTGGTGGGGCAGGGAAGTAGCCGGCACCTCAAGGCCAGCTGGGGTGGACCGTGGGCTGGTTACATGGAACACCTTCTACCTGCACCTTGCCATTTATGTGCTGATACATACCCCAAGGAAGTCTCAGGGGGAACAACAAAATGACAAATCTTTTACCCACAAAGCCCTGGACAAAAAATGCTTAGTGAAGAGGAAAAAAAAAAGTGGGAAAAGACTGGGATTGACTTATTCTACAGTAGAGGGTGAGGAGGGACGTGAAAGACGAAATAGCAATTTCAGAAACTTAACAAGGCACGTGGCAAACCCTGGTGAGGATCTGCTTTCTATCCCCATTGAAGTTAAGATAAGATATAAAGGGTTTAAAGGGCAGAAGAAGGGATTGAGATTAGATATCAGGAGAATTTCCTTCAAGTGTTCTGGAATGCATTATGGAGAGAGCCTGGAATGAATTACCAGCAAGAGCATGTAATATTATTTTCTAAAAACTCTAAAGTAATAGGTAGACAGGCATCCTGCTTGCCTGAGTGCAGTTCTGTCCAAAGGTAGAAAAACGTGATTCAATGAGTTACTGAGATCCAGTGGCCCCACAATGGAAGAAAATCAGACCTCCACTGTACGTTCCGGCCTTTCATTTGTCTGAAAGGAACTTCTCTGGTTCATATTTGTTTGAGAAACAGGAATAAATCCCTTACCCCTATAAATGTGGTAAGAAATAAATTTAGAAGTATTTTTCCAAAATAAGCTCAAAAGACAAATACTGCGATGTCAGAATGCATGCCTGGAAGAAGGTCCAGCACCATGGAAAAAAACACGTCAAGTCCTCTATGCTCTCTTCCACCCTATCCCCCAGCAGTCACACCTTGTTTGTTAGAAACAGTTTCACCACTATAAGCTACAGGACTGTTTGCTTTAGTTCTGTGTTTAAAATGGGCTCTTTGGTTTTCTTCTAATCCTGAGACTATGTAATTTTCTTAGTGGGGAAAAAGCAATAGTAAAGAGCTACCATTGATTGGGGATCTGTATGTTAAGTGCTAGGACACCATCTTTTAAAAATATCTCATTTAATCCTCCTAAGGGCCTTGTGGGGTAGGTACTATTGTCATCCCCATCGTACAGGGGGGTGCAGTGGTTTGCAGGGGGTCACAAGGATGGCACTTGTGACTGTGGCAGAGTCAGCAGGTGGTGGGCTACTGTAATGACATGGAAAAACAGAAGAGAGAAACCCCATTACGTTTGCAGATGACATCAAACCAAGAGGCCAAAGGGGTGTGAAAAAGGGCCAAGCCCTCAAATGACTTAAATTTTTGGCAAGGTTACCATTAGGTTACCTGTACTGAAGAGATTATTAATCTCTTTAACAGGAGGCATATAACAGCCTGTACCAATCCACAAGATATTTTCTCTCCTAATTCCTTGGGCAGAACAGTCAACGTCTGTGGACTCAGGGGCTGCTCTTGTAGCAGGCAACCCAGGCTTTATGCTTTTGCTCCATGTGAAGACACCGTAATCCTGATGGAAGGAGATACCAAGAGGCAGAATTCAAACTGGTCTGTATGAAAAATAGAATTCATGGGGGAAGAACCTACTACTTCTGATTAAAAATAAAGTTCCTAAGTTCCATTGCACCTGAGAGTTGAGTTCTTTGCACAAATAGATATTTGAAATCAAATGAACATTCTTAAGAAAATACACATTATTTATCTGCTTTGTAAATTCGCATTCTTTAGGAATAACTATGCCATGCTCAAGATTGATACAACTGTATACGCAAAACAAAACATAAATAAGCAAAAAAAAAAAAAAGTAGAGAAAACCTCCATCTAGTTTTATAACATACTTAAAATAAGAAAAACAGAGCCATGATAGCTGTGGACACCAAGCAAAAGTTCCCTCCCTCAGTTAAAAAGTTAATTCTTTAACAGCTGCAAGGGTTGCCTTCTTGGCACATGTTCGAGCACAGAATTTATTACACAAAGCATGATCTCATTGGGTATGCAAGGTAAATAGTCTCATTAAGGATGTTTTATGAAGAAACATTACTGTTCTAACAAGGTCAAAGGGTGAATAAGGTATGAGAAAGAGGCAGAAGGCAGTGACCTGGAAACAGACTACAGTGCACAGCTTAATTTACTGTGCATTCCTGAGCCCCAGCACGATCCTCCATAGGCTCAGGCCAAAAAGAACTGGTCAGATGCTAGAACACATGCTGGGCAGAAAACCCATAGAAAGGGCCCCATGCACACCTCCTCAAACCAGCAAGTCTGCTAAATAGGATCTACCTTAAGCAGTTGTATGTATGTATTTATAAAAGTTTATCCAATAGATATACTAGGAGGTTATTTACCCTAGGTTAATGGCATTTTTCTTTATAATATTTTCAGCAAAACATTCTGTAAATAAGCTCTCAGAGAACATTTAAAATATAATGCTTTAACATTTGCCTGAGTGTCACATTTAGGCAGGTTTCAATTATTCCGTTTTTCCCTCTTAGCATCTGCTCTCACTTCACTGCAATGGCTTCTTCGTCTTGGACCCTTTAATTGTACCCAGTGACCTTACGGCTTGCAAGTATTCGAGAATTCTAATGCAACGAGGGAAGATGCCTAAATTCAATTTCAGATTTTTTTATGACTACTATTTGTGTACCTGAGAATTAAAAACTATGGAGTGGAATGGAAAAATATGCAGACTAAGAGAATAGTTTTATCTCCAATACCAGTTTTTTTCAAAATATTTTATCCTTAGCTCAATACTCTTTCTGTAAAAGAATTACTTAGAGCCACATCATTATAGTTTTAATTATCTTTTATGGACTATTACTTAACAGCATATTTTATATAAAATTGTCTCAATTTTAAGCAAATTATAAGTAACACTTTACATTATTTACATGAAAAGTAAACTGACTAGGTTCTAGTCGAGACTACCAATGTTGAGATTATAATTGAATGATTAAAAATTATTAAAACTTAGCAGGAGAAAGAATTGAACTAGATAACAAAACACAGAATAATAATACCATGAATTGATATAGACACGTACTTTTCACAACTGGCATAACACAGAAAACATTCTGTATTTCTGACTACTATTAGTCTAGTGTTTTAACATTTTAAAAATGCAAGACAAAGAAGCCAAGCAGAATTAAAAAATATATATTCATATTAGAAGCTAAGTAATAAGTACATGTTAATGAGTTAACAGGATGCCACTCAAGTTGAGGGGGGGCAATTAAATAGGCCTGAGGGAAGAGAGAATGTCAATGTTTGTATCTTTTATGCATTTTAAATAAATATTACTCTACATTTTATTCCACTGACATTATCAGAATAAGTCTAAATTAGGAATTAATAGTAGCCAATGATGCATGTACTTGAAAAAAAATTATTTTTCTAGGCTGGGATCTCTTCAGGATACAGGCTGAATTGGTCTGGAAACTCCCAGATAAAGCAGAGCCAAACCAAATGGCCTTTTTTGAATAAGTGATTCTCTTACATTTGCTTCTCATGGTTTCATTCCAACTTTTCTCTGCACACAGAGTTAGTACTAAAACATTTTGAGGCGCTCTGATGATGTCTTGTGTTGGCAGGTCTCAGGTCCCTGCTGAGGACGAGGCCTTCTCAGCTGCCTGGTGGTGAGCAGAGCCATGCCAGGGTGGGGGCAGACACACATGCCTGACCTCGCAGCTCTGTTTAGAAGATGAACGGCTATTTTTTCATCTGGTATTCTGCCACAGTGTAAATTCCAGAGCTTTGGTGACTCTCTCAAAACCTAATTCAGCACGGCAGGCTGGACAAAAAGAGTCTTTAAAAGAATATGCTTTCCACTTAAGTTTCAAAAATATTATTCAAATGTACATCACTTAGCTACACTAAAAGCAAAAGGTCCAAGAAAGCATTTAAGAAAGTTGTTAATAAATATGATGCTAACTCATCAAAAAGAAACTTTTAGGAGAAGTAAATATTAGATCCCTTTTTATATTGAGTGATTCCTTATAATCTATTTTGCCTTCACAGAGGAGAAAGAACAGTAGATTTAGATGAAAACAAGTCAGCCCATCTCTGCCAGAGCTAGAAGATGAGCTGCCCTGAGGAGGTCTTCTGGAGACGATTTAAGTAGTTCCGGAAGGATAATTGGGCCATTCTGGAAGTTTTCCTTTTGTGCTGTAATTCATATTTATGCCACTGTTAGTAATTTTTAAAGTAATGTCACATTTACAATAAGGATATTAAACAAAAACACTTAGGGTTTCTTCTCACAAATTGCCTACCATTTTCCTATCGGTATTCTGCTTATGTTCCAAAGATAGGTTTCCCTTCATTTAAAACATAGTCTGCTAGCATGTTGTGATTTTTAACACTTCTATATGTAACTGGGAAGAATTCATGGTGTCTTTGATGATAAATTTCATTGATGGCTTTGCTGATGTTAGAACAAGTCTCTTCTAGTGTAATGGGGTAGCCCATGGCTGTCACCCCAGAGCAGAGGTCTTTGCTAGGAGTCAGTTCCTCATTGCTGATTTGGGTTAGGGCCAATTTCATGCTAAGATTTTCAAACAGACAATGTGGTTCTAAGTTACACACCATGTAAAACACAATTTTTAGTGTCCATAATAATTTTTAACTTCCATAACTGAATGGGGATGATACAAGCCTATAACCTTCCCTGCAAAGAATTTGTATTCTTTAATAGCAATTTCTTTGGGCCCAGAGTTAGGATTAGAAATTCTTTTCAATTTGAGAGACAGTGTGTATGAGAGAGAGCCCACACGCAAGGGGGGAGGAATGGGGGGGTGATAGAAGAGAAGAGAAGAGAAGAGAGGAGAGGAGAGGAGAGGAGAGGAGAGGAGAGGAGAGGAGAGGAGAAGAGAGAAGAGAGAGAATATGAATCCTAAGTAGGCTCCACGCTCAGCACAGAGCCCAACACAGGGCTTGACCTCATGACCCCGGGATCATGACATGAGCCGAAATCAAGAGTCAGACGCTCAACCAACTGAGCTACCCAGGCAACCCTAGAAATTCTTTTTTAGATTCAACAGGGGGTTCCTGGGTGGCTCAGTCAGTGGCTAAGCATCCGACTTCACCTGAGGTCATGATCTCACAGTTTGTCGGTTCGAGCTCCACATCAGGCTCTCTGCTGACAGCTCAGAGCCCGGAGCCTATTTTGGATTCTGTGTCTCCGTCTCTCTCTGCTCTCCCCCCACTCATGCTCTGTCTCTCTCTGTCAAAAATACATAAACATTAAAAAAAAAATTTAGATTCAACTATTCTCCCTTTACAGACATGATCACAGAGAATAAAAGATCATGAGATATGCCCAGAATAATGATACACTCTACATTCATTTGTTTGGTTTCTGTATTCTCATGCTCAGAACTTGTCTAAGCATTTTATTGCACAGCAATAAAGGAGGAAAAAAGGGAAGATAAATAAATGAATGCTTTGCTGACATTCAAAAACTGGTTATATGTCTTAACGTGAGGACTACAGTTGCCATTCTCTAACAAAGCTGTTAAGGGAAATAGAGAGTATGTTAGGTTTCACCCCAAGCCCCAATGAGCTAGGCTAGTCTATCCAGAAAATAACTGCAGCCAGGGGCTCAATGAAGCCTTGGTATGATAACAAAGGCAGGTCAGGTGCCCTCCAAGAAGCAGCAAGCCAAGTACAGTAGGAGAGGGCAGGCAGCCCTGCCACTTCTGACCCTGAGAAAGTCTAATGAGAGATGAAAAAGGGAAAAGCCAAAAATAAGTGTTTTACCTCTTTAACTTCATAGAAGAACAAGACTAGAGACAGGATCCAGGAAAGAGGTACTCTCCATCCCTAATCTTAGGGTCCAATTTGTACTGCTGAGTTTGACACATCAGCATGATTTCCTTTCTGTGGATGCAATCATGGGAAATGATTCTGCCCTTGACCCTGACACATCCTTGGGGAAGGGGTAGGGATGCAGAGAAAAGCTGTGATCTTCTCCTGCCACAGATGGACTCCCGACGATTCAACGTTGGATATCTATATTGTGAGCACTCTAACAGAGTTATAGCCTTCTAGAACAAGAAGGAACATCACAAATCAGCCAGTTTAATCTCCTCATTTTAAGTCAGATGAAATAAAGTTCCAGGAAGATGAATTCACTGAGATTCCAACTGGTAAAGGGGACTTCTATACATGGCCTCATCATTTCAAGTACAGTAGCCTGTTGGTAGGGTCAGCCATAAGGATTTTTACAGAGGAGGGGCTCAGGGAAACCCGTGAAAACACATTTGCTCAGCAAGACATTTACCTGTATTTATTTATTATGAAAAACATTTGATGAATATTATGAGGGAGAAGCTAACGACCTCTCCCCAGGACATTTGATAACTATTTTAATATCTGCCAATAAACACAAAGCCATCCAGATAGAATTCCAGCTTTCTTAAAAATAGCTTCTTAGGGATTATGATGAGAAGTGGTCAAAGTTGGATAACAAAGTTACCCATGACCCTTGGTGGCAAGCTGGTTAGCAGACCAACGATGTTTGCAACTTACAATGATTGTAAGTTGTCTTATCTGTGTGGAAGGACATCTGTGTTGGTAATGACATCCCAGAGGCTATGCCTTGATAAATGATCCAAATAACTGCCACGTATCCTTCTAATTATAAATTTCAACAAGACACTGAATAACTGCTGTAGACCTATCAAAGTCCTGTGATTTGAACTCAATTTTTATAATACATGGGATGCCAGTCATGAGCTGAAGCTCCTGAAGGCAGGTATCTGCATAAACATGTAGTTTTCCTGAGTTCCAGGAAGCATTTGGAGAAATAGCTCTTATGTGCCTATAAATGCCCTCCCATTTTTGCCTCCATGGAACAACTACATGGCATAAACTATGATCTCAATTTTTGGTAATAGTTCATATGCATCAGTTTGGTCAAGGAATCACTTACATGGATTATTTCTAATATTTTCAAGTTTTTAATCTTTTATTTTCAGGGAAGCACTATCAACCAGTGAAAAGACATATAGTATATTACAAAAAAAGTAGAGAAAAGAGACCAGAAATTTTGGAAAGAAACTCTGTAAGATATATTATTCAGCTACTTGGATGACTGATTGTCCATAAATATTTTAGTTTATTTCCCAAAGTGTAAATAACTATTAAAAGATATGTAATTTTTAAAGCTTAGTAAAAGTAACAATATAGTTAAGGAGTTCAACTAATAAAGGATCCAAAAAAAGTGCAGAGAAGCAGATATTATGAAAACGAGGATTGTCCTACCACTTTCACTGTGGTCTGTGCACGGTCTTCCTTAGAATCACCTGCTTATTTCAAGAAGCAGAATCTTGGCCCACCCCAGATCCACATGTCAGAATATCTACAGGTGGGGGCTGAGAGTCTCCATTTTTTAGAAACTCCCATGTAGATTTTTTCTACATTCTGAAATTGAGAACTACCAACCTAAAGGTTCTGAATGAGATTCCAGGAAGAGGAAACAGAGTATCTGGGAAAAAGTGCTTTAAAAGAAAGGCAAGTAAGAAGGGAAGGAGGGATACACAGAAATTAAAAACAGGGTCTACATGAAGATTTCTCAATCGTATCACCATTGACATTTGGGGCCACAAAACTATTTGTTGTTGGGTTCTGTCCTATGCAACGTAGAGGCCTATGCAATTTAGCGGGATCTCTGGCCCTCTACTCCCCTAAAGGCCAGTAGCACACTCTCACTCTAAGTTGTGGCAACCAAAAGTATTTCCAGACTTGGCCAAATATCCCTCCAAGGGATATAATTGCTGCTGATTGAGAACCACTGGTCTATGCTACGGAAGTTGATAAAAACAGGAACAGTAAGCTAGAAAGATAATTAAATTCCTAGACTATATAAAAACAAGCAAATGAGAACTGAAGTAAGCAGCATGCTAATTTATGATGCTCCTAAAGTTAGTTTCCTTGATAGCAAAAGTCACAAACTGGAAAGTAAGCTAAGTAAAATTAAAAAAAACAACAACAAAAAAAAACCCCTTCATTTTCATCATTCAGAATGTGGCATATTTCACAAAAAAATTGTATTTCTGATATCTCAAAAAGAAATCTTAAATTCTGGCAAGATCTGCCTGTTTTCTCCCATGGCAACAAATGTCTGGAGCTGAGAGCTGGCCATGCCCTTTCAGATGAAGCACTGAAGGTTTTCCCCTGCTCTCTACAGATAGGTGAATTCTATACAGAATTCCTTATTTGTGTCACCGGTGTTGTAAAGGATTGGAACCTATCCATACATTTAAAACTTACGTTTAGTTTTCTGGAAATCCAAGTCTTATTACCAGTGCCACACCACAAACATATTTTATGAGCAACATGGGCACAACATACGGTGCACTAGAGAAGTTCCTGCAGCTTAGTGTAATCACAGCATCAGGTTTACAATTTAAAAGGCATGGCCAAGTGCCCTACCACGCCCAAAGGGTGTGTGTACTGACTGACAAGTGCATATCCTGTAGGTTATTACACTCATAAAAAAAAATGAGTAATGACTGACTGACTTCAACATTCTCACATTAAAATTCAAGCTGGGCTTTATACAATAGGCTTCCTTACTAACTATCCATTAAAATAATATCTGTTCCTGTAATGAAACAAAGCATAATCTTCCTTCAGCTGTGTTGCTGGCACTGCTCCCCATGGTCAACATCCTGCTGACACCACCTGGAGGGAAAAAGGTGCACACCCCTAGGTTTATAGCCTGTTTCTCATCTTCGGAAGTTGCACCTTTTCCCCATCCCATGAATGCTAGCCCTGCGCCCAGCCAAATTAAGTGTGCAATTAAACCTGACTACTGTGTGAAGGAATTTCCAGGTATAACCTGCCCAGAGTTACTTCAATCATGAGTGTGGTTTCATGCTGTTCAGTTAGGTAGGCACACATTTTCCTAATGGGTGGAGGCCTCACAGATACTGTCTGATAACATTCTCCTTCTTCAGCTTGTAGGTTTCTCTATTTCCCAGAAACGGAGCCAGAATACCGTCTTCATGTTTATGGTCATGAACACAGCATTGCTTATTTCTGCTTTACTCAACTGGCCATCCAAACATGGGCTGAGCGTTTGTTTCTGTCAATCTTGGTGAAGTTCTTGGGAAGATAGGTCCCTCTCTCACCTGAAATCAGTACATATACCTGACTTTGACCTTGGGTTACAAATGTTCTGGAAACCATGATTCCACTGATGTAGCTCATGATCCCTGGGATTTAGGATCTCACTAAGCTGCTCAACTAAATCTTCATCTTAACCTATTCATCTCAGGTTTCCCTCACTCCTGTGTTTCCTTTCCATTATCTCTTGGCTTTGTCTTTTCAGATTTATTTTGGGGGCTCATTTCTCTAGCCCTTTCACTCCAGGTCAACTCAAACTAGCCTCTCTTGACCTTAAACTTAAACTTCACTACAAATTACCAGACCAGGGCTAGAATTTCCACCTTAATAGCTACAAGAGCTATCCCAAGATGGCCATTCTCTCATGTTGGGGACAAAAACTGTGGTTAAATAAGCATAATTTGGAAGTTCAAAAATCACATAAAATTCCTCATCAGTAAATGAAGACATACACAAAAACTTTTTTGCAATATGTTATCATTTAAGAAGTTGCCAAATTATACTATATAAGTCAACATTATGATCAAGACTTATATGTTTTTTTTGGAAACTGCACCTTCTTGGTAAAGGGATGGAAACAACAATATTTATAGAAATTTCTTAAAATATCATCCTTGGAATCTTTGTTATGGGACTGTTTACAAAATGAAGCCTACTGTGCCTTTAATAACTATATAACCAAACTTACAATTTCTTGCTAAAGTCAGCTTAGCTATGTATGTGCAAGGTTTAACTGCATGCTCATTCACTCGTTTATTCAGTAAGCATTTATTAAACACTAACCAACTTGTTCCAAGTGCTCTAGATACGAAGACAAAGGGACAACTTTGCTCCTAAGAAATTCTTGACTAATTGGCATGAAATACCTATAAACAAATAATTGTAATAAAAACTGATAAATGCTACAATAGGGGCTTTGGAAGCACAGAGGAGGTACTAATTAACTTCATCTAAGGAAGTAATAAAAAACTCTATACAAGAAGTCTTAATAAAATACATACATATATAATATCTGGAACAGCCTAAAAGGGAGTGAAAGTTCTTTCCAACTGTGTAAAAGATTGATCTGTGAGGGCTGCACTTAATGTGGAGGTGATGCAGTGTTTGAAGCAGGCCTGGGGTGGGTGATGGAGACTAATTAGCATACGGAAGGAATATGTAGGCCATTTAAGAATTGTGTGGACAAAGGTACAACCAGAAAGTTGTGAGCAAGAAATCAGAGTGGCTTCATGGAAAGAAGTGGTGCCAGGGGGTAAGGGGAGAGGGGAATGAGCTGGGTGAGTATGTAGAGGGCCCAAGTCAGGAAGCAATCCAGAAATCCCAAAGCAGCAGTGTGTTTTGATGGGTATAGGTTGTTAATAGTGTGATGGCAAAATAATGGTCCTCCAAAGACATTTACCACCTAATGCCCAGAACACGTGAATGTGTTATCTTATAGGGCAGAAGAGACCCTACAGATTGAAATACATTAAGGTAGGAGAGATGCCTTTAATCTGGCTTTGAAGATGGAAGAGAGTCATGAGCCAAGGAATATGGGCAGACTCTAGAAGCTGAAAAAGGCAAGGAAATGGATTTCCTCCTTGAGCCTCTACAAAGGAACAAAGCCTGCTGACATATTCTTTTAGCTCAGTGAGACCCATTTTGGATTTCTGACCTCTAGAACTATACGGCAACAAATTTGTGTTGTTTTCAGTTTGTGGTACTTTGTTATAGCACTGATGGGAAACGTGTACACATAGGAATACAGGTGGTTTTCTTGGCCTTCCTATGTCTACTGCAAATGAGAGGACTTTGCTGTGCCTGACCAAGTGTGCTGTCACTCAAACCACTGAGACTGACTGGCAGGAACTTCTCTGTAGCGCAGGACCAGAGGGAGCTGTGGGCGGGAGAAGTCACTGGCGGTGTGGAGGGCACACTGGAGCAGCTGGAAGGACTAGTTACACAGGGTAGAGCCTAGGAGTGGCACAGAACCTTTCAAGGGGCAGGGTAAGCAGGTAGAGGCGAAAGGGGTGTATGTGAGTTGAAAACAAACCAAGCCTTGTGTTCGCTGTGTTATGTTCAGTCACGGGATCCTATTTATTTTGAATTTCAAATAACCTAAGGGGAGGCTTCAGATTCTGTTTATTAAAGAAGAAAATGAGTCAAACATTTTGAAAAAAACTGACCTACTAGATACGAAAGCTTGTTGGGAATGGGGCAGTTAGTGAACCTTAGAGTAAATAAATCAAATACAGCTAAGTCTTTTAAGTTTTATTTTGAATCGGTCTTAGACTCTGCAGTATTTTAATCAAATCTCTTATATAATATTTAAAGCCTGATAAGGATTTTTGTTTAATCACGAAACAACTGGAAAGCCAACAATATGTCACCACTAATATTATCTGAAAAGAGTTTAATGATGTGACCAAACCATCTCTACTGGGAAAGAATGGAGAAGTGGGTCAAGATGTCCTTTGCTCTGAAGAACAGTGTGGAGAACAGACCCACTTGAGGTCTTGGACAACACTACATACACAAACATCTGACCCACTGACTACCAGCTTGAGGGGACAGCCACAGTGCTGGCATGGGGGCACTCTAAGTGGGGGGAGGAGATATAACCTAGCTCCTTTTCTCTCTCCTCAGTGGGGGCAAATGTCTACACATGTCCAGGGTATGAGGTAGGAGCAAATGAACAAACGTGAGGTGACACCTAAGATGGCATTTCTAAATCTGTTTCTTCTCTCGTAAAAAATCACAAACCTTTCCATGGACTCTCTCACCCCCCAGTTTCCTTCCTGAGATTATTCTCAGCCTTCTCATCTCTTTCCTCACTCTTGGCTCCGCAGAAGAGAGCTGTATGGTCACTGTTTCAGACTTTTCCTCTCTGACGATAAGAAACCTTCCTTCATCTTTGCATTCTGAACACTCTGCCCCAAATATTTGTAGCATTTAAATGTAAAATTTAAAAAGTTATTGCTTAGAAAAGCACAAACCAATAAAGTCAGTGGACTAAAAGCGAACATGGACCTTTGAAGGGCTGTTAGAGTTGACAAGGAAAATACAAATATATATTAACTTCAAATATCATTTTTAAAATTTTTTTTCCACGTTTTATTTATTTTTGGGACAGAGAGAGACAGAGCATGAACAGGGGAGGGGCAGAGAGAGAGGGAGACACAGAATCGGAAACAGGCTCCAGGCTCTGAGCCATGAGCCCAGAGCCCGACGCGGGGCTCGAACTCACGGACCGTGAGATCGTGACCTGGCTGAAGTCGGACGCTTAACCGACTGCGCCACCCAGGCGCCCCCAAATATCATTTTTAGGGCACCTCTCCTGATAAAGAAATATTTTCCAAATGCTGATTAGTGATTTACTTAAAAAGAGAAAAGTAATGCTAAGTAGAAAAAAATAAATAAAACAATGGTGCTTTAAAAAAAAAAACAATGAGGGTGGGCGACTGGGTGGCTCAGACAGTTAAGCCTCCGACTTTGGCTCAGGTCATTATCTCATGGTTTATGGGTTCAAGCCCCACATTGGGCTCTGTGCTGACGCCTCAGAGCCTGGAGCCTGCTTCGGATTTCGTGTCTCCCTCTCTCTCTCTGCCTCTCCTCTGTTCATGTTCTTTCTCTCAAAAATAAACATTAAAAAAAAAAAAAAGAGGAGCGCCCGGGTGGCTCAGTTGGTTAAGGGTCTGACTCTTGACTTCAGCTCAGTTCATAATTTCCCACTTGTGGGTTTGAGCCCCACATTAGGATCTGCACTGACAGGGCTGACAGTACAGAGCCTGCTTGGGACTCTCAACTACTCCTCTCTCTCTGCCCCTTCCCCGAACCACAAGCTCACTCGTGTGCATGCTCGCTCTCTCTCAAAAATAAAGAAATAAACATTCAAAAAACAAACAATGAAAGGGCTTTCTTATCCTAAGAAAACTGCTGCCAGTGTTCTAGTAACCCCTAGAACAGATGTTCTTGGCTCTAGTGTACTGATGTACAATGCATACTATTTTAAAAGTAAAGATGCCCGTGCTCCCTCAGATTTACTGCACGAGGGTCTCTGGGAGTAGGGCACGGGTGAGTGGGTTTAAAACAAAGACTTGACAGATGAACGTGATATACAGTGAGAACCAAGAATGACTGATCGTTTAATTACACAGTCCTCTTGGGCTTCCTGTTGTTCCTTTGCATTATCTTTTGAATTTGGCTTAAAATTTCTAACTTAACTCAATTTATCGAAAAATAGGAGTATATACAGAATGGAAAGGTGTTTTTATTCTATAGGCTTTAAGTGTCTGCTTTAAATTAAAAAAAAAAAAGTGAGCTACTTAACATATGCAAATATTTCTAAGTCATTATCATGAAATGCCAAATAAAGATGAAACTGAGTTTTCACTGGTGAACTAATTTTAGAATTAGCAATGGCTTGGTTTGAGTCTTTCTAGATTAAGAAAACTTTGTGTGGAGAGGTCTTCAAGAATAAAAACATTAAAAATATTATTTACACAAGTTTGTCTCCTGGCTTCTCAGGCCATTGCTGCAGGTGAGTTCTGAAGTTTCTGAGGGAAATATTAACATGCTATGGTGGTTCAAGAACTGAAGGGAGCTGAGAGAGACCTCCTAGAAAGTGGCTCCCGAAGTTCCAGCCTTCCTTCACACACGTTTCCTAGCATCCGTTACAAGAGTGATAAGAGACAGAGACATGGTACATGTTCTGAGGAGACCAACCAGAGCTGCTTCAGTTGTCCTAAGACCAGAAATGACTTAGAAACCTCTAAGGTAGCCAGAAATCTTCATAGTGAAGTTCAATTTTTCAGCAAGAATGTGAAGAGCTTATTTTCACAGCTTGAGTTGAGGGAGCAACAGGAAGTGAAGAATTCCGTTTCCTGACAGATGCTGTAGTTGGAACTGGGAAGGAGCTATGGTCATTCTGCAGGAGTTCGCACTGCACAGCTGCTCCCTTCTAGACAATGTCCCATGCAAGCATTAGCAGATGCCACAGGGCCGTTTGGTGGGATCAGCACGCATGGGAAGCAACTAGGCAAGATAAACCAACCAAATATCAAGGGACACAGTCATGGGAAGTCATCCTGAGGTGCCACCACTTTGATCAATACAGGTCAAGAAGCTATGGGTACCACTCTAAGGCAGAGAGAAAGAACTCCAGGGATTTGGGCCGCTATCAACGGTAAGGATGTTTTTTAAGTACCCTGCTGCAATTTTTAATGCTTATCGGGTCCAAAATAAATCTCTTCATTCTTAAAGATTAGGTCTTTGAAAACAAGGCCAGTGTCTGTCTTCTCTTTGCTACATCGGCAACATCATGTGGAACATCTGGAATTTCAGAGGTGTGCAATGGATATTTGCTGAACAAATCAACGAATGGGTTCATCAGAGATGCACTTTTGGAACAGTATGATCCCCTCCTATACAAATTAAATTAATCTTAATATAAAAAAAATAATTAGCTGGTAACTGAGCAACTGCTTATCTTCCTCACTATTTAAACATGTTCCATATTATCATCCTCTCAAAACAAATACTGTACAAACACTGAAGGAGAAACAGAGCACAATTACATTTTGGAGTTTCTGACTTCTTTGACCTAACTCAGCAACTGCCTTTATATTATTGTTGATAGATCTTCTTTTCAAAATAATGAAGCAGCACATTCTGAAGAAACCATTTTTATTAGCTCTGCTAGTTCAGCTTTTAAGAGCCTCCCTGCCAAAATGTAAATCATTATTTTTTCATCAGTAAATAAAGTGCTCGGCAAACGTCTTGACTCTTCTTCCATCTTTATTCCCTCAATATATTGCAGAGAACTATTACTTTCCTTTATTAATTGCTGTAACAAGTATGTATAATTTGATAAATCAATAAAATTATTTTAAAAAATCTGTTAGAATTGGGTTAGCCTTTATTTTATTTTATTTTTTATAATATTCTTACTCTAATACTATTCTTTTTTTTTTAATGTTTTTTTTTTTAATTTATTTTTGAGACAGAAAGAGACAGAGCATGAGCAAGGGAGGGGCAGAGAGAGGGAGACACAGAATCCGAAGCAGGCTCCAGGCTCTGAGCTGTCAGCACAGAGCCTGACATGGGGCTCGAATCACAGACTGTGAGATCATGACCTGAGCTGAAGTTGGATGCTTAACCGACTGAGCCACCCAGGCACCCCAGAATTGGGTTAGCCTTTAAAGGGTAAGTTATCTGTGCCAGAAAAATCATCACCTTAACAGAAACTAATGATATTAAATATCATACATATTTACTACTGAAGGCTGACAGACTGTTGGCAGGTTAGCTGGATGGTTTTCTGTATGTCCTAGAGGTGAGAACAGAGGACTTTATTGTAATATAAATAGCTTCCTCTCCCCATCTTCACAATCATAACATTTTACTGTGAAGACGAGGAGAAGAAGATGTTTATTCAGAAAGGCAACAAGCAGATGATCATTAGTCTCTAGGTTTTCAAATGAAAAAGATTAAATTATATTCCTTAGTGGACATGCCTGTTAATTAAAAGTAAATGAATTCAAGATTTTCACTGTGGGAAATCAGAATTTGAGGTAGACAGTGCAATGAATCCTAGAGAACAGACAGGGACTTTAGCTACAATGACTGAGCACCCTTTCTAAGTTGACTGAGTATGGTAAACCTATGATGCCTAATTTTAAGTGGTTTCATCTTCTTCCCTAATATTTCCTTAGCCCTCATTCCCTACCCTTCCCATGATCCTAGAGCTCATCCTTTGTCCAGAGCGTGGCATGTAGGGACAGAGAACTATCTTAGTATAGAGATGTTTTACAAGAAAATGTCTACCTTATGCATTAACTGGTGATTTTTTTTAAATTAAGATTTGCTTTATTTATGTTGTGTGTGTGTGTATGTGTGTGTGTGTGTGTGTATGTGTCTGTGTGTGTGTGTTTTCTGAAGAGCTATATCAAAAAGCCCTGAACTCCAAAATAAAGCCTTAGTAGTTTTTTCCAAGATCATGAAGTTATTGTTTTCCTTTGCCAATTTGCTTGCTAAAAACAAATGTTTTACTTTTAAATATATGGGTAACTTATAACATGTGAATAAAAATCAGGGTGTTGAAAAAATTACTATGATTTAAGGGATTCTCTACAATTAACAGTTAATTGTAACTGTTTAATGAGTTTACATTGAGTCTATTATACTCTGATTGCTATCTATACTTATAGCTCCTTCCTGAAAAATGGGATCAAAATCTTTCTCGTCAAAGATCATCGAACTTTGCAGCACAGGGATCTATAACCTGCCACACCAGCCTGGCTAAGGTAGGGGCAGCAGAGGCAAAGGCAGCCATGTGTCTATATCCTCTGGAGGATTCCACCCAATCAGAAGCTCCATTCTGATAGTTGACCAACCAATCAGCCCAGACCCTCTCTTGGAAGTTTGACTCCAGGACACTCAGATGACAATGAAGCTAAGGGGTACAGAAGGTAGTGCCTAGAAACAAGTATAATGAAAATAATGAGTAAGCAAAAACACCAACAGAGGGAGGAGAGAGCTTCCTGCTTGAAAAGAAGCCAAAAAAAGAGGAAAACAAATCTAAGAGAAAACCCTAGAAATTGAAACCTGATGTGTCCCAAGCAACATCCCAGTATTTCCCAATGACTAATTGTGAAATTATCAATATTCTTATAATAAAACTCTATCATCTGGGGTGCCTGAGTGGCTCAGTTGGTTAAGTGTCCAACTTTGGCTCAGGTCGTATCTCATGGTCTGTGAGTTTGAGCCCTGCATTGGGCTCTGTGCTGACAGCTCAGGGCCTGGAGCTGGCTTCAGATTCTGTGTCTCCCTCTCTCTCTCTCTTCTCTCTCAAAAATAAATAAAAATAAAAATAAAAATAAAAATAAAAATAAAAATAAACCTCTATCATCTGAAGTAACTTTTCAAAGAGTGCAACAATAGGAAGCACTGCGAACAGAGCAAAAACAAAAGCTCCCCACAGTTTATCAGAGAGTTAGAAAACAATCATGTATTACAGAAAACAGCACTGAGTGTGTGGAATTGGAAGGCTGCTGGAGTCCAGACAAAAGAGGACCGTACATCCGAGGTGGTGCCCAGAAGGAGAGAGGCTGGCTCTGATGCCAGGTCTCTGGAGATCACCAGGGCCAGTGACAAGCTATCCTGGCCCCAAAAGGTCAGAAAGGCTAAGCTCTCCTGCCCATTAAGTAGAAGGGATGACAACCTACCAGGACAGACTGCAAACAAAAAAGTTAAAGGATGCATGGAAGTAACAAGGGGCCTTTGTATACCAAGCAGAACTTCCCAAACATCTCTGGGTCATATATTTTAAAAGATCCAAGAAAAGCGGCCTACCTGGGTAAGCCCACCCAGACATGAGTATGTGCCTACAAATGTGTATGTTCTTAGGAGGGACGAATCTTTGAATCGAATGTTTCTATTGCTAAGATGTCATCTGTCACCAAATAAGACACCAATATAATTAAGAGTTTAAAAAAAAAAAACTAATAAAAATTAAATGCACATACTGATCGCAAATTATAATCATAATAGGTAAACTTTGGAAGGAAAAAAAGTCTCAGAAATGAAGAAAAATAGTAAATCTTGAAATTGTGTCTGCTTTGGGACCAATCCTGAACTTTCCTCTTTGAAATTTTGCAAGGTAAAAATACCAGTTGTTTAACTCAAGTCATATTACTAAGAAAATGAATATGGCGTAACTTATACGTGAAGATTCAAAAACCATACTTTCACTGATTTATAAAAATGTGTTATTTCCCTCTGCACTTTACTGTTCAAAAGTCCCACTGAAATTCTTATTGTCTCCAAGCAAGAGGAATTGGAAAGAAAAAAAAATCCAAGCAATGGTATTTCTTCATAAAACTCAGTACACTTGGGCTTTCTAAACTTATACAGACTACTGCATATCCTGCCTCAGGAGACCCTTAAAGATATAAAAATTGTTTTCCTTATTGGATTTCAGATATTAAACCTACTCTTCACTGGCGTTGATCCTATAACTTCTCTCACCAGACCCACACCGCGTGTGAGTTTTGCAGGTGACCAAAAGTTGCTGGCAGGTAAAGCCAATTTACCTCAAGTAGAAAAGATCCTTTTTCTTGGAGAATCAGTTATGATTCTGTCACTCTAGGATCTTTGGGTCTTTTGTTTTTCACCCACTTCTCCATTTCAGTTCTCACAGCATTTCACAGCAGGAGACTGATTTACTGATGTCTCTAGTCTCCTTCCCCCTTTTCCTCCTTTCTGTTCAGGGAAAACTCCTTTGGTTATCTGTAGAATTCTTTACTTCGTCTGCTCAGTAGCAGTATTATTCTTACGTTTCCCTTCTTTTTAGTTCAAAATTGTGAACTCTATTTTTAAAGTTTTATTATAAAACGTTCATATTATTAAAAACAAGACACAACCACTTTTGGTACTTGAACATTTCTTCCTCAGTCTCTTGACTCCTCCAAGTCTTTTCCTATATAGCTAGAATCATAGAATAAGTAAAATTTTAATAATTTTGCATGCTAATTTTTCATTATTACTTTTTTTAGAAAGTTTCTATATTGCTTTGAATTTTCATTGCCATAATTTTATTGGCTGATTAATATTGCATTATGTGGATGAATTTTAATTTACAGATTTTCCTCTCTTTGGTTCCATCCTCATCAGTAATATACGAGAGTGTATCTTTGAACACTGCTAGTGTCAGCATCTTGCTTCCCTTCCTTTTTCACTGAGCTGCCTCCTGTCTCCAGAAAGCAACCATCATGTCTACTGTTGCTACTGCTTCCTGTGTCTGACATCCCTCTCTTCTCACATGACATGATCCATTCCAGGAGGAAGAGGTAGCCCTGCCTGATATGGCCACCCTTTAAAGGAAGGCTCTGGCTAAACCCAGTGAGAGTGATTGCTGGCATTAAGGAAAGCTGCGGATAGGCGCTGGAAGTAAATTGGAACCCAGATTAGAAATGCCCTGTGGTTTGTAAAGTCTACATTTCTAAAGCTACAGGGAACAAGATTTTAATGTTTTAGAGGCTTCATTAAAGGAAAGTGAAAGGGGACTTAGCCTATTTAATGAGAAATGAAATAAGAGAGGGGTGGGTTCTGGAAAAGAGGGAAGACAACGGAATTAGAATTCTTACGTTGCATTTTTTAAGTCTCTGATGATATGATCTTAGATTCCAAGTTCCTCTTCTGTAAATGGGAGGACTGGAATAGAAAAATCTTGAAGATCTCCTCTATATGCCATGGCCAGAGTGCAGTCAAGTGAAGTGCTCCTCAAAACTTACTCTTGGTCTGAGGGCCACTTGGCTTTAATGATATTTTATGCATTTTAGGAGAAGCTCTCAAAGACATGTATATAGATCATCCTCATCAGAACACTGGCATGTAAAAGTGATTAATTCTTTGGAGAAAGCTATGTAAAGCAGTAAATTCTCATGCATATGGAACCAAGACTTTTTTAGATCTACTGATAGGGGCTAGAGCAAGCATGGCAGGCCCAGCTTGGGGCCAGAAAAGCTGTTATTTTCCTTTCAATTTCTCTGTTGACATTCTCACATCTTCTGCTATATTTTCCTTTGCATGCAGCCTAAAGCGCAGCAGGATTTTAAGGAAAAGGAATGGTACTTGTGGTAGGAAGGAGGGAGTGGATCTAGAGAAAAGGGAAGAGGCACATTTTCTGGCTTTAACTTCCGAGACATAAAAATCGACTTGTTCTTCCTTCCTCCCACTTTCTAAGGTAGATGCTAGTGTGGGGACACAGTTAGGATTATACACTAACCAGATGATAAGCTAGGAAAAAAACCGTTGTCAAGTATTTTGGATTCCTGAAGTCTTCAGAAGGGGAAGGCTAATTTTGTTCCCAGAGTGATGACCACTCACCGACACAAAATGCCGGCCAAATAGTACACTGGGTTGGCAGCTGCCTTATCCCCCAAGAGAGGTAGCGGGGAAGAAGGGTGGATCAAAAGAAACTGCACAGTCCTGCTTCATTAGGACAACGGGTGAGATTGGAACATGTGTAAAAAGGTTTCACTTAACTCACATTTTTAAGATTGCTTCACATTAAAAGGTTAAACTTTACATTATCCTTTTTGAAGATGATAAAATTGCTCACATTTCCTATTGCCCAAATTGAAACTAAAAGCAAGGCTTCAAAATAAATTATAAAAGAAAAAGAAAGATTACAATGTAGGTCACTGCAACTCGACACTTAATAAAAGTTAAGGATTTAATCTCTGAGCCAGAAATGGTTAAGTTATAACTCGAATCTGAAGAAAAGAGTATTTTTCATAAATATTATTTCCTACTCTGCCCATTTTTGACTCACTACTTGCAATGACCTCGATATTCAAAATATGCTTTCTCTCTAGTAAAATGTTTTACCAAAATTCACAAAACCTATGCCTCATACACAGAAACCAACAACAAACTATGTGAATTCTATATTCGGTACTGTGCCAAACCTCACTTACAGATCATTACAGACACAATTAAAAAAGCAGGGTGCTGCTGCTGCCATTAATAGATAATCTGGGCTATTTTAAAAATGCCAATCTACAGGGGCTCCTGGGTGGCTCAGGTCATGATCTCACAGTTTGTGGGTTCAAGCCCCGCGTCGGGCTCTGCGCTGACAACCCAAGAGCATGAAGCCTGTTTCAGATTCTGTGTCTCCCTCTCTCTCTGCCCCTCCCCACCCCTCACGCTCTGTCTCCCTCAAAAACAAACAAACATTAAAAAAATAAATAAAAATGCCAATCTACAAATAGCGGACCTATGTCATACAGCAGAGTGACACTGGGTACAGGCTTTGGTGCCAGGGACAGAGATTTGAGTTCTGGCTCTGCCATCCCCTGGCCCTGTGGCCTTAAGCCACTCCTTTAACCTCTCTGTGCCTCCATGAACTCACTTCCAAAATGGACAGATTAAAAGTATGTATCGCATATGTTATGTGAGGTTTAAAAAGGATGACACATATAAAGTCTTAGCAAAATGCTGAGAACACAGAAGCCTTCAAAAATGCCAGTTAATCATTCATTCAATTAATTCAATAAATGGTTACTGAACACCTACTTTGTGCCAGGCACTGTTCTAGTTACTGGGGAAAAAGCAATGAACAAAATAGACAAAAATTCTTCCCCTGATGGAATTTACATTCTAGCAGAAAATATCTCACAACTGAATAGTGCTTACAATTATTTATTATTATAGCTAAACCAGCGGGTTTTAATGCCACCCAGGGTACATTTAGTGAAGTCTGGAAACATTTTTGGTTATCACAACTTGGGGAGAAGAGGTTGCTATCAGCATTTGGTAGGTACAGACCAGGGATGCCGATATACCAATGCATAGGACGGTTCCTTATTATGAACTACCTGGCCCAAAATGTCAACAGTGCAGAGGCTGAGAAACCCTGTTTTATTTATTTATTTTTTCAATATATGAAGTTTATTGTCAAATTGGTTTCCATACAACACCCAGTGCTCATCCCAAAAGGTGCCCTCCTCAATACCCATCACCCACCCTCCCCTCCCTGGCACCCCCCCATCAACCCTCAGTTCTCAGTTTTTAAGAGTCTCTTATGCTTTGGCTCTCTTCCACTCTAACCTCTTTTTTTTTTCCTTCCCCTCCCCCATGGGGAGAAACCCTGTTTTAAAGGTTATAAATGGGCTCAGTTCATTCTTAACAATACACTATGAGGTAGGGAATTATAGATATGGTTATTTTGTTATAGTAACTAATAGTACTTATATTTTATAGAATGGGTTATATAATATTTATAGGAATATTTACATAGTAAAGTTTTACAATATTTGTAAATATTTGTAAGTTATATAAAATTTACATATAGACACTTTAAAAGATACTTCAGTTGTGTTTATGTATATTTAGATTCAGATGTTGGATTTTACAAAATTGATTCAGAGTTTATTTTATAACCAATGGCTGTACCCTTGTGCCATCTAGATTTTAAATGATTCATTTCTCCTGATTCTCACTCACACGCGTAAGAAGGTGATCTTTTGTGCCACATTTGCACTGATTCAGATAACAGAAAAAGGGAACAGTGTGGTTACTAGAAACACCAGACCACAAGTCTAGAGATGTAAGACCATTTTACTGGCTGTGACATGTCTGGGCAAGTCACTTAGCCTCTCTGGGCACCTGAGGTTCACCATCACCAAAACATGGGGCAATAATATCATTCGGATCATGTGTGAAGGCGCTATGGAAATCACAATGAGCATTACCTCCACCCACTGAACATGCACTGAGTGCTTTCTCTTCTTTGCACACTGACTCATTCAATCTTCATCACAGTCTATGAGGCAGACATGCTGATCACTACAAGTTGAAGATAAGGAAACATGGGCACAGAAAAGGTGGTAGCTCCCTTGAGGTTACACGGTCAAGAAGTAGCTGGATTCCCACCCAGGCATTCTGGCTCCAGAGCCCATCCTCTTAACCAGCAAGAGCCTCTCTGGCTGAGCTACTGTGTCACATATTCAGGCCACAGTCTGACATGAGCAGTCTCAGCTGGCCACAGTCCATACTCCTCTGGATTTCTAAAAGTCTCTCTGCTCTCCATCCTGCCATTTTACTCACCAGTCCCGACTAGCAGCCTATTGGTTCATTTATCAAAGCAAAGAAGGATGAAGTCTCATTTGATTTCTTTTTCAAATTACTTTATTTCTTTTAATTAGGCAACATGTGTACATAACACATGCATTAAACAGAATACAAAATTCAAAGACACGGAAGAAAATACAATGACAGTAATTCTCCTTCCTATCCTTGTCTCTCAGCTACCCAATCCCTTCTACTGAGACAACATGACCAGTTTCTTGTTTCTTGTATACTATTCCAGAAATGTTCGATACAATATATATTCTTTTTCTGAAACGGATATACCACTAGTAGTAGACAAAACATCTATTTTGCAACCTGATTTTTTTCACTAAACAATATTTTGGAGATCAATCCATATAGAGCTTCCTTTATTCTTATTAATGTCTGAAGAGTATCTGTAATTTATTTAATCAATCTTGACCACATGAATAATGTATTTCTGATGGTCAACAATGTTATAATGACTATTTTATGAATTTATCATGTCTTAATTGCAAAAATATACTTAGGATAAATTCCTCAAAGTGGAGTTATTGAGTCAAATGTTTACCATTTTACTGAAATAGCGAAATTCCTCTCCATAGGGGCTGTATCACCTTATTTCCACCTCAAATGCATAAGATCACCACTGAATTTTACTTTATTTCTATATCATCAAACAATATATCAAAAACATGTTTTATTTTTGACATTTGTAAAAAATATCTTAAATTTGCGTTTCTCTTATTATGGTTAGACTGAGACTCTTTTCATGTGTTTCAAGTACCGATTGTATTTGTCTATAAGTGTTCTGTTCAATCTCATTTTTTATAGGAACTCTCTTTTTCTTATGAAATTGTAGGAGCTTTTTATGAAGAAATAAACCCTTTGTCTATAAGTCGCAAGTACTTTTTCCCAGCTTCTTATTTATTATTTGCCTTTGAAGCAATATTTGATTTGTAAATAGTGTTGATTTCCTCAATTCTTTTCTTTAATAGCTTCTGAGTTTTACACTTACAAAGGTCTTCTCCACTTGAAGAGTATTAAAGAAATATCCATGTTTTCCTTTCGTACTTCTATGGTTATATTTCCAAGCTTAAAACTTTGAAAGACTACAATTTATTTGGGTGGAGATTCTGAGTTTGGATTCAACTTTCTTGTTTCCCAGATTGCTTCCCAGTTGTCACAATAATTTCTGTTGAATAATTTATCCTTTTACCACTGATCTGGAATGCCAAATTTACTATATACAAAAATCTCATGTTAATTTTTTTCTTGACTTTCTGTTGATCTTACAATCAGTAAACAGACCATTTTAATGACTATATCATATGCTTTATTATTTGGTACAGCTAGTTGCCCTTACTATTTATCTTTTTCAGAATTTTGTTGCTTGTTGTTTAAGAACTTAGAATCACCAATTGGTAATTTAGTTAGGACTGTGTTACATGCATAAATTAATTCAGGGAAAACTGATACCTTTAGCACACTGGACCTTCCCATTCATGGACACTGTATACTTTTGTGTTTGGTTCAAGTCTTTTACCATCCCCACCACCCATCCTACCCCCCTTTTGGCAGGTTCATGTGATATTTCAAAGTTTTTTTTGTTTTTGTTTTTTGTTTAAATACAGGTCTTCCTTTATTACATTTATTCTTAGAGTTAGAAATGTATTCATATCTGATTAGTGTTATCACATATAGGGCTTATTTCTAAACAGACATTGTAATAAAAACTGTTAGTTATGGTTTTATATAAAAAGTCATTCATTTTTGTGTTGGTTTTGGTTATGTTCCCAGTTTTTGAAACCTTTGCAAACTCAGGGTTGAAAACTTCACTAGGACTACAGCCACATAACATACTTTTTTTTAACTGCTGCTAAGAAAGAAATACTAAAATGTTTTAGCATGAGTATAGAACTTGTTAAGATCTTTAGAAATCTTTGCTCCATGTTAGCTTCATCTTAAATTTTGGGAGTATACAGAGCTTCCATCTTAACAATTTTTATTTAACTAAAAACACAAGACTTACCTCCTAAATTCATTCCAGCTTGAAGACATTTCTGAAGTCTGCAGGCAGGACAATTCTTTCGTCGAATCTTATCAATGATACAGTCATTTCTTCCAGCACATAAATAGTTGTGTTGCCCTGAATAAAAAAAAAAAATTGTTAAAACAAAGACTACTACACTAATATAAAGTACTAATATGTATAATCAGAATATGAAACTTCATCTTTCCTGCCTTGAAATTTCTTTTAAAAAATAGATGAGAAATATGATTTACAGATAATACAGACATAGGAATGCTCACTTTAACCTAACACAGACATAACAGAGTCACTTTAAAATAACATAACATAATAGACTTTACATTACAGATAAGATTAATACTACATTTATTTCCAACTCTCATATACGTATAGCCACGTTCCCTCTCTCTGAAATTTTTGATAGCTACACAAGCCCTCACAGGCAATGGTGCAACTTTCATTCAGATATCACAGCAGCAGCAAAGTGAATTATTCGAAGGCCCTCTTGCAGTTGTTTAAGCTATGCCTGCCCACCATTTACACGTGTGATTTCAGTGGGAAGACTTTTAAATTATACAACTGCAAATGTTTAACTATTTCATACCGTGGACCAAACTGTAACTTCAAACATTCGGATGTGGGAATATGCTTAGCGAGAGGCATCTGCTGGCAAAATGTAAAACTGTAGCCTAGTTCTATTATTCATTTATTAATTTCAAAAATAAGTACCAGGCACTATTAGAAACACTGAGGAGAGGGGTGCCTGGCTGGCTCAGTCAGAAGATCATGCAACTCTTGAGTTTGTGAGTTTGAGTCCCATCTTGGGTGTAGAATTACTTAAATAAACTTAAAAACAAACAAACACTGAGGATATAGCAATGAGAAAGGCAGTCAGAAGTCCCTGCTATCATTAACTTTCATTCAATTAGGAGGAGAGAGTCAACAGACAAGGTAATTAGGTAAAATACACAAATGTTGGACAGTTAAGTGCTAGGGGGACATGAAGAGAAGGGGCAAATAACATGGTGGAGATGTGGGAGGATGTGGGAGGATATTGATATTTTAAAAAGAGTAGGGAAGACCTCACTCAACGATGCTTTAAATAAAAGTCTGAAGGAAATAAAGGCGCTGTGTGGACATCTTGGGGAGAAAATACACTAGGCAGAGGGAAAAGCGAATGAGGGAAGGGTAGGGTTGGGGAGGATACTTGGCATGTTTGAGGTACAGCCAAGTGTGAAAGAGTAGAAAGCATGAGTAGAAAGTAAGAGGTAAGGAAAAAGAGCTAATGGGAGTCAGATCATATGAGGCCATAGTAAAGATCATATTTAAGACTTGGACTTTTTTACTCTGAGTGTTAACAGAAAGGTTCGAGCAGAGAAATGACTTGATGTGATTTACACTTAGCAGGATCACTCTGGCTGCTATGCTGACAACTGACTCAACAGATGCAGGGAGATCCGGGGTAGGAGGCTATCACCACTATCCAGGGGAGAGATGACGGTGGTTCTGGTCAGTGTGGTAGCAGTGACAGTGGTGAGAAGTGGTCAGAATCTAGATGCATCTTAGAGGCAGAACTGTTAGCATCTGCTCATAGACCAGAGAGAAACAGGAGTTAGAGACATTAAGATTCTTGGACTGAACCCTTAGGAAAAATGGAACTGCCATTTAAGGGCATGTGGTTTATGTGAAACTTCCCCAGTTCAGTTTTGGATGTGTTAAGTTTGAGATGCCTGAGAGGGATCTAAGTGGATATGTCAAGTTGGCAGTTAGATGCACAGGTCTGTGTCAGGGAGAGGTCTGGGCTGGAGATGTAGTCAGCTTGTGGTCATTATTTTAAGCCATGAGACTGGATGAGATCATACAGAGAGTGAGCACAGACTGAAAAGTGAAGAGGTCCGAGGACTGAGTCATGGGTCATTGAAAACATGCAGATAAAGGAAAGAAGGGGTTTCACTGATTACTGTAAAGAAGTGAACAAGCTCTAAAGCACTCCCTTCAGACTAGGACTCTCCTGCTCCCTTGGTTGAGACTAAGTAAATTACAGTAAATACTCAATAAAAATAATATGTGTTGCTTAATGTAATTAAAATAATTTAATCTAGAGCACATTCTCGGTAACATTATGGTAAATCTTAGTAATAATAACAATAAACAGTACTAGAATAGGGAAATCTATCAAAGTAAAGAAATGGAAATCTACCATTATAATAATCTAATGGCTTTTTTAAAAAATGAAGACTCTTAGGGAGTGTAAGTAGGTATAGATAATTACACAAAGGCAATCAATACCCATTGGTAAAGACAATACCTGATTCATATAACATTTTGTGATGCCATACATTATTAGGTAACTGGTTACCAATTTTAAAATAAAAGTTTAAGGCCCTATTATAGCACTATCTTATTTAAGCCCTGTAACAACCCTACGGTACAGAAGGAAATTATTATTATTGCTATTTACTCAAAATAAAAAATTCATGCTAGCGCTGGTAAAGTGGCTTCCCCAAATGGTGAAATTGGAAGAATTCAGGAAAGCTGACAGTATCCGTGTGCCTTAAGGCCAGAAGCCTTTTTTAAACATCAACTTGCAATATAATTTACTGGTGGTCCAACAGGATGCTAAAAGTACTCTTTGGAACCAATAAGCAAAGTAACATTATTTGAATGAGGAGTATTCTACTTTATCAGCCACTATTTTCACTGGAAACCAGCACCATGTAGTTGTGTTGCCTTTTGCATGGTGTGAACTTGAACACAAAACCACAGATTTTATCTGTAACTCCTATCGAACAAACTTTAAAGTCCAAAGAGAAAACTAAATGTAATTTTAATTGTTTTCTTCAATGTTTATTTATTTCTGAGAGAGAGAGAGAGAGAGAGAGAGAGAGAGAGAGAGAGAGAGAGAACAAGAGCAACTGGGAGACAGAAGATTTGAAGCAGGTTCTAAGCTGTGAGCACAGAGCCCGATTGAAGGGCTAGAACTCATGAACCGTGAGATCATGACCTGAGCCAAAGTCAGTTGCTTAAATGATTGAGCCATCCAGGTGCCCCCTAATTGGTTTTAATTCAGCAAGTATTCATTGGGAACCCACTATGTGTGGAAGGCTGCCAAAATTTTGCATAAGGAGTTGGGGTAATCTAAGATTCTTTCCGTTTCTGTGAATGTGCAATAAACTGTGACTAAGTCTCTGAGATTGTAGGCATACGAAAATGCGTAAGAAATGACCACCACTGACTTACATACACACTAGAAGACTTTATTCTTTGGGTGTTCAAAAACAGAAACTTCCAAAAGCTGGGATATTTCTTTTTTTTAAGTTTACTTATTTATTTTGAGAGAAATAGGGAGAGAGAGAGAAAGAGAGAGAGAAGGCATGCGGGAGGAAGGGGCAGAGAGAATCTCAAGCAGGCTCTGTGCTAAGCTGGGATATTTCTATAAGAATTCAAAAAAAGTGAACACACCTTAAAAATACATGTTACATTAATAGCTGCAGGATAATTTCCTTCCTGCAGTAATATTTGAAATTGTGTATTTGGTTTCTACCAACCAGTGTGGTCACTGCTACCAATTCATCTTCCAAAAATAGGATGAGAGCAATGTAAGGGACTGCTGCAGGAATGTCTTAAGGGTTTTCAGATAATTCCCTGCCATTTATATTTTTAGTTGTGCAAACATTAAAGATTTAAACTGTAGCTACACAAATATGTAATGTGTGTCCCATCCCTGAATCTATATTAAAACATAAAAGTAGTAACAACAACAACAACAACAACAAAACCCACAATGAAAACAACAGAATGCATCTAGAAGATTTACAAAACTTTTAATCATGTCCTATTTAAACACTATGTTCTCCTAGTGTTAAGAGTGCTAATCCTCAGCAAGTCACGTCCCAGGCTCTTTCAGGTAAATGGTTTTCTACTATGATGCTATGATAGGGCAGACAACCAGAGTTCTGGGGACCAGACAGTGGAGGCTTTGGATGATAAGCTAAGGGACTCAAATTTTATTCGGCAGGTTATAGGATATCAATGAAGAATCTTGCTTACAATATGTCAAGTCCAGAGCTGTGTTTTAGAAACATTAATCTGAAGGTGATATACTAGATAGACAGAACGGAAGTAGGGGACACTATTAACAGTCCACTTGAAAGTTTCCCGAGAACTTTTGCTTGGAGGACATGGCCTCCAAGCAAATTAGTAGCTGTATCTTTGTCAGACTATAAAGGAACAGGAATAATCCTGCAGTTAAGAAAAAAATCAAAGATTTCTCGTTGAAATTACATGTCCATTATGGAGAGAATTCCAGTTCTGGTAGTGGCAGAAGAGCTTGAATCAGATGAACCTCCTACAAATGACACTTATAAACTGTCCACGAAAGGAGAGAAAGAAAGATTTAAAGGCAATGGGGAGCAACCAAAAGCAGGCAGAAACTGGAAGAAAGTGGATTCTTGAAAAAAAGAGTATCACCATAAACAATATTCACCTCTGAATGGCTCTTTCCTTGAGAGCCTTGTGTTCTACTCAGTGCAGGGTAGATAGAAACGAAGCAAAATCCTCGGTCTTAATGGCTTGAGAAGGCAGAGAACAGATTTGGGGACTGCCAGAGCAGCCAGAAGTTGAAGGAAGTCATTCTGGAAAGACGAGTGTCATGGAGGGTGGGGGGGGGGGGCGGTAGAGGGAGAGAAAATGTACATATGAACTCTCCTCAAATTTTTGGCTGATCCCTAAACTGAACATGAAACTCCAAAGCGTCAAGGGGTGAAAGAATTTAAAGTTGAAAGGGCTGAGCAGATGATTTCAGCTTCTGCCCACCACAAAAAGTCTGAATCCCACTAAATCAGGACTCACTAAATAACTCAGGCTCTCCATTGAAATACCAGAAGGTCCCTGCCTTAAGAGGAAATACTGTATTCCAGGACTGAGGCATTTACCCTACAGTTAAAGGAACAACCAAAATAGACCTATCCTAAAAAAGTTTTTTTTTTTCCTTTTGAGAGAGAGAGAAAAGAAGAAGAAGAAGAAAAAAAAAAAAAAAAAACAGCAGGGAGGGGCAGGGAGAGAGCAGGACAGAAGATCTAAAGCAGACTTTGTGCTGACAGCAGAGAGCCTGATGCAGGGCTCAAAGTCAGATGCTCAAATAACTGAGCCACCCAGGCACATCATCCTAAAGAAGTTTAAAGCAAAGGCTCTACAAGTTTAAGGTGATGGGTAATTTAATTGACTACTAGAAGAAAACTCAATACTCTTCAGAGAAATATAACAGGATCTGGATTTTCCAGAAAGTCTAGAATACAATATTTAAAAACAGAAAAATATGAACCAAAGTCAATAGAAAAATTAGTCCATAGAAACAGACCCAGAGGTCGGAATTAACAAATAAGGATTTAAAAACTGATATGTCAGATTGTATAAGAAAATATCATTAACAGGAGTTAAGAATTGTGGACTATCAGAAGAGGTTAGGAAACTATAAAACAAATAAAAACAAATGGATATTCAAGAACTTAAAAATATAGTGTGTAAAATAAAATATTTATTGGTTAAAATTAATAACATATTGGGCATTAAACAAAAATGGGTTATTAAAATTAAAGAAATATAAATCACCCCAACTAAAGCATAAAGAGAAAAGATTAAAGGATAAATGAACAAGGCACCAATACCTTGTAGGACAGCATTAAGCAATTTAATGTGTGCAGTTGGAGTCCCAGAGAAAATGGGTCAGAAAACTATATGAAAATTTACAAATCTAGAAAGCTTAGCAAATGCTCCCTTTAAAACATAAATACAAACAAAAGCACTATGGCACAATACAGTTAGGTTGCTGAAAAACAAATATAAAAATAATTATAAGCAGCCAGAGCCAAAACAAATTACATTACATAAAAAGAAACAAGGAAAAGAGGAATACATGATTTCGTATCAAAGCAATTGAGGACACAAGACAACATCTCTTTAATGACCATCAACTCAGAATAACCAATGAAAACATTTCTCAAAATGAAGGTGAAATAAAGACATTTTTGTATAAATTAAAGCTAAGGGAGTTTGCTGCTAGTAGGATTACATTATAAGATATGAAAAAAAAAAGTTCTTTTTGCTGAAAGAAAATGATACCAGATAGAAATTGGGATGCATCAAAAAGAAAAACAAGAACTGGAAATTATGGATGATAAAATGTAAAAGAAATTTTCTTTCTAAAAATTCTTTAAAAGTCAAATGATTGTTTAAAGAAAAAATAATAAAAATGTATTATGGGATTTATAAAATATGTATGAGAGAAATACCTGAGAACATAGCACAAATAAGGAGGGATATAAATGAAATTCTACTGCTGTTAAGTTTCTTACATTATCCTTAAAATGGTATACCTGAAATTGATTCAAGGTAGACAATGATAAATTAAGAGTACATCCTGTAATTCCTGGGTAAGCAACATTAACATCACGTAAGAACTTATCAGAAATTTAAATTTAAATTCACAGGCCCACTTCAGACTTACTAACTCAGAAACTCTGGAACAGAACCTAGAAATCTATGTTTTATATAACACTTCAGGTGATTCTAATTCATATTAATGTCTGCAAGACTGCCATGAAGCAGTCACTAGAATAACAACACTAAGAAGTATGGCTCAAAAGATGGCAGAGATATATAATGGCATACTATAAAGTATTTAACCCAAAAAGTAAAGGAAAAACCAAGGAACAAATAACAGAGGGAACAAAAGGGAAACAAACACCAAGATAACAGATATAAATCTAATATAGCAAATAATTACATTAAATGTAAATGGTCTATACACTTTGATTAGAAGTCAAAGATGGTGGACTGAATTAAAAGAAGACTGAGGTATGTGTTAAGATGCATTTTCAATATATAGGCACAGGAAGTTTGAAGGTTAAAAGATGAGAAAATACATGCAATGTAAAATGTTAACATAAGAAAGCTGATGTAGCTATATTAAAATCAAACAAAGTAGACTTTAAGACAAAGAGTATCAACAAAGAAACAAAGTCATTTCATGATGATTAAATGGACAGATAACAATCCTAAATATAAAATGCACCTAAGAGCAGAGTTGCAAAATAAATCAAGCAAAAATTGACATAACTAAAAAAGGAGAAAAGATAAATCCAAAATCACAGTTGGAGATTTAAGAACCCATCTCTCAGTAACAATTTCTCAGAACCACTATCTAGAGAAACAGTAACAATATAGAAGATTTGAACAATATTATCAAACACCTGACCTGATTAACATTTAGTCACACAATTACACAGAACATGTGTCCTTTTCAAGTGCTCATAGAACATTTGGTGAGATTGAGCATATCCTGAGCTACGAAACAGTGTCAACTTCTAAAAGGATTAAAATCACGCATAGTATGTTTTCTGACCACAAAGGAACTAAATTAGAAATCAATAACAAAATATCTAAAAAAGCCCCACATATGTGAAAATTAAGCAACACCCATCTAAATAATTTATGGGACAAAAAAAGGGATCAAAATGGAAATTACTGAGTATTTCAAACTGAATGATAATGAAAATTCAACATATCAAAATTTGTTGGATACAGCTATAGTACTTACAAAAGAATTTTTAGCTTTATATCCTTATATTAGAAAAAAATATTTAAAATTGATGATCTAGAATTCTACCTTAAGATGCTAGAATAAAAACTAAACCCAAAGCAAAATAGAATGAATGCAATATAGCATAGAAATCAATGGCAAGGACAAGCAATAGAAAAAAAATCAACAAAGACAAAAGTTGGTTTTATTTTAAAGAACTATTTTTCTGGATCTTTAAATCATATCCCGTTTACTTTAAGCTTCTATTTCCCTCCATGTTATGGAAATGTACCTTTTTTTGTAAAGATATTAATGGATTAGTCAAGAGCAGATAGGCTGGATATTCTGTTCCATGTCTTCTCACTTTGGGCCCCAGGCTGATGGAGGAGTCATCATAGTGAATATTGTGAGTCTTATGCTATAGAGGATGTAGAATATGACTTAGGAAACATAATGCTCCAGCCCAGAAAGGGCCACTCACTATTCACTGCTCAGATTTAGTCCAATGATCACACTCAACCACAAAGGAGGCATGAAATGGAATCCTACCTTGTGCCCAGAAGGCAAAGAGATGGAAACAGATGGGGAACACCACTGAGGACTACCTCCATGAAGGGGAAACCAGAACATAAAATTCAGCCTCTGTATTAGTTCTTCTCTGAAGTGTTAGATTTACATTATTTTTTATGGGACAAATTAACTTTAATAATGTTGAGGGCCCTTTCCACAAATAGCTGAACTTTCCCAAATGTTAATGAGAAGATACTAGTGTGTACTACATTTCCTTTTAGAAGAAAATAAGCATCTATGGGCTATTTTAATAAATAATGTATTCCAGTGACCACCCCCAAGTCCAAACACCCACAGCCTATTTTATCAATGGTTAGTATACTCATATGCACATGTACTCAAGAATCTGTACTGAAAAAAAAAAAAAAAAAAGGAAATGAAATCAATTAAAACTTACATGGGAAGTGCAAATGTCCTACCATTTTCAAATAGATTACTTTTCCTCATAAAAATTTTGAGAACGTTCCATCTGGCTAGTTGGTAGCAAGCACTGTAATGGATTCTCCGAAGAAAAGAAGGTACGTTTCCACAACATGGAGGGAAACAGAAGGTTCAAGTAAATGCGATAGGATTTGAAGATTCAGAAAAATAGTTCTTTAAAATAAAACTTTTGTACAAAATTTCTGAGCATCCATCTATGGCATTCTACTAGGCTCTGTGAAGAAACAGCCTACCAGCTAATGGAGAAAGTAGAGATACAGCACAAACAGCATACTACCTGGCCCATCGTTGCTACTGAATAAAAGGATCAATGAACGAATGCAATCATTCTGATAAACTAAGTCATGTACAACATACAGAATGTACACGTTCATATAGTGTGTTGTATATGCAGACAAACCCACAGTAATGAATGTTCACAGAAGGCCTTATTGGCTCCTAGGTAATTGGCTTACAAAAGACAGATGCATATAAATCTTTTCTGCCTTATCTCCAGCATCATACCTTTCAGACTCTCCTACACACACACACACACACACACACACACACACACACACACACACACCCCCAATTGAGAAAAAGAGCTCTGAGGATTTCCAAGGAAGCAGCAGAGACTTCTGTGAACACACACACACACACACACACACACACACACACACACACACACCCCCAATTGAGAAAAAGAGCTCTGAGGATTTCCAAGGAAGCAGCAGAGACTTCTGTGAAAGGCAAAACTTAAACCAGGGTCAGAATCCCACAGGGGATGAGTGTGCCTTCTTGGTGTCCTAGGTCCTAAGTAATTCTCCCCCCAGGAGACCCACTTTATGCGCCACTGAAATTCCTTAGGTTGCCTGTAACTGTAGCCATTACATAGCCATCTGCATCTGAAAGCATCTTGTTTTAAGAATGAAAATCTGTTCAGTAGGGCTCAGGGAACTTTAGTCACTCATCCATCTGTGTGTACTAGTTCAACGTACCTCCTGCCTGAAGAAGTGGCAGCTTTTTGGAGAAAAGGCAGTAATTCTAGCAAACAGAAAGCTGCCAAGGTTACAGTAAATCTGAAGGGGGTACCAGGAAGTTTAGTTAGTACATATGTAATATAAATTCACGGGTTTACAGAGTAACCAGAAATACAAAAATCAAAGGGAAAATGCCTATGGACTTTAAAAAACAAAGTTTGAGTTCAAAAATTAAAAAAAATCAAGTGTCATTTTTCCCCTGTTGTTTTCAACTATGGTATTGCTTTTAACTATAGAATAATTCAATAAGTGCCTAAAACTTAATGTCATTATTTTAAAAGTTACTGAACTCAAAAAAAAAATTGTCATGTAAAATTTTCAATTACTTTGAAATCAAAAACCAAGTTTTTGTTGTACTTGGGCTGGTCCCAAATGAGAAAATACAGATTGGGTGACATATGGGTCTTGCCTTAAAGCATCAATAATGCTAGAAAGGAAAGAGTGGAAACATAGAAGGCGGGGCAGGGGAAGGAGACACAGTGGGAAGGGCACAGCTTTGTATCCAGACACACCTGGCTTCCAACCCTACCTCAGTCAATAGGGAACTGTGAGATTCTTGGCCACTTTGCTTAACCTGTTCTGAGCTTCAGTTTCCTGATCCATGATGTGAACACAGTAACACCTGCTTTGTAGGCTGTCAGATGGATTCAATTAATATACACAAAACAAGAAGCACAAAGCCAGGCTGAAGGTAAAAACCAAAAAACCAAAAAACAAAAAAAACACAAATGGTGATAGTGATGGTACCCATCATTTTTTTGGTTAGCTTGGTCTTAAATAAATAAATAAATAAATAAATAAATAAATAAATAAATAAATAAATAAATAAATAAAAATAGAATTTTGAAAATCCAAAAAACAAACACAGTCAACTCTTAATTAAATACATCAGCAAAGAACTTCCTGTGGGAAGAGAATATCACCACTGAATGAGGAAGACCTGTAGATGAACAGAAACCACTTGAGAAGAGACAAATACCATCCAGCTCTGATCTCATCTTCAAGCCTTGACTTTCTCAACAAACTGGCAAGGATGTGAGAGTGGTGAGCGATATCCTTAGGGTAAACACAGGACAAAATGCTGGGATCTGGTCTGCAACTCAGCTAAGAATTCTAGATTGGGGCCCAAGACCTTAAGCATGGTAGAAGACTCTGGAAAGTTACTACCGCCTTGTACTGTTGCTCCTCACCTGCTTTATCTGTTTTCCAGTGTCATTCAATATCAAAACTCTTAAAAGTAAGTAGGCACACATTTTAAAGGCAAAACATAGTCCATTCCCTCCTCGAACTTTCTAGAGCGTGGATGAGGCTAGGGAAACTTCATAAGGTAAATCATGTGGGATTCATGTGGTACGGCTTTTTTTTTTTTTTTAAGTTTATTTATTTTGAGAGACACAGAGACAGCATGAGTAGGGAAAGGGCAGAGAGAGAGGGAGAGAGAATCCCAAGCAGGCTCCGCACTGTCAGCACAGAGCTTGATGTGGAACTCAAACTCATGAAACCATGAGATCGTGACCTGAGCTGAAACAAAGAGCTGGAAGCTTAACCAAGGAGCCACCCAGGCGCCCCTGATGTGGTAGAACTTTAAAGAAGGAGGTGATTATACTGGGAAGAGAGAGATGAGGAAGGCTTTATGCAGAAAGCAAGCATCAGAGGTAAGACTTGAAGAATGCTGTGGAGTTGAAACACAGAGGGGACAGTCATACAGGCATCCCAGGCAGAGGATGGGGGCAGGGAACTGCAGAGACACAGTTAAATATGCAGGAAGCAACTGGTCTGGTCAATTGAAGCCCAGAAAGACAGGGGTCCAGAGAAGGAACAAGCTATATCTACACATTCTGGTGACTAGAGGACATCCAGGGAGCTGTCAATGCTACGAGGGCTCCTGGGCCCTCTCTTTTGGGTTTCAGACCCACGCATCCACCTAACTCAGAGGACATCCCTACCTGAACGTCTCTGACACTTCAAATCCTCCATATTCACAAACCAAACATAATGCGCTTCCTATATTCCCCCACTGTGAAAGCTACAACTAGCTGTTGGAACTAGAAGCTTCAGGGTCACACTTGATTTACATCCCATCCACCTTCCTGCAAACCCTTGCAATCCTAAATATTCAATTGGCCATGAGGGCCTGACGATTCTCTCCCGAGTTTCTCCTGAATCCCATCTATGTCCACCAGTACCTTCTCTCTTGATTTCAAAGCTCTCTTGGTTAAATTTCTGAATTACAGAGTTTGAACCCTTGCTTACTGTGTGATCTGAGACAAGTTACTTAACTTTTCTGTACATCAGTTTCCTTCTGTGTTAAATAGGAATTATCAAAGGGCCTATGTCATGAATTATCTGGAAGACGAATACACTACATAAAGTCCTGAGAACAGCCACTAGCATCCAGCAAGGATCCGGTGAATGGTAACTGTTATCATGATATTATTGCTATTATCATATAGCACTGCATATTACTATTATTATAACTAGTCTATCCTGCCTCTACTATGTCTCCACTTCTAAATCAAATGATTCTTAAACTTTCATTTAAAAGCTGTCTAAAAGAAATTACTCTAACAGATCTCAGTATCTTAGAATATGAAGGGAAGAATGACTCTGGTTGAAATAAACATAAGCCCCACTGCCCAACCCCCCCCCCACCCGCACCAGAGCTGCTCCCCATTTTGTATCTGTCAGTGATCCAGGAGGCACTCCACTCGCTAGAAAACCAGGGGTCCTCTGAGGACACAGTCACAGCCATGAGCCTCCATCATCCACAGAGCTGTGCAGTGATCCTTTGGAATCACAAATCTGATAATCTCATCCTTTTGACTGAAAGCCTTCTAGGGCCCTTCACTCCTTAAACTTTCAAGTCGAAACTCTTATGTATCTTATTCAAGTGACACTGAGCCACTGGGGAACAAAAAGGGGAGGCAGGGGTAGGCAGAGCTCAAAGATGTGCTCAGCAAAACTTACTGCTATTTCAGGAAAAGTAAGCAAAGCTGGGACCAGAGGCATCGGATACCGTAAAACCGGACTGTTATTTTTACTGGTGTTTTAGTTATGGTGTTTTTACGGTCATTTTATTGCTATTATCGGCATGAAAGACAATGTGTCTGGTGGCTTATTTTAACAAAATGGAAAAAATTCAGAAGACTGGTCACTGTATATTTGTATCTCTCTTCGCAGGTACAGGCACACAGGCTGGTCCCAAATTATATACCATCCCTTGCGAAATCCTAAAACTGCAGACAGGTAACACGGTGTGCAGTGAGTATCCCTTGCCTGTCTGATCCTGGCTGAGGTTCAGCCCTAGGCTGTGGCTGCACCTGTGGCACATCTTCCCGAATACCTCTCTGCTTTGACCTTAGGAAGGAGTCCTATTTATGCTTCTGGCTCAACTAATTTCATATTCAGTGGTGTCTGTGGACACACACATCTCCTTCAATTCCCAGCAATGTTCTGCTCCTCTAATTACATGTGAAAACAAATACACTATCTTCTGTTATCCTCTCTTATGGCCTGGGAGCTGGGCCATAAGCATGGCTGGTATCAAGTAAAACACTAAAGTTCTCAGGTAAAACTAGATGTGGAAAGAATCAGGTTCTAGAAGCCCTTAGAACATCTTGAACACCTATAAACACCTTTATGAATGTTTGAAAAAGATACACAAAGAAGGAGGTAGGTGAATTCAATCTGATGAGCAGGTATTTAATGTGACGGGATTAAAGTGATTCTAGATCTAACAGAATGTCCCAAGTTCTACATTTTGAGAAACTGACTTATCATGACACTTGGGGAACATAGCCCTCTACAAATGGGGGACTGGAGAAAGTAAGGACACACTGAACATGACCTCCTCCCCTGCCTCAGCACCCAGATCCCTTTTCACCACCCCCCAAAGAAGCTGTGCCTGGCGTTCAGGTTGCGCCTTCCAGAGAGGAACACTCCCGTCCCTCCCTCATTGATATTTCCTTCCAGGGGAGACTGCTCTATAGACGTCACACTTCCGGCCGTCTCTTTCTCCTTTACTCACTCTGCCTTGGTAAGTCTGAGAAGAATAAATCTGACTTCTTTGCCTCAGCATCTTCCCCTTGGGGGAGAACTCCCTCAGCGTGCAGCCTCCAGCCTTGAGGAAGCATATCCTGATCCAGCGTTTGCCTGCACCTGTCTCTAATTCTGTGTCTCAGGTAGCAGTCCTCCTTTTTTTGCTCTTAAGCCACATCTTTCAACTTATTTATTCCCCCCACCCCCCACAAGCTGATATTTTACCTACCATCAACTATTGCTTTATTTCTTAGTTTGTTCAGAATCCAGGTGGGGAAACATGGTGCTAGTTCACAGGGTTCTTAGAGATGAAGAGAAAATCCAACACCAGAGTCCCTGAGACTAAGATCTCAACAACAGGGATATGATACCACATGAGCTCCCTCTGTGTGAATCCTGTAACAAAGATCCTATCCTACGGCTCTTTCTCCATCTACTTCCATGGAATCTTGCTCCCTGATTCCTGACTCCCCAGACCTGCAACATGTTAAAAGGCAGGGAACCCAGAGCATATGGTCATGTGAGAACCCAAATGTCATGGTGCAAACCTCTTGATGACAGTCAAGTTTAGATCCTTTTCTGTTATTGTTTTTGTTTTCCTATTAAAAACAATCTGTCAAAGAGATTTCACCAAAGAATCTTATTTTCCTTTAAAATTTTATTGTCACACTTACCATGTCATGTGAAATGTAGTTTTCTTTTTCACACCTTGAAACTACAAGAGAGTTTAAGAGCGGGCAGTAATAAAATAGTTTAATATTTATCACCATCTGAAAGATTCACTGCTCAATAATTTGTTACATGCCCAAAACCATTAACAAATCTGATGGTTTTGTTGTTGCTGTTATTAAAACCCGAGAACTCTCTGCTTTAGCAAAAAACCAAACTTTGAGTCCTCTTTATTTAGCTACCCCTGATGGATACTCTAGACTATCCAGACTTTATGTACAATGTGGTTTTCCTTTTTCTGAAGAAAAAAAAAAAAAAAAAAAGGCATTCATTTTCAGAAAGGCAATTTCACCAAATCCCTCTTAGAATTAACTTTTTGCTTAAATTTCCTTCTCATTTTTAAAGGTCCATTTGTTATCCTGCTGGAGGATTTTTTTTTTTTTTTTTCTAAAGCAGTTGACAACTGCCCAGCAACAGCAGCCTGTGTTTGCAGTCACTATTTTGGGCTACATCACATGTCACTTACATAACCTTGTTTAACTGCTCTTGAACTGGTTTGAACAACCTGGGAAACAGATTAGGGCAGTCCCAGCAAATTCCCTCATTGCAGATTCTGATGGGCGATTTCCCATCCCCCGCCTCCCCTGGCCCCCTGTCTTATAATGTCGCACAGTGAATAAGACGGTGTCCGACAGGAACTGGTTATTCATTGTTAGAGCCAGCTAAAACGTTTGATAATTAACTTCCTCTGCTCAGTTTAAACCAGTCCGGTCTGCCCATAATAAACCAATGAACAATGATCCCCTGCTGCTGGCGTTTATGAGTGAGCCTGGATTAACATGCTTTAAAATGCCAGGGGGTTAAAAAAAAAAAAAAAAAAAAACTCACTTGAGAAGTAAGTATAGGTTGCCTTTGCCACCTTTAAACACAAAGCTTTTGAAGGATGTTTTGAGGATTTTGAGAAGTTATGTTTTGAGGATTCTAAGATTTTAATTTAGAAGTCAGATTGGACTTATTTTTTTCCCTGTGGTGTTTCAAGAGTTCTTCCCATGTGGGTAAGCACAAAATTCCCAGATAAACATTCTTCTTGGTGTGAAAGGTGTTAGTTTTTCATTAAAAAAATATAACTTCTAATTATCGTGACTTACATTTTAGGCACTCTGTATATTTTGGTGAAAGATAATCAAAGAAAATATATGACAAAAGCCAAGTGCAGTAAGTTTTTAACCTTGAGAAACATTTACTATGATGTGCAGTAAGAGAAGACAAGTACATTATTGACAAGAAACAGGTTTTTTTTCAGGAGGAGTGACTTATGTCCTACACACATTCAGTAGTAGGAATTTAGCATAGTTGTTACTTCACTATGTAAAAACATCTGTTATCTTGATAAACTTATAAGTTATTCAGGGCACTGGGCAGGGAATTAACATTTGTTGAATTCCTATTATGTGACAGGTGCTTTACCAATCATATAATTTAATCCTTAATTTAAAATCCTATGGGGTGAATCCTGTGAGATTGGTCATGTTTTCTCCATTTTGTCAGTGAAGACACACAGAGAGGCTAAATCATGTGGCTCGCTTAGCTGGGGTTTCTGCTTGGTGTTCTTGCATTACTCTCTCTATGGCTCCACACATATTAGAAGTATCCGTAAGATATTTGTACCTAGAGGGTAAAATGGGACAGAAAGAGAATCTCTGCACTGAGAAACATTTAGGCTACCAAATAAAGGATAAGTTTTAGGAGACTAAAACATTAACTGCTCTAACACTTGGGAAGGGAAAAGGCATGAGTTTAGGCGAACCTACAACTCTGAGCCTCAAATGATTATTTCATAGCATGGCAAACTTATATAGTACCTAATCAACCAACTTCTTCTGGAATCAAATGTACCTGAAAACCCCAGACCTTGAAGCAAACAAATCCACAGTCTTTCAGAACTGAATCCGTGTGCTGGGTTCTTAATGATCAGATTTCATTCACTTTTGCCCAACCAGCAAATTCCCTAAGATCTTAAAAGTAGAAATGAGGCCTGGCAGAGAGAAGGGGTTTTGTTCAGCCACCCTGGCCTCAAACTATTTGTTAAGATTGGAAGGTCTCAACACAGCTCAGTGGGTCCTTATTTGCCATCTGAGGCATAGCCTGGTTTCTAAAGACCCTTATGGCTTGAAACCCAGATGAGAGCTGTCTTCGTAACAGAGAGCAATTGTATCCTAAACTTATATTGACAATCTAAATTTTTGCTAGAAAAGAAATTATGAAACTATTTAATATGAGGTTGTTTTGCTCATACACACACAATTAACTAAACTAATTTGGGTATATAATGATATAATGCATGCACATGGTAGAGAATTCAAGCAGCATTATGGGTCATATGGTGTAAAGGTTCTCTCTCTCTCTACACTATCCTCTGGCTACACCCAGCTCCCTTCCCCAGAGGCTACCACTGTTATCAATGTCTTTGTAGCATTCCAAAGGTTTTCTAGGACACATGTTTTTTAAGCACAGTGAATATATCATTTGTTGAGTTAGGCACTATTAACTCAACATGTCTGCTTGTTATTTTACTAATTAACTCAACAAATAATTATTGGGTGGCTATTACATGCCAGTTATTATGATCAGCACAGGGGCCGAGAGATGAATAAGAGAAGATCTCTATCCTTGAGGGAGTCATACATGGTCCAGTGTGGGAGACAGAGTGCTTAGAAAATCAAACCCCGGAACAAGAACAGCATGTGGGCAGAGTGCTATAGGAACATGGAACTGGTGACTGTTGTTTCAGAAGTCAGAAAAGGCTTCCTAGAAAAAATTATATTAGGCCAGATTCTTGAGGGATGTTTGTTGGATGGAAAGAGAGAGAAGTTTTCTAATTAGAGGAGAACACCATATTTAAAAAAAAAATGTTGTCGAAGAGTATCATATATAGGGATGGGTGAGCTTGGCGTGGCTAGAGCACAGGGAATGTATGTGGAGTCAGTACAAAATAAAACTGTAAAGATTTGCTATGCCATGCTGTGGAGTCTCGACAGGAATTTTTAGGCAATGGAGAAGCCAATCCAGGGGGTAGGTCAGTGGAAAATATCCAGAGTATAGTGAAGAGACTGGTTAAGCTCAGAATTTGTATGGCTCCTTAAGAGGGTGATTAGGAGATACAATTTCCAATTAGTCATCCTCCTCTCTGTTACTCCTCAGCCCCAAATGTATTTTTCTATATCTTAGTTGCTTCAACATCCACTCATCATCCAAGTGAGAACAGTTGAAGCCATGCTAAATTATTTATTTCTAGTCCTCCATGCAAATATTCCACACCTTTCTGATTTTATAATTCAAAGTTGTTGACTTCTGCCTCCTGTGTTCCATCATTGTCTCAAAGGAACAGATAATATGTGTGCTTCAGATAAAAATGGAAGCCTTTGGGTTACCTACTTACCTTGCCAAAGTAGAGGAGTATTTTCTTTTTTAGCATTCTAAATTGGGAAGTCCCCCTTTATCTAATTATTCCCCAAATAAATGACTCACAATCTTAGGTTGTTTGAGCCAAACTTCTTGTGCTTATGAAAAAGAAGTGGTAAAGGACATAGATCTGCATACACCAGGACTTTGTATAGGATTATTTTACCACTTGGCGTTGAAGATCAGAATCAGATAAAGGAGAGTGGAGGAACTGTGGGAAACTGCCCTGAGAAATAAGACAAGCTGTTGGCTGATAATGAGAAGGGCGGGGGGGGGGGGGGGGAATGAGAGACCGGCTCACAAGTGTGTGGAACAGTCATGAGAATATGAGAATAATAGCATGAGCTGGAAATGCAGAGGACTAATGTTTGGTAAGGAACTACTATGCTCTAAGCTACTAGTCTGGGAAAGTATATTATAATCATATTCAATATTTATGATAACCTTTTTGATAGGTAATATTATCCTCACATTCTGGACAAGGAAATAAGTTAAGCAGCTGTCCATGGTGCTTCTCATGGCCAGTGGTGATGTCAGGATTTGAATCCAGATCGGACAAAGCCCATGCTTGCTGGGTGAGTCACTCAGAAACAGTCCTGAAATCTTAAGAGGCACAACAGTAGCTCATTCTTGCCTTCTAAGAAAGCTTTGTACTTACACATTTTAACCTTGTACATTTGATCATTTGACTATGTTGAGTGAAATCAAAGAATTTCCCATTTAGAAAACTGCTTAGTCCTTATTTACAGCTGAAACCCAGGATATGAAAAGTTCCTAACCATAGTTCCTAATGTAGTGATGGGATTTGAGGTCAGACACATGTGGGTTATATCCAGACACTGTCACTTATCAGCTGTGTAATGCTGAGGAAGCCATTTAACCTTACATTTTCTCATCCATGAAGTTAGAGTAACCAAATGTATCTCATGGGGGATTATAAAGAGGAAATGCAATAGTAGGTTTAGCACCATGACTGGAACACAACTGGTGTTCCACAAACCTTCTCCTCCAAGGTCATACCCTTGAGATGGGAGATAGGGGAGTAGTACTGTTCCTGGAGCAGAATGCCCGGCTCCCACTTTGTTTCACCATGCCCTGTCTGTGAGGGCTGGTTGGTTTTCCTCACGAAGCCTTCAGATCTCCACCTATAAAATGGGAAGAGTAACAGTACCTCTCCCTTAGGGCAGCCCTGTCCAGGCCAATGTTGACTTTGAGCAAGAAGGAACTAGTCCCTCTATTCTAAACCTGGGATCTCTGTGTGAAGTCTAATATAATCTCTAATTATATTTGTATTCTGGGTTCACTTTCTGCCAACTGGGCTTATGTCTTCATTCCCCTGTGTCCCATTGTTCTGTTCTGTGGCTTGCATAGCACCCTCAATTCTTATAGAACAAAATTCCCAACACCCTGGCTCCCTCCAAAGTCCAGCTCCAAGACTGAGGTTCTGACATTTGTTTCTCGAGAGTCCACCTGACTCCTCTTGCACCCAGAGGCTCTCATGATGCCTTGCCCAGACCACAGGGGCTTCTGCACTCCGCCTTCTGGACTGTATTTTCTTTCAGCATTAGTGTCCACACTGGTTTGTCCTGCACTGGTGAGCAGGTCCAGTTTCATACCCCAGGACTTTCTAGTTTGCCCCATCGTTACTTATTCACCAATGATCTATATTCTTTAATTCTTGTCACCATTTCTGTTATACAGAAGAGATAAGACACACAAAGAAATAAGCATCTATCTTATTTGCAACTATATGGTGCTTTTTTTCCCTCTCTCAAAAAGCAAGAGCCTGTCATGAGGAATAGAAAAAACAATTGTGTTATTCGATCATTAAGAAAGTATGCAGATTTACAAACTGATTGCCTAATGATCACTGTAGTCATTTTTAAATCACAGAGACACATTCACTTCAGTGGCCCAAGTCGCTGGAAAATGGCCAGCTGATTTTTAGCTCAGTTGGACAATCTAATTAGGCCCGGGATGCTCGCTCATAGCCCTTACCAGTCTGGGCCTTTCCCCACTCTTCCAAGTCTGCCATCTCCAGGAGTCATCCAGCCACAGCTTTGGGGTGGATACTACTTTTGGCCAAAAGTTGACAGAACATTCCAGCCCTTCCTACCCCCTCCTCCACATCTATGATGCTGGTCTCCTGAGTTGGCTCAGAGCTGCCCTGCTGCCTGATGTTCTCTCACTAAACAAGAGTTTCCCATGCCTTAATTTCCCTACTGGACCCCGGGTCCCAAGTCAGCAAGTTCTATGCTGTGTCCTCTTCTCCTCGGAGGGTCTGGGTAGGTCAGCTTCCAGATGGTAACCCTCTTTTGTTAATACGGAATGAAAGTAGGCAGGCAGAGGCCAGATTTGGTGTGACATCTGACTGGCTGAGTTTCTAATATCCTCTCGAGATGCAAGCCCAGTGCACTGGATCAAGGCAATTTGCTTCCCCACTTGCCAGGGTTCCTTATGCATAACCCCTAAGGAGAGAAAAAGACCTGGGATTTGAGGCAGGTTGGGCCTTGTTCTTGGTCCCCCATCGAAGCTGCTTTCCCAGGCACCTGTCTGATATTGCTGGTGCGTCCTTAGCACTCCCTACGCTTTATCACTGTACTCTACCACATGGCTTAAGCTCCATGAACCATGGGGAAAACTCCAACATTCCAACTGTCTACGTGGGTTCTTACTCTTACGCCCTGTCTGTCCATCTGCTACATGGTCCCTGAAGCCTCATACCAACCATATGCCTGGACTGCGGCTGGGGAATGCTGTACCCATTTGACTCTTGACTTCATTCCTATTTGTCCTAAGATATGCTGTTGGTACAGTGCCATGTGGTGAGAATGAAGAAATCTGGAGACATAACAAATGCAAAGAAATCATAATGTGGTTTTTAAGCCTTTTCTATCCACAGTGCCAAAAAATGACTACTTTAATAAGTTAAATAATCTTATATAGAAGTTCCTCAGCAATCTTTGTAAATCCCTAATTTGCTGGTCGTCCTGGTCAAGTGACAGCCTTTCTAAATCCCTCTTCTTCACTTTACAATGTAGACATGGAATTGGATGATCTGCACTGTGACTGTGGCTCTATCTCTGCTTCTATGGTTCTGAAAAGAGCAACGGTTGAGGTTGAAGGAAAGATACAAAGTCATCATTAGATAGAACAAGCAGCAAATAGGGCAATGTAGCCTTACCCTGTGGCCTATGTAAATACACAGTGTAATTGGCAAAGCCAAACTAAGAGCAAAGTGCTAAAGACAGGACAGGGAGCTGTAACCACTGTCCTTATCCCACACAAGAGTCTTAGAATTGCAAATTAGTTAAAAGAATTCAAAAGCAGCCACTATGGCCTTTGATGAGAAAGGCGACTAGTCAAAGATAACAGAACTTACTTTTTTGAAAATACTTCTAAAGAAAGTACTCCAGGAGATAAAAAGCAAACAAAATCTTAAGATTGTGTATATATGTGTATAGATATCTATCCATCCATCCATTTTAAATAATTGTAACACTGCTGAAAGTTAGAAAGCCATCACATTACAATCTTGACGCTATGTTAAAAAAAATCTAGAATTTTTCACTTGGTATTCCAAGATTTAAAAAATGCAGAAATGGAAGATCTGCCCTCCTCCCTCATTTTCTGTGCTCACCCCTACAAGTTTTTAGGGAGGCTGCTTGTGTTTATGTATTTATCTTTATGCTGCAACTATAAAATTGATAAAACACGTTGGCAAAAAGTCTAGAAGTAATATTCTAAGTCAGAGAAAAATCAGAGATGATGATACTTGAGAAGCTGTGGCTTCCCTGAAAGAATATTAAGGAAAGAGTTACACTGTGGTTAACACCTCAGATCAAGTAACGTGGCATAATATGCCTATATGAAGCAGCATGGTGAACAAACAAAATACAGCTTGTAGGCCAAAAATAGCCTAGCTTTTCCCAGCTCAGAATTCCATCTGTCAGAATAAGGTGGATGGCATTCATCAGATACCAGCAATGCGAATAGAGCCGGACTGATTTAATCCTTTGGGGGACTTAAGTTTTATTACCCATAAAAATAATCAACCACCAATTAATGGGATTTGTGTAAATTCTTATATAATGGAGGCTTTGGACATTATCATCAGCCCATTCCTTCTCCCTTTCTAGAGACTAAGGTCTTGACTAAACCTCACCATTCTCTGCAAACTTAACTGACCTTGGACACATACATCTTCTCTCTGAAACATCCTCACACATTATTTGAACCTCAGGGATCTAGCTTACATTAGCTGAGAACTGTTATGAGCTGGGCCCCACAGTGCTGCGTTATTTTAATTAAGATTTGTAAGAATACCATACACTATTAAAATTATTCCCATTTCATGTTGTTCTTATTGCCCTGGCAAATTCTCACTGGCAATTACTGCTTTCTTCCCTATGTGAAGGCTGGGTGTTTGTGAGCCAGTTCTTCGTATCTGTATCAGAAAACCTTCAAGGTAGAGAGCCTCATGGTGCAGAGTACATGGTAAGTGTTAAAGATGCCATTTATACCATTCCCAGAAGAGTGCAGTCCTCTTCTTTGGCACCAAACTAGTGTCTGGGGCAGGGAGGCTCTGTCTTCTCAGCTGATGCACATGCCCTGTGATAATGGCAGTTTCCTCCCAAACTTCTCAATGCCCTGGCTGGCAGAGCTGTAGGGGTTAACATTTAAAGTCTTGCACTAGAGGAGTCAGTGGTTATTGTGTCACCATATAATAAAACAAATATACACGGGGGGCCAAGAAAATATCTGAAAGTGAATGAGAAGTTCATTTGAATGAAAGGAAAATTATTTTAAAATTTTTTATCTTTATTTACGTTTGAGAGAGAGAGAGAGAGAGAGAGAGAGAGAGAGAGCAAGCGCGTGAGCGAGCGAGTGAGCCGGGGAGGGACAGAGAAAGAGACACAGAATACGAAGCAGGCACCAGGCTCTGAGCTGTTGGCACAGAGCCCAATGCAGGGTTGAACTCACGAAATGCGAGACTGTGACCTGAGCTAAAGTCAGATGCTTAAACAACTGAGCCACCCAGGCGCCTGAATGAAAGCGAAATTTAAACAAAAAGTACATTTTGCGATTTTTAGTAGTCTACAACAAGATTTTGAAAAATAGATTCTCATTTAACAAAAGTTTAATCTTAGGATACAAAATGATTCGTAATAAAACAAAAATATTTTCTAATTCTATGGTTTCAGCCTCTGTCCCTTTTATAAACACCTGTGTGACAGGCATTGTGTTTACTGACATACAATGGGGTGTAAGAAAAGTACAAAGTTGTTCACAAAGAACTTCATACATACATACATAGTAAAATGCACTGTGTATAAAAGTGTTACAAGCTTCACACCTATTAAGATGGCTGTTATTAACAAGTGTTGGAGAGGATGTGGAGAAAAGGAAACCCTTATACACTGTTGGTGGAAATGTAAACTGGTACGAGCTACTATGGAAAACAGTTCTTCAAGAAATCAAAAATAAAACTACCATATGATCTAGCAATCCTATTTCTAGATATATATCCAAAAGAATTAAGATCATTGTCTCAAAGAATTACCTATACTTCCACGTTCACTGCAGCATTATTCACAAACTAAGGTACGGAAACAACCTAAGTGTCTGCTGATGGATAAATGCATACAGAAAATGTGATACACACAGTGGAACATTATTCATCCTTAAAAAAAAGCCTGTATGCAACAAAGTGGATGAAGCTGTTGGGCATTATGCTAAGTGAAATAAGCCAGAGAGAGAAAGACAAATACTGATTGGTATCACTTATATGTGGGATTAAAAAAAATAATAATAAAAATTAAAAAAATAAAAAAAAAGGTCAAACTCATAGAAACAGAGCAGAATGGTGGTTGCCAGAGGCTAGGAGATGGGAAAATAGGAAGTAACTGATAAAGGGGTACGAAGATGAAAAAGGTCTGAAAATCTAATATATAATATGGTGACCATAACTGATAATACTGTATTGTATAAGTGAAATTTACTCAGAGAGTAGAACTTAAATGTTCTCACAAAAGGAAAAAAAAATTTTTTTAAGACAAATACATGAGGTAATGCATTTATTCATTAACTCAATGGCGGGAATTCTTTCACAAGGTGTATGTGTGTCAAATCATCACACACTTTTATATGTATTATAATTTTATTTGCCAATTTTACCTCAATAAGTCTGGGGAGAAAAGTGTTATGAGATCACAGAGGAGGAAGAAATTAATGCGGGAAGGAGGGGAGATAGCCAGTGATGATTGGAGAAGCTTGATGAAGAGGTCACCTTTATATGGACCTCAAAGGAGAAATGCAATTTCCCCAGCTGAGAAAGAAGAGGGAAGGACACTGGTGCTTTCAGACAAGATCATACCTGTCCATCTAGGGCCTCAGCTGCCATGACATGGTCTCACAGCACACTCAGTGCCTTCCACAGAGGACTCCGAACAAATCAGTTGCGTAAGTGTATGGTGAAATTCAATGAAATCATGGAATTAATTTTAAAATCAGGATAATAAAGATATCAAAAAATATTAGTAAAGACAATCATATTGCTAAAGCCAAGGGAAAAACAGAAAATCAACAGACATGATTCTAAAAGTCCAAGAGATGTCCAAGAAAAGGTGAGAAACTGACCCCTAAAACTGATGAAATGCTTTTGTAGGTCTGAAGTTACATGATAACTTACTAAAGAATCTGTTTTCCACTTTAATATTTATAGTATTCTGAACTGAATGTTTATCTCGTATGAAATTAAAGTTGAGTATTATTATGCAGCACTTTCAAAGGATACGGTCTTTCACATGTACTCAACCTTTAAGTCAATACAATCTAATCGTTTAAGAAAAGAAGACATTACATCTCAGACAGCCATTCTGCCTAAAAACACTCTAAATTATTTAAATTGAATTCTGATTAAAGTTAAAATAAAATCTTCTTCAATAGGGCATGCAAGGTTCTTAGAACTTTTGCAAATGAGATCTTTGTAATCTGATTCTGTTTCATCCAGGAAAACCATATAATGAATGCGGTATGAAACTGCAGTCACTGTGGCCGCCGGTAGAATACTTTTCACTTACACAGTCCTCTGTGTAAGTTCTTCTTAAACTCTAAAAAGGAAGGGGGAAGTCATACAAATGGCTCTCCTGCAACTCTGAATACTAGGCACTACCTTCAATGATTAGATTGAGGATTTTGTTCCTTCTAGAGGACAATAGTTTTTTTGTTTATTGTAGAAAATTATATAATTTTAGAACTGGAGGAAAATAGTTCCTTCCAACCTAGGGGTTAACCAAGGTCACAGAGATAATAGAGAGATGGGAGACTTTAAATCAGAAGAGCTAGGTTTAAAATCAAACTCATCTAACCACCTGCTGTGTGACCAGGGACAAGTTACTTTACTTTAAAAAAAAATAATAATAATGTTTATTTATTTATTTTGAGAGAGAGAGAGAGAGAGAGAAAGCACAAGTGGTAGAGGGGCTGAGAGAGGGAGAAGACAGAGGATCCCAAGCAGACTGCCATGGTGTAGCATACAGCCTGATGCCAGGTTTGAACCCACAAACTGTGAGATCACGACCTGAGCCGAAACTGAGGGTCAGATGCTTAACCGACTGAGCCACCCAGGTGCCCCCACGTTCCTTTACTTCTTATGGGTGAGTTTCTTCACCTGTACATTTGTAAAAACATAATCTGCCTTGCTAGAGTATTGTAAAGGACAGGGGAAAAATATATTTAAGGTGCAAAGTATAGTGCTTAGCAGAATAGGTATGTACCAGCTTAGTTTTTAATATGGATTATAATGTTGAGCCCTGAACCACGCAAGACCTCCTGGTTGTCGGTTCACCATACGGTCTGGGCTGTTTTTATTTGTTCTGCTTTAAACACACACACACAGAAAACTAAAGAGTAATATAATAACCATGTACCCACTTTCTACAATTTGAGCTGTTTTTCAACCCTAGAAACAAAGTAAGACAAAACAAAAAGATTTCCCAAATCACAGGCTAGCTCAAAATGAATGCACTTGGCTCTGTGACCACTTAGCATTTCGGGTGGACCACTGAAGGTTGCCTGTGACTAAGGAAGCAGGGAAGACTAGACAGTACTCCTGAAGAACCACCAGAGTCCCATGTAGGAACGGTGGGGCCCGGCACGTTGAGATGAGGCTGGGGCCATGAGATACTGAAATTCGTGAAACAGCAGGAGACTGCAGGCCCTGGCTCAAGGAAAGAGCAGCTGCTACAGCTGCTACCCTGGGCGTGCCAAGTGCTGGCATGCGGGAATGCAGGGGCACCGATGCCAGATCCTCCACTGCTTCAAGAGAAGCTGGGCATCCAGATTTTATGTGAAATCTCCCGACTCCTAAATGCTGGCAACGAACTCACAAATTCAAAAAGAAATACCGTATAGGCCGAATGAAACACCTCAGCAAGCTGAATTTCAGTCTGGGGAAATCAGCGGTAAGACCCTTACAAGGACAAGAACACCCAGGTGTGGGGGCTGGGGCTTCATGCAGCCGTCAATAACTAGATGGGGCTTGGAACGAGAAGCAAACGAAATGCTGCTGGGCAGGAATCTGGCCTTCTGTATCTGGATTTTTATTTTTATGTCTGAGAATTCACAACAAATCCTGGAAACTGGCATTAGGACAGATAATATAAACCCCGTCCAGGGTATGAGAAGGAAAACAGGGCATCTAGAACAGAGGCATGTCCCTGAATTTCGTCACCCTTATGTCCTTGGGATTCACTGCTATATGCCTCTGGTGTTTCATAGAGCATTGGGAAAAACATTCAAATTGACTCTCAGTTCTCGGGAAAGCCATTCCAGTTCACTAAGCTGCAAATGTTATTAAATGCCCTTGAGGCGTTTATCCACGAACTGCTGTATGCTGGTGGAGACTGTGCTCAGCAAGCTTACAGAAGCTGATCCAGGCCTTCCTCGTGAGGAAGCAAATACTGTAGATAAACAATATGGAGAAAGTGGAGGTCATTTATTAACTCAAATATCAGTAATGCCACACATGACCAAAGATATGCATCTGTAACATCAGGATTAAAATAGCTATTAAATTTGTGCTTCTTTTGACATACCCTGCTAAGTAACACCGGGCATCAAAGACAAGAATATCAAGGCAAGAGGGCTTCCTCATTCTGTACCCTATTTGAGAGAAGGTATGATTACCCTGCCAAGCTTTGAGTACTGCAAGGCTCTATCTAGAGAAGGGGTAGACAAATTTTCTGTAAATGGGCCAAACTGTAAATATTTTAGGCTTTGTGGGACAGACATATAGCTTCTGTTACAAGTACTCAACTATGCTATTGTAGTGCGAATGCAACAACGCAAGATATGTAAATGAATGAGTATGGCTGTATTCCAATAAAACTTTATTTATGGACATCAAAATGTAAATTTCATGTATTTTTTTATGTATCATAAACTATTATTTTCCTTTTGTTTTTCCATCCATTCTTAGCTCATACAAAAACAGTCAGTGGGCTAAATCTGGCCCCTGATCTAGAGAAATAATCAAGCAAGAGGAAATTATATTTCCTGGTCAATTACCGTAATTCGTTTAACTGGGATAACAACCCTATGAAATATTCTTTTAGTTTCCTTTTTACATATGAGAATGCTGAGGCTTGTCTAAGTGTATACAGACAAGAAGTGAGAAGCTATGATTTGAACCCAAGCACAGACTGTGGGTTCCACGCTGAGGGCCATAAGCACATAGTGGTTCTCAACCCTGGTGGGCATCAGAATCTTACTGGAGAGTTTTCAAAAATACAGATACCCAGATTCACCCCCTGCCCCCAGCTTCCCTAGCATCCCAGTTTACCAGATTGGAATCACTGAACATGAAGAAACCAAGGCATCTGGATGTCAACAAAATATAGTTTCCCAATAGTTCTGGGATATAATGAGGACCTACTATATGCCTAGACCTACTATATGCCTAGGACTATCAGACATTGTCCTCCTAATAAAGAGCGTATATATCTTGAATGTAAACCACCCTATTTGGATCTGTTACTTAGTTCATGTTCATAATCATAAGCAAATTCTTAAAAAGCTTCAAATTACAGATCAGGCTCACAAGAAGCTAAGTCCCAGATGGTGCCCAGAGTCTTATTACCAAAGCCATATTTGCTGAAAACTACTGCCACAGAACTGGGGATGAGCCAAAGTTGAACTAAAACTGTATGCCTAAACCATATCAAGAGCAAAAAGTGGCAAGACAACTAGAAAAGGCAATACAAATCATATAAGAACTTTAAATACATTTAAATAGGATAGGCATAGATAAACCAACCTGATTTGGGGCAAAGCCTTTATGTGCATGACTGCAATGGGTTTCTAGTGGTCAGAATTCTCCCCTATAGCTCTGGGAACTCCTGTAATTAAGCCTCTGCCTCAGAGAATTCACCATAGGAAGCTGCTGTGATCTCCCTTGCTAGATTTAACCCAATGGCAACCTCACAAGAATGTAACCTGCCCAGGGAATGTGCTTCTACCTTAGAACAAAAATAATGGAACACTCCTAGGACATGCACAGGAAAAATCTCTCATGGTCCAGAGAATCCAACCTATACACCTCAGAGATTTTCAACCTGGGGACAGGCGAGGGGCCTGAATTTCCCCTTGTCAGAGGTCAATAGTACAACAGATTATATGGAACTCACTTGAATGACGTGACTGTCCTTACTGAGGTCTTCCTGGGGCAGATCCATTCTCCTACTGTGACTTGACCTTGCAATGGACTTTCTGCCTCCTTCCAACTTTTTTCTTTTTTTTTTAATTGTTTAATGTTTATTTATTCACTGCTGGGGGGGGGGGCATGAGAGAGGGAGACAGAGAATCCAAAGCAATTCCACACTGTCAGTGCAGAGCCCGATGCAGGGCTCAAACTCACAAATGGTGAGATCATGACCTGATCCAAAGTCAGACGCTTAACCAAATGGACACCCAAGCGCCCCCCCACCCATCTTTTCTTTTTGATGACCCATGCTGATACACTTGCCACTGTCTCTTGACATCAGGCAATCTTTCCTTCCTTTTTATCTAACTTGGCTCTGACACCAAATGTGGGTCCAGGACCCTGTGACCCAGAGTACTCTACAGGTTTTCACTCTTTCACTGGGATTGAGTTGTTGCTGCTTATCAAGTATTCAAGAAGCTTAGAGCTACAAAGAATGAAGACAGATATGGAAAAGAACTGTATATCTAAAGGGGTAGACAGAATGTATATGTAATGAACTGTAGCTCTTGTAATGAATGTCTATTGCCACTGGCAGGAAACTTCAACAATGGCAACCTTTGAATATAAAAGACAATGAAAGCCTCTTAAAACCAGGGCAAATCTACTGCAGCTACATGCCTTTTACTTGCTTAGAGGTTTACTCAATCAGATAAATAGTTCTGTTGTCTTGTTTTAATTTTTTTAAAGAGTACCTTGTAACTTCAGCAAAGCAGTACAAAAGAAAAAGTTACCAACATTTGATCTTAACTTTTTAATACACTTGGAGCCAGTGTCTGGAGTGTGTTAAGATTATAAATTTGCTACAAGCTTAAGTACAAAAACAAGGGTAAATATCATAGTTACAATTAATAAGTGTTACCTTAATGAGAAAAAATGAAAATAAGAAAAGATTTCAGTAACAAGAATATATGAATACATTGAAAATATATATAAAAAAATAGACTGGCAAACACAAAATAATACTTTGAGAGTGCGGTCCAAAGAGATCCCCAAGCAAAAAAACGTGTCATAGTTGAACAGTCCATCATACAAATGACGCAGGATTCTGCAGAATCATAGAAAGTGCTATGTTTTAAGGAATCTAAAAGACTACAGGATATAACCACATGCCCTCTCATAGGTTAACAAGAGTTCAGTATTAGTCTCATGGTTTTCTAGCTTTGGTTAATATTTTGGTGTGTTTCCCGTGTCTTATTTTTCAAGTACGCATTCTTTAAAACACAAAAATATATTTTTCTCATCCATTTTAAGTGTATAACTCAGTGATTAGTTATTTTGCAGACCTGTGTAATTATCACCACAGTCCAGTTCTAGAACATTCCCATCACCCCAGAAAGGTGCATTTATGCTCATGTGCAGACACTTCTCATCTCCTCCACCCTGATCACCAATTAATCTATTTTTGATCTCTTTCAATTTGCCTTACTGGACACGTCATATAAATGGAATCATAACAGACAATAATTTGCTTTTGGTGTTTTCTACTCAACACAATGCTTCTGAGGTTCACCCACGTTGCAGCATGCACTAGTGGCCAGGCTTTTTTTTTGTTTGTTTGTTTTTTAATTGCTGAAAAGTATTCCATTATGTGGATATACCACATTGTTTATTCCTTCACCAAATGATTGTCTTTGGATGCTTTTTACATTGTTGTTATACCAAATAATGTTCATGTGGACATTTGTTTATAAATCTTTGTGTGGGCTTACATTTTCATTTTTCTTGGGTGTAAGATACCTAGGAGCAGAATTTCTTCTAAGTTTGTTTAGTTTTTTAAGAAACTGCCACACTGCTTTTCCAACTAGCTATATCATTTTACACTTCCACTACCAATGTGAGAGGGTTCAAAGTTTTTCCATATCCTGACACCTAATATTATCTGTTTTATATTTTTATTGCAGTCACTCTAATGAGTGTGAAGTGGGATCTCCTGTGGCTTCAACTTTCATTTCCTTAATGATTAATTGTGCTAAACATGTTTTCATGGAATTATTAGCTATTCATGTATCTTCTCTGGTGTATGTCTATTCAGGTTTTTTGTTCATTTTTACAAGAGTTGTCGGTCATCTTGTTATTGGGTGCTAGGGGTTCTTTACATATTCTAGACACAAGTGCCCAACTAATGTCTAATTTTGCTTGGAACTCTAAATTAAACTTTCATTTGTTGAGCTAGAGGAGGGGATCTCAAATTGTGATCCAGGGTTTTTAGGACTATTTTAGAGACTCCAAGAGGTCAAAGCATTGTCATAATTATACCAGAATATTATTTGCCCTTTTCATTCTCATTCTTTCATGAGTATACAATGGAGTCTTCCAGAGACTAGAAGTATTCACAATTATCTAAAAAGGCTCTTAAATACTTTTCCCCCTTTTCAACTATTTATCTGTGTAAAGCCAGATTTTCTTCAAATACCTCAAACAAAACAACATGAGTCTCCAGCTGTCTTCCATTAAACCATACATTAGGGAGATTTTCAAAAATATACACCAATGACATTCTTCTGTTTTTTTTTTTCCAGAAAGCAGTTATTTTTCATAAGAAGTATATAATGTATGTTAACATGTAATGGATTTATTGTTATTCTTAAAGAAGTTAATTTTTTAATGTCTGTTCTAGTTCCTGACACAAAAAATATCAATAGATATAACTCACATGAACAAAAGGTTTTTGGCATCTTCACTATTCATTTTTAAAAAATTTTTTTTAACGTTTTATTTATTTTTGAGACAGAGAGAGACAGAGCACGAACGGGGGAGGGGCAGAGAGAGAGGGAGACACAGAATTGGAAGCAGGCTCCAGGCTCCGAGCCATCAGCCCAGAGCCCGACGCGGGGCTCGAACTCACGGACCGCGAGATCGTGACCTGGCTGAAGTCGGACGCTTAACCGACTGAGCCACCCAGGCGCCCCATCTTCACTATTCATTAAAAAAAACAAAAGTTTGTTGTGTTTTTTTTTTTTTTGAAAGAAAAAGAGAGACATAGTGTGAGTGGAGGAAGAGTTGACAGAGAGGGAAACACAGCATCCAAAGCAGGTTTCAGGCTCCGAGCTGTCAGCACAGAGCCCAACACGGGGCTTGAACTCACGACCCATGAGATCATGACCTGAGCTGAAGTCAGATACTTAACCGAGTGAGCCACCCAAGGGCCCCAGTTCTATACTATTCTTAAATGCGTCAAGGAATCCTGCAACCTAACTTGAGAACCACTGAGGTAGAAAAACCATAAGTCAAGAAAATATTGGAGTGACTGATGATTATAGAGGTCACCAGAAAGCATTTTCACATGCCAGAGTCGGGCACACCAAATCTATAATCAAAGGGAGAATTTCCTCATGGAATCCAGCTGAGGGGCAACAAACAAGAAAGTGGCTCAAATATGGAGAGGCTGAGTGCACTCCTGGGCAGACGTGGTGGCAGGGATCTCTGCCCCTCATCTGGACTGGGGTGGAAGGGATAGGGGAGCATGGGGATACAGCACTGGGTTGATGTAAAAGAATACACAGAGTGGACTCTGATTAAATTCCAGGTTTTTAACATCTGCTTCTTTATTTCAGATCCAACAAATGTTTTTAAATGCTCTGAGGCCTTTGCCATCACATGCTGAAGAGTGAAATAGAAACACTAGCAAATAAGAAAATATGTGCAAAGAATATCTGAAGGTGAGACCAAATTTCTGATGAGATTATTGTTGAAACCTATTAAACTCTATGTATTATATGAGTCTAAAACAGATGGCCTCTGGGTCATGATGCTAATGCAATGTTAAACTGATCATCTGCCTCCTGGGTCACTTGTCAGAAGACAGTGGCTGAAGGTTTGAAAGGTAAATTGTAGGTTCTTATTATTATGCAAACCTACCAATAATTTTCTTTGTAATACATGTGCTAAATCTTAAACAACATTTCCAGAGAAGTCGCACTATAAAGTCATATGAAGTAGACGTACAATTCATAGAGTCATCCTTTCTCAATCACTATAATTTATTCTCAGATATCCTGGAGTTTGAAGGGGACTATGTCTAATTACTAGTCATAATATCTCATCAAATACTACAAATGAAAAAATGGAAGATAAAAGTTGGAAAAAGAAAGAACTGAGTAAGTTAGGTAAACTTCTTCAAAACAAACTGGTTAAAGTTTACTTATTTTCTTCCATTATTCAGATTAGAAATGAAAAAAACCTCTAATAACTGGAAGATTTATTCCAAAGTAAAACATATCTTAATTACATTTTAAAGTCAGTTTGGAAACAGTACTATAATATTAATACTCTAATATGGAATAATTATAATAACATAACAGATTTGTGTGTGTATATGTGCAATAAATGAGTTAATATAATCTATAAAGAGCTAAAACTGTGTCTGTCAATCACTCAGCTTACTTGCTTACTCAATTAATAGTTGACTAAGCAGTCAGTAAGGGTTAGCTATTATTATGATTGTAACTAATACAAAAGGAAACTCACTGATACCAAGTAAGACTTTTGTCTGTTTAATCTATGGAACATCATTATATTACCTTGAAATTAAAAGAAACATCACTGCAGTTAGGATATACTGTAGGAAGAGTCATAAAACACCATATAAAATGACTAATATTCCATTATTTGCAATTATAAGAGCAAGGGGGCATAAACAAGTAAAATTCCTCAATGTACTCCTATTTCTTAGGAGGTGGGCGTTAAGTACACAAAACCCTATTGATTTAGTAAATGAGCCAAAGCCCACTTTATCCTACAATGTTCACCTGAAAGAAATGCACCCTGGTTATCCAATGCTACTAAAGAAAAGCTGGTCAAATTCATATTTTTTCCAACAGCCATTCTGCCACTCAACAACCGAAAATTTGCAGTATACTGTATTACAAATGGTAGCATTTAGGACATTAATGAAACATAATAAAAGTGACGTAATTTAAAATACAAGTTATACGTTCTATTTAAGATTCCTTATTTAATTCAGATAATTGTATAGCTTGCCATGTGAAATATTCACTAGGAAGGAGCAGAGAAGGTAGAAATTTTGCCATTTATTTTACTGCAATCCAATAACATAAGTTTTTATTGATCATGTACTGTGTGCCCACCAGCTTTTTAGATACTATGGGAATACGAAGACATTTCAGATAACATTTTATGCCCTTGGGACTTCACGGAATAGATTGAATGTGACAAGATCTAATACATCAATGTGTGGGAGCATAAAGAGAAAGATATCAAGGGTAAAAATGTGTGGTGAAGATAAAATAGGCAACTGGGTAAAAGAAAAGAATGTGAACTAGAATACTTTACAAATACTATAGAGAGAAAGAATATTAAAAAGGGGCTAGAAATTGAATAGCTACAGAAGTGTAAGGTATTCTACTTCCAGCCCCACTTTTCAACCTTATCCATCCACTCGGCCCTACACTGGCATCCCCCCTTCAGCAATATTTTAGAGCTATGCATTAAGCTCCAAATATTCCTTACGTCCTCTTCAGATCTTCACTCATTCTTTGTCCCCAGAGATCCCTACTCCCTGCATCTATAATTCTTAGTATTCACCAAGATTCAGCTTTAAGACCCATAAGGAAGCACTCATTTGGCCCTCATTAAGCACTACCATCTATTGTTAGTGTTGTTTTCACACATATGTTTTAATTCTCTAACTAGACCATAAACTGCTTGAGCACATGGACTGCGTGTTATACAAATCTGTGTATTCTCCACAGCGCCTGGCAGGCTTTCAATAAATATTTGGTAGTTGATTAAGGTAGAATCTGATTTATGAGCAAAGTCAGACTGTTATTGAGCTATGATAAGCTCTTATTAGAGAAAGGCACAAGGAAATAAGCACTGGGGAGATACCAGCTGAGCAATAGTATGGTTAGTTTGGGGATAGGGAAGAGTCTGCCAATTGATAGAAAATCAATATCTGAGTAAACAGGAGAAGAGAAGGCAGAGTTGCTTTGAAGGAAGAGCTACTAAAGAGTTAGAGACTGATTTTACTTAAAGAACAAAGGCAAGAGACATATCCAAATGACTTTAGGGTTATAAACCTTAGAGCCTAAAATAATAATGGCGTTATCATTAATAATAATGCGGAAGTTGGAAAGAGCTGCCATGTTTGCAGGAGGCTGGAAGTTAAATTTTCATCTTGTTTTGTCTTAGGCATCTGCAAAATCCACGCATACAAAGATCCTATGGGCAAATGAACAGATAGAACATGACTGAGAATTGAAGCTGAGTATGCTGATTTGGCAGTGTTCACAAGCATATGTTGACTGAATACACCAAAGAGATTAAGTCAAAAAAGGAAAAGACCAGAGAGTCAAGAACCTCAAGTTATGTGGGAAGAATATGAAGGAAGAACGAAAAGACAAAAAGAAGTGGGGAGGAAAAGTGAATGAGCAGAGACAACATGGACTGCCTGATCTTGGGAAGAAGTATAGGTTATCTTGCAACACATTTAATTGAGGTGGACAGTCAAGAATTTTATGATTAAGGGGCATACTGAATTTTAGTGAAAGGATTTTATGAAAGACTACACACACACAGACACACACATGCTGGTCAAAATGGAATGTATTAGAATGACATTCAAAGCACAATGATTTTATCTCCTTCACTTCTTCAGCCCTCACAGTAAAGCTCAAAGAAAACAGTGAATAAGTGTTCATGTAAACATGCAAAAACATTTCCAACCTACAAATAGTGAAGAAGCATTACGTTGTGGATTATACCGACAATGGAAAATGAGACTCTCAGCTCTATAGTGAGTCCTGTATACAGTGAGTCCATTCCATAGCTGGAGATCATTTAGAAGTTTTTTGCATTTTATTGATTTCAGTTCTAAACTTCAAGAGATTATGTGATGTGGGAAAATGTTTGGGACTTGGAGGTGAACAAAATGGGTTAGAATACCAACTTGGCCATTTATTTTAAAACTCTGAAGCTTCTGGAAGTAACAACTTCAATGTCCTTATTTAAAAATGTTAGTGAAAGATACAGTGAGAGGGCCTGACTCAAAGAAAAAAAAAAAAGTTCATTTTCCCTCTTATTTCAGGGAAACTACCTTCAGAAAAAAACTCCTAGCATTGAGATTCTAGCATCTTGTTTCCATTTTAATCAAGTATTTCCTCTTCCTGCTGAATCAAGACAAAACTGCTGAACAAAGAGGGATGTATTACTGGGAATTATGTATTAAAAACTACAACTTTAAAAAGGGTATCATCTAGAAAACTGGAACCTTAAATCTTCATTGGGCTGACTAGAGGCCATAAAGACATATATTGCTGACAGAACACCAATTATTTTTCTCTCTCCTAAAGGCCTCCTCTTCTAACTAGAATCTCCTCAACCCCCACCCCAGCTGACACAAGATTCGAGAGAATCCTGTCACAAAATCCAGAAATTTCTGGTAAAGCTTGACACCTTACAGAAACCTTCTGCTGAATGATCAACAAAACCAGAGTCTAAAAAATGCTGTGTGGGGCGTCTGGGTGGCTCAGTCGGTTCAGCAACCAACTCCTAATTTCGGCTCAGGTCATGATCACGTGGTTCAATACGACTGAGCCCCGCTGTCAGCATGGAGCCTGCTTGGGATTCTTAATCTCTTGGGACTGTCTCAATTGATGTTGAACAAATTGATTGTTCAACATCAATTTTTAAGATTCATCCTCCCCTCTCTCTCTCTCTCTCTCTGCCTCTCCCCCATTCACACAAGCACTCTCTCAAAATAAATAAACTTATAAAAATTCTGTTTAAGTTTCCAGAAAAGTTTATCTATGTATCAGAAAATACGAGTTCATGTTTGCCAATGCAATTCGTTATGAAACAACAAAATAATGCCTCGATAGATATAAAAATATAAATTCCCTTGTCTCCAGAACTTTGTTTTCAAAAGTTTATATGTAATAATTTTATGAATCCTGTAGCTTAATATTTTCTCTGCTGAAACTGACACAATTATTCACTTAGAAATTATCCATTCCCATCACCTCCTAATGAATTATACAGAATTTGTGAATATTAAAACTTGACTAATTTTGAAATAAATAGAGCCCTTTTGAAAAGAAAATACCAATATCACTTCTATACTGCTAACAGATTTACTCGGTTCCAGAAAAACGACACTAAAAAAACACACCAAAAACATTTTTATTAACAAAACCCAGTCTTCATAGGAAACGGATGCAAGGCATTTAATGGCAGACTCGCCCAGATTATACTCCTAATATTTTTACACTCTAACTTAAGCTACTTACACATCTAGCATTCTAACTCTTTCTCACTGGGTCATTTTCTCCCTTTCAAAAAGGCGCCTGGCTGGCTCAGTCGGTTGAGCATCCTACTGCAGCTCAGGTCATGATCTTGTGGTTCCTGGGTTCGAGTCCCGCATTGGGCCCTGTGTTAAGCTTACAGCCTGGAATGTGCTTTGGATTCTGTGTCTCCCTTTGTCTCTGTCCCTCCCCCATTTTCACTCTGTCTCAAAAATAAATAAAACATTTAAAAAAGGATATTTATGACTAATAAGTGTCCTAGCTTTATACAGTTTACCAAAGTAAGAGCAGATATTTTCAAATGTCTGCAATCCACAGTATAGAATTTATTAATGAAATTTAATTTTTTTAATGTTTATTTATTTATTTTTTTTAAAAAAAATTTTTTTTTTCAACGTTTATTTATTTTTGGGACAGAGAGAGACAGAGCATGAACGGGGGAGGGGCAGAGAGAGAGGGAGACACAGAATCGGAAACAGGCTCCAGGCTCTGAGCCATCAGCCCAGAGCCCGACGCGGGGCTCGAACTCACGGACCGCGAGATCGTGACCTGGCTGAAGTCGGACGCTTAACCGACTGCGCCACCCAGGCGCCCCTTAATGTTTATTTTTGAGAGAGACAGAGTGCAAGTAGGGGAGGGGGAGAGACAGACAGACAGACAGACATAGAATCTGAAGCAGGTTCCAGGCTCTGAGCTGTGAGCACAGAGCCTGACACACGGCTTGAACCCATGAACCGTGAGATCATAACCTGAGCCTAAGTCAGATGCTTAAATGTTTGAGCCACCCAGGTGCCCTGATTAATGAAATTTTGATAAAATATAAATATGCGTTCCTAAGATATGTCTAATAAAAAATAATATGTTAGAAAAAATAATATAGTGCAAAATTTTGTTAAGGCATCTACCACAGACTGTGACTGTGGTTCCAGTTTTACACATGCCATTCTTGCTTCTGTTAGAAATCCTTCAATTTTCTACTAAGAGCTTATTATTCAATGCCATGCAGTTTGCTCCATTCTGGGCCTTGTGTTCAAATGATATAAAGTTTACTGTAGAATTCATTACATTTGGGTAAATACACACACACATCAAATTCATATGCAGAATATCTCCATCATCCCAAAAAGTACCCCTATGCCCCGTCTTCCAGCCAATTCCCACACACCACTGGGCAATCACTGCTCTGATTTTAATCACCATAGTTTGGTATTTGCCTTTTCTCAAAGTTCATACAAATGGAAGTTCACAGGCAGTGAGCTAAGTTCTTTGTTCAACATCAATTTTTAAGATTCATCCATGTCGTATGCATCACTAGTTCGTTCTTTTTCACTGACTATCCTGTTATATGAATACAGTTTGTTATTAACACAGATGTTATTAATATTCATGTACACATATTTGTGTGGATATATGTTTTTTATATTTTCAGATAAATACCCAGAAGTAGAATTTCTAGGTTGGAGGGTAGGTATGTATTAGATAGGCACAGGGCATATATAACTTTACAGGAAACCGAGAAATCGTTTTTCAAAGTGGTTGTATTATTTTATGCTCCCACCAGATTATAAGAGTGCCAGCTAACCCACATGCTTGCTGATATTTGGTGATGTCCATCTTTATCATCAAATTTTGTAGATGCCAACTAGTCTCACTGATTTTTACTTTGCAATTTGTATTTTTCTGACTGCTAACATCTTTTCACGTGCCAACTCAGCATCTTTTGCAGAGTGTGTGTTCAAGTCTTTTCGCTAACATTTTTAACTTTAATTTTGAAATAATTTCAGAATCAGAAAAAAAAGCTGAAAAAAAGTCCCAAGAGTGCCTGTAAGCCCTTCACTCAGCTTCTCCAAATGGTGGCATCTCACATAACCACAGTACAATTATCACTGGTTTACACTACAATACTATTAACTCATCCGCAGACCTTATTTATATTTCACCAATTATCCCACAGAGGTCCTTTTCTTTGGGATCCAGTCTAGGATTCCACATTCCATTTAGATGTCATGTCCGCTCAGTTTCTTTCCTCCAATCGAAGACAGTCACTCAGTTTTGTTGTTCATGACACTGACACTTTGGAAGAGGACTGGCCAGTTATTCTGTAGAATGTTTCTGATACTGCCTTATGTTTAAATTTATTTTTGGCAAGAAAATCAAAAAAGTAACATTGAACCCTTCTCAGGGCATCACACTAGGTGATGGTGACATTTCTCATTACTAAGTATATTAACTTTAACTACTTAAGGTGATGTCTGCCAGGTTTCTCCACTGTGGTGGCATTAGGCTTTTCTTTGTAATTAATAAATATTTTGGGGAGAGATACTTCGAGACAAGGCAAATATCCTGATTCTTATATTTTCACCCACTAATTTAGTACCATTATTCTTACTTGTAACAATCATTACTGCAGTGTTGGCCAAGTAGTGGTTTTCTATTTCCCTCATTTCTTCAATATTTATTAAAGGAATTATACTATGAGAAAGAATTATTCCCTTTCCCTCATTTGTATGTTTATTGTGTATGGAATTATGGATGTTTAATTTATGCAAGGGGCTGTAAACCATTACTATCATCCATTTATCTCGTTGTTTAGGCTGTCCTTCAGCTTGGTTCTTGCACATGCCCCCATCATTTACTTTTTGAAGACCACCTTTCTGGTGCCATAAGATGTTCCAGGATCATCGTATACATTCCTTGCCCCAGAACTAAATGGAACCATTCTCCAAAGATTGTGACCTTTTTGTTGCAAATTAAGATCTAGATGTTAGATGCCCTTATTGCTACTGGGTGTCACTGTTTCTGGACATTCTCAAGAGACAGAACAAGAAAATGTGTATATGCATATGTAAACAGGCATGTAAATCTGCTTCCCTATCTATATATATGTACACCTATTAAAAATCATGAGTTGATGAGGCCAGGACTACCTTGATTCCAAAACCAGACAAAGACCCCACTAAAAAGGAGGACTACAAACCAATTTCCCTGATGAACACAGATGCAAAAATTCTCAACAAGATACTAGCCAACTGGGTCCAACAATACATTAAAAGAATTATTCACCACGATCAAGTGGGATTTATACCTGGGATGCAGGGCTGGTTCAATATCCACAAATCAATCAATGTGATACATCATATTAATAAAAGAAAGAATAAGAACCACATGATCCTCTCAATAGATGCAGAGAAAGCATCTGACGAGATACAGCATCCTTTCTTGATAAAAACCCTCAGGAGAGTAGGGATAGAGGATCATACCTCAAGATCATAAAGGCCATATATGAAAGACCCCCTGCTAATATCATCCTCAATGGAGAAAAACTGAAACTTTCCCTCTAAGTTCAGGAACACGACAAGGATGTCCATTCTCACCATTGTTATTCAACATAGAGTTGGAAATCCTAGCTTCAGCAGACAATACAAAGAAGGCATCCAAATAGGAAGGAGGAAGTCAAACATTCACACTTCTGAGACGATATGATACTCTATGTGGAAAACCCAAAACATTCCACCAAAAAAAAAAATGTGAGAACTGATCCATGAATTCAGCAAAGTCACAAGATATAAAATCAATGCACAGAAATCAGTTACATTTTGATACCAATAATGAAGCAGCAGAAAGAGAAATCAAGGAATTGATCCCATTTACAACTGCACCAAAACCCATAAAATTCGTAGGAATAAACCTAACCAAAGAGGTGAAAAATCTATGCACTGAAAAGTACAGAAAGTTTATGAAAGAAATTGTAGAAAACACAAAAAAATGAAAAAATATTCCATGCTCATAGATTGGAAGAATATTGTTAAAATGTTACTACCCAAAGCAATCTACATATTCAACGCAATCTCTACCAAAATAACGCCAGCATTCTTCACAGAGCTGGAACAAACAATTCTAAAATTCGTATGGAACCACAAAAGCCCCGAAATAGCCAAAGCAATCCTGAGAAACAAAACCAAAGCAGGAGGCATCACAATCCCAGACTTCAAGCTATACTACAAAGCTGTAATCATCCAGACAGTATGGTAATGGCACAAGAACAGACACTCAGATCAATGGAACAGAATAGAGAACCCACAAATGGACCCACAAACATATGGCCAACTAATCTTTGACAAAGCAGGAAAGAATATCCAGTGGAATAAAGACAGTCTCTTCAGTAAGTGGTGCTGGGAAAACTGGACAGCAACATGCAGAAGAACGAACCTGGACCACTTTCTTACACCATACACAGAAATAAACTCAAAATGGATGAAAGACCTAAACCTAAGACATGAAGCCATCAAAAGCCTAGAGGAGAAAGCAGGCAAAAACGTCTCTGACCTTGGCCTCAGCAACTTCTTACTCAACACGTCTCTGGAGCCAAGGGAAACAAAAGCAAAAATGAACTATTGGGACCTCATCAAGATAAAAAGCTTCTGCACAGTGAAGGAAACATTCAGCAAAACTAAAAGGCAACTGATGGAATGGGAGAAGATATTTGCAAATGACATAGCAGATAAAGGGCTAGTATCCAAAATCTATAAAGAACTTATCAACCTCCACACCCAAAAAACAAATAATCCAGTGAAGAAATGGACAAAGGACATGAATAGACACTTCTCCAAAGCAGACATCCAGACGGCTAACAGACACATGAAAAAATGCTCAACATCATTCATCATCAGGGAACTACAAATCAAAACCACAATGAGGGGCGTCTGAGTGGCTCAGTTGGTTGAGCGTCCGACTTTGACTCAGGTCATGATCTCGCAGTTTGTGAGTCTGAGCCCCACGTTGGGCTCTGTGCTGACAGCTCAGAGCTTGGAGCCTGCTTTGGATTCTTTGTCTCCCTCTCTCTCTGTCCCTTTCCCATTTGCACTCTGTCTCTGTCTCCCAAAAATGAATAAACGTTAAAGAAAAAAAAAAACAAACAACCAGAATGAGATACCACCTCACACCTTTCAGAATGGCTAAAACTAACAACTCAGGCAACAACAGACGTTGGCGAGGATGCAGAGGAAAAGGAACCCTTTTATGCTGCTGGTGGGAATGCAAACTGGTGCAGCCGCTCTGGAAAACAGTATGGAGGTTCCTCAAAAAATTAAAAACAGAACCACCCTACAATCCAGCAATTGCACTACTAGGTATGTATCCAAAGGATACAGGTGTACTATTTCGAAGGGGCACTTGCACCCCAATGTTACAGCAGCACTATCAACAATAGCCAAAGTATGGAAAGAGCCCCAACGTCCATTGACTGATGAATGGATAAAGAAGATGTGGGGTGTGTGTGTGTGTGTGTGTGTGTGTATAATGGTATATTACTCGCCAGTCAAAAAGAATGAAATCTTGCCATTTGCAACAATGTGGATGGAACTCGAGTGTATTATGCTAGGTGAAATTAGTCAGAGAAGGACAAATATCATAGGACTTCACCCATATGTAGAATTTAAGATACAAAACAGATGAACATAAGGAAAGAGAAGCAAAAATAATATAAAACCAGGGAGGGGGGACAAAACATAAGAGACTCTTAAATACAGAGAACAAACAGGGTTGCTGGGGGTCGTTTGGGGTGGGAGGATGGGCTAAGTGGGCAAGGAGATGAGCTTGTTGTTGGGATGAGCACTGGGTGTTATACGTAGGGGATGAATCACTGGATTCTACTCCTGAAATCATTATTGCACTGTATGCTAACTTGGATGTAAATTTTTAAAAAATACCTTAACCTCTACCTGGTTTTAACATGATAAAGATTATTAGAGCAAAAGTGATTAACTTTTGTAACTATTATAGGTTACTTTGGTCCTCCATCTACACAGAATTCCTAAATCATCCCTATGTAAGTTTATTACAGTTTTGTTTTTAATCCGGTTTTTTCATTGTCACTTTAATTTCAATATAAGGATACAAATTACTATATGATTTATGTAAAATGTTTTATACTTATATCATTTAAAAGTATGCCTTTTCTCTAGCAGTAATGACAGGATTTGTGGTTATGTTAAATAGCAGGTCATCTGTTGTGTAGTGGTGAGTTCAGAGTTATTAAAAATTACTTTTTATGAAAAAAAATCATGAGTTGATACTGCTATTTCCAATTCCAACCCAATACCACGGGGTTTATTCCTTATTTGTTACAAATAAGGAATCCGTTTCTGGTTTATCCTTCCTGTACAAATAAACATAAATATGCATATATGTGTATATTAGATCTTGTATTTTCATCTGTCTCAAATTAACAGTAGCATATATAGATAGGTACTTTTGTACTCTGCTTTTTCCACTCAACAAAACGTCATCCATATCAAGTCTGAGGTCTTTGTCATTCTTTCAGAAAGCCGTATTGTACTCCATTGCAGGACGTACCCACGGTTGATTTAATCACTCTCCACTATATGGATGCTTAGGTTGTTTCCAATATTCTATAATAACAAATAAAGCTACGATGAATTTCTGCATTTTTTTATTGGGTGACGTGTATTTTTTAAAAGCTGTATCTGTTATAGGTATTCATTCTAGCTTATTTACATAATGTGTAAGATGTATCACAAATATTTACTTCATTCTGTACTTCTCTCTGCATTTTCTTCACAGTATCTTTTGATGAACAGAGTTTAGAGTTTGATGAAGTTCAAACTTTTGATGAAAAGATAGTAAAGCAGAAAAAGACTTTAAAAACTCTGAAGAGTTACTGAGCTTTGAACACTTACTTTTTGAAAATATGCAAACTATAAATATACAGTTTAGAAAACCTCGTATTCAAGCCTATGCAGTAACAGTTTTGGAGAAACAGACAGTATCTTGTCACTGCAGCCGGACTGCTGGCAAGAGAGAAAGGTCAGGACATTGTCCAAACTTCCGTACCCTGTAGATACATGAGCTGGAGGCATGGATGAGAAGAGGATAAACGAGCCAGGGGGCATGGATGAGATGAATAATTATGGTGAGAGAAGGAAGGACTAAGAGAAACACCTGGTCCAGACTCCATGAGAAAGACTATTGAGCAAAGAGACCAGGTATAGACTGAGAAGCTATCTCTTAGCTTTGTGCTGAAAGCAGGCCAAAGCAAGTGAGACCAGCGTACATGACCAATTCTGGGCCTGAAAAGGGTCTCGAGAGCCTGACTCTAAAAAAACCAATCCTGTCTGGCTGTGGCTTTCCTGCAGAAAAGGATGAGATAATGGCTGCAGAGTATGGACATCCTCAGCTCATAGATGCATGTCGTGACAGGTCACAGAAAGTCCTATGACACTGAGGTCTTCCAGTTCTAAGACCTGCCACAGTGAAGAAAAGAGACACCAAATGAAATTCACCGGGGTGACCTCTGGCCAAATATGCCAATTTAAAGTCAGAAGTTTAAAGTTTCTTTTTCATGAGCTGCCTAGAATTGAAAAGACCTTGTAGGGGGCCTTATTGTACTTTACCCATTTCTTTCTTCTCCCTTCCCCAAAGAACTGTAAATATACCCCCTCTGCAACTCTTCCCTCTTCAAGGGAACTAACTCCAATTTCGGCCCTAGGGAAATTCTTAATCCTACAGGGTAACACCAACACCCACCTCCCACCCCACCAGTCAACAACTGTTCTTAAGTGAGCATGTAACTCCAAGGCCAAAGGTTTGCTGAGGACGTCTGGAAAAACAAACCTCTCTTACTATTATTATTATTTTTTATAAATGAGAATTCTCTCTTTTCCAGGGCATAAATGAGAAAGCGTAACTGCAGTCACTTCTGGAAGCCAGCCTTGGAGTAAAACAGACACTTAGAGGAGAGAACAGAGAGAAGAAAAGAACCTGTATCTTGGTATTTTTATTCTCTTGTATTAGCCAACCCTGACACCTGCCTTCCTTCTGGATTTGCAGTATGTGAGCCAGTATTATTGAAGTCCGCTTGCATTAAATTTCTGAAAATTAATCACAGACAAAAGCATCCTCAGTGATAGAATATCCTACCTTTGTCTTAGCTATTTTTTCTCTTACATTTCATTTAAGCTTGCATGTTCAGTTCTAACCATGTAGTAGGATGAAGTAAGAGTAAGCACACTTCAAGTTTCACGTGAATGATGGGAGAATGTAATTACGCTTTTAAGTCTCAATCCTGGATTCAGCAGACCGTGTGGTTTCCCAGTGTCACACTGAAGTTTAGCAACAGCACAGAATGAGAAAGATGTGCTCAGCAAATTTTCAAAATTTAAATATCAGTTACTGAAAATAAGCTCTTGTAATATAAACTCAAAATGAATTCTAAAATGTGAAATTCATAAATGTGCACGGTAGTCACACAACCTAACAAGAAAGATGGATTTTTATTCTTAGTACCATCTAAAGGATGTCTTAGATCCTATTTGTCAAGGTAATTTTCACCCCTTGGTGAGTATTCCAATTCCTATGACAAATTAATCATCTCAAATAGTATCCTGCTAAAAGCATAGTGCTCTAATGTGACAACCGGAGTACCATGTTCTGGAAGACATAATTCTCTACTGCGAGTCAAGAGCTAGATTCTAGGTCCAGATGAACAACTAATGATTTTGCACAACAAACTGAAACTTTTTAAATTCAACCCTTTTGCTCTAAAAAGCAAAATGTAAGCAAGACTTGCTGCAACCACCAACAAACACTTGTATAATCATTGTAAGGACGAAATAACCTACCTATAAATCACTGAAATAAATGGCCCATACTTACTGAGTAACAAGGTTGACCATCACTCACAAGCAACCCCCCAAAAACAATTTCTACATGCGAATTTGGTTTCTGCCATGTTTAGTCAAGAGTCTTAAAGTATCCTCCCTACTGAATACGCTGAACCAATGTGTACAGTGTTTCTACCTTAGATTTTGGGAAGGAGACATAATCACCAATGACTTTTAAAATAAACTAGAAAGATCTGCTCTGTATGAAGATATTTTCACAGGATACTTGGCTAAACCACATCTGCTGTTTTATGATATCATGAAAATATTTACAAGACCTTTGATATGGTTAATAAATCACACTTAAAATTACAACTCCTGGCCCCCAAGATCCTACTCGTATGCTATTTAGGACATAAAGCTCTGCAGAGTTTGCTTGGTTCCTGATGTGAACAATTATACAAAAGATATTTATAATATGATACTGAAGAATATTTCAATGATTTTCTTTTAATGATAATTATATTTAACATTTTTAAGTGGCCATTTTATTACATTTTTTAAAAGAGATCTATCTCTAAAAGATATATATTGAAGAATTTATGGATGCCAGACATGCTTGAAAATAATCTAGTGAGGTAGAAAAGGGGACATACTGATAAATGTTGAACCTGGGTGATGAATACATGAGGGTTCATTATACAATTTCATGCATTTTTAATGTAAAATTCTCCATAATAAAGTTAAAAGAATTTATTTTAAGAGAGAAAGAATTAAAGCAGAATGGTTTAGTTTTCTTTCTTAGTTTAAGGATAAAACGAAACTACTCTGAAACAGGATTTTATTTAACTTTTAACTGCTTTACTAAGTATAATTTACATCCACACAATTCACCCACTGTAAGCACACAGCCTATTGACTTTTAGTTGGCTTACACCACTGTATAACCATCAGAACAATGATTTCAATTTTAAGCCAGGAGAATTTTTTTTTTTCAGTTAGGAGTATTTTTTATTTTTTGTTGTTGTGAAACAAAGTTCTATTTAAATACTGGTTATCATAACAGCTTAGTTATGCTTTAGAAACATGCCTATTTTTCTCTTTTTGAAATATCAGTAATCCTAAAAAAATACAACAACAGTATTTATCAACAACTAGATTTTGAGACTAAAGCCATCTTTTTTCCTCTATCTTTACTGACATATTTTCTCCTTGCCAAGTTATGAGGAAGAAACACACATTTCCCCCCAACTACCCCCCTTTTCCATAGAACTTCCCTGTTGGCAGACTGCCACAGCACTAGCAGTGGGCAAACACGAGATCTGAATTGGCTCTCCTGTGTTTCCACAGCTAGACCAGGGCAGCCCTGGGGAGGGTTCCCACCCCCTAATCCAGGACCCCTTGGGAAGAGCAGAATATAATTTATCTTCCCCACTTCTCAGGAAAAGAAAGAAAACCTGAATGCACTGACACAGGCCTGCACAGCACAGTGCTGTCAGGTAAGCCAATTTTGTTCCTGCTCCACCATCATCTCTATCCGGGTCTTAGAGGCTTGAGGCCGGTTATCATTTAGCTAACAATGGCTCCTGATATTTGTTTCTATACAAATCACTCTATGTTACTTCACTGGCAGCTCTGGGAATTGGCGTTTGTAATTTCACTTTAAATTTCCAGTCTCAATTGAAAAAAGAATAATGGATTTTTTCTAACAAAATACTATATAGGCTTTTCATGTGGGTGAAAAGATAACTTAATATTAGGATAATTCATTTTGGATACACCCCATTAATATATACAACTTGCAACTGATAGCCTTTACATAAAAAAAAAAAAGCTTAGAAAACTTTTTTTGAAGATTTACAGATACCATAAATAAAATATGCGGCATTTTATAATCAGTCATAATGCTCAAATTTCATTGTTTTGAATATTTAGAAGAAATAAATACTTCTGGGGAAGTGCTGCATATACCTGAAGACTTGCGGTCATAATTAATAATGCATCAAACAGAGTAGCCGCACAGTTTATTATCCAAACACGTGTGGGTGTGAAAGGAGGTGCTGTTAAATACTGTACCAGGAACAGGCATAAGCCAAAACTATCCCAGGCAAATGGGACTAAAAAAACTATCCTATCCCTGGGACAAAACAAAACTATCCCTGGGACACATGATCACTTTAGATATAAGCAAGTCAATGCAGAAACATTTAAGAATAACTGGACTTAGCTACAATTCCCAATTCTTTGGGGTCTATAGTGAAGTTTCTACAATAGTTATTCTCAAACTTCTACCCTTTGGAAAGCTCTAGCCACCAATATGGGAAAAGCTAAAAGGAATCTGTTTTTAAATCTCATCCTTTGACTCTGATATTTTACCTCTGTACCATTAATATCCTTATCTTTGTATTTATAATACATGTCAATGAACTATGGACTTTAATGAACAATATTAAACATAGCAAAACATTAAAACTTATCAAACGACAATTACAACAATCATCCAAT